>NC_135235.1:722356062-723003353 GCF_051348905.1 Ranitomeya variabilis | reverse complement strand
TGATCTTCAGTGGAGGACATGATGAGGAATGCTGCAAGAGAGACAGAAATGATTAAAGACGGCAGGGAGAAAAACAGACAGGCAGACATATAGCTTGTATACTTACATTTTGATAGAGTCTTTCAAACTTGATGCTGCAATGCTTGTATCGCTTCCAGAGTCTTGAGAGTAATGGACTTCCACTGCCCACACTTTCTTTAATAAGGTTTGTTTGGGGGGTGGCTAAAAACAAGTTCCTAGACATGCTTACTCATAAGAACACATGCGTACGCAAACGCAAGAGAATGCAAGTCCTTGCGTACGCATGCGTTCTCATAGACTGTAATGCGTTTATTTGACGCACTCCTTCTGCAAGCGTCCGCATGCGTATGGCGGCAGAAATTTGCCGCCACAAAAATTCTAACATGGTGCGTTAGCCGTGCACAGCCGCACACCGCGAAGATATGCATGCGTAAGGAAACACGGGCGAATACATGCAAACGCATGCACCTACGTCTACAATGTAAAAGATAGGAAATCAAGACGCATGTGGATGTATGCGTCCAAAACGCTGCGGACACAATCACAAATGTGAAACCAGCCTATGATCAGCTCTAATCCTGCCATCTCCACCGTTCTCATTACACAAGTATAAAACATATAATACTGTTGGATGAAACAAGACTGAGCACAAGACCTTCACAGCCGTCTACACATCATAGGGGAGATCTCCTGACACCTTCTCTCCATCTACCTGATGGTCCTGAGGAGCATCGGGATCTTCTTGCTTGCAGTCTTGTGGAAGAAGAGGATGGGGACATCTCTCTGGTGATTTCGTCTTACTGGATAGATCTGGAAGAAACACATACAGGGACTGAATTCATTCTTTACATACAGATAATTATACTTAGTGTGTATTTAGTCCTGTCTATTACCTGGTGATGTGAGGGGCTGGGGAACCTCCATCATGACATCCTTGTACAGATCTTTGTGTCCTTTTAAATACTCCCACTCCTCCATGGAGAAATAGACGGCAACATCCTGACACCTTATAGGAACCTGACACATACAATGATACCGTCATTTGCCCAATTTCTTCATAGCATTACTGTATAATGTCCCAGCATTCCCAGCAGTGTCACCTCTCCAGTCAGCAGCTCAATCATCTTGTAGGTGAGTTCTAGGATCTTCTGGTCATTGATGGCCTCATATATCAGGGGGCGAGGTTGAGGCCCTGTGATTGGGCTCAGGGGTCTTCCCCATCCCTCAGACACAGGGTCCTGACAGCGCTCACTAGAGGTCTTCTTCACTACTGTGTAATCCTGGTTATGGAGAGACATATTAATAAATCTCACTACAGACATTTCCAGAGTCCTCACCTCTCCAGTTCTGTCCATCTGTTATTCCCATAGATAAGAATGATGTAATGTGACATCATCAGAATCTCTCACCTCTCCAGTAAGCCGGAAGAGGATCTCTAGGGTGAGGTGTAATATCCTCTCCGCCATCTTGTCTCTGTCCATATCCATCTTTGATGGGAAAATCAGGAAAATTCTCTTACACAGAAGATCTTCACTTACAGGATCTGATATTTTAGGGACCTGAATAGAAAGACGATGAGCCAATGTAACATCATAAGAAATTCTATATAATAATACAATTACTGGAGATAATAAGGGAAACATATCAGGAGATGTTGTATTCTCTTGTCTTATATGGACTGGTACATAAGTTGAATTAATCTTCCATAACGACAATTCTCATCTCATTTACCGACCCTGGAATCGGCATTAGTAATACTGCAGGAGATTTTCATTACACGGGACAAGAGAAATAACTACTTCATGATGAGGACGACATCTTCATCTTCTACTACGGCTCTAGAAACATATTTGGCCAGAGTCCATCACTGACTCCATCACCACCGGCCTCTATATGAATGTTTCCAGTCTTCCCTGGACTGTAATGTTATATCATGTTAGATCTCATGTCTGATTCACACACAGAAGTTTGAGACTTTTATAAAAGCTTGTTTGTAAGAACAACAAGACGGGAATTATTTGATGCCAATGTCTCCATGTACAGTGGGGTTTTTTTTCTGGAAATGATTTTTTTTAGGGCATTTTGACGTAGGCTTCCATATATTATACGAAAAAAAAAAACCAAGTGTTAAAATGTTAGAAAATAAAATTGATGATGGAGGTACTATAGGAATATTATACTGTATGTGGGTGTATGGCGGTACTGGAAGAAGTTTTTTTGTTGAAATAAAATATTTTTGTGTGTTTTTTTCTTTTAGCTTATTGGATAAGTAATGCATGTGTCTGATAAGCACCTCTCTACTACTAACCCTTGGGCTTGGTGTCAGCTTACAATATACAGCTGACATCAACCCCCAAAAATATTACTCCAATTGCTAATGTGGCAGGGCAATGGGAAATAGCCAGGCAAAGTGCCAGGGCTGGTATTTTTAGGCTGGGAAGGGGCCAATATCTACAGACTTTAACAGCCTGGTAATATCAGCTCCCAGCTGTTTGCTTTACTTTGGCTGGATATCAAAAAATAGAATTAGTCTTGCTGCTAATTCGGTTTCTAGGAAGCTTCCACGACAGCAGTATTGGAGGATGTCTCACCACCCTAATGGGGGACAGGAAACACAAAGAGGTTAAATCCCCTCCCCTTCTTGCAACCACCAATGTTTTTCTGGACACACTAGCATGAATAGTTACTATCAAAGTGCAGGCATCATCCAATAAGATCAGATAGGGAGGAAAATTGGTGCTGTCGTGGAAGATTCCTAGAAACCGAATTACAGGAAGACTAATTCTATTTTCTCTAGTCACCTTCTACAACAGCAGCATCGGAGGAATACCAACAACTAATTTCTTATGGAGGGACTACAGCATGCAGAACTTGTCTGCCGAATGTTAAATCTCTATTAAAATCTAGTCTGTAGTGTCTGATAAACGTATGGACAGAAGACCATGTGGCAGATCTGCACAGTAGATGTGTCCCCTCTCTCTACCCACGCTGCTGATATTGAGCATGTAAAATGAGCCTTCAGTAATGCAGGAGGAGATAAATTCTGTGATGAGCATGGTAGATAGCTTGATTGATCCAATTGGTGATCGTATTCTTAGCCGCCTTCTTGCCCTTATTCCGTCCTGAGGGCTGAATGAATAAGTTTCGGTCAATCCTCCAACCTTCGGTTTGCTGGAGGTAGTTGAGAACCACCCTACGAACATCGAGGGTGTGAACGGCCTCTTCTTTTATATTAGAAGGATTTGGTGAGAAGGAGGGTAGCACAATATCCTGACCTCTATGAAAGTCTGAGACTACCTTAGGTATAAAGGAGGGATCTAAGCGGAGGATAATGCTATCTGCAGTAACTTATGTAGGGCTCTTGCATTGATAGAGCCTGCAGCTCTCCTACATGTCTAGCGGAAGTAATTGCTACCAGAAAGACAGTTTTAAGGGTAAGGTTTTTAAAATGCATAGATGATAAAGGTTCATATGAATCTCTGCTTAAACTGTTAAGCAACAGATATAAATTCCAAGGGGGGAATACGGCTACAAAGTCTAGGCCGGATTATAGCTGCTGAGGTCATGAAACGCTTTATCCAGCGATTACTAGCCAAGTTCTGGTCAAAGAAAAAGCTAAGAGCTGACACCTGCACCTTCAGGGTACTGGGTGTAAGACCTAGATCAAGCCCCTCTTGAAGAAAATCCAAAATCTGAGCAATGTTAGGATGAAAGGGATCAGGAATATTCGGAGAACACCAGGATGAGAATTTCTTCCAAATCTTGGTCACTGGCTTCCTACTCTTCAGGAGAGTTTGTAACACTTCATCTGAAAGCCCTTTAGCTCTTAGGATTCTGGCTTTAGTAGCCAGGCCGTAAGGTTTAACCCGTGAAGGTACGGATGCAGCAGGGGACCCTGGTGAAGGAGGTTGCCTTTCTGGGATAGAAGTAGTGGACCTTCCTGGGCCATGTCCATCAAAGCGCTGTACCAACCCCTTCCCTGACACATGGGAGCGATTAGAATCGTGGTGACTTAATCAGACCATATCTTCAGTAACATCCTTGCTAGAATCGGGATCGGTGGGAAGGTATAAGACAGTTTGAACCTCCAAGGGTGAGAAAAGGTGTTTATTCCCAATGCCCCATCAGCGGGATTCAGGGAGAACAAAGTCTTCACCTTCGCATTCTGGCCATTGGCAAATAGATCCACATCCGTAATCCCCCATCTTATCACAAGGGATAGAAAGATTGCTAGGTCGAGGCACCACTCCCCCAGATGGATGTCTTTTCTGCTGAGGAAGTCCACCTGAATATTGGTGGACCCCTTCAGATAGACTACTGAAATGGACAGAAGGCTTCTCTGCCCAGGAAAAAATTCTTGCAGCAACTGATTTCAATTTGACGTACTTCATGCCTCCCTGGTGACGGAGGTAGGCCACTGTGGTCATATTGTCGGAATAAACACGTACATGATGACCTTGGATAAGGGCAGATGCGGCTCCTCTACCACCTTCAGCTATCTGAGGTTTGAGGATCTGGATCTGATGTCTGGGGACCATAAACCCTGGAAGTGAGTTTTCTCTACCACAGCGCCCCAGCCGCTCTGACTGGCGACTGAAGTGAGTATCTTCAGAGGAAGCTTATCCCAGCTGACCCCCTCTGCAGGTTCAGGTAGTTTAGCCACCATGCAAGGGAAGACTTCACATGACCGGAAGGGGAACTCTCCTGGTCAGAGAATTCTGATGCCTGTCCCAAGACGAGAGAACATGAGTCTGGAGGACTTGTGTATGGGCTTGAGCCCAGGATACTGCCTGGATGCATGATGTCAGCGATCCCAGAATAGATATTGAGTCCCTCAGGGTAAGAGCCCTCTGGTCTCTGAACTTGGAGATCCTCTAAAAAAGATCGAGTTGACGATCTCTGGGCAAGAAGGTTGCTCTTTTTTCTGAACCCAGGAGGATTCCCAGGAATTTCTTCCTTGGTGAAGGATGAAGATCTGACTTCTCCAGATTTGGAATCCAGCCTAGGGATTCCAGGATTTCCAAGATCTTTGCCACATCTAGATTTAGACGAGGAAATAGATGGTGCGACGTTGAGGAAGTCGTCTAAATACGGAATGATGCAAATCCCCTGATGACGAACGAAGATTACTGATTCTGTCATAATCTTGGTGAATACCCGCGGTGCTGATGAAATGCTGAACGGGAGGACAATGAATTGGTAATGGCAGACGTGGTGATCATGGGAAACTGCATATCTGAGGAACCTCTGATCATCTGGGTGGATTGGCACATGGTAATAGGCATCCTTCAGATCTATTGTAGCCATTACCCAATCCTGTCCAAAGAGTGGGATTGCTGATTTGATCGATTCCACCTTGAACCGTCTGTATATGATCACTTGATTCAGGGGTTTCAGATTGACGATAATTAGTGATGGGCGAGCACTAAAAAAAAAACGGTTGCTCGTTGCTCGGGTCGAGCAAATTAGAATACTTGGGTACTCGACCCGAGCAACGAGCCCAATGTAAGTCTATGGGAAACCAGAGCATTTTTACCGCGATCCCCCCCAGGGGTCCTTTTAAGGTCTAAAAATGTCTGAAATGATGATGGAAACACTACTCAAATGACACGGGAACATCATGGGGATCACCCCTGGAAGCATCTCTGACTCCTAGGTCACAGCTGTAAGCAATGTTGTCAGAGTTTCACGCCATTTTAACAGGTGCACCAAAAAACATACAAAAACGAGACCAAAATGAATTTTGCTGGGAAATATGTTAAGGTACATCCTTTCCAGGGTAATGACTTGTATATAAGGCAAAATATTTATCCCCAGACCAAAATGTTCCTCCACCCCTCGGGCTATGTTCACATGTAGCGTTTTTTATGCATTTTTCAACTTTGACATTGCTTTCAACCAATACAAATGCATTCACTGGGAAATGTCATTGTAACATTTAACCACCCTAGCTGGCCATGTGGTGTGTGACACATAAGGAGACACATCTTGATTCATTTATGAAGGAGGGACTCTTAAAGTTGCAAATCCTATTTTTATGGGGGCATCAGGCAGCATTAATATTCTTAAACAGCCATTATTAAACAGTGGGTCTCCTATGTTATTGCCTATGCAGTGAGTGGCCTGGCTGCCAAGAATTACGACGCAACCCAATACCCCTTTCATGAGAGGTACAGGAGTGCTTCCTGAAAAAATGTTGCATTGAATGCAAGGCCTGCCCTGCTACCAAGTCATATGCACCCCAAGAAACCTTTGAACCCAGGTACTGGATGGCCACACGAAAACCCACTTCACATTCTTCAGTTGGAATTGCCATACAGTTTCCTTATGCATTGAATGCAAGGGCCACCTTGACCCAAATTTGCACAGACCCCATTTTTAAAAATTTTTCATTGGGATCATAGACATCCTTGCCAAAAAATTGACTGGCTGTAGCAGCACGGAACACGTTAACCCTGGTGATCTAGTGGCGGAAAATGATGAGACGTGGAGGAAGGAATCATTAAAAACTAGGCCAAATTTAAAGGAGTGGGTTTCCTAGACTTGTAATGTCCATACAGTAAGTGCATGGGCTGACAAACATTTCCCCATTGGGGGCACATTTAAAAAAAAAAATTATGGGGATCATAGACCACTTTGCCAAAAAATTGACTGGCTGCAGCAGCACGGAACACTTTAAACCTGGTAATCTAGTGGCGGTGGATGATGAGATGTGGAGGAAGGCCTCATTAAAAACTAGGCGCAATTTAAAGGAGTGGGTCTCGCTGTTTTCATTCAGTGGTGTACAGAAGACTTGCCCAATCAAGACCTTGTTCATTTTTATAAGAGTCAGCCTGTCAGCATTTTCAGTTGACAGGTGGATGCACTTATCAGTTATAATTCCACCAGAGGAAATAAAAACCCACTCTGACAGAACGCTAGCAGCAGGGCAGGCCAGGACCTCCAAGGTGTAGAGAGCCAGTTCATGCCACTTGTCCAGCTTGGATACCCAATAATTAAAAGGCACAGAGGAATCACAGAGGACATTTGTATGATCAGCAAGGTACTCCCTCAGCATCTTCCCAAACATTGCACTTCTTGTGACAGCACCCCTTGCCTCTGTGCCGCCGTGATTGGAGGGTCTGAGAAAACTGTCCCAGAACTTTGCCATTGTTCCTCTGCCTGTGCTGGATTGTACTTCTGTCTCTCTCGTTTTACTCCTTGGTTGTACAACAAACTGACGTCTGCTGCCAGCGTTCTCATTTGGGAATTTTTTTTGTAATTCAGCTACAAGGGCCCTATGTACTATTTTAGTACACCTGTCTGCCTCTGGAAGAAGAGATTGAAAGTTTTCCTTGTAGCGTGGGCCTATAAGTGTCACCAACTAGTTAGGAGTGTCTCTGAAAATTTTAATAATGCGAGGGTCACGGGATATGCAGCGCAACATAAAGTCAGCCATGTGTGCCAGACTGCTAACAGGCAAGACTTCCTTGTCCTCACCACAAGGATGACTGACCATGCTGTCCTCCTCCTCCTCCCTGTCCTCAGGCCATCCATGCTGAACAGACGGTATGACAGCTGTGCTTGTAGTACTGTCTATAGCACATGAAAGTAGCTCCTGTTCCTCCTCCTCGTCTACCAATCCACGTTGGGACGACATGAGGCTGGGCTGTGTGTAATCACCCTGTATGGTTCCTTGCTCCATGTCCTCGTGCTCCGCCTGCAATGCATCCTCCGAGGATCTCCTACCTCCTCCTCCCTGAAGGCCCCGGATCCAAAATGGCCACGGGGGGCCTTCCGGGTCCTGCAGGGAGGTGGCTTGCAAGCGCCTGCAAGACGCACCGGACTATATGACGCACCCAGGTTTTAGAGGTGGAAAATAGGGAAAAAAATATTTGAAGCAAAAAAGTGGTAAAATATTTAATAACATACTATTATATGTAGTGTAATTATATAGAATAGTATGTTATTATGTTGGAAGCTGTGGGTAGAATATGGTGCTGTGGGACCAGTGTGGTGTCTGTAAAGTACTATATGAAGATGCTGGAGGGTGAGTATAAGAATGAGGCACAGGGCTTATATTTAAAGCACCACTGCAGCACTGAAAAATAACACTGGGGTGCTGCTTTAAGAACCCATGGGAGAACTATAACTCCCAGCCTGTCCTGCAGATCCTATGGCATGCTGGGAGTTATAGTTCACCACAGGAGAGGCAGAGTGCTTTATTGTGTGCTGTAGTGACTAACCTTTTAATTGTGGCAGCCAGCCACTGTGGTGAGGTGAAAAGCTGGAGCATCCTATGACTGCACACACAGAGTCCTCCCTCTTGTTGCCTTTCCACAGCACAGGTCATAAGGGGAAGCTTGCAGATTCTAGTGGGTGTCTGAAGGACCTGTGATGATGTCAAGAAGAGGGCGGGCTCTGTGCTGTCATGTGATGCTCCAGCCCGCCCACTTCATGACATCACACAGGTCCTTATGCACTTGGCATCCAGCACAGCCGGGCAGGCAGAAGCTGTGCTGTCAGGTATGCAGCTGTCTCTTCGGGCCCCTGCTGCCGCCTCCTCCACTCCACACACAGTTCTCCCCAGCTGCTGCAGGAATCCAGCGCTGGGGAAACCATGTGTGTCCACTGCTTAAGTGAAGAAATATTCATGTGCTGCTCCCGGCGCACTGCTCAGCTGACATGTGGGCGGGGAAGCGGCTAATGAATATTCCCTGCACTTTAATCATAGGGACCTGTGGTTTCCCCAGCTGATTCCTGCAGCCGGGCGGGACATTTTTCTGCCTCCTGCGTGGGGTACCAGTGCGATCCCAATCACTGTCGCCCTCTCTCCATGTTACATCCGTACCATAAGACGCACCCACACTTTCCTCCCAAATTTGGAGGCAAAAAAGTGCGTCTTATGGTCGGAAAAATACAGTAATATTTATATAAGTTATGCTTTTGACACTTTTGTCATTGATTTGACTGTTTGTGTTGTAATGGAAATGTGATACTGGAAATGTTTTTTCAACTGTTTTGCATTGCACGTTTGATGAGAAACTTTTAATGGAACGTGCCCCCTGAGTGTCAGCCGTCACACCTGAGCGAGTAAAACCCCTACACTACATATATTCCATGCTCATTCCCCACCTATAAAGCTCAGGGAATATAATATACACCTGTTTATATGGGATATGTGGTCATTCCTCTATTATCTACATATATTCCATGTTCATTCCCCACCTATAAAGCTCAGGGAATATAATATACACCTGTTTATATGGGATATGTGGTCATTCCACTATTATTTTGTCAGGACTCTGGATTTCCTGTTTCATTTGTGGTACTTTTCGCCCTTTTCCAAGATGGCTTCTGCTCATGTGATCTGCCTTCCCTGTCTTTATAACCCTGGTTCACATCCAACTCTCTGCTTGTGTATTCTGCTAGTATTCCAGGCTTGTGCTACAAGAGACTTTCCTCTTCAGATTCTCCGGCTCCGCCTCCTCAGCAAACCTGCTCAGTTCTCAGTGGTCTTGTGCTGCAAGCTGTTTTTGCCTGAGTCTATCTGCAACCTTGTCCTGCCTGCTAGGACACGTAAGATCTGCCTGCTACAGCCAATCTAGTTTGGTATCCGCTGCCAGTTTGTCTGTTTCTGGACTCAAAGCTCTGCACTGCTTCTGGACACTTTTCTAATGACTGCCTAACCTAGTATGAACTGTGTCTGATTATCTCTTCACCACAGAGGGTGCTACACCCATCAGACTTTGCCCGCAGCAGGGCTGCAATGAACTACTCCTAAGGCTTCTTTCATACTTCAGTTGTTTGGCGTCAGTCACTTCCGACATAGTGACGGATCGACGGATCCGTCACAATTGTTGAGAAAACGGTTCTAACGGATCCGTTTTTTTGACGGATCCGTTACTTGGGGGTTGTCTGGGAAAAGTATCTACTTTTTGGAGCATGCGCAATTGAAAAAGCGGATTGGGGCGACGGATCCGCCGAAATGGAATGGCGGACGCGACGGATCCGCCGCGAACCGTCATTTCGGCGTTGACAAAAAACGTTTCAATGTCCGTCTATGTCTAGACAACGTCCGCCAAATTTCGACGGATCCGTCGCATGACGGATGGAACGGACGACCATCCGTCACAATCCGTCGCTAATGCAAGTCTATGGGAAAATAGCTGATCCGTCAAAAAAATGACGGATCCGTTATTTGAGGTAAATGGCGGTTTTAGACTGACGCCAAACAACTGAAGTGTGAAAGAGGCCTAAGAAGGACCTCGTTTGCTTTTTACTTGAACTGTTGGGCACATGCTGCAACCACGTTTGTGCACATTAACACTGACTCTGCTTGCAGCAGAGCTGCTAAGGCACTACTCCTGATTTCATCTTGTTTGCGGTGTTTGGACTTGCTCTCACCTTGCACCTGAGTTTTTTGAATAATACAGACTTTACAGTGCACTTTGGTTTTGTTGCCTTATTTGTCTCAAGCCAAGAGATTACTGAGTGTACCACTATAATCGTTACATATTTATTGTGAGTGGTTGACACGCTTAGCAGCTCCCCAAGGTAGATGCAGGCACACGTGTGGTTAAATTCTCTAGAAAATTGCAAAAATTGGCAGTAGTCTTGTTTACAGATTAAAATTGGACTGTTCAATACTGTGGCTTAAAGTGTTTTTTTTTCTTCCTAACTGAAGGGTAAATTGACTAGATCAATGGATGATTGACAGGTTATAGTTTCTCTCAGCAACTATTTTTCTGGAATAATCTGGTTCAGGTATATGATGACCCCGTCACATGACCGGGGGGCCCACAGTGTCTGAACAGCCCGGGGCCCTGGCTACCCTTAATCCACCCCTGGTCACTGATGTCATGCATGAGGGGAGATATGTGTCACAAAGGCTTTCCTGCGTAATGCAAAAGCCATAAGGGTTTTCACAAGCATAACATGTGCTTAGAGCAATCATGGGCCTGGCTTTTATGTTGGGTAGGTCAGAGATGGACGGGACGCCTACCCACCATATGTCCACCTCCAGGGTGTGGCTGAAGGGAGCTATATGCCCTGCCAGTTTTTTTTCCCTCTGTCTATGTGTGTGGAGGAAAGCAAACAACCTGATGCGGGAGCCGCAGTATGTGTTACCCAGAGGACCTGGGCAGGACGGTATATGAACTGTTTATTTTCATTTGAGCCAGGTAGGTTGTTTTACTGCTACCATTTTGTTTTTTTTTGGTTTATGATGCAATAAACCACTGAGAGACTTTAACCACACGTGTGCCTGCGTCTACCTAGAGGAGCTGCTAAGCGTGTCAACCACTCACAATAAATAATAGAGGAATGAACATAGATCCCATATAAACAGGTGTATATTATATTCCCTGAGCTTGATAGGTGGGGAATGAACATGGAATATATGTAGATAATAGAGGAATGATCACATATCCCATATAAACAGGTGTATATTATATTCCCTGAGCTTTATAGGTGGGGAATGAACATGGAGTATATGTAGATAATAGAGGAATGATCACATATCCCATATAAACAGGTGTATATTATATTCCCTGAGCTTTATAGGTGGGGAATGAACATGGAATATATGTAGATAATAGAGGAATGAACACATATCCCATATAAACAGGTGTATATAAATAACTAAAGCAATTGTTACCATCCACCTCTTGTGTCTCCCCTTTTCCTCATAGTTTGTAAGCTTGCGAGCAGGGCCCTCATTCCTCCTGGTATCTGTTTTGAACTGTGATTTCTGTTATGCTGTAATGTCTATTGTCTCTACAAGTCCCCTCTATAAGTTGTAAAGCACTGCGGAATATGTTGGCACTATATAAATAAAAATTATTATTATTATAGTGCTTTGGAACAAAGCACTATACTGTTATTCCACCGTGGTAAACTTCTTATTATAGTGCTTTGGAACAAAGCACTATACTGTTATTCCACCGTGGTAAACTTCTTCTTATTCTTATTATTCAGTCCGCACGTAATGCGGCCCGAACCGCTTCACTCACAGACTCCAGTGAGGTGTCATTTCGAAGCCAGCGTTCCTGAGAGGTGTGCTAAGTATTTTTCGTGCCGATCGGATTTGTAGTTTTTGCGCAATTTGTGTTTGAAAAAAGTCTTTCAATGCGTTTCAATAGGGAAATTGTCCCATACGTTTATAATGGGCTGGTTTCTGAGGCAATTTCTAAAAATAACTGCCACCTGGCTGATTAGCTCATTGATATGCGCAGTCAGACACAGTTACTATGCCAACGCCTATGAAGTCTACATCAGCTCACCAGGTCACAAGTTTTGTCAGATAATATCAGCTCTTAAAGTGACAGTACAGCACAATTCCAAACCACTATCTGTAGTCTTATGATTATTAGACTGTGGCCCGATTCTAACTCATCGGGTATTCTAGAATATGTATGTCCACGAAGTATATTGCACAGCCACGCAGTATACAGTGCAGAGCCGCGCAGTACACAGCGCAGAGCCGCGCAGTACACAGCGCAGAGCCGCGCAGTACACAGCGCAGAGCCGCGCAGTACACAGCGCAGAGCCGCGCAGTACACAGCGCAGAGCCGCGCAGTACACAGCGCAGAGCCGCGCAGTACACAGCGCAGAGCCGCGCAGTACACAGCGCAGAGCCGCGCAGTACACAGCGCAGAGCCGCGCAGTACAAAGCGCAGAGTCGCGCAGTATAAAGCGCAGAGCCGCGCAGTACACAGCGCAGAGCCGCGCAGTACACAGAGCAGAGCCGCGCAGTATACAGCGCAGAGCCGCGCAGTACACAGCGCAGAGCCGCGCAGTACACAGCGCAGAGCCGCGCAGTACACAGCGCAGAGCCGCGCAGTACACAGCGCAGAGCCGCGCAGTACAAAGCGCAGAGTCGCGCAGTACAAAGCGCAGAGCCGCGCAGTACACAGCGCAGAGCCGCGCAGTACACAGCGCAGAGCCGCGCAGTACACAGCGCAGAGCCGCGCAGTACAAAGCGCAGAGCCGCGCAGTATACAGCGCAGAGCCGCGTAGTATACAGCGCAGAGCCGTGTAGTATACAGCGCAGAGCCACGCAGTATACAGCGCAGAGCCACGCAATATACAGCGCAGAGCCACGTAGTTATACTGCCCAGTCACGTAGTATATTGTCCAGTCACATAGTATACTGCATATCCCTGTTAAAAAAAAAAAAAAGAATTAAAATAAAAAAGTTACATACTCACCTCCTGGAGCGGCCGGTATCTGATGGTTGTTGCACCTCCTAGAGCGGGCGGCACACGATGCTTGTTGCACCTGGAGTGGCCGGTACCCGATGCTTGTTGCGCGCTCCGGTCCCAAGAGTGCATTGCGGTCTCATGAGATGATGACGTAGCGGTGTTGTGAGACAGAAAGACGGAAGTGCCCTTAGACAATTATATAGTAGATTACCCCGCTCACCAAATCGGACCCGAGGGGCCCGGCTCACCAAATCGGACCCAGAGTGACCCCGCCCACCAAATCGGACCCAGAGTGACCCCGCCCACCAAATCGGACCCAGAGTGACCCCTTCCACCAAATCAGACCCAGAGTGACCCCTTCCACCAAATCGGACCCAGAGTGACCCCACCCACCAAATCGGACCCTGAGGTGCCCAGCCCACCAAATGAGACCCTGAGGTGCCCAGCCCACCAAATCGGACCGAGTGACCCCACCCACCAAATTGGTCCCTAAGGTGCCCCGCCCACCAAATCGGACCCAGAGTGGCTCCGCCCACCGAATCGGACCCAGAGTGGCCGCGCCCACAGAATCGGACCAAAAGTGACCCCGCCCACCGAATCGGACCTAGATTTACCCCGCCCACAAAATCAGACCCAGATTGACCCAACCCACCAAATCGGACCGCCTGAGGGGCACCCAAGTGTGAAAGTCTTGCAGGGGCAGCCCGGGCACCATTCCAAAGCACTATCTGTAGTTCCTTCAGGAAATACCCATCTAGTTATAGTGCTTTGGAACAAAGCACTATACTGTTATTCCACCGTGGTAAACTTCTTCTTATTCTTATTATTCAGTCCGCACGTAATGCGGCCCGAACCGCTAAACTCACAGACTCCAGTGAGGTGTCATTTCGAAGCCAGCGTTCCTGAGAGGTGTGCTAAGTATTTTTCGTGTCGATCGGATTTGTAGTTTTTGCGCAATTTGTGTTTGAAAAAAGTCTTTCAATGCATTTCAATGGAGAAATTTTCCTATACGTTTATAATGGGCTGGTTTCTGAGGCAATTTCTAAAAATAACTGCCACCTGGCTGATTAGCTCATTGATATGCGCAGTCAGACACAGTTACTATGCCAACGCCTATGAAATCTACATCAGCTCACCAGGTCACAAGTTTTGTCAGATAATATCAGCTCTTAAAGTGACAGTACAGCACAATTACAAAACACTATCCGTAGTCTTATGATTATTAGACTGTGGCCCGATTCTAACTCATCGGGTATTCTAGAATATGCATGTCCACGTAGTATATTGCACAGCCACGCAGTATACAGTGCAGAGCCGTGCAGTACACAGCGCAGAGCCGCGCAGTACACAGCGCAGAGCCGCGCAGTACACAGCGCAGAGCCGCGCAGTACACAGCGCAGAGCCGCGCAGTACAAAGCGCAGAGCCGCGCAGTACAAAGCGCAGAGCCGCGCAGTACACAGCGCAGAGCCGCGCAGTACACAGCGCAGAGCCGTGCAGTACACAGCGCAGAGCCGCGCAGTATAAAGCGCAGAGCCGTGCAGTACACAGCGCAGAGCCGCGCAGTACACAGCGCAGAGCCGTGCAGTACACAGCGCAGAGCCGCGCAGTACAAAGCGCAGAGCCGAGCAGTACACAGCGCAGAGCCGCGCAGTACACAGCGCAGAGCCGCGCAGTACACAGCGCAGAGCCGCGCAGTATAAAGCGCAGAGCCGCGCAGTACACAGCGCAGAGCCGCGCAGTACACAGCGCAGAGCCGTGCAGTACACAGCGCAGAGCCGAGCAGTTTAAAGCGCAGAGCCGTGCAGTACACAGCGCAGAGCCGCGCAGTACACAGCGCAGAGCCGTGCAGTACACAGCGCAGAGCCGTGCAGTACACAGCGCAGAGCCGCGCAGTACACAGCGCAGAGCCGCGCAGTACACAGCGCAGAGCCGCGCAGTATAAAGCGCAGAGCCGCGCAGTATAAAGCGCAGAGCCGCGCAGTACACAGCGCAGAGCCGCGCAGTACACAGCGCAGAGCCGTGCAGTAAACAGCGCAGAGCCGCGCAGTATAAAGCGCAGAGCCGTGCAGTACACAGCGCAGAGCCGCGCAGTACACAGCGCAGAGCCGTGCAGTACACAGCACAGAGCCGCGCAGTATAAAGCGCAGAGCCGTGCAGTACACAGCGCAGAGCCGTGCAGTACACAGCGCAGAGCCGCGCAGTACACAGCGCAGAGCCATGCAGTACACAGCGCAAAGCCGCGCAGTATAAAGCGCAGAGCCGCGCAGTATAAAGCGGAGAGCCGCGCAGTACACAGTGCAGAGCCGAGCAGTACACAGCGCAGAGCCGCGCAGTAGACAGCGCAGAGCCGTGCAGTACAGAGCGCAGAGCCGCACAGTATAAAGCGCAGAGCCGCGCAGTATACCGCGCAGAGCCGTGCAGTACACAGCGCAGAGCCGCGCAGTACACAGCGCAGAGCCGCGCAGTACACAGCGCAGAGCCGCGCAGTACACAGCGCAGAGCCGCGCAGTACACAGCGCAGAGCCGCGCAGTACACAGCGCAGAGCCGCGCAGTACACAGCGCAGAGCCGCGCAGTACACAGCGCAGAGCCGCGCAGTATACAGCGCAGAGCTGCGCAGTACACAGCGCAGAGCCGCGCAGTACAGAGCGCAGAGCCGCGCAGTATAAAGCGCAGAGCCGCGCAGTACACAGCGCAGAGCCGCGCAGTACACAGCGCAGAGCCGCGCAGTACACAGTGCAGAGCCGCACAGTACACAGCACAGAGCCGCGCAGTACACAGCGCAGAGCCACCCAGTATACAGCGCAGAGCCGCGCAGTACGCAGCGTAGAGCCACGCAGTATGCAGCGCAGAGCCGCGCAGTATACAGCGCTGAGCCGCGTAGTATACAGCGCAGAGCCCCGCAGTATACAGTGCAGAGCCCCGCAGTATACAGCGCAGACACGCGCAGTACACAGCACGGACACGCGCAGTACACAGCGCAGAGCCGCGCAGTACACAGCGCAGAGCCGCGTAGTATACAGCGAAGAGCCACGCAGTATATAGCGCAGAGCCGCGCAGTACAAAGCGCAGAGCTGCGCAGAGCTGCGCAGTATACAGCGCAGAGCCGCGCAGTATACAGCGCAGAACGCGCAGTACACAGTGCAGAGCCGCGCAGTACACAGCGCAGAGCCGTGCAGTACACAGCGCAGAGCCGCGCAGTACACAGCGCAAAGCCACGCAGTATACAGCGCAGAGCCGCGTAGTATACAGCGCAGAGCCGCGTAGTATACAGCGCAGAGCCACGCAGTATACAGCACAGAGCCACGCAGTATACAGCACAGAGCCACGTAGTTATACTGCCCAGTCAGGTAGTATATTGTCCAGTCACATAGTATACTGCATATCCCTGTTAAAAAAAAAAAGAATTAAAATAAAAAAGTTACATACTCACCTCCTGGAGCGGCCGGTATCTGATGGTTGTTGCACCTCCTAGAGCGGCCGGTACACGATGCTTGTTGCACCTGGAGTGGCCGGTACCCGATGCTTGTTGCGCGCTCCGGTCCCAAGAGTGCATTGCGGTCTCACGAGATGATGACGTAGCGGTGTTGTGAGACAGAAAGACGGAAGTGCCCTTAGATAATTAGATAGTAGATTACCCCGCTCACCAATTCGGAACCCGAGAGGCCCGGCCCACCAAATCGGACCCCGAGGGGCCCGGCCCACCAAATCGGACCCAGAGTGACCCCGCCCCCTAAATCAGACCCAGAGTGACCCCGCCCACCAAATCGGACCCAGAGTGGCTCCGCCCACCAAATCGGACCCAGAGTGACCCCTTCCACCAAATCAGACCCAGAGTGACCCCTTCCACCAAATCGGACCCAGAGTGACCCCTTCCACCAAATCGGGCCCAGAGTGACCCCGCCCACCAAATCGGACCCAGAGTGACCCCACCCACCAAATCGGACCCTGAGGTGCCCAGCCCACCAAATCAGACCCTGAGGTGCCCAGCCCACCAAATCGGACCGAGTGACCCCACCCACCAAATTGGTCCCTAAGGTGCCCCGCCCACCAAATCGGACCCAGAGTGGCTCCGCCCACCGAATCGGACCCAGAGTGGCCGCGCCCACAGAATCGGACCAAAAGTGACCCCGCCCACCGAATCGGACCTAGATTTACCCCGCCCACAAAATCAGACCCAGATTGACCCAACCCACCAAATCGGACCGCCTGAGGGGCACCCAAGTGTGAAAGTCTTGCAGGGGCAGCCCGGGCACCATTCCAAAGCACTATCTGTAGTTCCTTCAGGAAATACCCATCTAGTTATTATAGTGCTTTGGAACAAAGCACTATACTGTTATTCCACCGTGGTAAACTTCTTCTTATTCTTATTATTCAGTCCGCACGTAATGCGGCCCGAACCGCTAAACTCACAGACTCCAGTGAGGTGTCATTTCGAAGCCAGCGTTCCTGAGAGGTGTGCTAAGTATTTTTCGTGTCGATCGGATTTGTAGTTTTTGCGCAATTTGTGTTTGAAAAAAGTCTTTCAATGCGTTTCAATGGAGAAATTTTCCTAAACGTTTATAATGGGCTGGTTTCTGAGGCAATTTCTAAAAATAACTGCCACCTGGCTGATTAGCTCATTGATATGCGCAGTCAGACACAGTTACTATGCCAACGCCTATGAAATCTACATCAGCTCACCAGGTCACAAGTTTTGTCAGATAATATCAGCTCTTAAAGTGACAGTACAGCACAATTACAAAACACTATCCGTAGTCTTATGATTATTAGACTGTGGCCCGATTCTAACTCATCGGGTATTCTAGAATATGCATGTCCACGTAGTATATTGCACAGCCACGCAGTATACAGTGCAGAGCCGTGCAGTACACAGCGCAGAGCCGCGCAGTACACAGCGCAGAGCCGCGCAGTACACAGCGCAGAGCCGCGCAGTATAAAGCGCAGAGCCGCGCAGT
The DNA here is from genome assembly GCF_051348905.1 of Ranitomeya variabilis. Lineage (NCBI taxonomy): Eukaryota > Metazoa > Chordata > Amphibia > Anura > Dendrobatidae > Ranitomeya > Ranitomeya variabilis. The sequence goes on along the minus strand of NC_135235.1, from coordinate 722,985,190 downwards.
ACACAGCGCAGAGCCGCGCAGTACACAGCGCAGAGCCGTGCAGTACACAGCGCAGAGCCGCGCAGTATAAAGCGCAGAGCCGTGCAGTACACAGCGCAGAGCCGCGCAGTACACAGCGCAGAGCCGTGCAGTACACAGCGCAGAGCCGCGCAGTACAAAGCGCAGAGCCGTGCAGTACACAGCGCAGAGCCGCGCAGTACACAGCGCAGAGCCGCGCAATACACAGCGCAGAGCCGCGCAGTATAAAGCGCAGAGCCGCGCAGTACACAGCGCAGAGCCGCGCAGTACACAGCGCAGAGCCGTGCAGTACACAGCGCAGAGCCGCGCAGTTTAAAGCGCAGAGCCGTGCAGTACACAGCGCAGAGCCGCGCAGTACACAGCGCAGAGCCGTGCAGTACACAGCGCAGAGCCGCGCAGTATAAAGCGCAGAGCCGTGCAGTACACAGCGCAGAGCCGCGCAGTACACAGCGCAGAGCCGCGCAGTACACAGCGCAGAGCCGCGCAGTATAAAGCGCAGAGCCGCGCAGTATAAAGCGCAGAGCCGCGCAGTACACAGCGCAGAGCCGCGCAGTACACAGCGCAGAGCCGTGCAGTACACAGCGCAGAGCCGCGCAGTATAAAGCGCAGAGCCGTGCAGTACACAGCGCAGAGCCGCGCAGTACACAGCGCAGAGCCGTGCAGTACACAGCGCAGAGCCGCGCAGTATAAAGCGCAGAGCCGTGCAGTACACAGCGCAGAGCCGTGCAGTACACAGCGCAGAGCCGCGCAGTACACAGCGCAGAGCCATGCAGTACACAGCGCAAAGCCGCGCAGTATAAAGCGCAGAGCCGCGCAGTATAAAGCGGAGAGCCGCGCAGTACACAGTGCAGAGCCGAGCAGTACACAACGCAGAGCCGCGCAGTAGACAGCGCAGAGCCGTGCAGTACAGAGCGCAGAGCCGCACAGTATAAAGCGCAGAGCCGCGCAGTATACCGCGCAGAGCCGTGCAGTACACAGCGCAGAGCCGCGCAGTACACAGCGCAGAGCCGCGCAGTACACAGCGCAGAGCCGCGCAGTACATAGCGCAGAGCCGCGCAGTACACAGCGCAGAGCCGCGCAGTACACAGCGCAGAGCCGCGCAGTATACAGCGCAGAGCTGCGCAGTACACAGCGCAGAGCCGAGCAGTACAGAGCGCAGAGCCGCACAGTATAAAGCGCAGAGCCGCGCAGTACACAGCGCAGAGCCGCGCAGTACACAGCGCAGAGCCGCGCAGTACACAGTGCAGAGCCGCACAGTACACAGCACAGAGCCGCGCAGTACACAGCGCAGAGCCACCCAGTATACAGCGCAGAGCCGCGCAGTACGCAGCGTAGAGCCACGCAGTATGCAGCGCAGAGCCGCGCAGTATACAGCGCTGAGCCGCGTAGTATACAGCGCAGAGCCCCGCAGTATACAGTGCAGAGCCCCGCAGTATACAGCGCAGACACGCGCAGTACACAGCACGGACACGCGCAGTACACAGCGCAGAGCCGCGCAGTACACAGCGCAGAGCCGCGTAGTATACAGCGAAGAGCCACGCAGTATATAGCGCAGAGCCGCGCAGTACAAAGCGCAGAGCTGCGCAGAGCTGCGCAGTATACAGCGCAGAGTCGCGCAGTATACAGCGCAGAACGCGCAGTACACAGTGCAGAGCCGCGCAGTACACAGCGCAGAGCCGTGCAGTACACAGCGCAGAGCCGCGCAGTACACAGCGCAGAGCCACGCAGTATACAGCGCAGAGCCGCGTAGTATACAGCGCAGAGCCGCGTAGTATACAGCGCAGAGCCACGCAGTATACAGCACAGAGCCACGCAGTATACAGCGCAGAGCCACGTAGTTATACTGCCCAGTCACGTAGTATATTGTCCAGTCACATAGTATACTGCATATCCCTGTTAAAAAAAAAAAGAATTAAAATAAAAAAGTTACATACTCACCTCCTGGAGCGGCCGGTATCTGATGGTTGTTGCACCTCCTAGAGCGGCCGGTACACGATGCTTGTTGCACCTGGAGTGGCCGGTACCCGATGCTTGTTGCGCGCTCCGGTCCCAAGAGTGCATTGCGGTCTCACGAGATGATGACGTAGCGGTGTTGTGAGACAGAAAGACGGAAGTGCCCTTAGATAATTAGATAGTAGATTACCCCGCTCACCAATTCGGAACCCGAGAGGCCCGGCCCACCAAATCGGACCCCGAGGGGCCCGGCCCACCAAATCGGACCCCGAGGGGCCCCGCCCCCTAAATCAGACCCAGAGTGACCCCGCCCACCAAATCGGACCCAGAGTGGCTCCGCCCACCAAATCGGACCCAGAGTGACCCCTTCCACCAAATCAGACCCAGAGTGACCCCTTCCACCAAATCGGACCCAGAGTGACCCCTTCCACCAAATCGGGCCCAGAGTGACCCCGCCCACCAAATCGGACCCAGAGTGACCCCACCCACCAAATCGGACCCTGAGGTGCCCAGCCCACCAAATCAGACCCTGAGGTGCCCAGCCCACCAAATCGGACCGAGTGACCCCACCCACCAAATTGGTCCCTAAGGTGCCCCGCCCACCAAATCGGACCCAGAGTGGCTCCGCCCACCGAATCGGACCCAGAGTGGCCGCGCCCACAGAATCGGACCAAAAGTGACCCCGCCCACCGAATCGGACCTAGATTTACCCCGCCCACAAAATCAGACCCAGATTGACCCAACCCACCAAATCGGACCGCCTGAGGGGCACCCAAGTGTGAAAGTCTTGCAGGGGCAGCCCGGGCACCATTCCAAAGCACTATCTGTAGTTCCTTCAGGAAATACCCATCTAGTTCTTATTATTATTATTCAGTCCGCACGTAATGCGGCCCGAACCGCTAAACTCACAGACTCCAGTGAGGTGTCATTTCGAAGCCAGCGTTCCTGAGAGGTGTGCTAAGTATTTTTCGTGTCGATCGGATTTGTAGTTTTGGCGCAATTTGCGTTTGAAAAAAGTGTCTCAATGCATTTCAATAGGGAAATTTTCCAATACGTTTATAATGGGCCTGATTTCTGAGGCAATTTCTAAAAATAACTGCCACCTGGCTGATTACCTCATTGATATGCGCAGTGAGACCCAGTTACTATGCCAACGCCTATAAACTCTACCAGCCCACCAGGTCACAAGTTTTGTCAGATATCAGCTCTTAAAGTGACAGTACAGCACAATTACAAAGCACTATCTGTAGTCTTATCATTATTGCCCCGCTCACCAAATCGGACCCAGCCCACCAAATCGGACGAGAGTGCCCCCGCTTGCCAAATCGGACCCAGAGTGCCCCCGCCCGCCAAATCGGACCCAGAGTGGCGCCGCCCGCCAAATCGGACCCAGAGTGGCGCCGCCCGCCAAATCGGACCCAGAGTGGCGCCGCCCGCCAAATCGGACCCAGAGTGGCGCCGCCCGCCAAATCGGACCCAGAGTGGCGCCGCCCGCCAAATCGGACCCAGAGTGGCGCCGCCCGCCAAATCGGACCCAGAGTGGCGCCGCCCGCCAAATCGGACCCAGAGTGACCCGGCCCACCAAATCGGACCCAGAGTGACCCGGGCCACCAAATCGGACCCAGAGTGACCCGGGCCACCAAATCGGACCCAGAGTGACCCGGGCCACCAAATCGGACCCAGAGTGACCCGGGCCACCAAATCGGACCCAGAGTGACCCGGGCCACCAAATCGGGCCCAGAGTGACCCGGCCCACCAAATCGGGCCCAGAGTGACCCGGCCCACCAAATGGGACCCAGAGTGACCCGGCCCACCAAATGGGACCCAGAGTGACCCGGCCCACCAAATGGGACCCAGAGTGACCCGGCCCACCAAATCGGACCCAGAGTGACCCGGGCCACCAAATCGGACCCAGAGTGACCCGGGCCACCAAATCGGACCCAGAGTGACCCGGACCACCAAATCGGACCCAGAGTGACCCGGGCCACCAAATCGGACCCAGAGTGACCCGGGCCACCAAATCGGACCCAGAGTGACCCGGGCCACCAAATGGGACCCAGAGTGACCCGGGCCACCAAATCGGACCCAGAGTGACCCGGGCCACCAAATGGGACCCAGAGTGACCCGGGCCACCAAATGGGACCAAGAGTGACCCGGGCCACCAAATGGGACCCAGAGTGACCCGGCCCACCAAATGGGACCCAGAGTGACCCGGCCCACCAAATGGGACCCAGAGTGACCCGGCCCACCAAATGGGACCCAGAGTGACCCGGCCCACCAAATGGGACCCAGAGTGACCCGGCCCACCAAATCGGACCCAGAGTGACCCGGCCCACCAAATCGGACCCAGAGTGACCCGGCCCACCAAGCCTCAACCCTGTGGGGCTACAACTACCAAACCAGCGCCTGAGGGGCACCCAAGTGTGAAAGTCTTGCAGGGGCAGCCCGGGCACCATTCCAAAGCACTATCTGTAGTTCCTTCAGGAAATACCCATCTAGTTATTCTTCTTATTATTCAGTCCGCACGTAATGCGGCCCGAACCGCTAAACTCACAGACTCCAGTGAGGTGTCATTTCGAAGCCAGCGTTCCTGAGAGGTGTGCTAAGTATTTTTCGTGTCGATCGGATTTGTAGTTTTGGCGCAATTTGCGTTTGAAAAAAGTGTCTCAATGCGTTTCAATAGGGAAATTTTCCAATACGTTTATAATGGGCCTGATTTCTGAGGCAATTTCTAAAAATAACTGCCACCTGGCTGATTAGCTCATTGATATGCGCAGTGAGACCCAGTTACTATGCCAACGCCTATAAACTCTACATCAGCCCACCAGGTCACAAGTTTTGTCAGATAATGTCCGCTCTTAAAGTGACAGTAGAGCACAATTCCAAAACACTATCTGTAGTCTTATAATTATTGCCCCGCTCACCAAATCGGACCCAGCCCACCAAATCGGACCAGAGTGCCCCCTCTTGCCAAATCGGACCCAGAGTGGCGCCGCCCGCCAAATCGGACCCAGAGTGGCGCCGCCCGCCAAATCGGACCCAGAGTGGCGCCGCCCGCCAAATCGGACCCAGAGTGACCCGGGCCACCAACTCGGACCCAGAGTGACCTGGGCCACCAACTCGGACCCAGAGTGACCCGGGCCACCAAATTGGACCCAGAGTGACCCGGGCCACCAAATCGGACCCAGAGTGACCCGGCCCACAAAATCGGACCCAGAGTGACCCGGCCCACCAAATCGGACCCAGAGTGACCCGGCCCACCAAATCGGACCCAGAGTGACCCGGGCCACCAAATCGGACCCAGAGTGACCCGGCCCACCAAATCGGACCCAGAGTGACCCGGCCCACCAAATCGGACCCAGAGTGACCCGGCCCACCAAATCGGACCCAGAGTGACCCGGCCCACCAAATCGGACCCAGAGTGACCCGGCCCACCAAATCGGACCCAGAGTGACCCGGCCCACCAAATCGGACCCAGAGTGACCCGGGCCACCAAATCGGACCCAGAGTGACCCGGGCCACCAAATCCTCAACCCTGAGGGGCTACAACTACCAAACCAGCATCTGAGGGGCACCCAAGTGTGAAAGTCTTGCAGGGGCAGCCCGGGCACCATTCCAAAGCACTATCTGTAGTTCCTTCAGGAAATACCCATCTAGTTATTATTATTATATTATATTCCCTATGCCCAGTAATAGGGAATCTCAAGCACCGATCTCCACCCGCAGAGCCACACTCCACATAGAGAATAATGAAGCCTCCAGCACCGACCTCCACCCGCAGAGCCGCACTCCACATAGAGAATAATGGGGCATCCAGCACCGACCTCCACCCGCAGAGCCACACTCCACATAGAGAATAATGGAGCCTCCAGCACCGACCTCCACCCGCAGAGCCGCACTCCACATAGAGAATAATGGAGCCTCCAGCACCGACCTCCACCCGCAGAGCTGCACTCCACATAGAGAATAATGGAGCCTCCAGCACCGACCTCCACCCGCAGAGCTGACTCCACATAGAGAATAATGGAGCCTCCAGCACCGACCTCCACCCGCAGAGCTGACTCCACATAGAGAATAATGGAGCCTCCAGCACCGACCTCCACCCGCAGAGCCGCACTCCACATAGAGAATAATGGAGCCTCCAGCACCGACCTCCACCCGCAGAGCCGCACTCCACATAGAGAATAATGGAGCCTCCAGCACCGACCTCCACCCGCAGAGCCGCACTCCACATAGAGAGTAATGGAGCCTCCGGCACCGACCTCCACCCGCAGAGCCGCACTCCACATAGAGAATAATGGAGCCTCCAGCACCGACCTCCACCCGCAGAGCCGCACTCCACATAGAGAATAATGGAGCCTCCAGCACCGACCTCCACCCACACTCCACATAGAGAATAATGGAGCCTCCAGCACCGACCTCCAGCCGCAGAGCCGCACTCCACATAGAGAATAATGGAGCCTCCAGCACCGACCTCCACCCGCAGAGCCGCACTCCACATAGAGAATAATGGAGCCTCCAGCACCGACCTCCACCCGCAGAGCCGCACTCCACATAGAGAATAATGGAGCCTCCAACACCTCAGTGGTCATATGATCAGATGCCTCAGTGTATGTGAATCCTAATTGTAATAGATGTTTTTTGCTGTTATTGTGAACAGTTAAGCAAGTTAAAGATGAAATGATGTCTAAAAGGCCTAAAGTTAAAGATGACACATTTCTTTTGTATTTTAGGTATATACAGTATATACACTCACCGGCCACTTTATTAGGTACACCATGCTAGTAACGGGTTGGACCCCCTTTTGCCTTCAGAACCGCCTCAATTCTTCGTGGCATAGATTCAACAAGGTGCTGGAAGCATTCCTCAGAGATTTTGGTCCATATTGACATGATGGCATCACACAGTTGCCGCAGATTTGTCGGCTGCACATCCCAAAGATGCTCCATACAAGGCAGGATGGATCCATGCTTTCATGTTGTTTACGCCAAATTCTGACCCTACCATCCGAATGTCGCAGCAGAAATCGAGACTCATCAGACCAAGCAACGTTTTTCCAATCTTCTACTGTCCAATTTCGATGAGCTTGTACAAATTGTAGCCTCAGTTTCCTGTTCTTAGCTGAAAGGAGTGGTACCCGGTGTGGTCTTCTGCTGCTGTAGCCCATCTGCCTCAAAGTTTGACGCACTGTGCGTTCAGAGATGCTCTTAGGCCTACCTTGGTTGTAACGGGTGGCGATTTGAGTCACTGTTGCCTTTCTATCAGCTCGAACCAGTCTGCCCATTCTCCTCTGACCTCTGGCATCAACAAGGCATTTCCGCCCACAGAACTGCCGCTCACTGGATTTTTTTTCTTTTTTGGACCATTCTCAGTAAACCCTAGAGATGGTTGTGCGTGAAAATCCCAGTAGATCAGCAGTTTCTGAAATACTCAGACCAGCCCTTCTGGCACCAACAACCATGCCACGTTCAAAGGCACTCAAATCACCTTTCTTCCCCATACTGATGCTCGGTTTGAACTGCAGGAGATTGTCTTGACCATGTCTACATGCCTAAATGCACTGAGTTGCCGCCATGTGATTGGCTGATTAGAAATTAAGTGTTAACAAGAAGTTGGACAGGTGTACCTAATAAAGTGGCCAGTGAGTGTATATTTTTTTAGCGTTTTTCCCATACCAGGTTTTTCCCATACCAGGTGTTACCTCTCAGGAGCTTCGGCTCCACACACTGACTTCTGCCAGTGCTGGTTCACAGGGGAAAGCTGCCTCACTGGGATCACCGTCCTTATGACCAGGGCCCCTCAGATAGTCCAGACCCACAGTAGGAACTGTGGCTTCCCTAGCACAGAAACTGTCTCAGGCTCTGTAGATGCAGCCTTTCCATGCGCTTCCAGGAAGTCCAATCACAGGCACTTCCAACACACAGGCCATCAGTCCATGATCTTCCCCAGTGCTTACAGGACTCCAGTCCATCCGCGGACAATCCAACACTGACCATTTCATGACTCCCACTCTTACCAGGTGCTTCCAGGACTCCAGTCCATCCCAGGACAATCCAACACCCTCGAGCATTCAGTCCATAGCCTCAGTAGTGCTTCCAGGACTCCAGCCCACTTCAGGACAATCCAACACTGACCGTCTATTAGGTCCACGGTCTCAGGTGCTTGCAGGACTTCTCCAATGCCAGGAGACTCCAACACTGACTGTCCAGGACCTTGCACATGGAACAAACGGAACCATACACAGGAACCACACCGGAACATGTGACCCACACCCTGGTCACATTATATACCTGTAACCACTCCCTGGGTGGGAGTGTGGGTGTGTGTGGCTAGTTTGACCCTCCCATCTCTCATAAGTAGCCCCGCCAGTCTCCCATTAGCATTACACAATCACTTGTGGGACTACAGTTCCCAGCACACCAACTTAACTTCAGACTGACAGCGCAGTGTCTTCCTCTGCAACACACACCGGCCAGATACACTCCTGCCGGACTTTGTCTCATCACATTTATGCCCCCATTTATGCATCTTGAAGCGCACACACAGCGCCCCGTGGCTGTAACGTGGGTCACTGCACCACATACCTCCCCCCTTTGTTCAACCCTATTGGGGTGGACACATGACATAAACCCGGGGTTCCGATACCGGGTACGCAAGTCACCTTGCCCTACCAGTCGAGAGGACCGTCTCAGTCGGATTTGAGCATCCCTCATCATCACACCCTTGTTAGGTTTTCCCCGCCCCAGCGGTCAGTGTCGGCCTTGGGTTTCAACCTTCGAGTCACCATCCGTCTATGTCACCAGATCTTTAGTCACCACATTTTTGCTACAAGTTCTTCCACCTATGTCACTCATCCCTGAGTCAACTGAGGTGACACTACTCCTTTCAATAGGCTGGGTACTTCCACCCTTTTTCTTGTCCACATTTCGGGTCAAACGTGGCAGCCCTCTTCCATCAACTGAATGCAGTAGTCCTGTAAGGCGTCGTCCTTTAACTCTTAGCTGCTCCATTTCCTTCAAATATACCATACGATATTCCAACAGAGTTCGTATTTCGCTAAGACTCTCCTCTGTTCCTACAACGAAGAAGGGAACCATACCTTTTTCCGAGGCAACTGTACTTCGTGAACACCAGGTATTTTCAACCTCACCACTCCAGATTTATCCACCATTTCTTGCATGGCTTGACCATTCCTTCCAATGACTCTTTTTACCATAGAGACGGGTATCTGTATTACAGTTTCCTGACGACTCCCAGCTTTTCTCACATGCTCCAGTCATCTATCAGCGTCTTCATTCTGCAATTGGATCATCCACTTTGTGCACACATATCTCCAGTGTATGTCACTCAGGGTAGCTACTCTCTTTGCTGTGACATCAGTTGTGGACAGTATCACTAACTGACTTGTTTCCAGGGTCCAGCTCACCTTACACGCCCCCACAGCCTTCTTGAACCCTTCATGCATAGACTCCCTGGCACATGCCTCTCTCAGGTCTTCAGGTACGTCTATCATGCACTTGAACAAGGAACTCTCCTTCTCTTCTGCTGTCATTAGACACCCATCTTGTTCAGCTTTCAGAACCGACTTCCTCTGAATATCACCAGTTTCCAGATGTTTGGCCAGGATAGACACCTGCCGCTCCACCTTCTCCCAGGCTGCTTTATGCATTGACTGGCTTTCTTCCAGGCGACCTCTGAGCTCCGCCACCTCTTTCTCTAAGGCACTCACACGGCACTCAGCAGCCTGTCTCCAAAGCTCCTCTTGCTTTAACCGGGTTTCTACTTCAGGCCCCACTCCTTTGGTGGCCTTCTGCTCTTCTTCACAAGGTGCAACTGGTACCATTTCTTTGCACCCTTTATGTCTCCAGCGACAGGAAGATTTTTTCTTTTGGTGGGGCTCTTCTTTACTGTACTCCCTTGCTTCCTCAGAGTCACAGTCACCCGCATAGTCTGTGTCACACCCCACAGTATGGTGAACTCCCAAGTCACTCTCTAACTGGGTGTCAGCTCCACAGGTTCTATTTACCACACTACAAACCATCATATTGGGGTACACATCAGGTGACATCATGTCCATAAGTTGGGCCCATCCACGACTTCCTTTGGTCACCAGTTTATCTGACCCGTCAGTTTTGGGAGGTGTTACTTCCAACGTCGTGTCACTAAGTTGGGCCCGTCCACCATTTTCCTTGGTCACGCCCACCTTAGGACTGTCAACTATTGGGGGTGCATTCTCTGCAACAGTTTTCATACACATTAACCCCACAGACACTTTCCCTTTTTTCCACCAGTCCCACAGGGTTTCCAAGTCTCGCCCTATTACCATAGTGTACCCTAAGTCCGGGACTACCCTTACTTCGTGGTATGTGGACTCCTCTGTCGTGTCAATGTAAAGGCAGGCTGTCAAATGTCGTTTAACATCCCCACCTGTGTCATTCACTCTTGTCCCTAACCCAGGTGACACAGTGCATTCAGAAGGGGTTCTCAGAAAAGTCACTTCACTCCCTGGGTCTATCAGTCCCACCACACTTTCTCCATCCAAAGAAAAGGAGCACTGTTGTGACAAAACATTAGCTGAGCAATTCACAGTATAGCATGGACCTGCATAGCACAACTGCACCTGGGGCCCACCGATCTGTGCCACCCCTTTAACTTCAGGAGGCTCTGCCCTTTTTTTGGATTCCACCCCTTTAGGGCCACCACCCCTTTTTGGGCAACTACTACCTTTTGGGAAACCGCCCCCTTTTTGGACTCCGCCTCTTTTTTGGCAACCATCCCTGATTGGGTTTTCCGCACCATTTTTGGGACACTACCCCTTTTAGGGACACCACACAATGGTATTCTCCGACACCAGTTCACACAGTACAGGAAAAAACATGTCTCTTTGGGTCGCACTGGCCTTTTAAGAGACTGCAAAAAAAAAAAAGTTTTGTTTTTTGTTTCAACTCTTCACCAGCTCCTGCTGGCAATCACAAGCCGCTGCTGCTGAACCTCTTGCTGCAACTGCAGCTATGCTCCACAAGGCTCTACACGGCTCCACCGCAAACTTTGTGGACCCGCCGATCCACAGCAAGACGCTTGTCACCTTTGTGGACTCACTGATCCACAGCAAGACGCTTGTCACCTTCATAACCCCGCCGAGTTACAGTCATTAACTCCGCACGTGCGCCCTGGATCGTTGCCGGCTTCGAGCACCATATGTAGCATTTCCCTTACTTCGGGTTTTGGGGGACACTCGCTTTGCACGGGAATAACACATACAGGCACGATTTCTCACACAAATTAAGTCCATTCCGGTTTATTAAAGCGTCATAAACCGCACCGTAAGCCAGGTTACACGTCACCAGCTTACATAGTCTGTTACTTTAATACGTGTGGCTTTACAAAGCATTCGGTAGTCGCGTCTTATCTCTTCATTACAGTTCATTACATGCATCAATGGAACATATTAAACCCCGACAGTCTGTTCCAATGGCAGATGTGTTTCTGCGGTATATCACAGGTTTTTCCCATACCAGGGGTTACCTCTCAGGAGCTCCGGCTCCGCACACTGACTCCTGCCAGTGCTGCTTCACAGGGAAACTGCCTCACTGGGATCACCGTCCTTGTGACCAGGGCCCCTCGAATAGGCCAGACCCACAGTAGGAACTGTGGCTTCCCCAACACAGAAACCGTCTCAGGCTCTGTAGATGCAGCCTTTCCATGCGCTTCCAGGAAGTCCAATCACAGGCACTTCCAACACACAGGCCATCAGTCCATAATCTTCCCCAGTGCTTACAAGACTCCAGTCCATCCGCGGACAATCCAACACTGACCATTCCAGGACTCCCACTCTTACCAGGTGCTTCCAGGACTCCAGTCAATCCCAGGACAATCCAACACCCTCGAGCATTCAGTCCATAGCCTCAGTAGTGCTTCCAGGACTCCAGCCCACTTCAGGACAATCCAACACTGACCGTCTACTAGGTCCACGGTCTCAGGTGCTTGCAGGACTTCTCCAATGCCAGGAGACTCCAACACTGACTGTCCAGGACCTTGCACATGGAACAAACGGAACCATACACAGGAACCACACTGGAACATGTGACTCACACCCTGGTCACATTATATACCTGTAACCACTCCCTGGGTGGGAGTGTGGGTGTGTGTGTGGCTAGTTTAACCCTCCCATCTCTCATAACTAGCCCCGCCAGTCTCCCATTAGCATTATACAATCACTTGTGGGACTACAGGTCCCAGCACAACAACTTAACTTCAGACTGACAGTGCAGAGTCTTCCTCTGAAACACACACACCGGCCATTTACACTCCTGCCGGACTTTGTCTCATCACATTTATGCCATTTATGCATCTTGAAGCGCACACACAGTGCCCCGTGGCTGTAACGTGGGTCACTGCACCACATACCTCCCCCCTTTGTTCAACCCTATTGGGGTGGACACATGACATAAAACCGGGGTTCCGATACCGGGTACGCAAGTCACCTTGCCCTACCAGTCGAGAAGACCATCTCAGTCGGATTTGAGCATCCCTCATCATCACACCCTTGTTAGGTTTTCCCCGCCGCCAGCGGTCAGTTTGTCGGCCTTGGGTTTCAACCCTTGAGCCACCATCCATCTGTGTCACCAGATCTTTAGTCACCACATGCCTCCCCCCCCCCCGGCATTTTTTACATTTTAAAAAGTTCAAAAAGGAAAAGGCGGTGATGAAAAAGTTTGGGCACGCTTGAAGATATGTGTGCTCAGATAACTTTGACCCAGGTTTCACACCTTAATTAGCTTGTTAGGGTTACGGCTTGTTCGCTATCATTGTTAGGAAAGTCCAGGTGATGCAAATTTCCCAGCTTTGTAAAAACCCGGCCTCCTCTAACCTTGTGCCAAAAAACAGCAGCCATGTGTTCTAAGCAGCTGACTAGCTCTCTGACAATGGTGGAGGCCACAAAGCTGGAGAAGGATATAAGAAGATAACAAAGTGTTTTCTTCAAGCTGCCCTTTCCTCAGTTCAAAATGTAATTTAGAAATAGCAGTTACCAGGAACAGCGGAGGTCAAGATAAGGTCTGGAAGACCAAGCAATATATTTCTAATATTAATTTGCCAGTAATGGGGAATCTCCAGCACCTACCTCCACCCGCAGAGCCGCACACCAGGTATATGGCTGCTCTGTGCGCACAGGACCTGTGATGAGGTCACAGGAGGGGAGGAGTCAGGGTCACATGATCAGGGGCCTCAGTGTATGCAGGACTCTGCTGTGCTGGTTGTCATGGTGCTGGATGAGGGGAAGTTTATGTGTGGGGTCAGGAGGGATGGTTGAGCCTAGAGTGTATGGGCTCCTTCCAAGTACTAACCTCCATGGCGTCCACAAGCTATCATGCTCTGCTCTGCTGCTTTCCTTTGCCATCTTGGTAAAAAGAGAATACGCCCATGATGTGAACTCAGAACACGCCCCCTCCCGATAGGACACGCCCCCGGAAATGACATCACACCTGGAAGGAGCCCATACACTCTAGCATTTACCCCACATATATGGCTGCTCTGTGCACACAGGACCTGTGATGAGGTCACAGGAGGGGAGGAGTCAGGGGTCACGTGATCAGGGGCCTCAGGGAATGATATCCGCAGTGCAGACCCTACATGGAATCTTCTCAGTCAGTGACATTCCCGCCATTATTCCCCCTCACTACTGGCACAATTACCTCACGCCGCCTTTTCTACACAGTAATAAAATCACAGCTCACCTTCCCTATCCTTTACCCCTTATACTTGACCTGTTTAGCCAATTACCTGGAGATAAATGGTTTTACAAACTTAACGTGAGAGGGGCATATAACCTTACTACAGTAGATGGTGGCCCGATTCTAACGCATCGGGTATTCTAGAATATGCATGGCCATGTAGTATATTGCCCAGCGACATAGTATATTGCACAGCCCACGTAGTATATAGCACAGGCCACGGAGTAGATGGTAGAGCCCATGTAGTATGTAGCACAGGCCATAGAGTAGATTGCAGAGCCCACATAGTATATAGTACAGGCCACAGAGTAGATTGCAGAGCCCACGTAGTATATAGCACAGGCCACAGAGTGGATTGCAGAGCCCACGTAGTATATAGCACAAGCCATGGAGTAGATTGCAGAGCCCATTTAGTATGTAGCACAGGCCATAGAATAGATTGCAGAGCCCGCGAAGTATATAGTACAGGCCACAGAGTAGATTGCAGAGCCCACGTAGTATATAGCACAGGCCACAGAGTGGATTGCAGAGCCCACGTAGTATATAGCACAGGCCATGGAGTATAGTGCAGAGCCCACGTAGTATATAGCACAGGCCACGGAGTAGATTGCAGAGCCCATGTAGTATGTAGCACAGGCCATAGAATAGATTGCAGAGCCCGCGAAGTATATAGTACAGGCCACGGAGTAGATTGCAGAGCCCATGTAGTATATAGCACAGGCCAGAGTGGATTGCAGAGCCCACGTAGTATATAGCACAGGTCACGGAGTATAGTGGAGAGCCCACGTAGTATATAGCACAGGCCACGGAGTAGATTGCAGAGCCCATGTAGTATGTAGCACAGGCCATAGAGTAGATTGCAGAGCCCACTGTTGTGAATTTGCTTTTTGCTCCCTCTAGTGGTTACTAGTTTTTTGACTCTGGTTTTTCTGTCATTCCTTTTATCCGCACCTGGGTCGTTAGTTAGGGGTGTTGCTATATAAGCTCCCTGGACCTTCAGTTCTATGCCTGGCAACGTAGTTATCAGAGCTAGTCTGCTGTGCTCTTGTCTACTGATCCTGGTTCCAGTTATATCAGCTAAGTCTGCCTTTTGCTTTTTGCTATTTGTTTTGGTTTTGTATTTTTGTCCAGCTTGTTCCAAATCTATATCCTGACCTTTGCTGGAAGCTCTAGGGGGGCTGGTGTTCTCCCCCCGGACCGTTAGACGGTTCGGGGGTTCTTGAATTTCCAGTGTGGATTTTGATAGGGTTTTTGTTGACCATATAAGTTACCTTTCTTTATTCTGCTATCAGTAAGCGGGCCTCTCTGTGCTAAACCTGGTTCATTTCTGTGTTTGTCATTTCCTCTTACCTCACCATCATTATTTGTGGGGGGCTTCTATCCAGCTTTGGGGTCCCCTTCTCTGGAGGCAAGAAAGGTCTTTTGTTTTCCTCTACTAGGGGTAGCTAGATTCTCCGGCTGGCGCGTGTCATCTAGAATCAACGTAGGAATGATCCCCGGCTACTTCTAGTGTTGGCGTTAGGAGTAGATATATGGTCAACCCAGTTACCACTGCCCTATGAGCTGGATTTTTGTATTCTGCTGACTTCCACGTTCCTCTGAGACCCTCGCCATTGGGGTCATAACAGTTTGCCAGGCCAGTATTAAATGTTTAATGCATTGCAGAAGAGGGATTATAAGAAAGAAGATTCTGAGTTTTTTTTTTCTTCTTCCCCTTTACCTCAGAGTGGCTATGCTTGCTGCAGACATGAATGTCCAGACCTTGATTACAAGTGTGGACCAGCTGGCTACTCGTGTGCAGGGCATACAAGACTATGTTATCAGAAATCCTAGGTCAGAACCTAAAATACCGATTCCTGAACTGTTTTCCGGAGACAGGTTTAAGTTTAGGAATTTCGTGAATAATTGTAAATTGTTTCTGTCCCTGAGACCCTGTTCATCTGGAGATTCTGCTCAGCAAGTAAAAATTGTTATTTCGTTCTTACGGGGCGACCCTCAGGATTGGGCTTTTTCGCTGGCGCCAGGAGATCCGGCATTGGCTGATATTGATGCGTTTTTTCTGGCGCTCGGTTTACTTTATGAGGAACCCAATCTTGAGATTCAGGCAGAAAAGGCCTTGCTGGCTATGTCTCAGGGGCAGGACGAGGCTGAAGTGTATTGCCAAAAATTTCGGAAATGGTCCGTGCTGACACATTGGAACGAGTGTGCACTGGCCGCTAATTTTAGAAATGGCCTTTCTGAAGCCATTAAGAATGTTATGGTGGGTTTTCCCATTCCCACAGGTCTGAATGATACTATGGCACTGGCTATTCAAATTGACCGGCGGTTGCGGGAGCGCAAAACCGCAAATTCCCTCATGGTGTTGTCTGAACAGACACCTAATTCGGTGCAATGTGATAGAAAAACCGCAAATTCCCTCATGGTGTTGTCTGAACAGACACCTGATTTAATGCAATGTGATAGAATCCTGACTAGAAATGAGCGGAAAATTCATAGACGCCGGAATGGCTTGTGCTACTACTGTGGTGATTCTACACATGTTATCTCAGCATGCTCTAAACGTATAGCTAAGGTTGTTAGTCCTGTCACCGTTGGTAATTTGCAACCTAAATTTATTCTGTCTGTAACTTTGATTTGCTCACTGTCATCTTATCCTGTCATGGCGTTTGTAGATTCAGGTGCTGCCCTGAGTCTCATGGATCTCTCATTTGCTAAGCGCTGTGGTTTTACTCTTGAACCATTAGAAAATCCTATTCCTCTTAGGGGTATTGATGCTACACCATTGGCAGCAAATAAACCGCAGTATTGGACACAGGTTACCATGTGCATGACTCCTGAACACCGCGAGGTGATACGTTTCCTGGTTTTACATAAAATGCATGATTTGGTCGTTTTAGGGCTGCCATGGTTACAGACCCATAATCCAGTCCTGGACTGGAAGGCTATGTCAGTCTCAAGTTGGGGCTGTCGTGGTATTCATGGGGATTCCCTGCCTGTGTCTATTGCTTCTTCTACGCCTTCGGAAGTTCCGGAGTATTTGTCTGATTATCAGGATGTCTTCAGTGAGTCTGAGTCCAGTGCACTGCCTCCTCATAGGGACTGTGACTGTGCTATAGATTTGATCCCAGGCAGTAAATTTCCTAAGGGAAGACTGTTTAATCTGTCGGTACCTGAACATACCGCTATGCGTTCATATATCAAGGAGTCTCTGGAGAAAGGACATATTCGTCCGTCTTCTTCCCCTCTTGGTGCGGGATTCTTTTTTGTGGCAAAAAAGGACGGATCTTTGAGACCTTGTATTGATTATCGGCTTTTAAATAAGATCACTGTCAAATTTCAGTATCCTTTACCGCTGTTGTCTGACTTGTTTGCCCGGATTAAGGGTGCCAAGTGGTTCACCAAGATAGACCTTCGTGGTGCGTACAACCTTGTGCGCATTAAGCAAGGTGATGAATGGAAAACCGCATTCAATACGCCCGAAGGTCATTTTGAGTACTTGGTGATGCCTTTTGGGCTCTCCAATGCGCCTTCAGTTTTTCAGTCCTTTATGCATGACATTTTCCGGAAGTATCTGGATAAATTTTTGATTGTTTATCTGGATGATATTTTGTTTTTTTCTGATAATTGGGATTCGCATGTGGAGCAGGTCAGGTTGGTCTTTAAAATTTTGCGTGAAAATTCTTTGTTTGTCAAGGGCTCAAAGTGTCTCTTTGGTGTGCAGAAGGTTCCCTTTTTGGGGTTCATTTTTTCCCCTTCTGCTGTGGAGATGGACCCAGTCAAGGTCCGAGCTATTCTTGATTGGACTCAGCCCTCGTCAGTTAAGAGTCTTCAGAAGTTCTTGGGCTTCGCTAACTTCTACCGTCGTTTTATCGCTAATTTTTCTAGCATTGTGAAACCTTTGACGGATATGACCAAGAAGGGCTCCGATGTAGCTAACTGGGCTCCTGCTGCCGTGGAGGCTTTCCAGGAGTTGAAACGCCGGTTTACTTCGGCGCCTGTTTTGTGCCAGCCTGACGTCTCACTTCCCTTTCAGGTTGAGGTGGATGCTTCGGAGATTGGGGCAGGGGCCGTTTTGTCGCAGAGAGGCCCTGGTTGCTCTGTTATGAAACCTTGTGCCTTTTTCTCTAGGAAGTTTTCGCCTGCCGAGCGAAATTATGATGTGGGCAATCGGGAGTTGTTGGCCATGAAATGGGCATTTGAGGAGTGGCGTCATTGGCTCGAGGGTGCTAAGCATCGTGTGGTGGTCTTGACTGATCACAAAAATCTGATGTATCTCGAGTCTGCTAAACGCCTTAATCCGAGACAGGCCCGCTGGTCATTGTTTTTCTCCCGCTTTGATTTTGTTGTCTCGTATTTACCAGGTTCAAAGAATGTGAAGGCCGATGCTCTTTCTAGGAGCTTTGTGCCTGATGCTCCTGGAGTCGCTGATCCTGTTGGTATTCTTAAAGATGGAGTTATCTTGTCAGCTATTTCTCCGGATCTGCGACGTGTGTTGCAGAGATTTCAGGCTGATAGGCCTGAGTCTTGTCCACCTGACAGACTGTTTGTCCCGGATAAGTGGACCAGCAGAGTCATTTCCGAGGTTCATTCCTCGGTGTTGGCAGGTCACCCGGGAATTTTTGGCACCAGAGATCTGGTGGCCAGGTCCTTTTGGTGGCCTTCCTTGTCAAGGGATGTGCGGTCATTTGTGCAGTCCTGTGGGACTTGTGCTTGAGCTAAGCCTTGCTGTTCTCGTGCCAGCGGTTTGCTCTTGCCCTTGCCTGTCCCGAAGAGACCTTGGACACATATCTCCATGGATTTCATTTCTGATCTTCCGCTATCTCAGGGCATGTCCGTTATCTGGGTGATTTGTGATCGCTTCTCCAAGATGGTCCATTTGGTTCCTTTGCCTAAGCTGCCTTCCTCTTCCGATCTGGTTCCTGTGTTTTTCCAGAACGTGGTTCGTTTGCACGGCATCCCTGAGAATATTGTGTCAGACAGAGGATCCCAGTTCGTTTCCAGGTTCTGGCGATCCTTTTGTAGTAGGATGGGCATTGATTTGTCGTTTTCGTCTGCTTTCCATCCTCAGACTAATGGACAGACGGAGCGAACCAATCAGACTTTGGAGGCTTATTTGAGGTGTTTTGTCTCTGCTGATCAGGACGATTGGGTGACATTCTTGCCGTTGGCTGAGTTTGCCCTTAATAATCGGGCTAGTTCCGCCACCTTGGTTTCGCCTTTTTTCTGCAACTCTGGTTTCCATCCTCGCTTTTCTTCGGGTCATGTGGAGCCTTCTGACTGTCCTGGGGTGGATTCTGTGGTGGATAGGTTGCAGCAGATCTGGAATCATGTGGTGGACAACTTGAAGTTGTCACAGGAGAAGGCTCAGCGCTTTGCCAACCGCCGCCGCGGTGTGGGTCCCCGACTACGCGTTGGGGATTTGGTATGGCTTTCTTCCCGCTTTGTTCCTATGAAGGTCTCCTCTCCCAAATTTAAACCTCGTTTTATTGGGCCTTACAAGATATTGGAAATCCTTAATCCTGTATCTTTTCGTCTGGATCTTCCTGTGTCGTTTGCTATTCACAATGTATTTCATAGGTCCTTGTTGCGGCGGTACATTGTGCCTGTGGTTCCTTCTGCTGAGCCTCCTGCTCCGGTGTTGGTTGAGGGCGAGTTGGAGTACGTGGTGGAGAAGATCTTGGATTCTCGCCTCTCCAGGCGGAGACTTCAGTACCTGGTCAAGTGGAAGGGCTATGGTCAGGAGGATAATTCCTGGGTGGTCGCCTCTGATGTTCATGCGGCCGATTTAGTTCGTGCCTTTCATGCCGCTCATCCTGATCGCCCTGGTGGTCGTGGTGAGGGTTCGGTGACCCCTCACTAAGGGGGGGAGGTACTGTTGTGAATTTGCTTTTTGCTCCCTCTAGTGGTTACTAGTTTTTTGACTCTGGTTTTTCTGTCATTCCTTTTATCCGCACCTGGGTCGTTAGTTAGGGGTGTTGCTATATAAGCTCCCTGGACCTTCAGTTCTATGCCTGGCAACGTAGTTATCAGAGCTAGTCTGCTGTGCTCTTGTCTACTGATCCTGGTTCCAGTTATATCAGCTAAGTCTGCCTTTTGCTTTTTGCTATTTGTTTTGGTTTTGTATTTTTGTCCAGCTTGTTCCAAATCTATATCCTGACCTTTGCTGGAAGCTCTAGGGGGGCTGGTGTTCTCCCCCCGGACCGTTAGACGGTTCGGGGGTTCTTGAATTTCCAGTGTGGATTTTGATAGGGTTTTTGTTGACCATATAAGTTACCTTTCTTTATTCTGCTATCAGTAAGCGGGCCTCTCTGTGCTAAACCTGGTTCATTTCTGTGTTTGTCATTTCCTCTTACCTCACTGTCATTATTTGTGGGGGGCTTCTATCCAGCTTTGGGGTCCCCTTCTCTGGAGGCAAGAAAGGTCTTTTGTTTTCCTCTACTAGGGGTAGCTAGATTCTCCGGCTGGCGCGTGTCATCTAGAATCAACGTAGGAATGATCCCCGGCTACTTCTAGTGTTGGCGTTAGGAGTAGATATATGGTCAACCCAGTTACCACTGCCCTATGAGCTGGATTTTTGTATTCTGCTGACTTCCACGTTCCTCTGAGACCCTCGCCATTGGGGTCATAACAGCCCACGAAGTATATAGTACAGGCCACGGAGTAGATTGCAGAGCCCACGTAGTATACAGCACAGGCCACA
Organism: Ranitomeya variabilis; assembly: GCF_051348905.1. NCBI lineage: Eukaryota > Metazoa > Chordata > Amphibia > Anura > Dendrobatidae > Ranitomeya > Ranitomeya variabilis. The sequence goes on along the minus strand of NC_135235.1, from coordinate 722,964,787 downwards.
GAGTGGATTGCAGAGCCCACGTAGTATATAGCACAGGCCACGGAGTATAGTGCAGAGCCCACGTATATATAGCACAGGCCACGGAGTAGATTGCAGAGCCCACGTAGTATATAGCGCAGGCCATGGAGTAGATTGCAGAGCCCATGTAGTATATAGCACAGGCCACTGAGTATAGTGCAGAGCCCACGTAGTATGTAGCACAGCCCACGTGGTATATAGCACAGGCCACGGAGTATATTGCTCAGCCACGTAGTATATAGCACAGGCCACAGAGTATATTGCACAGCCCACGGAGTATATAGCACAGCCCAAGGAGTATATTGCACAGCCACATAGTATATACTCACCTTCTGTCCACAGCTGTCACCGCCGCATTTGCTGCGCTGTTTCCTGCAGTCGCTAATTTAGTCCCCGGCTTTTGGGCGTGGTAGGCCCAACAGCGCCCATGGTCCCTGCCGGCTCCGCCTTCCTCACGGCGACTCCGCCCCTTTGCAATGCTTCTGGCCGGGCCTGTACAGAGTGGGCGAGGACTCGCTCTGCATACTTCCTTGCCTCCCCTGCCCTTTTGTCTCCGCTCACTGGCTGGCCGCGACCCGCAGCCGCTAATTTAGTCCCCGGCATTTGGCCGCGGTAGGCCCAACAGCGCCCATAGTCCCGGCCGGCTCTGCCCTCCTCATGGCGACTCCACCCCCTCATGGCAAATCCGCCCCCTTTGCAGCGCTTCTGGCCGGGCCTGTACGGAGTGGACGGGGACTCGCCCTGGCCTCCCCTGCCCTTTTGTCTACGCCCACTGGCTGGCCACGACCAATGAATATCCGCGACAGACAGAAAGACAGACAGAAAGACGGAAGTGATCTTTAGACAATTATATAGTAGATACGTATACGCCATGGTGACGAATGGAAGACCGCATTCAATACACCTGAGGGGCAGATTGAACATTTGATGTTGCCATTCGGGTTAACCAATGCTTCCAGTCTTTGAAAATGCCATTAATTATATTTTTTCTCACTGATTGGTAGATTTGTGGTAGTTTACCTGGATGATATATTGAGGTACTCACGTACTCTGGAGGAGCATGGTGAGCATGTCAGACAGCTGGAGTGGGAAAAACATTACCTAATGTCCTAGCACCAAGAAAGATAAAAAAGAAGATGGAAGATTCACTATAAGTGGCATCTTCCGAATAAATTCATTACATCGATCTGACGAATTGTCTATGTTGTCATGCGATCTGCCATGGTCTCTCTGAATTCACCCTTATTTCTACAGGTGAAATTTTCCCTATGAAAAGTCCCATGTCATGTTCCACCAGTTCTGTCCTCTATGTGATTATATGCTAATGTCAGAATGTATATGTGGGAAGGACGACCCAACCCCCCACAAAAGGCTGAACTCACACTGTTCCAAGATCCAATAGGGTTTTCTCAAACATGGTCTTTCACGCCACTGCACCATCAAACACAATAAAGATGACAAACAGCGGAAAATATTCCCCACAGAGGAGATTCCCCCACAGGTTCAGAATCGCATTGGACAACTACATCGGAAAGAAATCTTTTGGATTTATAAACTAAACACCTTATTCCAAATGGACTCAGCGAAATCACAGATGTATTTTTGTGACCACATTTCTGACTTCATAAATTGTATTATTTATTATAACAGTTTGTTGTCATATTCGGTGGCTCAGTGGTTAGTTAGCACTGTAGCCTTGCAGCACTGGAGTTCTGGATTAAAATCCCATCAAGGACAACATCTGCAAGGAGTTTGCATGTGTTTCCTCCAGTTTCCTCCCACATTCCAAAGACATACTGATAGAGAATTTAGATTGTGAGCCCCATTGGGAACAGTGATGATAATGTGTGCAAACTATAAAGCGCTGCGGAATATGTTAGCGCTACATAAAAAATAAAGATTATTATTATATTCATAATACATTTTATTGGTCTGTTCATTGGGGATCTTAATTATTTTAATATTTTTAACATACTTCTAATACTTTCATAAATGTCATTGTCATATTTATCACTCTTATTTATAATACAGTTTTCATACATTCCTACTATAATAACACAGTTTATTTATATCACATCGGGTAACTACTATTATTATTATTATTATTTTTTGTTATAGCGCCATTTATTCCATGGCGCTTTACATGGGAGGAGGGGTATACATAATAAAAACAAGTACAATATACTTAAACAATACAAGTCATAACTGGTACAGGAGGAGAGAGGACCCTGCCCGCGAAGGCTCACAATCTACAAGGGATGGGTGAGAATACAGTAGGTGAGGATAGAGCTGGTCATGCAGCGGTTTGGTTGATCGGTGGTTACTGCAGGTTGTAGGCTTGTCGAAAGAGGTGGGTCTTCAGGCTCTTTTTGAAGGTTTCGATGGTAGGCGAGAGTCTGATGTGTTGTGGTAGAGGGTTCCAGAGTAGGGGTGATATGCGAGAGAAATCTTGTTTACGATTGTGGGAAGAGGAGATAAGAGGGGAGTAGAGAAGGAGATCTTGTGAGGATCGGAGGTTGCGTGTAGGTAAGTACCAGGAGACGAGGTCACAGATGTATGGAGGAGACAGGTTGTGGATGGCTTTGTATGTCATGGGTAGGGTTTTGTACTGGAGTCTCTGGGCAATGGGGAGCCAGTGAAGGGATTGACAGAGGGGAGAGGCCGGGGAATAGTGGGGGGACAGGTGGATTAGTCGGGCATCAGAGTTTAGAATAGATTGGAGGGGTGCGAGAGTGTTAGAGGGGAGGCCACAGAGCAGGAGGTTGCAGTAGTCAAGGCGAGAGATGATGAGGGCATGGACTAGGGTTTTTGCATATTCTTGGTTGAGGAATGTACGGATTCGTGAAATATTTTTGAGTTGAAGTCGGCAGGAAGTGGAAAGGGCTTGGATATGTGGTTTGAAGGAGAGAGAGGGGTATGCATCAACCTATTGTGTCATTTTTTATAATGGCATCATAAACACCCTTGCCAACAGTAACATGGCTGTTGCATCACGGAACTGTCATGGTCCCGCTCGCCTCGCCGCCTGTTTCCTGCTATACTTACCACTCTGTGGTGTCCCGACGCGTTCCTGCTCGTTCCCGGGCTTCTGCTCCCGTCGCGCGGTCGGCTCCTGGTCATCCTCGTGTGCGCGTGCTCTGGGTTCTACGGCGCACGCGCACACATCACTCATTAAACCTGGCCGTTCCTTCTTCGCCGCTCTGTGGACTCTGACCCGGAAGCTATGCCTTCGCTCTCCTTATCAGGCCGCCTCTTCCTCCTGGCAGTGCCTGATTGTCATTTGCGTTTCACATTTGCTTCTGGCCCCACATCCTTCTGGCCCCACGTTCTTCTGGCTCTCCGCTCCACAGGTTTGCCCTATTTGCCTGTTTGCCTCTTTCCTCTCCGGTCCTCTCTCCTTTGTTTTCCTTATAGTGCCAATCTTCCAGTGTCTCCTGAAAGTCCTTGCTGCCGTGCCTTCATCGTTCCAGCTAGTCTGCTTCTCAATCCTCTCCTGCCAGTCTCCCGTGTCTTTTCCATTCCTGTCAGTCTGCTTCCCTATCCTGTCCGAGTGTCCTGTACTCTTGTCGGTCGTCTCTGCCCATTATACCTTTGTCTCAGTCCTGTCAGTCTTCCCTGTGCTCTTTCTGAGTTTACCTGTATCTCTGTCCAGTTCGTATTCCCGTGCCCCTGCCATATTACGTTCTCTCCTGTACCTCTCCTCTGGGTACTAGCTGCCGCGGCAGTAGTCTCTCTTGGGCCTGCCCCTAACACTCCCTGTATAGGGGGTGGTTCCACCGGGTCTACTGGCCCTAGGATTGTTCGCCGTTGCGGTCCAGCAGGTCCACCTTTGGAGTTCCTCTAGCGTTCTCACAGGAACACATTCACTCTGGTGATCTAGTGGTGGTGTTGGAAGAGACGTGGAGGATAACCTCCGAAAAATGTTTTCTCAGTTTAAAGGAGCTGGTCTCCTATACTTGTAATGCCCATACACTAAGTGTATGGGGTAACAAACATTTCACCCTGAGGGGTACGCATCAACCTACTGTGTCAACATTTTTTATAATGGCATCATAAACACCCTTGCCAACAGTAATGTGGCTGTTTCATCATGGATCACGTTCACTCTGGTAATCTAGTGGTGGTGGATGATGAGGATGAGGAGAAGGAGGAGGATATCAGCAAATATCCAAAATCAGGAAGTGTATACCCATGAGTGGATCTGAAGAGGTGCATGGGAATATACCTTCCAAAACAAATCTGGATTTGAGGTTAGGTTTCACTGTTATCATGTGGTGGTGTACAGAAGTCTGGCCCAATCCAGCCCTTGTTCATTTTCATAAGAGTCAGCCTGTCAGCATTTTCAGTTATCAGGTGGATTCGCTTATCAGGTATAATTCCACCAGCGGCACTAAAAACGCGCTCTAACAAAACGCTAGCAGCAGGACAGGCCAGGACCTCAAAGGCGTAGAGTGCCAGTTCATGCCACGTATCCAGCTTTGAGACTCAATAATTGTAAAGCACAGAGGAATCATGGAGGACGGTGTTACGGTTAGCAAGGTACTCCCTCAGCATCTTCCAAAACTTTGCACTCCTTGTGAGAGTACTCCGCACCTCATGGCCACTGCAATAGGAGGATGTGAGAAAACTCTCCCAGAACTTTGCCAGTGTTCCCCTGCCTTTGCTGGATTGGAGTTGTGTCTCTCTCACCTGCACTCCTTGGTTGTCCAATGAACTGTGACCTCTGCCGCCAGCGTTACAGATGGGAATTTTTTTAATAAGTCCGCAAAAAGGGCTTACTGGAACTGCACCATTTTAGTAGACATGTCTGCCTCTGGTAGAAGAGATTGAAAGTTTTCCTTGTAGCATGGGTCTAGAAGTGTCACCAACCAGTAATGAGTGTCACTCAAAATTTTGAGATTACGAGGTTCACGGGAAAGGCAGTGCAACATGAAGTCAGCCATGCGTGCCAGACTGGAAACAGGCAAGACTTTTGTGTTCTCACCAAGAAGACGACTGACCATGCTCTCCTCCTCCTCCCTGTCCTCAGGCCATCCACACTGAATAGATGGTATGACAGTAGTGTTTGTAGTACCATCTATAGCGTATGAAAGTAGCTCCTGTTCTTCCTCCTCTTCCTCATCACTGAAGCCACGTTGGGATGAGATGAGGCTGGACTGTGTGTAATCACCCTGTATGGTTCCTTGATCGATCTCATCGTGCTCCACCTGCAATGCATCCTCTTTGATTGTAAGGATAGAGCATTTCAGAACACAGAGAAGCAGGATAGTGAAGCTAATTATTGCATCATCGCCGCTTACCATCTTTTTAGAGTACTCAAGGTTTTGTAGTATAGAACATATGTCTGGCATCCATGTCCAGTCCTGAGGTCTTATGTGTGGAGTCTGAACTGAATACCGACGGCCTTGTTGATGCTGGTAGTCAACCACTGCCCTCTTCCTCTCACAAATCCTTTCCAACATATACAGTGTAGAGTTCCAATGCGTGGGGACATCACACATCAGTCGGTGAGCCGGAAGCTGCAAATTCTGCTGATGCAAGGCAAGGGCAGCTGAAGCTGTACCTGACTTTCTAAAATGGGCACACAGGCAGCGTACTTTGAAAAGCAAATCTGGCAGCTCCGGGTAGCTTTTGAGAAACCGCTGAACCATGAGGTTCAGGCTTGGCACGTGTGTGAGCTAACCTCGCCTCAGAGCCGCCACCAGGTCTGGCCATTGTCACAGACGACCATGCCTGGTTGTAGGTTCAGGTGTGTCAGCCACAGATCTGCCTGCTTTTTCAAAGCTGTCTACAACTTCAGCATTGTGCGGTTTGTCAGTTGTCACCTAAGCATATTAGGTTCAGCACAGCCTGTTGTCACTTGGCTGAGGCAGTGCTGCAGTGCTTCCAGCTTGTGACTGATGTGGTCATTTCAGAGATGGAGGCTGAGGAGGAAGTGCAGGAGCTGTAGACTGTGGGGGCAACCCTGATTGATGTAGGGCCCACAATCCTTGGCGTCGGGAGTACGTGTTCCATCACAAGGTCTGACTGGGTCCCAGCTTTCACTGTTAATTGAGCGCCCGGCCAGGGCCTAGGGGTACTCAGTATCGGGTCTGGTGATCATTAAAGGGGAAGTCACGTGGCAGCGGCCCGGTCCGTGTCCCTGGGAGTCCAAGTAAAAGGGATAGTCTTTAAAGGGGTTTGAATAAAGTTTGTAAAAATGAGAAATGTTCGTGATGTCACCTGTGGTACTCGGTCAGAAGTGACCGACACTGCTTAATGGGGTCCTCTGGGGGTGATGGTTCTGCAGCAAAGATGGTATTACTTCCCACAGGTGAAGCTGGGTCCCCAGGGATCCCGTTGTGTTTTGCAAGAATGGTGGACACAGGGTTACAGTCTCTTTACCTGGTTTACTGATGATAGACAGCCACAGTCCAGGCTACCAGCAACAGGTGACAGTGGAGTCCAGGCAGCCTGAAAACGAGTAGAATCCCCTTTGCCAGGTCAGATTGGGAGCCTTACACTATGCGCTAAATAATGCCTGTGGCTTCTGTCAAGGTTCTCTCTCTTACTCTTTGTCCTGGGACAGTTCCTGCATGGTAGGCACCGCAAGCCGATTCCTTGGGGTCTCTATTCATGGTGACTCTGGGTTCTGGATGTTGCTGTACCTCAGGGTGTAATGTGGGCAATTCACTTTCAATTTCCTTACAAACAATCACACTGGCGCTCGCCACAAGGTGGATCGGTGACTTAACAAAGAGAGAGAAAATGGTATCAGAAAAAAATGCCCCTAGCTGCTGGGATCAGTAGCAGGATATGTGCCGACCCTGTAAATGTATGAAATAATTACCACAATATATGATACCGCGCTTGGGGTTCGGTTGTCTATAGATCTACCCACTTACTTCAAGTGCTTCAAGGGAAGCGCCTTTTAATATAGGTGTGTTAGTGATACATATACAAAGCGAACATGGCATTTAAATCATCACCCTGCAGTGTTCCCCAAGTACTATAGATAATTGCACTTACCCTAGTTTCCGTGAGAGTACGCTCTTATGCCAAAGACTTCGGGGAGTTGGTCCAACTGGTGGGCGCTGGACATGCAGGGGATCGCGTAGGACTTACTGCTTGCTAATACTAGTGTGGGAGCAGGGAGCGCGTCACAGCTGTGCGATAACACGGGAGCCTCGGCCGAAGGCGTCCCTAGTTACAGCTGGAGGAAATGGCTGCCAGTACCTGCTCGCGCTTGCCTGAATGTGATGTCACACAGCTACGGAGCGGCGTTAGGACCAATAGAGGAGGGTAACCAATGCGTTGTGAAGGTAAACGAGATTCTTCATCAGGGTTAATGCCCATCACTCCATCTCCTCCATATATACCTTCTGATAGCGCTACTAATCCCGCCCTTACCCCGCCCTACTTAGCCCTGGTATTCAGTCCACATACTTCTATATGTGCTGATGCAGCCAATGCCGTAATCTCAATTTATTCACTGCATGCTTAGCACAGGTATACTTGATCTCCTGGGGCTACCTCTGCTCACTGTGGGCATGACAGATTCACCGATAGCAGGCGGTGGATTCTCTTGCTCCACTGCTGGTGTGACATCTGCTGCTTGAGCCCACTGGTGTAGAGTCTCATCTGGTTCGGATTGATTTTGAGTCACATCTCCCTCTGGTATTTCCAACTGGTGAAAGGTCAAAACAGGCACCACTCTGGCTTGATTTACTTGAGTCCATGACTGGGGAAAGTTTCCAAGAACGGTATGGATTCTCTCTTCTTTTTCCTCCATGGGTTGAGTAGTACCTGGTCTTTCTACTTGTCTCTCAGTTGGTATGGGCATACTTTAAGATGATCCCTAGATACCGCAGTCGAGGTTTCCCCTCCATCTTTGCTTTAGTGTTATCAAAGTTTGATGGTAAGATGGTATATGGTTCTGCTTCCCACTGGTCATCAAGTTTGTGCATTCTTCTTTTCCGCTTCAGAACTTGTTCCCTTGGTGACAAGGGAATTGCAGGGGCACGTTGATTATAGTCTCTTTCTTGTCTCTGTCTTGCCTGGGACAAACTTCTTTCCACGCATTATTGTACTGTTGTTGCTCCATATCCCAATCAGCATCTGGTGATATTGTTTCTGGTGTTAGGACTCCCATATCAAGGTAAACCGGTAATTTACTTTGTCTTCCTCTCATTAGGTAGGCTGGAGTGCAGTTGGTGAAATTTACCGGGATATGATTGTACAGATGTACCAGATTTGGCAACTTCTCTGGCCACAGGTTTCTCTCTTCCAAAGGCAAGGTCTTCAGACCGATATCCTTGCTATTTGATGAGGTACTGCAGTTGATTCCTGCGGATCCTGGAGTCCAGAATCTTCTCTACCACATACTGTTCTTGTCCGTCCACTAACACAGGCTGAGGAGGAGGTGTAATCCGACCCTGAAATGTATTTGGGGACACCGGTTTAAACAAGGAGACATCGATGTGAATACTTTTCTGCCCAATGATGACAGAAGTATTCTAGGAGTGATACCTTTATTGGCTAACCAGAAAATAATATGTTTGCAAGCTTTCAGAGCACAGTGGCTCCTTCTTCAGGCAAGATTACAAATAGATTAATAAAAGACAAGCACAACATTCAGGGTATGTGCACACGTCAGGATTTCTTGCAGAAATTTCCTGAAGAAAACCGGAAATTTTCTGCAAGAAATCCGCATTTTTTTTTGCGTTTTTCTCCAGATTTTTTCGCGGTTTTTTTAGCATTTTGCAAGCGAAATTAGCTTGCAGAATGCTAAAGTTTTCCAAGCGATCTGTAGCATCGCTTGGAAAACTGACTGACAGGTTGGTCACACTTGTCAAACATAGTGTTTGACAAGTGTAACCAACTTTTTACTATAGATGCTGCCTATGCAGCATCAATAGTAAAAGATAGAATGTTTCAAAATAATAAAAAAAAAAATGGTTATACTCACCTGCAGACAGCCGATCTCCTCAGCGGCGTCCGTTCCTATAGATGGTGTGTGTGTGCAGGACCTTCGATGACGTCGCGGTCACGTGATCGCGACGTCATCGCGGTCATATGACCGCGACGTCATCGCAGGTCTTTCACACACACCATCTATAGGAACGGAAGCGGCAGCATGCACCGATGAGAGGCGGGAAGACTCCGGGGGCCATCGAAGGTGAGTATATGACTATTTTTTATTTTCATTCTTTTTTTTAACCAATTATATGGTGCCCAGTCCATGGAGGAGAGTCTCCTCTCCTCCACCCTGGGTACCAACCGCACATAATCTGCTTACTTCCCGCATGGTGGGCACAGCCACATGCGGAAAGTAAGCAGATCAATGCATTCCTAGGTGTGCGGAATCCCCGCAATTCCGCAAATTTAATGAATATGTTGCTTTTTTTTCCGCGATGCGATTTTTTCGCGGAAAAAAATGCAACATTTGCACAAGAAATGCGGAATACACTGTAAATAATAGGAGGCATATGTAAGCATTTTTTTCGCGTTTTTATCATGTTTTTATAGCGAAAAAACGCGAAAAAAACGCGAAAAATACTGAACGTGTGCACATGGCCTCAAAGAATAATACAGGAGGACATTTGTTAGGGGGTGGGAAGTGTGATGAGTCCATAAATAAGCCATGGTAATCCAATTAGGCATTTTCTTACAAATGGAGAGGCAGTGGGAAAAATGTTCTTAGTTATCTGGAGTCTGTCTGGTGGAGGTGTGAATTGTATCCATGTAGTGACTCATAAATCCAGGTGGTAAATTGAGTCCTACTGTCAACGAATTAAACATATTCATTAGTTTGTATTCACAAATTTTTCTTTCCCTGTGGTCCTTAAAATTACCTTTTAGTATTAAGACTTTTAAGTCTGTCATACTGTGTCCAGGTCCAGAGAAATGTTTTCCCACAGGTGTGTCCATTTCATTCCCGATTGTGTGCCTGTGTAAATTCATCCTAGTTTGTAGTCTTTGCATAGTTTCCCCAATATAGATACTTCCAGGGCACCTCGTACATTGTATCATGTACACCACGTTGGAGGATGTACAAGAAAAGGAACCCGTGACCTTATAGTCCTGATTTGTGTTTGGTACACAGACTATATCTATTGGTAATATGTGGGTACACGTTTTGCATTTTTTATTGTTACAGGGGAATGTGCCAGTCACTGATGGTGATGAGAGGACACTTCTAACAAGCAGATTCCTTAAGTTAGGGGGCTGTTTGTAGGAGAGAAGTGGTAGTTCTGGGAATATATCTCAATTTGTGATCTCTATGGACTATGGGTTGGAGATCAGCACCAATTTTCCTTAGGATGCTCATGTGGGGGTTGTATGTGACCACAAGAGGTTCCCTGTTGTTATCCTCTCTCAGTCTGTAATCCAGCAGGCTGTTTCTTGGGATCCTTGTAGCCCTGTGGATCTGCTCATCTATTACCAGTGGATGGTATCCTTGTTGTAGGAATGTATTCCTCAGTGATCGCAGCTGTAGTTCCCTGTCTTTGCTGTCTGAACAGATCCAAATATACCTCAGAGAATGACCTCCTCATCTCGCTGGTCCAGGAGCGAGTCCCGTTGTGGGACACCCAGGATCCACTGCAGTCAAACAACGTCACGATCCGGCGCTTATGGAATGAGGTGGCCAAAGAGATGTGGGATGGCTGGGACAACGCCCCGACACGGGTCCGAAATGCATTTGGTAAGTATTGCACTGCAGTGTGAAGCAGCAGAGACCTTGGCCGTGCTCACTCGACTGTGTGTGATGAAAAAAACTCTCAGGAGTTTCTGTCATCACACACAGTTGTGTGAGCACGGCCAAAAGTCCTTTTTCTGACCACAATTTTTTTTTTAACAGTGGCCAAAGTCAAAACACGTTGGCGTCCGATGAAGGACCGCTTCAACAAGGACCTGCGTCAAGAGAGCCATGTTCCCAGTGGTTCAGGAGCAAGGATCAGAAGATACAAATACCATCGAGTTCTGGCATTTTTAAGACCGGTCCTTGCCCAGAGAACGTAAGTATCACGTGCATTAGGTTGCATTGTATTGCCATAATCTGTATTTTTATATTCCACAGGATTTTGCGTCTGGTTAATATTTGGTATTAATTTTCTTTTTCCTTTTTTCACAGCACATACAGCACTACTGCTGGCCCAGGTTCTGGAGCGGTCCTTCATCCGACAGCCACGGACCCATCCCAGCTATCCAGCAGCGCAGCAGCAAGTGGGCCTTCCACACTAACTGGAGACCAGGGAGCTGGTCCATCAGGTCTTCCCCTTTCGCAGTCCTCTTCCACTGCCCCTTTTTTTTGGGCTCCTCCCGGCAGCGGCAGAGGGCTTCGGACAGGTCACTCATGCCCGAGTTTTTGCACTTGAGCTCGGTTTTACACAAAGCAATCAAGGTTTTGTCATGGGGAGACTAGGTGAGCGAAAGCTAATAACCCGGGCCCCTGCAATTTCCCTCAGACTAGAGAAATGCTGACTGACCCTCTACCTGAAGTTTACACTGATGGTGTGCATGTCCAGGCCTCGAACCTCACCCTGCCTCCTGTTACAACCCTAAGGTGAAAACCTCCGCCCTCCACCCAGTGAATGCAATACACCAATACCCACAGTTAGCACAGACAAGGATCAAGGAAAATATACACCACGCCGCAGTCACTCAGGAATACACTATAAATGTGCAGGGCAAAATAAACACAAATATAGGAAGGAGTAAATAAGACAAAGGAAAATACACCACCAGCAACGATTCTCCAACAACCAGCTCTCCACTCCAGACCGAGATAACAACGCAAGACAGAAGCTATGATCGGCGACGCCCAATGATCAGGAAAGCTATTTAAAGGCAATGGGCATGGCCCAGCTTCCAATCCGAGGATCAGGTAAATTAACCCCGGAACAGCTAGACAAAATCTAGCCGACGCCAATGAGTAAATAGTGGTCAAAAGCGGAGCTACCGCTGTCTGTCGGACGACCTGGTCTGAACGGCGTCCGACATGACAGTACCCCGCCTTCTACGAGGGACCCCAGGGCCCTCACGGCTTATAGGACCCGGCTTGTCCGGATGGCGACGATGAAAAAAGCTGACCAGCTGATCCGCATGAACGTCCGAGGCTGGTACCCAGGACCTCTCCTCAGGCCCATAACCACACCAGTGTGCCAAGTACTGTAAAGTGCGGCGCACTACATGAGAGTCAACCACCTTGGAGACTTCAAATTCCAGGTTACCATCCACCAAGACTGGAGGTGGCATAGGCACCGCGTCCACAGAACCCACCACCTTCTTCAGAAGAGACCTGTGGAACACGTTGTGTATCTTATACACCGTAGGGAGCTCCAGTCGGTACGCTACTGGGTTAATGACGGCGGTGACCCTAAATGGACTAATAAACCGTGGACCCAATTTAAGGGATGGTATCTTATGTTTTTTGTGGATAACCACACCCAGTCATCCACACTCAGGTCCGGACCTGGCACACGCCTACTGTCAGCCACATGTTTGTACCTAGCACCCACACTCAACAGGCACTGTTTAACTCTCCTTTAAACTGACGACAATTGTGCTCCTAACTGGTCCTCCTCCGGAACGCCGGAAGAGCCCCTCTGACTCAAAGTACAAAATTGAGGATGTAGCCCGTAAACACAAAAAAACGGAGACTCCCCAGATGACTCCTGGCGGTGATTATTGATGGCAAACTCAGCCAAAGGAAGAAAGGTAGACCACTCCTCCTGGTTATCAGAGACAAAGCAGCGTAGGTACTGTTCCAAATTTTGGTTCATACGCTCAGTATGACCATTTGACTGAGGATGAAACGCCGAAGAATGGGACAACTTGATCCCCAGCCGTGAGAAAAATGCTTTCCAAAATTTTGACACAAACTGAGACCCCCTATCAGATACGATGTCAGACGGAACCCCATGAAGTCTGACCACCTCCTGCACAAATACCTGAGCCAGAGTCTTAGCGTTAGGCAACGAAGGCAAAGACACAAAGTGCGACATTTTTGAAAACCGATCAACAATCACCAAGATGACCGTGTTCCCAGCTGATGAGGGCAAATCAGTGATGAAATCCATGGAGATTTCCGTCCATGGCTTACTAGGTACCTCAAGAGGAAGTAGTGTGCCAACAGGACGGGAGCAGGGCGTCTTAGCCCTAGCGCACGTGGTACAAGCTGACACGTATGAGACCACGTCCTGTCGAATCTTGGGCCACCAAAACCGACCTGACACCAACTCCAAAGTACCTCTAACCCCTGGGTGGCCAGACAGGACAGCATCATGATGCTCCGCCAGAACCTTTAAGCGGAGATGAAGCGGTACAAAAGATTTGTTGATGGGAAGCTCAGATGGTACCTCCTCCTGAGCCTCGGCAATCTCAGCCTCAACCTCGGTAGTGAGAGCCGAAACAACAACACCCTTTTGGAGGATGGGTACTGGATCCTCCCGAGGTTCTCCCCCCGGAAAACACCTGGACAGAGCATCCGCCTTAGTGTTTTTAGACCCCGGTCTGTAAGTGACAACAAAATTGAACCGCGTGAAAAACAATGCCCAGCGAGCCTGCCTGTGGGACAGACGCTTGGCTGACTCTAAATACAGCAGATTCTTATGATCGGTAATAACCGTAACCTGATGTACCGACCCCTCCAAGAAGTGTCACCATTCCTCAAAGGCCAACTTAATAGCCAACAACTCCCTGTTGACGATATCGTAGTTACATTCGGCGGACGACAGTTTCTTGGAGAAATAGGTGCACGGACGCAAACCACTCAAAGATGAGCCTTGAGATAGTACCGCCCCCACCCCAACCTCAGACGCATCGACTTCCACAACAAAGGGTTTTGATACGTCTGGCTGCACAAGAATGGGGGCTGAAACAAAACTGTTCTTAAGAAATTCAAATGCGCTCACAGCAGCCTCAGGCCAAACGGAGAAATTGGTACCCTTTTTAGTCATGTCAGTTAGCGGTTTAGCAATGATGGAAAAATCCTTGATAAATTTCCTATAGTATTTAGAAAACCCAAGGAACCGCTGAAGTGCTTTCAGGTTATCAGGACGTTCCCAATGCAGCACCGCTTGCACCTTAGCGGAGTCCATTTTAAAACCAGAAGCAGACACAATATAACCCAAGAACGGCAACTCTTGAACAAAAAATACACATTTCTCAAGTTTAGCATACAGCTTATTCTCTCTGAGAAGCTGTAACACCTGCCTGACATGATCTAAATGAGCATCACGGTCTCAAGAATATATGAGAATGTCATCTAGGTACACAATAACGAATTTCCCCAAAACATGCGAGAACACATCATTGATGAAATGTTGGAACACTGCAGGTGCGTTAGTCAACCCAAATGGCATCACCAAATTTTCAAAATGACCCTCAGGGGTATTAAAAGCCGTCTTCCACTCATCACCGTGACAGACTCTTATGAGGTTGTACGCCCCCCTGAGGTCAAGCTTGGTAAACCACTTAGCACCTGCCACCTGGTTGAACAAATCTGGTATCAGTGGCATAGGGTATGGATCACGAACTGTAATCTGGTTCAACTCCCTGAAATCCAAACACGGGCGTAATCCGCCATCTTTCTTCTTCACGAAGAAGAACCCTGCTGCCACCGGCGAGGATGACGGCCTGATGTGCCCTTTGCTCAAGCTTTCAGCAATGTAATCTTTTAACGCTTGTCTCTCCGGACCGGAGATGTTGAACATCCTTGCTTTAGGCAATTTGGCCCCTGGTTTAAACCTGATAGAACAGTCATAGGGACGATGTGGCGGCAACTCTGAACAACCCTTCTCAGAGAACACATCCACAAAATCCAGAAGTGACTCCGGAACGCTTGAAGTCACCGCAGCCACACATGTGGCCAGGCAATTCTCCTGGCAGAACTCGCTCCACTGAATTATGTCCTGAGTTTTCCAGTCAATTACCGGGTTGTGCATAGACAACCAAGGAAAACCCAAAACCACCTGAGCAGGAAGATTCCTGAGCACCTTACAAGTAACCCGCTCGGAATGTAGAACCCCAATGGGGAGTTTCACCTCAGCCACAAATTCAGTAATCTCCCCCTGAGAGAGAGGAGCTGCATTGATGGTGACCACGCGGATAGGATGAGACAGTTTTTCAATCCTAAAACCTGCTGTGCGCGCAAACTCCTCATCAATGAGATTTGTGGCTGAACCACTATCCACAAAAACAGTAATTGGTAGCTCACTGCCAGCGATAAAAACCTTAGCACGGAGCATGCATTGAGAAACCACTATGGAGGATATACATAAGCTCAGATTGGTCTACTCCACACCCTCTGAGCTTAGAAGTTTTCCGCCGTTGCGTTTTTCTTAGTCAGCAGAGGACAGATGTTAATAAAATGACCAATTTTACCACAGTAAAAACAGGCTCACTGCTTCCTGATCTCTGGGGCTCGACGCTTTACATGTGACACCCCTGCGATTTGCATAGGCTCCGTGGGCTCACCTGCAGCAACCTCACGTGAACCTAAACCTTCACCCACAGGCAGTGTCTCATGCTCCCCCTGACGCAGACGGCGATCAATGCGGACAACCAGACTCATAACGGAATCTAGAGAAGCAGGAGTCTCGTACATCAGAAGGGCTTTTTTAACCCTTCCAGAAACCCCATGATTAAACTGACTCCGCAATGCTGGATCATTCCATTGGGTATCGATCGCCCAGCGGCGGAATTCAGAACAGTAATCCTCTACTACTCGCTCCCCCTGGCGAATGGAGCGTATCTTAGATTCTGCCAGAGCCATTCTGTCAGGTTCATCGTAGATTTTCCCAAGAGAAGAAAAAAAACTCTCCACAGAGTCAAATGCAGCAGAATCAGATGGCAAAGAAAACGCCCATGCTTGGGGATCCCCGCTTAACAATGACACACGCTGAGCCTCGTTACCCAAGGAGATCGGGCGCATACGGAAATATAGTTTGCAATGTGGTACAGTACAATGGGTAGGAGCCCTGGCCATGGAGCCGTAGTCTCCTGCATCATTTTGGTCAATTGTCCCTTCAGTGTGCCGTTCAGCCTCTCAACTTTCCCACTGGATTGTGGATGGTACGGAGTATGGAGGGCTACAGTAGATCCAAGCATTGTCAAAACCTCCTGATACACATGAGAAGAAAAGGCCGGGCCTTGGTCACTTTCGACGACTTCTGGAACACCATATCAGCATATAACTTCCATCACCAGTTTCTTCGCTGTAGTCTTTGCAGTAATGTTGGTAACTGGGAATGCTTCAGGCCAACTGGAGAACATGTCGACAACCACCAGACAATATTCATACCTTCCAGACTTAGGCAACGTGATGTGGTCCACTTGGAGCCTTTGGAAAGGATAGTCGGGCTTAGCAAGGTGCTTCGGGGGTACACATTGAAGTTGACCGGGATTGCAGGTCTGACAGATATTACATGCACGGTTGTGTGCTGTCAGGACTTGAAGAAATACCTGGAGCCCAGTAGAATTTTTGTACATTTTTCTCCTCGATATGTGGGCCCACGTGCCCACATGGCAATAGCAGGGTACATCCGCTTAGGGAGACACACAAGTTGGTCCTTTTTCCAGAGACAATTGTCCATACGTGCTCCATCAGCCTTCCACTGCTTCACTTCTTCCTTTTGGGGACGTTCTCTGCATCGTCAATAAGCGATCTCGCAGGGTCCGACAGAAAACCTCAGTCTGGCGTAGATCATCAGGTTACGGTAGAGTCAGTGTTTCTTGTAACTGTTTACGCTGAGAGCATGTGGTCACCATAGTTGGTATGGTCTGTTCAACGGGTAGGAGAGCAGCAGCTTTTGCTTGCATATCCACAAAGACATTACCAACAGTGTGTGGACTTTTCCTAGGACCGTGCGCCTTAATTTTGATAATGGCCACCTGGGTAGGTAATTTGATTGAGTCCATGAGGGTTTTAACAGCTTCAGCATTCTTCACTGGAGTTCCGGTGGTAGTAATAAACCCTCGATTGACCCATAGGGCTCCGAAATCATGAGCAATACCAAATGCATACTGTGAGTCCGTGTATATATTAGCCCGCCTGTCTTTGGCCAGAACACATGCAGTAGACAGAGCCTGAAGTTCTACTTCTTGTGCTGACAGTGAGGGAGGGAGTGCAGCTCCGTGCACTACAGTATCTTCCGTAGTAACAGCATATCCGGTGTGGAATCTGCCAAATCATCAGCACATCTTAAACCGTCTTCCAGGGCATTGTAGAGAGGTTGCATTATGCGGGATGCGTCCGGTATCCACTGATGACAATAAGTACATAGTCCAAGAAAACGCTGGAGTTCAGTCTCATCTTTTGGTAAAGGAAGGGAGCTGACGGCTATTTTTCTTTCTACTGTGAGGAGTCTGGCACCCTGAAGGAGACAGTGACCTAAAAATATCACTTGACCAAGGCAGAACCGAAGTTTCGAGGCCGAAACCCAACAGTTCAGATCTGCCAGATACTTGAGGAGGCTAACAGTGGCAACAATGGCTTCCTGCTCTGTTCGTGCACACAACAAAAGATCAGCCACATACTGAAGCAGCATGACATAGCGGTGACCTAACTGCCAGGGAAAAAGACACTCGCCCATATTTTTTGCAAACTGATTGGGACTATTTTGGGCCCCTTGTGGCATAACTGTCCACGTCAATTGTCGTCCCTGATAAGTGAATACAAACAGAACTGGCAATCTGGGTGTAATGGAATGCTGAAGAAGGCATTGGCAAGGTCGATAACTGTGAACCAAGCAGCATCCTGAGGTATCTGGGACAAAAGAATATGTGGCTTAGGCACCTTTGGAGTTTCCAGAACAGTAGCTGCATTAACTGCCCGTAGATCTTGTACCAGCCGGTACACAGGGGGTTGGCCGGGTGGAGGCTTTTTCTTAATGGAAGCAAGGGCGTGTTACATGGGGAAACACAGGGTACCAGGGCACCATTATCGAGCAACGTTTGTATTTGCCCCTTGAGGCCCCGCTCCTGATCATGTTTCAAAGGGTACTGATAGACTTTGGGAAAAGGGGCACAAGGTTTGAGAAACACTTTTACTGGTTCCACAGGCATTATTGGGGGTGGATCTGGGCCTATCAGGGCCATCATAACCGTGGGAAGGGCGTGTAGGATACAGATCTCATTGTGACCATCTGACCATCATCTTGGAATTGTATTCTGGAGCGGAACTGTGATAATAAATCTGCCCCAAGTAAATTTACCGGACATATAGGAGACATTACGAACTGAGCCGTGACTTCAGGGAAAGGTCCCAATAGGATGGGTTTTATAAGAGTATATTTATTAAGTCTGCCATCTACACTGATTAAAACAAGCTCTTGGTCTGAGAATTGACATGACGGGGCTGGGGAGTGAGATTCTCAGACATAGGGTTAAAAGAAATATTGGATTTGTGTAAGGTGGGGAGGGCAGGAGCTGAAGTCTGTTGTGGGCCACTGATAAGGAACGGAGCTGCGTCCTTGCAGCTGTGGGGGGGGGGGACTGAGATTGGAGTAGGAATCACTGCGGCCACTGATTTAACCTTTAATTTCCCTGCTGATGCAGAACGGGCTAAATTCTTTTGAAAACTTTTTTTACTACTTTTAATGCATCATCCGGAGTGGAAGTCTCGATATCGGGTCTAACTGACATTATTGCCTCTTTCAATTCAGAATTAAGGCCGGACATTACAGCTGTCACAAAAATGTGTGAATGGGCTTTATTATACAGTGAGAATCCCTGATCTTTAAATACTACCATAAGACGCCCATAGAACTTCTCGGCAGTCCAGGATATATTGGTGCCTTGGGGTTAAGGGGCATAGGGCTTACAGTCGGGAGTAGAGGCCTAATTTCCTGGGGAGGGACCATATTATCTAGCAGGGAGACCCCCTGTTCCAGATCATCATTTTTAATTGTTTGCTTTACCGACACATTAATCTCAGTCACTTTCTCAGTTCCTTCTTGCACCACAAAACATCCAGCTTTTTGTCATAGTAATAGACAACTTTCCTTCTTCAACATAATTCACTTCCTCTGTTGATCCTCAATTTGCTATATATCAACCACTCAACTTGAAGCAGGTGAATCTTTTACCAATCTTTCAATTACACTGATAATCAAACAATCACTTACAAATTTCCTTCTAAAACTAGGTACCATATTTCAACTATTGTTTAAACACAAATCTCCCAGCGCGACAGAAAATATAGAGAAACTTAGAACACAGGTACGTGACCCCTCCATACGAGAGGCACAGCAGAGGTAAGAAAATCACAGCATTCCTCAACACAGAGAAAGCAATAACGCAGCTGTTAGACTCCCCCCTCCCATCGGGTATCTCAGAGATAAACACAGAAACGGAATACAGCAGTTCTCAGACTTAATTTCTACGAAACCTTCATCACACAATTCACATACCAGAACACCTTAGAAAAACCCATGATTGAGAATATTTTACCTGCGTTCCTGACAGATTTATTTCCCCGTCTTTGGGCTAACAATATCAGATTCATCACACAAATTCAAAGTCTTCTTTTCCTTCCACGGAAACTGATTCTCCTTTAGAGCTAAATATCCTTACTTTGTCGTGCATAGTACTAGAGCGGCCGTATAGTCTATTCCACTGGGTCTACCTGTCCCCCGCTGGGACAACCCAAAAATGCGGTACTCAGTGAAAGGAGGAGGGCGTCTTAGACTTTCCCTCCGGACACCTCTGGACATATATAAATATATAATTCCTGAGTTACGCATCCTACCCAATCTTCGATCACCTCACTGCGCCTGATTCTAACAGTGATCAGGAATTCAGGATATTTTGACTATAAAGAGAATTACATCACTGGTCAATCCGGGGTGTCCGTCCCTTATGAGGTACGGTTCGAGCACTGGGCTTCCAACGGAACTACACCTCTATATGATTCCACCCAAAAATCACCCCACCATCGGGGACAAACCTCAGATCCTCTTTGCAGCAACAAACACAGGAAAACCACACCAAACGGTCAGTCTGGACAGTATAACTGCCAACTTACCGTTGTTGTTGTGGGGGATGATCAGTCCCAATTTTCCAGTGCCTGTGTCCGGTTCGAGGGTCCTTTGTCTTGTTGTCCTCCGGGGGGCAGAGGCGTTCCTGCTTGGGGCCCCACGTTTTCAGGCGCCAACTGTTGAGGGAGGATCTAAATTGATCCTTCATGGTTAACTCAGTGATTTCCAAATTAATCTACAGGGCGTTGCCGGCAACTGAAAAAACCAAGATGGAGACGTGTGCCTCTGTATGGGAGATCGAGCAGATCTCTGGCCCCCGTTTTATTGTGTATCGCTGTTCATAGCCATAGAAATTATACTTCAACCAATCAGTATAAGAACACGCTCACAGTTCTTAACCTATAAGAATGCAGGAAAAACTTAACCCATGAGTATGCAGAAAAACCGGAGAAAAACATATACTCACAGGTGCCTCAAAGTCTTATCTAGCAATACACCCCCGAGTCCCTTCCCTGGCTCGAGTCAGAAGACTGAAGGTCTTTATACCAATTATGAACCATAACCTAGTTGAATAACAGGCTTGTGAACAACAAGATAAAGTTACTTCATGGCAGCTATAACCTTTTACCTAATTAACAGAATTTATCTTTAAGCAACAAGAAAATGGAGTCAAAAAGCACAAAATGGAGAATCTTTCTTAATTTGTCCCTTCACATAATAAAGGCATTTTTATATCTACTCTTTGTTTTGGTGGTCTTTCTGGGTATTTCCATAGATTGGTTGTGCTTGTTCTTTCTCTATATAAGTGGTTTACACTTTCTTTCACAGAGCACCAATCATTGGTATGTGACCTTTAATATATTTTTCCTATTGTTGTGGATATGACGTAGTGATTATTAGTCAAGTGATTGGTACATCTGTGTTTCCTTAGTCCAATGGATAAAGCAGAACAGAATCAGGAAGCAATTACGTCAACAAGCTTACCAATAAAGCAACATGGCTGCCATAACACTAGCAGTATGTGGCCAGTGTTTTATATCAGTATTTGTAAGCCAAAACAAGGAGTGGAACAATTAGAAGTAAATTCTGATATTAATATAATAACTGTAATGACCTGGTGGTTAAGAGGACACACTGATATGACCTGGTGGCTAAAACGCAACATGGGATGAGCTCTGAGAAGGTGGTATCTCTACTGACCGCAGTTCCTAATCCTAACAACAACACTAGTAATAGCCATGGGATGTTCCTGACTCTCCCTAGACACCTCTTCACAGCCTAAGAACTAACTACCCCTAAAGAAGGAAATAGAAAGCTATCTTGCCTCAGAGAAAACCCCAAAAGGAAAGACAGCCCCCCACAAATATTGACTGTGAGTGAAGAGGGAAGTGACGTACACAGAAATGAAATCAGATTTCAGCAAAGGAGGCCAATACTAAACTTGATAGACAGAGAGAAAAGGATACTGTGCGGTCAGTATTAAAAACTACAAAATCCACGCAGAGTTTACAAAAATGAACTCCACACCGACTCACGGTGTGGAGGGGCAAATCTGCTTTCCCAGAGCTTCCAGCTAGCCTGAATATGACATAGTGACAAGCTGGACAAAAAGAGACATATTTGCAGAGCAATAGAGTCCAAGCAAATGGACAAACAAAAACGAGCAAAAACGTATCTTTTGCTGACAAGGACAGGCCATATGAGAAATCCAAGGAGAGAACCAAATCCAACCAAGAACATTGACAGCTGGCATGAACTAAAGCCCAGAGCAGGTTTAAATAACAAACCCAGGCAAGGCGATTAGTGAAGGCAGCTGCTACAGCTACCTAAAGGAGCAGCAGTTCCACTCGAAACCACCAGAGGGAGCCCAAGGGCAGAACTCACAAAAATACCATTAGCAACCACAGGAGGGAGCTCCAGAACGGAATTCACAACAGTACCCCCCCCCCTTGAGGAGGGGTCACCGAACCCTCACCAGAGCTCCCAGGCCGATCAGGACGAGCCAAATGGAAAGCACGAACCAAATCGGCAGCATGAACATCGGAGGCAACAACCCAAGAATTATCCTCCTGGCCATAACCCTTCCACTTGACCAGATACTGAAGCTTCCGCCTCGAAAAACGAGAATCCAAAATCTTCTCCACCACATATTCCAATTCCCCCTCAACCAACACCAGAGCAGGAGGATCAACGGAGGGAACCATAGGTACCACATATCTCCGCAACAAGGATCTATGGAACACATTATGAATGGAAAAGGAAGCTGGAAGGGCCAAACGAAAAGACACCGGATTGATAATTTCAGAAATCTTACAAGGCCCAATAAAACGAGGCTTGAACTTAGGGGAAGAAACCTTCATAGGAACATGACGAGAAGACAACCAGACCAAATCCCCAACACGAAGCCGGGGACCAACACACCGACGACGGTTAGCAAAACGTTGAGAATTTTCCTGAGACGTCAAATTGTCCACCACATGAGTCCAAATTTGCTGCAACCTGTCCACCACAGAATCCACACCAGGACAGTCAGAAGGCTCAAGCTGCCCCGAAGAAAAACGAGGATGAAAACCAAAATTACAAAAGAAAGGCGAAACCAAGGTAGCCGAACTAGCCCGATTATTAAGGGCAAACTCGGCCAACGGCAAAAAGGTCACCCAATCATCCTGATCAGCAGACACGAAGCATCTCAAATAGGTTTCCAAGGTCTGATTGGTTCGCTCCGTTTGGCCATTTGTCTGAGGATGGAATGCTGAAGAAAAAGACAAATCAATGCCCATTCTAGCACAAAAGGACCGCCAAAATCTAGAAACGAACTGGGAACCTCTGTCAGACACAATATTCTCCGGAATACCATGCAAACGAACCACATGCTGAAAAAATAATGGAACCAAATCAGAGGAGGAAGGCAACTTAGGCAACGGTACCAAATGGACCATCTTAGAAAACCGGTCACAAACCACCCAGATGACAGACATCTTCTGAGAAACAGGAAGATCAGAAATAAAATCCATGGAAATATGCGTCCAGGGCCTCTCAGGAATAGGCAAAGGCAAAAGCAACCCACTGGCACGGGAACAGCAAGGCTTAGCCCGAGCACAGGTCCCACAGGACTGCACAAACGAACGCACATCCCGCGACAAGGAAGGCCACCAAAAGGACCTAGCCACCAAATCTCTGGTACCGAAAATCCCAGGGTGACCAGCCAACACCGAACAATGAACCTCAGAAATCACCCTGCTAGTCCATCTATCAGGAACAAACAGTTTCCCCACAGGACAGCGGTCAGGTTTATCAGCCTGAAACTCCTGAAGTACCCGCCGCAAATCAGGGGAGATGGCAGAAAGAATCACCCCCTCCTTGAGGATCCCAGCCGGCTCAAGAACTCCCGGAGAATCAGGCAAAAAACTCCTAGAAAGGGCATCAGCCTTCACATTCTTAGATCCCGGAATATACGAGACCACAAAATCAAAACGTGAGAAAAACAGAGACCACCGAGCCTGTCTAGGATTCAACCGCTTAGCAGACTCGAGGTAAATCAGATTCTTATGATCAGTCAAGACCACCACGCGATGCTTGGCTCCCTCAAGCCAATGTCGCCACTCCTCAAATGCCCACTTCATAGCCAACAACTCCCGATTGCCGACATCATAATTATGCTCAGCAGGCGAAAACTTTCTGGAGAAGAAAGCACATGGTTTCATCAAAGAGCCATCAGAATTTCTCTGAGACAAAACGGCCCCTGCCCCAATCTCAGAAGCATCAACCTCAACCTGAAAAGGGAGAGAAACATCTGGCTGACGCAACACAGGGGCAGAAGTAAAACGATGTTTAAGCTCCTGAAAGGCCTCAACAGCCGCAGAGGACCAATTCATCACATCAGCGCCCTTCCTTGTCAAATCGGTCAGAGGCTTCACCACACTAGAAAAATTAGCAATAAAGCGGCGATAAAAATTGGCAAAGCCCAAAAATTTCTGAAGGCTCTTTACAGATGTAGGTTGAGTCCAATCATGAATGGCCTGGACTTTAACAGGGTCCATTTCAATAGCCGAGGGAGAAAAAATGAAACCCAAAAAAGAAACCTTCTGAACTCCAAAGAGGCACTTAGACCCCTTCACAAACAACGCATTAGCACGAAGGACCTGAAATACCATCCTAACCTGCTTCACATGAGACTCCCAATCATCGGAGAAAACCAAAATATCATCCAAATACACAATCATGAATTTATCCAGATAATTCCGGAAGATATCATGCATAAAGGACTGAAATACCGATGGAGCATTAGAGAGCCCGAATGGCATCACAAGATATTCAAAATGGCCTTCGGGCGTATTAAATGCTGTTTTCCATTCATCACCTTGTTTAATACGCACGAGATTATACGCCCCTCGAAGGTCGATTTTAGTAAACCAACTGGCACCCTTAATCCGAGCAAACAAATCAGAAAGTAAAGGTAAAGGGTACTGGAATTTGACAGTGATCTTATTGAGAAGGCGATAATCTATACAGGGTCTCAAGGAGCCATCCTTCTTGGCAACAAAAAAAAATCCCGCTCCCAACAGTGACGAAGAATATGCCCCTTCTCCAAGTACTCCTTTACATAACTCCGCATAGCGGCATGCTCTGGCACAGACAGATTGAAAAGTCGGCCCTTAGGGAACTTACAGCCAGGAATCAAATTAATGGCACAATCGCAGTCCCTATGAGGAGGCAGGGAACTGGACTTGGGCTCATCAAATATATCCTGGAAATCCGTCAAAAACTCAGGAACTTCAGAAGAAGGGGACGAGGAAATGGACATCAAAGGAATATCACTATGTATCCCCTGACAACCCCAACCAGTTACAGACATAGATCTCCAATCCAGCACTGGATTATGTACCTGTAACCATGGAAAACCCAGCACAACAACATCATGCAAATGCAACACCAAAAAGCGAATATTTTCCTGATGTGCTGGAGCCATGTACATGGTTAACTGTGTCCAGTACTGAGGTTTATTCTTGGCCAATGGCGTAGCATCAATCCCCCTTAAGGGAATAGGGCTCTGCAAAGGCTCCAAGGAAAAACCACAGCGCTTGGCAAATTCTAAGTCCATTAAGTTCAGGGCAGCGCCAGAATCCACAAATGCCATAACAGAAAAGGACGACAATGAGCAAATCAGGGTAACAGACAAGAGAAATTTAGGCTGTACAGTACTAATGGTAACAGACCTAGGGACCCTCTTACTACGCTTAGGGCAATCAGAAATAGCATGAGCAGAATCACCACAGTAAAAACACAGGCCATTCTGACGTCTGAATTTCTGCCTTTCTGCTCTAGTCAAAATCCTATCACATTGCATAGGCTCAGGACTCTGCTCAGAGGACACTGCCATATGGTGCACCACCTTGCGCTCGCGCAAGCGCCGATCAATCTGAATGGCCAAAGACATTGACTCATTCAGACCAGCAGGCGTAGGAAACCCCACCATAACATCTTTAAGGGCTTCAGAAAGACCCTTTCTGAAAATCGCTGCCAGGGCATACTCATTCCATTTTGTGAGCACAGACCACTTTCTAAATTTCTGGCAGTATACTTCTGCTGCTTCCTGACCCTGACACAGAGCCAGCAAAGTTTTTTTCTGCCTGATCCACAGAATTAGGCTCGTCATACAGCAATCCGAGCGCTTGAAAAAATGCGTCAATATTGAGCAATGCAGGATTTCCTGGCTCAAGGGAGAATGCCCAGTCCTGCGGGTCGCCACGCAGCAAAGAAATAACAATCTTCACCTGCTGAATGGGGTCACCAGAGGAACCGGGTCTCAGAGCAAAAAACAATCTGCAATTATTGTTAAAGTTCAAAAATTTAGATCTATCCCCAGAAAATAAATCAGGAATAGGAATTCTAGGCTCTAATACCGGAGTCTGGACAACATAATCTTGGATACTCTGTACCCTTGCAGCGAGTTGATCCACGCGCAAGGACAGACCCTGAACCTCCATATCAGCACCAAAATCCTGAACCACCCAGAGATTAAGGGGAAAAAAAAGACAAAACAAGCTACAAAGGAAAAAAAATGACTCAGAACTTTCTTTTCCCTCTTTTGAGATGCATTTAACACATTGTGGGCCAGCTGTACTGTTATGACCTGGTGGTTAAGAGGCCACACTGATATGACCTGGTGGCTAAAACGCAACATGGGATGAGCTCTGAGAAGGTGGTATCTCTACTGACCGCAGTCCCTAATCCTAACAACAACACTAGTAATAGCCGTGGGATGTTCCTGACTCTCCCTAGACACCTCTTCACAGCCTAAGAACTAACTACCCCTAAAGAAGGAAATAGAAAGCTATCTTGCCTCAGAGAAAACCCCAAAAGGAAAGACAGCCCCCCACAAATATTGACTGTGAGTGAAGAGGGAAGTGACATACACAGAAATGAAATCAGATTTCAGCAAAGGAGGCCAATACTAAACTTGATAGACAGAGAGAAAAGGATACTGTGCGGTCAGTATTAAAAACTACAAGATCCACGCAGAGTTTAAAAAAATGAACTCCACACCGACTCACGGTGTGGAGGGGCAAATCTGCTTTCCCAGAGCTTCCAGCTAGCCTGAATATGACATAGTGACAAGCTGGACAAAAAGAGACATTTGCAGAGCAATAGAGTCCAAGCAAATGGACAAACAAAAACGAGCAAAAACGTATCTTTTGCTGACAAGGACAGGCCATATGAGAAATCCAAGGAGAGAACCAAATCCAACCAAGAACATTGACAGCTGGCATGAACTAAAGCCCAGAGCAGGTTTAAATAACAAACCCAGGCAAGGCGATTAGTGAAGGCAGCTGCTACAGCTACCTAAAGGAGCAGCAGTTCCACTCGAAACCACCAGAGGGAGCCCAAGGGCAGAACTCACAAAAATACCGTTAGCAACCACAGGAGGGAGCTCCAGAACGGAATTCACAACAAATAACTATCACCTCTGCCTCTATCACCCACTCCTGGTTTTGGATTACAAATACTTATATTAAATACAGACCAAATACTGCCAGTTTTAGGACAGCCTTGGTTTGTAGAGGAAATACATAGGAGACACGGTCAACACAACCAAAAATAAAGTTTATTAATGAGAAATAGTATTATCATTGCAGAAAATTACAACAGGACATTTACACAACATTGTCCTGCCATGACACACGTCCAATATCTGAATCAAAAAAGGCAGCAAATTGGTCCCGCATGTGACCAACTGCTGCAGTTGACCGCAGCGGGTGATGCTGGAAATCAGGCAGTGGGTGTGCAACTGGTTCATCCAGTTCAATGTTGGGTTGCTCCTTAGCCATTATATAATTGTGTAGAACCACACAGGCTTTGACCACCTCGTCGACTGTTTCCACTTTTAGATTTATGGCTGATGCAAGAATGCGCCATTTAGCGACCAGAATGCCAAAGGTACACTCTACAGTTCTTCGGGCCCTGGTCAGTCTGTAGTTAAAGATCCTTCTAGTGTGGTTCAAGTCCCGACAGGAATAGGGCTTCAGTAGGTTTTCACACATCTGAAAGGCCTCATCCCCAACCATAACAAATGGCATCGGTGGACCTTGAGTGTTGGGGAGAGGTTGTGGCGGTGGAAAATTGAAATTTTTGCCATACACATGGCGGCCCATATCCGAGTTCTTGAAAGTCTGGGAATCGTTGCCACGGCCAAAAGCTCCAATGTCCACGGCGATGAAGCGACAGTTCGCATCGGCTATTGCCATGAGCACAACAGAAAAATATTTTTTGAAGTTGAAATTATCCGATCCTGTTCTGGCAGGTTTGATAATGCGGATGTGCTTTCCATCCACCGCTCCTAAACAGTTGGGGAAATCACACACACTCCAGAATTTTTCCGCAATTTCAAGCCACATGTCCAAGGTGGGTAGGGGTATAAACTCATCCCGGAGTACATTCCACAAACCCCAACAGGTGTCCGCAACTATTCCGGACAGGGTGGATATTCCAAGCCGGTATTGGAAGTGGAGGGATGATAAACTCTCTCCGGTTGCCAGAAATCTGTAAGAAAAACAAACCCCCAAAAAATTACAATCTATTCTATTTGTGGTGTGATTACGCTAAAGAAAGGAAAATACCAAAAACATACATGTCAGAAAACACAAAATTTGGACTGTCATTGGTTTTGATTTGGAACGTACCTTAATGTAACCAGCAGACGTTCCTCCAGTGGAATTGCTCTACGGAGCTGGGTGTCCTGTCGCCGTATGGCTCCTTGGACACGAGCAAGCAAATCCCGGAACGAATCTTGCGACATCCTTGTATATTCATGGAATTTCTCCGGGTTGGCATTAAGTTCGGCATACAGCGGGTGATAGGCTCCACGGCTCTCACGTAGTTCAATAATGGCGTGTCTCCAAAAACGCCTACGTTGTCTCCTTCTCCATCTTTCGCGATTTCTGTCTTGCTCCCAAACAAACGCACAGGCAAGAAACAGCTTGATGCTTAAATCCAGGTTGAAATAAAAGCTCTCCATGCGAAGATCCATTATGACACAGCATACAGGAGCAAAATCTGAACATTTCAGCTGTTCAAGGGTCTATATATAGAGATTCCATAATACACGCCCTCTGTAGTCCCATTGGCGGTGTCTGGTTGTCTAGATTTTTCTCTTGTGAAATTTCACATCATGCGCACCAAAAACGCAAACGCAGGAAAAAACGCATATAAACGCGTACAAACGCGGCGTTTTTTTAACCGCATGCGATACCGCATGCGTCTAAAATACGCCGCGTTTGTATGCATTTTTTCCGCCACTTGCGGATGCATTTTAAACGCTGCGGATTTAAACGCAAATGTGAAACTAGCCTTACTTTGTTAGAAGCAATCAAGGACTGCTTGGACCTTAACGGGGTTCATCTGAAACCCCAATGCAGAAGCCAAATGTCCTGAGAACTGGACCTGCTGTACCACAAATTGCCATTTCTCCAAGTTAGCAAATCAATAGTTGTCACGTAGAACCTGGAGAATCTGTCTGACAAGCTCACCATGCTCCTCCAGAGTACGTGAGTAACTCAATATATCATCCAGGAAAATTACCACAAATCTACCAATCAGTGAGAAAAAATATAATTAATGACATATTCAAAGACTGCCGAAGCATTGGTTACCCCGAATGGCAGCATCAAATGTTCAAGCTGCCCCTCTGGTGTATTGAATGCGGTCTTCCATTCGTCACCACCATGGCGTATACGTATAAGGTTATATGCCCCTCTCACGTTAAGTCTGTAAAACCATTTATCTCCAGGTAATTGGCTAAACAGGTCAGGTATAAGGGGTAAAGGATAGGGAAGGTGAGCTGTGATTTTATTACTCTCTCTGAAGTCCAAGCATGGACACCGCCCTCCATCCTATTACCAAAAACCCCACAGTGACTGGAGAGGTGCACGGCCGTATATGACCCTTAGCCGGACACTGGAAGGGGGTAAATAAGCGAGATTTCAGCATTTTAGCTCCTGGTGTGGAGGCGATAGCACAATCATATGCCGCCATATACTAGACGTCCGGTAACTGGTGATAATTCCCTCATGTGTGGGGTCTATTTGTCTCCAGAGAAATCACACGTTACATTCCACACATAACACTGTGTAGAAAAGGCGGCGTGAGGTAATTGTGCCAGTAGTGAGGGGGAATAATGGCGGGAATGTCACTGACTGAGAAGTCTCCATGTAGCGTCTTCACTGCGGATCACGTGACCCCTGACTCCTCCCCTCCTGTGACCTCATCACAGGTCCTGTGCGCACAGAGCAGCCTTATATGTGGAGTGCGGCTCTGCAGGTGGAGGTATGTGGAGATTCCCCATTACTGAGCGCTGGGGACATTAACCCCTTCTGCACTGAGACTCTTTTGTTGTTGCCCCTTTATAAGAATCATAACGTTTTTGTTCCATTTCTTGTAATAGATACATACGACCCAACTATGGAGGACAGGAAGTGAGGGAACGGGTTGTTCTCCTAGTACAGGGCCCCTTTCACATGGTCTCGTCTGGACGGCAGATAGCAGTCTTTTTGTACAAATGCAGCACAGCCCTGAGGAGTCTTTTCTATGACTCTCCTTTTTACACCCCTTATGCAATATATATGATGCCGCTCACACAGTATAATGTTTCCACAGTACTGGCATCTCTCATAAAAAAGGTATTTTCACACTACCGCCATACCCCCACACACAGTATAATGTTCTCCTAGTACCGCCATACCCCCACACATAGTATATTGTTCCTACAGTACCGCCATACCCCCACACAGTGTAATGTTCCTACAATATCTTCATCCCACTACACAGTATAATCTTCTCATAGTACTGCCATAGCCCCACACAGTTTAATGTTCTCATAGTACCGCCATACCCCCACAAACAGTATAATGTTCCTACAGTACCTCCATCCCACCACACACAGTATGTTCTCATAGTACCGCCATACCCCCACACACAGTATAATGTTCTAATAGTACCGCCATACCCCCACACACAGTATAATGTTCTATAGTACCGCCATATCCCCACACACAGTATAATGTTCTCATAGTACCGCCATATCCCCACACACAGTATAATGTTCTCATAGTACCGCCATACCCCCACACACAGTATAATGTTCTCATAGTACCGCCATACCCCCACACACAGTATAAAGTTCACACAGTGCCATCATCCCACCACACACAGTATTTTGTTTCACAATAGTGGCTTCCCACAGACACAGGATAATGTTTCCACAGGACTGGAATCCCCCTCACACACAGTGTAATGTCCCCACAGTACCGCTATCTCCCCACTTTTTAAAGTTTCCACAGTACTGCCCCCTACATGCACAATATGGTACCATCCACCTCACTGTCTACCTCCGACAATTAATAAGTACTTAACCTCATTCTTGGTGGAAATACTAATGAACCCATGATCTATGAGATATTTGCCATCTGATAGTTGGATAGGCAGGAGTGTATCGTCCATAAAGGTAGCTCAGTAGGTTGCTATGATGCCTATGAATTGACAGTGCTCAGTGGGGTGTGGCATTGGTCACCCTCTCCTTCCCATCATCACAATTTCAGCGATATCCACATTCCCATGACGGTGATACCGCTGAATAGATTAGTGAATCAGGGAGTGGAAAGCTCCTGATCCACCATTCAGCCTTCGCTTCTGAGTCTGAGACTCCGTGCACTGCAGGCACAATGACGTCACTACATCACACCTGTAGTATGGAGCCTCAGTACTCACACCGCATAGACCAGATGTCATGATCCATTCCAGGGTTTATTAACTACTACTTTCACACTAGCGTCGTGCACTGCACGTCGTTATGCGTCGTTTTGGAGAAAAAACGCATCCTGCAAAAGTGCTTGCAGGATGCGTTTTTTCTCCATAGACTTTTATTAACGACGCAGTGCGACGCATTGCCACACGTCGCAACCGTCACACGACGGTTGCGTCGGAACGTCGCCACCAAAAAACGTTGCTTGTAACGTTTTTTGGTGCGTCGTTCCCGTCTTTTCCAACCACGCATGCGCGGCTGGAACTCCGCCCCCGCCTCCCCGCACGTCACAATGGGGCTGCGGATGCGTTGAAAAACAGCATCCGCTGCCCCCGTTGTGCGGCACTTCCACAGCTAGCATCGGTGCGCCGCCACGTCGCATAGCGACGTGCAGCGCACGACGCTAGTGTGAAAGTAGCCTTACTTTGCTCTGCCTCATTCTGGGATCAGGTTTGCTATTTAGCTCCCATGAATCGCTATAGTTCTGTCTTCGGCTTGTGAACCTGACACTGGAAACCCTTAGTTTGTCCTGCTGTGAACCCTGACTTGTCCTGTGTCTGTTATCCTCCTCTGTCTGCCCTTTCCCTTCGTTTGTCTGTTCTGCTTGATTCTCTGATTCTGACCTCCTGGCTTGGCTATTGACTCTGTCTTGATTTGTCCCTGTTGTACCGTATTTTGCTCGCCCTGGTTTACTGATCCCTTGCTACGTCCTGACTATCCTTTCTGTTTATATCCTTTTTGTACTGACGTGTTATCTTGTGCCCTGATTCGGCTTTTCTGACTACTCTCTTGCCACTAGGTGGCATCTGTTCAGCTGCTCAGTGTGTGCAGTCTTGCGTCCCTATAAAACTCCCCCTGGTGAAGGTTGCGCTGTACTGCACTGCAGCTGCATGACACCAGAGCAGCGCACATCAGGATCCAGGTTGGGTTAGTAGTGTGAGGTTTTTTTTTCAAATATCAGGAATAGTGGGGGCATCATATTAAGAGAAGAGCTGTTGGGACTCTCATACTGAATGTGTGGCTGTTAGGGGCCATTATACTGGGGTTGTGGTGGACTGTAAATGCCTCCATATGGAGTGGGGTTTTTTATTTTGTGTAGCAGGTTGTGGTGGCAATAATTAGAGATGAGCGAATATGTTCTGAAAACGATTGCCAAACATAAATTCGGCACGAATATGGTACATTCGGATTCATGATCGTTAACACGAGCATATTTCTTACTATCGGAAAAAATCGGAAACATTCGGTAAAATACATAATAGAAGCCGGCAATACATGTGCCGCGTTTAGTAAAATCACAGCCACCAATGTGGGAGACTGGAGTTCAAATCCTGGCTCTGCCCTGTTGGACATAATACAGTATACCAGTAGTGGTCCTCAATAAACATGAGTGTGTCACGTGCAAAGAGAGTCATGCTGGCTCAGACGTCGCCTGCATTAAAAAGGTCCACGTCAGATGTCGAGGAACCAGGGCAATCTGATGATACATGGGCTACTGGACCAAACCATACATGGACAAAGCAAGAGAACCTGGATCTGATTAAATGCTACTATAACAGCAGACCAAATGAGAGAGGATATATGAAGCGTATGAGGAAACTCTGGATGGATACAAGACCTGCATGTCCACTAACTGAGAAACAACTAGTCATCCAATGTTTCA
Organism: Ranitomeya variabilis; assembly: GCF_051348905.1. NCBI lineage: Eukaryota > Metazoa > Chordata > Amphibia > Anura > Dendrobatidae > Ranitomeya > Ranitomeya variabilis. The sequence continues at coordinate 722,931,849 of NC_135235.1, read as the reverse complement.
ATATCATAAAGAGAAAGCTATTATCACAACCTGAGATGGATCAACTGCACTGCAGATCCACCCCACATGAAGACCTGGAAGAACAACATGTGCAACCCCCTGAAGATCCTGATCCAACCCTGCAACTAGAGAGCACTGCAGCTGGTCTGGGTCAGATGATCTTAGATAAACTAAATACCATTAATTCCAGAGATCGACTGCCAAGGCTCAGCAAAGAAACACCACAGACATTATGTTAGAGGATGCCAATAGAGCAGCTCTTGCATCAATACCTACCACCACCATAACTCAAACTAATAACCTGATCTATGCTACTGCCTCAGCAATCATGGAAATTCTTGGTTATATGAGTCGCCCCGCCAGGGCCGTGGGGTTCTCGGTAACGGGTCCAATGTTCATAGGGGGATGTCACGATGGCGACCCGGTCTGTGGCCCTGGGCGCCCATGTAAAAGGGAAAGGTCTTTAAAGGGAATAAAGTTTATATTCGTGACGCCACCTGTGGTATTCGGTCAGTGAGGACCGACGCTGCTTTAAGGGGTCCTCTGGGGTGATGTTATGGCAGCTAGATGGTACAACTTCCCACAGGTGAAGTATATCCCCAGAGCTCGCGGTGTGTAGATGGAAGATGGTGAATGGCGCAGGAAAGAATGAGGACACAGGTTTGCAGTCTCTTTACCTTGTTTACTGAAGTCCTCAGGCAGCCACAGTCCAGGGCACCAGATCACAGGGCAGGCAGGGTCCGGCCGGCTTGGAGGCAAGTTAGGAGTCCCCTTGTCCAGGTGGAAATCAAAGCCTTCCTCTAGCACTGTGGTGGTGTAGTACCTTACTACCTATGGCTTCAGATAAGGTCCTCACAGATGTTCTCTCTCTCTGTCCCCCATATAGGATAGGACATAACCCGTATGACTGGTGACTTGAGTCTGTTTATAGGGACTCTAGCACGCACAGGGCTCTAAAGGTATCACTTTGTCTCCTGGGTATTAAGTCGGACAGGTAACGTGAAGTTCAGCTGTCCTGCTGGTCTCTAATGTAAGTCGTAGAGGGCTCATTATTTGCAGCTAGAGGCTCCAGCCATGTAAGCGCAACTGGTGATTGACTATTTATTTCTACTTTTGAGTATCCAGGAATACATCAGAAAAATGGCACCAAAAGATGATATGCTAAGAGAAAGCCTAAGGCAACAACAACAGATCTAGAAGGATGAACAGGAACATGAACCGCCATGGCAAGACAAGCCGCTGCATTGGATGTACCATCGACAGATAATGGAGGTGGCTGATACGGAATAATCCTACCAATGGCTGGAGAAAGCGGGACTCTGAGACAGCACAGAGGCACTAATCATAGCGGCACAAGAGCAAGCACTAAGTACCAGATCCATAGAAACAGGAATCTACCACACAAGACAAGACCCAAGGTGCAGACTATGCAAAGAAACCTCAGAAACCGTCCAACACATAGTGGCAGGATGCAATATGCATCCAGGAACAGCATTTACTGAACGCCACAACCAATTAGTGGGAATTGTATGCAGGAACATCTGCACAGCATATGGGCTAATTCCCCCTAAGTCCAGGTGGGAGACCCCAGAAAAAGTGGTGAAGGAAAGGGCTAAAATCCTATGGGACTTCAAGATCCAGACTGATAAGCAAGTGTTGGCTAACCAACCAGACATTGTGATAGTAGACAAGTATCAGAAGACAGCATTGATAATAGATGTGGCATTGCCAAGTGACAGCAACATCAAAAAGAAGGCATATGAGAAGATGGAGAAATACCAGGGCCTCAAAGGAGAACTGGAGAAGATGTGGGAGGTGAAGGCAACAGTGATTCCAGAGGTGATAGAAGCTCTTGGAGCAGTGACCCCTAAGTAGGAGGAATGGCTACAACAGATCCCAGGAGCAACATCTGAGCTCTCTGTCCAGAAAAGCGCAATGCTGGGAACAACTAAGATCCTGTGCAGAACCCTCAAACTCCCAGGTCTCTGGTAGAGGGCCCGTGTTCTGTCCATTCTGAAAAGGACAGTATGGTTCCAATTATGCATTAAAGTTTACTACTATTAGTGTTTTGGTTTTTGCTGTGTTATAGCACCATCTAGTGGTGGTTAAATTTATAACCTGTGTTTTAGTTATAATTAGAGTGTTGCATTTTGGGATTGTACCAAGGTAAGCTGGGAAAGAGAGACTCCATTACTTTCTGTGTACTACCTGGGACACACGTGTTCATGTGCTGTGCTGAACTACCTCACTTAGTTGCTATCCTGGTTAAGTTTATCCGGTAAGATTGTTACCTCTGTTCTTGCAATATAATGTTCTACACAATGTGATTTATTGTATAGCAGCTAGTACTTAGGAAATCCATTATCAGTGACTTGCTGTATGTAGTTATATATCATCCTGTATATTTTTCCTGCTAGTTGTAAAGTATCAGCTGTGCTGTTATTTGGCTCAATACTTATCCATATCATTTGTATTCTTATAGTTTTACCTCATTTTCAATACCTGTTACCAATAAACAAGTTAGACTACAGAGAACAGCCTGCTTATTTGGAAGACAAAAGTGGTTTATGCTGTATGTTGGATCACACACCGTATCAATGTGTATGAAGACAGAACAACCCGAGAACGAGAAAGGACAACAAAGACCACCCCCATTGGGGGTGAGAAGGATGTCAGTGACACAGTGTATATATATTTTACATAGATAGATAGAAGAAAAGCTGGTAATTCAGCAGCCGCGGTAGTGTAAAATCACTACTGGAGCCGACAGGAGAGAAGACATGGATTACATACAGTAAATACAGACAGAATAGGTAGATATATAGATGTCAGTGACAAATACAATTAGTACAGAGTGTTTCTTTTTTTATTCTTCGTTTATTATTTATTTACAGTGCAGTAGCGTATGATGAATACACCCATCAGCCGCTCCGGCTCTCACTGTTATTAACGGCTGTAGGTGTCAGATGATGGGAGCTGTAGTCCCATTAGCTGACACCAGTGACCGGTAGTACACTTAATATCTCCGATCACAGATGAGCGGTCACGCTGTCTTCTGACTGGGTGGGAACTCTCTGACCAGCAGGGATGATTTTACCGCCGATCAGAAGCGCTACGCCGGTGTTTACCACGCTGTCACACGGCTTGGGAAACACCGGCTTTAGTGCAGTGCATGTTCAGCTATATTTGATGATTTAGTCAACAATTAAGTCGTGAATATTGCAAATTCGGCGATCGTGGGCCGAACAGAACATTGAAATGTTGGTTCATCTTTAGCATAATACTGTGTGAGGTGCTATGGGGCCGTCATACTGTGTGTAGACCTCATACTGAGCTACATGGGCACACAGGAGAACAATTTCCTTGTGATGAGTCAGATAGGAAGTGAGAAGTACAGACCTTTGGTCTATATGATTGCAGTCCTCCTGAATTGATATGGTGTTGTGTGCCAGGAGGGAGACATCAGATAGTACGTCCTGAAGGTAAGCAAAGATATAATGGCAGTAAGAATTCGGATTCCAGGCAGGGAGCATAGTGGAGACAAAGAGCAGGAAGAGGTCATTAGCTCAGGATTGCTGCACTATTGTGGCTTATAACAAAAGTTATGTACTGCCACATGTAACCGGAAAGTTCCTGACTCTGCACAATGCAGAAGAAGCATTCATAAAGTGTTGTGCCTGCTATCTGATGTATATACTTCTCATCAAGTTCTTGTTAAGTAAAGTAAAGTTTAGTTTGAACTTTGGTCTCCCTCATTTATCTCCATACCATCTGGTCTGGGCCTACAACGACCGCATGCAATCTGCAGAGTCGGGAGATATGACTCTGCCAAATACATATATATGCTAGCTGAAGAGCCTGGCGTTGCCGGGGCATAGTAACTGTGGTTAGTTATAGCAAATTATATTGATTATCCTCCATCCCATAGTCCAGTGCCCATATACTATTATTATTTATTTATATGCCACCATTGATTCCATGGTGCTGTACATGAGGAGGGGTTACATACAAATTACAGATATCACTTACAGTAAACTAACAATCACAGACTGATACAGAGGGGCGAGGACCCTGCCCTTGCGGGCTTACATTCTACAGGATGGTGGGGAAGGAGACATTAGATTGGGGGGTTGCAGCAGCTCCGGTGTTGGTGAGGCGGTAGCTCCAATAGTGGTGAGGAGGCAGCGGGGTCAGTGCAGTCTGTAAGTTTCCTGAAGAGGTGGGTTTTCAGGTTCTGTCTGAAGGATCCAAATGTGGTTGATAGTCGGACGTGTTGGGGCACAGAATTCCAGAAGATGGAGGATATTCGGGAGAAGTCTTGGAGGCTGTTGGGTGAGGAGCGAATAAGTGTGGAGAGAAGGAGGTCTTGGGAGGACTGGAGATTTCGTGATGGAAGATATCAGGAGATTAGTTCAGAGACGTATGGAGCAGACAGGTTATAGATGGCCTTGTAGGTCAGTATTAGTCATTTGAACTGAATACGATGAGGGAATGGGAGCCAGTGAAGAGATTTGCAGAAAGGAGAAGCAAAGGAGTAGTGAGGAGAGAGATGAATTAGTCGGGCAGCAGAGTTAAGGTTGCACTGGAGAGGTGCAAGGGTTTTAGCAGGGAGGCCACAGAAAAGGATGTTGCAGTAGTCGAAGCGGGAGATCACACATCCTGCATCCCATAGTCCAGTGCCCATATACCCATCATACATATCCTCCATCCCATAGTTCCATTGCCATATACCCATCATACATATCCTCCATCCCATAGTCCAGTGCCAATATACCCATCATCCTCCATCCCATAGTCCAGTGCCCATATACCCATCACACATATCCTCCATCCCATAATCCTGTGTCCAAATACCCATCATACATATCCTCCATCCCATAGCCCATATACCCATCACACATCCTCCATCCCATAGTCCAGTGCCCATATTCCCATCATACATATCCTCTGTCCCATAGTCCCATGTCCATATACCCATCATACATACAGTATCCTCCATCCCATAGTCCAGTGCCCATATACCCATCACACATCCTCCATCCTATAGTCCAGTGCCCATATACCCATCATACATATCCTCCATCCCATAGTCCAGTGCCCATATACCCATTACACATCCTCCATCCCTTAGTCCTGTGCTCATATATACCTCATACATCCTCCATCCCATAGTCCCGAGCTAGGTGTTGGGGAGTGGGAAAACTGTTGCTCATGGCAACCAATCACAGCTCAGCTTGTTTTAAACAGCTCTGGTGAAATGAAAGATGCTAAGTGATTGGTTGCTATGTTTAATGGGTGTGGCGTGACACACACACATATACACTCACCGGCCACTTTATTAGGTACACCTGTCCAACTTCTTGTTAACACTTAATTTGTAATCAGCCAATCACATGGCGGCAACTCAGTGCATTTAGGCATGTAGACATGGTCAAGACAATCTCCTGCAGTTCAAACCGAGCATCAGTATGGGGAAGAAAGGTGATTTGAGTGCCTTTGAACGTGGCATGGTTGTTGGTGCCAGAAGGGCTGGTCTGAGTATTTCAGAAACTGCTGATCTACTGGGATTTTCACGCAGAACCATCTCTAGGGTTTACAGAGAATGGTCCGAAAAAGAAAAAAATCCAGTGAGCGGCAGTTCTGTGGGCGGAAATGCCTTGTTGATGCCAGAGGTCAGAGGAGAATGGGCAGACTGGTTCGAGCTGATAGAAAGGCAACAGTGACTCAAATCGCCACCCGTTACAACCAAGGTAGGCCTAAGAGCATCTCTGAACGCACAGTGCGTCGAACTTTGAGGCAGATGGGCTACAGCAGCAGAAGACCACACCGGGTACCACTCCTTTCAGCTAAGAACAGGAAACTGAGGCTACAATTTGTACAAGCTCATCGAAATTGGACAGTAGAAGATTGGAAAAACGTTGCTTGGTCTGATGAGTCTCGATTTCTGCTGCGACATTCGGATGGTAGGGTCAGAATTTGGCGTAAACAACATGAAAGCATGGATCCATCCTGCCTTGTATGGAGCATCTTTGGGATGTGCAGCCGACAAATCTGCGGCAACTGTGTGATGCCATCATGTCAATATGGACCAAAATCTCTGAGGAATGCTTCCAGCACCTTGTTGAATCTATGCCATGAAGAATTGAGGCAGTTCTGAAGGCAAAAGGGGGTCCAACCCGTTACTAGCATGGTGTACCTAATAAAGTGGCCGGTGAGTGTACATACATACACACATACATACATTCAGCTTTATATAGATAGATTTTTTTTTTCTTTACGTTGGAGGGCCCAATTCCAGCTGTTATCTGTCGGACCTGTGATTTCTATCTTCTCCACTGTGTACAGGATAATAGAGTATAATAAAGTAGTTATGGACCAGACTTAACTAACATTGTGCAGTGACTCTGCTTTCCATATAGTGATGGATATTTCTTGTTGCTGAAACTATGATGTTTGTCACTTTAAACCTTTGTTAAACCCCTCTGATCAGTGTGATCATACAAGCCTCTGATGGCTCCGGTGATGCCCTGTACTACTGTAGTGCCGTGTATCATCACTGCTGTCAGTGTAATACTAACGGCCCCATACACATGACATAAGAGTTGGCTGAACGGTCATTTGGCAGATGGATATCTCTCCCGACTCCCCCGCACACACAAATATTCCAGCTTTCCTGGGGTCTGTATGAGAGAGTCGCCTCCAGACTCCTCTAGCGGAGGATTATCTACAGGAAGAGCAAACATCCTTCTGTGCCCTGACAATGTCTGTCGGGAGACTCCCAAATACATTATATGGTTGCCCAAACCCCCGAAATCAGTGCTTTCACGGAACTTTAATCTAATGTGTATTGGGGTGTTAAAAGGTAACTTATTGGACGCTGCCTCTGGCCCGGCCTAATAGACCTTCGTACATGGCAGGCCCAGACACCATTATTAGGCATGTAAGTATCGTAATAACTAGGCCGCCCCATACTATCGAGTACTTGGAGGCGGGGGGCATTCAGCCAAACTCTGTCAGACATGAGATCTAACGTGATAGAAGATTACAGTGCGGGGAAGACGGAAACCTTCATATAGACGGCCGGTGGGGATGGAGTCAGTGACCGACTCTGGCCAAATCTGTTTCTAGAGCCGCAGTAGAAGATGAAGATGTCGTCCTCATCATGAAGTCGTTATTTCTCCTGTCACGTGTAATGAATATCTCCTGCAGTATTACTAATGCCGATTCCAGGGTCGGTAAATGAGACGAGAATTAGCGTTATGGAAGATGAGTCTATGAGGAACGTATTCAGCTGCCGACTCCGAGGAAGAAACTGCTTGTTGTCTGTGACCTAAAATATATAGGTTTTATTAGTAGATGTAAAGAAGGAAACTAAATACTGTAAAATAATAAATCTCATATGTTTCCCTTATTATCTCCAGTAATTGTATTATTACACAGGATTTTATGACGTTACATCGGCTCATCTTCTCATTCAGGTCTCTACAATATCGGATCCTCACAGTGAAGATCTTCTACAAAAGAGAATTTTCCTGATCTACCCATCAAAGATGGATATGGACAGAGACAAGATGGCGGAGAGGATATTACACCTCACCCTAGAGATCCTCTTCCGGCTTACTGGAGAGGTGAGAGATTCTGATGACGTCACATTACATCATTCTTATCTGTGGGAATACCAGATGGACAGAACTGGAGAGGTGAGGACTCCGGAAATGTCTGTAGTGAGATTTATTAATGCGTCTCTCCATTACCAGGATTACACAGTGGTGAAGAAGACCTCTAGTGATCGCTGTCAGGACCCTGTGTCTGAGGGATGGGGAAGACCCCTGAACCCAATCACGGGGCCTCCACCTCACTCCCTGATACATGAGGACATCAATGGCCAAAAGATCCTAGAACTCGCCTACAAGATGATTGAGCTGCTGACTGGAGAGGTGACACTGCTGGGAATGCTGGGACATTATACAGTAACGCTATGAAGGGATCGGGGGGATGACGGTATCATTGTATGTGTCAGGTTCCTATAAGGTGTCAGGATGTCGCTGTCTATTTCTCCATGGAGGAGTGGGAGTATTTAGAAGGACACACAGATCTGTACAAGAACGTCATAATGGAGGTTCCCCAGCCCCTCACATCACCAGGTAATAGACAGGACTAAATACACACGGCCTATAATTATCTGTATGTAAAGAATGAATTCAGTCCCTGTATGTGTTTCCTCCAGATCTATCCAGTAAGAGGACAACACCAGAGACATGTCCCCGTCCTCTTCTTCCACAGGACTGTAACCAAGAAGATCCCAATGCTCCTCACGATCATCAGGTAGATGGAGAGATGGTGTCAGTAGATCTCCCCTATGATGTGTAGATGCTGGTGAAGGTCTTGTGCTCAGTCTTGTTTTATCCACCAGTATTATATGTTTTATACTTGTGTAATGAGAACGGTGGAGATGGCAGGATTAGAGCTGATCATAGATGTGACTTCTCCATCTGTCAGTGACTTTTACGATATTTGTTTCAGGGTGAAGATCTGACCCCTATTAATACTACAGATACTACAGAGACATATGTGAGGGATGATGAGTGGTGTGAAGAGGAGATTCCTACATATGACTACCCAGGTGAGTACTAACCACTAAATGCAGAGAGGCCACATAAAGCCCCGCCTACAGCCCCACCCCAGAGGATGAGAATCTCATTAACTGAAAACTACAAATACAGATTAAACAACAACCACAAGACGGATTTCATCACCAGGTATCAGTATAATCAGTATAACGGCACCGACCTGACAGTGTCTGTAGTTACTGAGCACAATCCTACTGACAGGTTCCCTTTAAGACATCTCTGCACTATTAGGCCATGTTCACACATTCCTGATTTCCCTGCTGTTTTTTCTGCACTAAAAACCGCAGCTCTTGGCAGAAAACGCAGGTGCGGTTTTTGGTGCGTTTTTGATGCGGTTTTTTATGCAGTTTTCTCTGCAGATTGTCTGTGTTTGACACAAATAAAGCTTTAACAGCAGTGGGGAAAAAAAAAAAAGAAATGATGTCATTTCCTTGTCCAACCCTTTTCTTCTTCCATCCTCCATTTTGGGACTAAACAATGAGTGGACGTGTTTTGAATGACAGCGCTCCGCAGAGTGCTGAGCGTAGGCCAGATCACAGCCTGCGGATCCAGCTCTATCCAGCTATTTAAGTGCCACGTATTTAAGTGCCATGTATCACGTATTTCAGTGCCACGTATTTCAGTGCCACGTATTTAAGTGCCAGGTATCACGTATTTCAGCCACGTATTTCAGTGCCATGTATTTCAGTGCCACTTATTTCAGCGCCACGTATTTAAGTGCCACATATCACGCATTTAAGTGCCACGTATTTAAGTGCCACGTATCACGTATTTAAGTGCCACGTATCACGTATTTCAGTGCCACGTATTTCAGTGCCACGTATTTCAGTGCCACGTATCACGTATTTCAGTGCCACGTATCACGTATTTAAGTGCCACGTATTTAAGTGCCACGTATTTAAGTGCCACATATTTAAGTGCCACGTATTTCAGTGCCACGTATCACGTATTTAAGTGCCACGTATTTAAGTGCCACGTATCACGTATTTAAGTGCCACGTATCACGTATTTAAGTGCCACGTATCGCGTATTTAAGTGCCACGTATTTAAGTGCAAGGATTCAAGGAATCCAGGGATTCAAGCTTGAGGAGGATAATTTGCATATTCCAGGTGCCTTCTGGGAAAAGCGAAGAGTCTCCCTCAGCAAGAAGATCGTTGGGTACAGCCGGGACCAGCTGCTTGGAAAGCATCACCAAACCAGGGATTCAAGCTTGAGGAGGATAATTTGCATATTCCAGGTGCCTTCTGGGAAAAGCGAAGAGTCTCCTTCAGCAAGAAGATCGTTGGGTACAGCCGGGACCAGCTGCTTGGAAAGCATCACCAAACCAGGGATTCAAGCTTGAGGAGGATAATTTGCATATTCCAGGTGCCTTTTGGGAAAAGCGAAGAGTCTCCCTCAGCAAGAAGATCGTTGGGTACAGCCGGGACCAGCTGCTTGGAAAGCATCACCAAACCAGGGATTCAAGCTTGAGGAGGATAATTTGCATATTCCAGGTGCCTTCTGGGAAAAGCGAAGAGTCTCCCTCAGCAAGAAGATCGTTGGGTACAGCCAGGACCAGCTGCTTGGAAAGCATCACCAAACCAGGGATTCAAGCTTGAGGAGGATAATTTGCATATTCCAGGTGCCTTCTGGGAAAAGCGAAGAGTCTCCCTCAGCAAGAAGATCGTTGGGTACAGCCGGGACCAGCTGCTTGGAAAGCATCACCAAACTGCGCGCCTTACGGCGCGCAAATTTTTGCCTGTAGGACATTATTGCAAGAAAGCTTGGCTGAGTAGATTACACAAGAAGGAAAGCACACAGCAAGTCAGCAGGATCTAGGAGCAACATGGCAGATGTGACAACCTACATGGTGAGCTGCAGCATGTGCTACATGTTCACAGATCGACCAGAATCCAATTTCACCTGTCAGAAGTGTAGACTAGTGGCCCTTTTAGAAGAAAAGGTGCGGGGTCTGGAAGAAAGAATAGCAACTTTGAAACTCATCAAAGAGAATGAAGACTTCCTAGACAGAACAGAAGCATCTCTACTGGTCACAGAAGGTGAAATAAGTGTCAGAGAACCTCCAAAAGCAGATGAGTGGAAGCATGTGACCAAAAGAAGCAAGAAGACCATGGAGAAATCACCAACCACACAACTGAAGAACCGATATCAAATCTTTGTAGAGGATGAAGATGGCACACCTAAGGATGAAGCACTACCAGCAAGCAAAAAAGAAAAGGGTACACAGCAACAAGTGACAGCAAAAATTACAGCCAAGAAGCAACGAAGAGTGGTGGTGGTGGGAGACTCACTACTGAGATGCACAGAAGCAGCCATCTGCAGACCGGACATAACCGCAAGAGAAGTATGCTGCCTTCCAGGTGCGATGATCAAGGATGTGACCGATAGGATACCAAAGCTCTTCAGCTCCAAGGACGTCCACCCATTTCTTCTGATACATGTTGGCACCAATGACACGGCAAGGAAGCACCTACCGACAATCTGCAAGGACTTTGAAGAGTTGGGGAAGAAAGTAAAGGAACTGGATGCACAGGTAGTTTTTTCTTCTATCCTTCCAGTAGACGGGCATGGCACCAGGAGATGGAACAGGATCCTTGATGCGAACAACTGGCTAAGACGATGGTGCAGACAACAAGGATTCGGATTCCTGGACCACGGTGTGAATTACTTGTACGATGGACTCCTCGCCAGAGACGGACTACACCTCAACAAACCTGGGAAACACACATTCGCCACAAGACTCGCTACACTCATCAGGAGGGCGTTAAACTAGAAGAAGAGGGGACGGGAAGAAAAACATTAGACTCGAACAAAGAAGACCCAGGAAAACATACTCAGAAGGGAGGTAAGAACATTTCTAAAACAATCCACAGCGAGGAGATTGGAACAAAACAAAATCCTCTAAACTGCATGCTCGCAAACGCCAGAAGCCTGACAAACAAGATGGAAGAACTAGAAGCAGAAATATCTACAGGTAACTTTGACATTGTGGGAATAACCGAGACATGGTTAGATGAAAGCTATGACTGGGCAGTTAACTTAGGCTACTTTCACACTAGCGTCGGGAACAACCCGTCGCTGTGCGTCGGGCTGACGTTCCCGACGCTAGCGTGGTCTCCGCCGCACAACGGGGGCAGCGGATGCACTTTTCCCACGCATCCGCTGCCCCATTTCTGAAGGATGTTATTCTGGATTATCTCAATGAGAATAACTGTTTAACTCCATATCAGCATGGGTTTATGAGAAATCGCTCATGTCAAACCAATCTAATCAGTTTTTATGAAGAGGTAAGCTATAGGCTGGACCACGGTGAGTCATTGGACGTGGTATATCTCGATTTTTCCAAAGCGTTTGATACCGTGCCGCACAAGAGGTTGGTACACAAAATGAGAATGCTTGGTCTGGGGGAAAATGTGTGTAAATGGGTTAGTAACTGGCTTAGTGATAGAAAGCAGAGGGTGGTTATAAATGGTATAGTCTCTAACTGGGTCGCTGTGACCAGTGGGGACCGCAGGGGTCGGTATTGGGACCTGTTCTCTTCAACATATTCATTAATGATCTGGTAGAAGGTTTACACAGTAAAATATTGATATTTGCAGATGATACAAAACTATGTAAAGCAGTTAATACAAGAGAAGATAGTATTCTGCTACAGATGGATCTGGATAAGTTGGAAACTTGGGCTGAAAGGTGGCAGATGAGGTTTATCAATGATAAATGTAAGGTTATACACATGGGAAGAAGGAATCAATATCACCATTACACACTGAATGGGAAACCACTGGGCAAATCTGACAGGGAGAAGGACTTGGGGATCCTAGTTAATGATAAACTTACCTGGAGCAGCCAGTGCCAGGCAGCAGCTGCCAAGGCAAACAGGATCATGGGGTGCATTAAAAGAGGTCTGGATACACATGATGAGAGCATTATACTGCCTCTGTACAAATCCCTAGTTAGACCGCACATGGAGTACTGTGTCCAGTTTTGGGCACCGGTGCTCAGGAAGGATATAATGGAACTAGAGAGAGTACAAAGGAGGGCAACAAAATTAATAAAGGGGATGGGAGAACTACAATACCCAGATAGATTAGCGAAATTAGGATTATTTAGTCTAGAAAAAAGACGGCTGAGGGGCGATCTAATAACCATGTATAAGTATATAAGGGGACAATACAAATATCTTGCTGAGGATCTGTTTATACCAAGGAAGGTGACGGGCACAAGGGGGCATTCTTTGCGTCTGGAGGAGAGAAGGTTTTTCCACCAACATAGAAGAGGATTCTTTACTGTTAGGGCAGTGAGAATCTGGAATTGCTTGCCTGAGGAGGTGGTGATGGCGAACTCAGTCGAGGGGTTCAAGAGAGGCCTGGATGTCTTCCTGGAGCAGAACAATATTGTATCATACAATTATTAGGTTCTGTAGAAGGACGTAGATCTGGGGATTTATTATGATGGAATATAGGCTGAACTGGATGGACAAATGTCTTTTTTCGGCCTTACTAACTATGTTACTATTTAAGTGCCACGTATCACGTATTTAAGGGGGCCCCGAAAAAAAAAAAAGTGTTGGGGTCCCCCTATATTTTTAGGCCAGAAAGGCTACGCAGACAGCCGTGGGCTTATATTCATAGACTAGGAAAGAGGCCATGGATATTTGCCCCCCCCTGGCTACAAATATAAGCCCGCAGCCGCCCCGGAAAAGGCGCATCAAAAAGATGCGCCAATTCCAGCACTTAGCCCCTCTCTTCCCACTCCCGTGTAGCGGTGGGATATGGGGTAATGAGGGGTTAATGCCACCTTGCTATTGTAAGGTGGCATTAAGCCCGGTTAATAATGGAGAGGCGTCAATAAGACGCCTATCCATTATTAATCCAATGAAAGGGTTAAAAAAACAAACACAAACACTCGAAAAAAAATATTTTAATGAAATAAAGACACCCACTTTTTGACCATATTTTATTGTACGCTCAATCCGTCCTGAAGACCCTCGACCTGAAAAAGACGCAAAAAAAAACAACAAATTCATACTCCCTGGCCCTGTCCGCAGAAATCCATCGAGGGTCCCACGAAGATCTTCCATGGAGAACAGACACATCCAGAGATATGTCTGCTCTCCATGGCTGCAGCAACACACTGACAGGAGCCATAGTTCCTGTCGGTGTGTTGCTGCGCATGCGCGAGCGAGTTTACCGGCGGTCATTGACCCCGGCACTCTCGCTTAACGGCAGTGCTGCGTGGGAAAGTTCAACGCAGCTGTACTGCCGTTAACCGAGACGCCGGAGCTATTGAACTCCGGAACAGTACGCGATACACTGCTAGGAGCTTCGCTCCTGGCAGTGTATCGCCGAAGAGCAGGGGATCGGCGTGGGACACTCGTTTTATGGATTCTGCGGACAGGGAGTATGAATTTGATTTTTTATTTTGGGATTTTTTCTAGGGGATCGAGGGCTTCGCCTACCAGTGTGCTGTTGGTGAGTATATACTCTGTGTTATATGTTGTATGTACTGTGTGTCATGTATGTGTATTGTGTGTGTTTTGTGTAACTTTACAACTGCTAAGTCGCCGGACACAGGGACAACTCTCCCATCCTAATACCGGATGGGAGTAGTAGTCCCATACGGCGACTTAGCACAATGGTGGCACTAGCGTCGCATGGGGACACACACACACACACACACACACACACACACACACACACACACACACACACACATACCAAATCTATCAAACGGCCGACAGCGATCCCCATGCGACGGTATGCCTCCATGTCTCTCCGCCCAAGCACTTCCGCCCACGCACTTCCGCCCGCTTCCCCGCACTCCCTGCTGCAGCGGTTTCTCCACCCATAACCGCAATAAAACCCGCAGATATATTTTTGATCTGCGGGTTTGACCTCACAATGGAGGTCTATGGGTGCAGAACCGCTGCAGTTCCGCACAAAGAAGTGACATGGTCCTTCTTTTTTACCGCAGCTATTCAGCGCGGCTTTTTTAGTGAATTTCTGCATCATGTGCACAGCGTTTCCCGTTTTCCATAGGGTTACATTGTACTGTACCCTGCATGGAAAACAGCTGCGGACCCGCAGCGGCAAAATCGCTGCGGTTCCGCGGTAAAAAACGCATTGTGTGAACATGGCCTTATACACAGTTCTCTTTAAATGTGTAATATTTCTTCTTGAAACGCATCTAACAGAAAATATTGGAGTTTACGATTGTTTAGATTGTGAAGTCACCGAGCCCCGTGCTCTATTTACCTGAGAGCTTTCACCACTAGCTACTCATTTATTACTGATGGAGATGCAGCGTCCCAGGGTCCTGGTCGTTGCAGTAATATCATTCTCCTCAAGGAGGGAATGATGTTACGGCTGGAGGCAATAAAGGAGATCTCTTTACCAGGTAACACCAACATTCAACACATTTCATATTCCATTCCACCAGGGGGAGCTATGCTCCTATTTATTAGGGCACTCTTCACATTTAGGTAAAACTGGTGGCCTGGAGAGGAAGTTAGGCAGATGCTATCTGAGCTCTGCTCAGGTAGTTGGTCCCTGACGGGTGGGAGCCTGTCAGAGGCCTAGACGGAAGGTCACGGAGCTGCGCCTGCCCCACGTGCGGCGGTTCCTAAGAAAGGACACAAACAGAGAACTGTATTGTAGAGAGTGAGAAGAAGTCATATCAAAAGGAGACGATACCAGAAAGAGTTCTGCCCTGCACAGGCTGCCTCCTTCTGAGGCATGGGATCCCAGTAGCCGGAACACCGAGGGAGCAACAGTCCTCTATGCCTTGCTCCAGAGACCGGCAGGACAGCTAATTGCAAGTTACTGATCCGCCCCATACCCAGGAGGCAAGGTGGCACCCACGAGAGGCCGGGGCATGATAGAGTCCCTGTAAAAAGCCTCACGCCACCGGTCATATGGGTTGTCCTATCCATCTGGGGGACAGAGAGAGAGACATAACATCTACAATAGTTGTGAGGACCTTATGAGATGCTTAGCAGTAAGGTACTACAACACCCAGGTGCTAGAGGAAGGCTACTGATTTCCACCTGGATAAGGGGACTCTGGATTTGCCTCCAAACCGGCCGGACTTTGCCAGCCCTGTGATCTGGTGCCCTGGACTGTGGAAGCTGAACCTTCAGTAAAAAGGTAAAGAGACTGCAACCTTGTGTCCTCATTCTTCACTGCGCCTCACACCATCCACCATCTACACTCTGGGAAGCCCTGGGGACATACTTCACCTGTGGGAAGGTATACCATCTAGCTGCCATAACATCACCCAAAGCAGCGTCGGTCACCCTGACCGAATACCACAGGTGGCGTCACGAACATATCCCTTTAAAGACCTTTCCCTTTCACACGGACGTCCCACGGACCGGGTCAGCCACCGTGACATCCCCCCGAGAACTGAAGGTCCTGGTACTGAGTACCCCTTGCCCACGGGGGCACTCCATAGACTGTTCAGTTTGAGCATTTCAGTAGATGTTATTGTCTGTAGTCACAGTGTTTGATTACAGTAGTGTCGGGGGGTCGGGTGATGAGTATTCCAATTCAAGAGGTCATTTGTACAGATGTGGTCATTGTCACATGTGTAAATGGATGAAACCCAACAAATCATTCAGGAGCTCTTCTACGGGAAAAATGTTCTATCAGAGGGATTTTTCTAATTGTAAGACCACTGTTGTTGTTTATAAGGCCACCTGCCCATGTCCAAAGGATTATATTGGAAAGACAAAGCGAGAGTTTCGTAGAAGGGTGGGGGAACACGTGGGTGACATAAGGAACAATAGGGACACCCTCCTGGCCAAACATATGAGATTATATCATGGGAACCAGCTAGACAACATTGACTTTACGATAATTGAAGTGGTAAAACATAATTGTAGAGGTTGTAATTTGGATAAGTCCATTCTTAAAAGGGAATGTGAATGGACATTTAGAATGGATTCACTGGTACCCAAAAACATAAATGAACAAATATCCTTTGCGTGTTTTCTGTAGGCCTGTTTTTGCTGCTCTCTTCACACTCAGTATGTATATATGTATATATATATATACTTACTTGGACTGATTTTATGAAAATAGGAATCTAGAGGACTGGACCATTATTTTCCCTTGAGTTGGGGGTGTACATATTATTGTAAATCATCTTTGCAATAAAAATCCTCCATATAAATTATTTTGTCCTGTACCCCTTTAAATAAGGAAGTTGACTGAATAAATATGGAATATCCCCCTGAGAGTATTATAGCACTTGGTAAGTGTAACCCATAGGGAAAAATTATAATAAGAAAATCACTAATATCTGTGTGATTGTGGATATAAAGTAGCTGGTTGTGTAAATATAAGCCTTTAAGTCCCCTTATCTTTATTTATGCTGGGTACGCTAAGATATATACTGATTATAGCCATTTAGGTTCACCGCAAAATGGGTCCGGGCGATCTGGAAAGCGCATGCGCGGTGAAATCCATCTGCAATGCATTGTTAAGCCTAGGATTATCGATATAGTGCAGTCTTGAATACAAGATATGGCCATGCGTTCCACACGGGGCATGCGCAGTAAGGGTATGTGTCCACGTTCAGGTTTGCTTCAGGCTTTGGTCAGGATTTTATGCAGGTAAAATCCTGACCAAAAATGCACCTGAGGTCACTGGCAGGTCACCTGCGGTGTTCCTGCGTGTTTTGCTCTTAGTAGCAACATGCTGCGTTCTGAAAAAACGCACAGCATGTGCGTTTTCGCGGGAAAAACGCATGCGTTTTTTACTGCACAGTGGAGACGGGATTTCATTAAATCCCCTCCACTATGCTGTAACATCTGGACGCTGCGTTTTTGACGCTGCGGCACAGCGCTGCATCAAAAATGCAGCGTTTCCTGAACGTGGACACATACCCTAAGTTCTCTATGTGCGTCCCAGCCGGGGCATGCGCAGTGTGATCTGACCCATAAGACATCGCAATATCCGAATTTCTGGTTGACGATGCGGAAGTGAAGGGGGATAAGTGCGGGACTATTTAAATGGAGGTGATTTAACTATCGGTAAGCATCATATCCAGATCGGAACACATTCTATATATCGGGCCTCCTGATGAGCCAGAGGGGCAAAACGCATTGAGGCAGAACTGGAGGGTGGCGTTGCATGGATGAGTACCATCATTTTTATGCCATGTTTGAATCTTTATGACCATAGTGGGCAGTTAGGGCATTGTTGGACTGCAGCAACTAATGTGACTAACGGTTATGGCTATTGGGTACCTCATCATATAAGGGGATAACCATCTATAATTATCTAAAGATGTTGATCTTCCTGAATGTTTATCCTACCAGCATTGAAAATTAGAATCTAAATGCTAGTTGTTACCACCGATCGCCGATTGTGTTCATCATTGTTTTTATTTGCCCTTTTGCTGGGGACTAGGGTATCCCTAGAATATTAGGAGTGATCATTGTTTAGATACATAGGTGCCCTTTATTCCCTATCTTGGGAGGGAGCATATAGTTCACTGATATTTAGGGCCATTAAGGGCAGCCATCGCTTAGCGGGGGCGCCAATACGTATCCCATAGGATGCCAACCTCCGCTGATAGGAAGGTGCAAGCATAGGTACCATACTAGGGACCCCCAAAAAAATCCCCAAAGGGTTGTTTGTAATTTCACGGTGTTTTTGATTTTGATGCTGACTACGTTTTGGTTTTTAATAAGGAATAATAAAATCTGATTTTACAGGGTAGGTTTATGATTTATATATTTAATGTATGCCCTAAAGCAATTTATTTTGGAATTTAATATTTGCATGTGAAATAAGGTACCCAGGACTTTTCTTGATCCCCGACAGGCATGCCGAAATATGCCTTGCCTCGCACATCTTACGACATGCTTTCATGGAATAATTTCTCGCTTTTGTCTTTATAAATTGTCCACACACATAGCAAAATGCATCTGCTGGGCGCAAACAATCTCTTGATGCCATCTAAAAAAATAATTGCTCTTTAACTACGATTCGGTATTCTCTTACTCAGCAATGACATAAACTGAAATGTTGGTTCGAGTCACCTGTGCTTTTATACTTGCATGACTACTATTGAACAGTCCAGGAAAGTTCTAAAAGTTTCTAGAAAGTTCTAAATAATTCTGGAAAATTTACAAACTTCTGCTAAATTCTAGCAGTTCAATAATATTCTGGAAGACTACTCCGTATTGAATACGAATCGAGATTTTTACCGAAAACAGACAAATTTCAAAATTTAATTGTCCTGATTACAGAAGCAAAATTTTGGTGGAACAACTATTTTCTATTTGTTTTAAACACAACAGGTTAGGAAACACACTTTCTACCCAGCAAAAAAAAATAAATAAATAATTGATACATAGTGTAATTAAAGTTTATTTACATAGCTTGCCATTTTTATGGACAGTTTAAGTAGAAATGTTCAATAATATAAAACTCAAGGATATTTTATTAAAAAATAATAATTGTTTTTTATCTTAGATGACTGTACCAGGAGATCAGAGGGACAGTTGACATCTTCAATTTTTAAATCTGATGATCTTGAGATCCTACAAGATACAACTGAAGTGATTGCTGTTACTCCAGATATACCATCATCCATTCACAGCAAAGATCTATCATCTGATCCTATGAAACAGGTCCCATCTTCTGATTCATTACTGACTACTAAGGAAAATCAAAGTCACAAAAGAGGCATTAAAAAACAAACTGCTCCTAAAGCAAATAAGTCATTTTCATGTTCAGAATGTGGGAAATGTTTTAGCCTGAAAGGGAATCTTGTTAAGCACCAAAGAATCCACACAGGAGAGAAGCCATATTCATGTTCAGAATGTGGGAAAAGTTTTATCCAGAAGTCAGATTTGATTAATCACCATAGAACTCACACAGGAAAGAAGCCTTTTTCATGTTCAGAATGTGGGAAATGTTTTAACAACAAAACACATTTTGTTACTCACCAGAGAACTCACACAGGAGAGAAGCCTTTTTCCTGTTCAGAATGTGGAAAATGTTTTAACCAGAAATCAGATTTGGTTAAACACCAAAGAACTCACACAGGAGAGAAACCTTTTTCCTGTTCAGAATGTGGGAAATGTTTTAACCACAAAGGGAATCTTGTTACACACCAAATAACTCACACAGGAGAGAAGCCTTTTTCCTGTTCAGAATGTGGGAAATGCTTTAACCAGAAAGGGAATCTTGTTACACACCAAATAACTCACACAGGGAAGAAGCCTTTTTCCTGTTCAGAATGTGGGAAATTTTTTGTGAAAAAGTCACATCTTGTTAGTCACCAGAGAACTCACACAGTAGAGAAGCCTTTTTCCTGTTCAGAATGTGGGAAATGTTTTAAATGGAAAGCGCTTCTTGTTAGACATCAGAGTAGTCACACAGGAGAGAATCCTTTTTCTTAATGTGGGAAATATTTTACTTGGAAATCAACTGTTAATAAACATCAGAGATGTCACATAGGGGAGAAGCCTTTTTTATGTTCATAATGTTAGAATAGTTTTAACCACAATTGAATCTTCTGATATCGGTTGTCTCCAGTCATTCCTCATGTTTGCTGACAAACGGATAAGACTAAACTTTATTAATTCCAAATTTAAAACTATACCCATAATTCACCCCCTGAAGATTAGTTAGTAGGTGACTAATAGAAAAAACATGTACCCTACAGTTCAGTATATAGGGTGAGGTGACGTATATACACTCACTCACTCTCCAAGCCTCTCATTTCTACTGGTTTCATCCTCACCAAAGGTGACTCATCAGGGGACTATTTAATATTGACCTATATTGAAGCGAGACTAGACAAAAAAAAAAAAACCTTTAGTCATGTATCCTGTCATCCAAAACAGTCAGAAAACTAGCCACATATTGGCAGATCCCAGACCTCAAACTATATACTTTGTAAGTTTATAATCCACTCCAGTGTCAGGAATAGATAGTATTTGAAAATACTGTATAATTCTTGTGTTTTTTCTCCTATAGGGACTGCCTTAGTTTGGTATTGTAACAGCTGTTATTTAGTAGTGCAGACAAATTGTCCTAGACTAAACTCCGTTTTCAGACGGCCTAATATGTACCACTCAGGGAAAACTTACCTGCTGCAAAGATCAATAGCAGCTTCTAACTAATGGCCATGCTGCGGTCTGTCAAGGAATGAGTGCAATATCGTTATAAAGACTAGGGATATGTGCAATCATAATGTCTGGAAGATCTGTGCCATTATTTCGTATGACTATGGAGATTATCTCTGAAAGTTAAGTGTTCCCTGAGCGGTATATACTGTATTGTCATATACTATCTATTCCTGACACTGGAGTGCTTTATAAACTTGCGAAGTATTTAGTTTGAAATCTGGGGTCTGCCAATATGTGGCTAGTTTTCTGACTGTTTCAGATAACATGATACATGATTTTAGGGTTTTCTTCGTCTAGTCTCGCTTGAATACAGGTCAATATTAAATAGTTTCCTGATTAATCCAATGAATATTCATTTCTCTTAAGTAGCGGCTATCAGAATACTGATCAACACCGGCAAACTGCCATGGCTGAACAGGGTGACTCACCCACACTGTGGGAGAGCCTGGGGTCAGATGCTGCGGGGAAAGATAAGGCAGACGGGACCTGAGCAGTGTGGTGAGAGGGGAATCTGAGAGTAGCTGGAAGCAGAAGGACCTGCAATTATGTGACCACAGGGGGATGCTACAGGGACCCTGGAATAGAGGAGAGGGGAACTCAGGTTGGACAAACGGGGGTCATACACGGAGAGGTGTAGGAGGGGTGAGCAGAGAATAGTCAGAACTTAGGAAAGGAGTCATACACGGAGATAGCAGCGCAGTACAGGAAGGACAGGCAAAACTGTTAACAGGGACAGAACCAGATCAGAACTAGGCAAACATGAAGTAGCACAGGCACAAAGCACAGGTATAAAGCACAGGCACAACGGGGTCACACACTCGGCCAAGGGTCAAAGTATAAGTGACGAGGAATGACCCCACAATGAGGCTATAAGAAGCCTCCCAGAGTGAGGCTGTCCAGATTAATCTCTGAACTACCTAATCCCACAAACTAAGCAGATCATGACAGCAGCACTTGTGACTGCCGGCAGCAGCAGGAAACCAGTGGCTGACTTTGAACACTACTGAAGAGCAATGAATACTCCCCGCTCTCTGTGCACAGTCGCAGCGAGTACTCTGGCAGCTGTGCTTTGCTTGTGACGTGCTGCTTACAAGCATAAAGCAGCTGCTGGCATCGGAGCAGGATGCTGCGAGGGAGCGCCGGGTAGGTAAGTGTAAAGTGTTTTTTTTTTTTGTTTTTTTTTTAAGTTTTCTGATGGGGCCATGCATACCAGGACCAGGATGGGGGCCAATCACAGGCTACTTTCACACTAGCGTCGTTTGGCATACGTCGCAATGCGTCGTTTTGGAGAAAAAACGCATCCTGCAAATCTGCCCGCAGGATGCGTTTTTTCCTCCATAGACTTGCATTAGCGACGTATTGCCACACGTCGCATCCGTCGTGCGACGGATGCGTCGTGTTTTGGCGGACTGTCGGCACAAAAAACGTTCCATGTAACTTTTTTTGTGCGTCAAGTCCGCCATTTCCGACCGCGCATGCACGACCAGAACTCCACCCCCTCCTCCCGCGCATGCACGACCGGAACTCCACCCCCTCCTACCGCGCATGCACGACCGGAACTCCACCCCCTCCTCCCGCGCATGCACGGCCGGAACTCCACCCCCTCCTCCCCAGACATTACAATGGGGCAGCGGATGCATTGTAAAACTGCATCCGCTGCCCCGTTTTTTTTTCACAGCTAGCGTCGGTACGTCGGGCCGACGGCCCCGTACCGACGCTAGTGTGAAAGTAGCCATACCAGAATAGGGATGGGCCCTGCATACTAGGACGAGATGGGGGACCCTGCCTACCAGGATAGACATGGGACCCTGCATACTAGGACGAGATGGGGGATCCTGCATACCAGGATAGGGATGGGGCCCTGCATACTAGATTAGGGATGAGAGCGATCATTCCTGCCAGGACAGGGATGAGGAGGCATGCATACCAGGATATGGATGAGGGATCCATACATGCCAGGATAGGGATGATGGATCCATGCATACCAGGATATGGATAATGGATCCATGCATACCAGGATATGGATAATGGATCCATGCATGCCAGGATAGGGATGAGATCTCGTCATATCTGACAGACCGAACATTCAGTGTCTCCCTCCCCCACACCACCTCCTCACTTCGCCCCTTGTCAATCGGTGTTCCACAAGGCTCTGTTCTAGCACCCCTACTCTTCTCCAACTACACCTTCGGCCTTGGACAGCTCATAGAATCCCACGGTATGCAGCATCATCTCTACGCTAATGACATGCAGATCTACCTATCCGGACCTGACCTCACCTCCTTACCAAAATCCCGCACTGTCTGTCTGCTATTTCAGCCTTCTTTTCTGCTCGCTTTCCACAACTGCACATGGACAAAACAGAATTCATCATCTTTCCCCATCTCACTCTACCCCTCCACCAGACCTATCCATCAATGTCAATAGCTGCTCACTTTCCCCAGTCCCACACGCTCGGTGCCTCGGGGTGATCCTCGACTCTGCCCTCTCTTTCAAGCCACATATCCAAGCCCTTGCCTCCTCCTGCCGTCTCAAACTCAAAAATATTTCCCGGATCCGCGCATTCCTTGATCGCGACACCACAAAAACACTAGTACATGCCCTTATCATCTCCCGCCTTGACTACTGCAATCTCCTACTCTCTGGACTGCCTTCTAGCACTCTGGCACCACTCCAATCCATCCTACACTCTGCTGCCCGACTAATCTACCTTTCTCCCCGCTATTCCCCAGCCTCTCCCCTATGCCAAGCCCTTCACTGGCTTCCTATCGCCCAGAGACTCCAGTTCAAAACCCTCACAATGACATACAAAGCCATCCACAACCTGTCTCCCGGTACCTACCTACACGCAACCTCCGATCCTCTCGACCTCCTTCTCTACTCCCCTCTCATCTCTTCTTCCCACAACCGCATCCAAAACTTCTCTCGTGCTTCACCCATACTCTGGAACTCTCTACCCCAACACATCAGATTCTCGCCTACCATAGAAACCTTCAAAAAGAACATGAAAACTCACCTCTTCCGACAAGCCTACAGCCTGCAGTGATCCTCAATCTACTGAACCACCGCACAACCTGCTCTACCCTCTCCTATTGTATTCTCACCCATCCCCTGCAGACTGTGAGCCCTTATGGGCAGGGTCTTCCCTCCTTATGTACCTGTGTGCCTTGTTTTGTGCTCATGTTTAATGTATTTGTCTATATTTGCCCCGCATTCACATGTAAAGCGCCATGGAATAAATGGCACTATAAAAATGTATAATAATAATAATAATAATAATCTCAATAAATATCCGCTCATTGGATTACAGTCCAAAAGGTTTTCTCAATTTTCAAGGTGGTCCAATATAGTCCCAAGATTATTTCTCCAATTTTCACAGTATGGTCCTGTGCAATCCTTAGAAATATATCTTCCCAATTTTCACAGTATGGATACTACTGCAATGTTGTTTCCAGAATGCTGAAGCACCTACTGGTCCAATATGGAATTCCAAAGGATAAACGGACAAGAAGTTCATCAATCAGGTAAGACCATATCACGAGGATTAGTCAACAGAAACTTATAACTAGAATAAGGAAAATAGAAAAATTAAGTTAAAAACAAATAGAAGACAATTAAACATTTACACCCCCCCCCACCTGAAAACTTCCTAAATGTAAAACTATATTTAACCCCTTCTTGACCCAGCCTATTTTGACCTTAATGACCTGGCCATTTTTTGCAATTCTGACCAGTGTCCCTTTATGGGGTAATAACTCAGGAACGCTTCAACGGATCCTAGCAATTCTGAGACCGTTTTTTCATGACATATTGGGCTTCATGTTAGTGGTAAATTTAGGTCGATAATTTTTGTGTTTGTGAAAAAAATGGAAATTTGGCAAAAAATTTGAAAATTTTGCAATTTTCAAATTTTGAATTTTTATTCTGTTATACCAGAGAGTTATGTGACACAAAGTAGTTAATAAATAACATTTCCCACATGTCTACTTTACATCAGCACAATTTTTGAAACATTTTTTTTTTTGCTATGATGTTATAAGGTTTAAAATTTGACCTGCGATTTCTAATTTTTACAACAAAATTTACAAAACCATTTTTTTTTAGGGGTCTACTTCACATTTGAAGTCAGTTGAGGGGTCTATATGGCTGAAAATACCCAAAAGTTACACCATTCTAAAAACTGCACCCCTCAACGTACTCAAAACCACATTCAAAAGTTTATTAACCCTTCAGGTGTTTCACAGCAGCAGAAGCAACATGGAAGGAAAAAATGAACATTTAACTTTTTAGTCACAAATGATCTTTTAGCAACAATTTTATTATTTTCCCAAGGGTAAACGGAGAAAGTTGACCACGAAAGTTGTTGTACAATTTGTCCTGAGTACGCCGATACCCCATATGTGGGGGGATCCACTGTTTGGGCGCACGGCAGGGCTCTGAAGGGAAGGAGCACCATTTGACTTTTTTAATTAAAAACTGGCTCCAATCTTTAGCGTACACCATGTCGCGTTGGAGAGCCCCTGTGTGTTATAACGTAGGGCCTTGAAAATAAAAAAATATTTTTTTTTTCCTCAAAAATGATTTTTTTAGTCCGCAATTTTTTATTTACACAAGGGTTTCAGGAGAAATTGGACCCCAGAAGTTGTTGTCCAGTTTGTCCTGAGTACGCTGATACCCCATATGTGGGAGTAAACCACTGTTTGGGCACACGTCGGGGCTCGGAAGGGAAGTAGTGACGTTTTGAAATGCAGACTTTGATGGAATTGTCAGCGGGCGTCACGTTGCTTTTGCTGAGCCCCTGATGTGCCTAAACAGTAGAAACCCCCAACAAGTGACCCCATTTTGGAAACTAAACCCCCCCCCCCCCCCCCCAAGGAGCTTACTTAGATGTGTGGTTAGCACTTTGAACTCCCAAGTGCTTCACAAAAGTTTATATCGCAGAGCTGTGAAAAAAAAAAATCATTTTTTTCCCACAATTTTTTTTGTAGCCCCCAATTTTTTATTTTCCTAAGGGTAACAGGAGAAATTAGACCCCCAAATTTGTTGTGCATTTTTTACTGAGTATGCTGATACCCCATATGTGGGGGGAACCACTGTTTGGGCGCACGCCAGGGCTCGGAAGGGAGTGAGCACCATTTGACTTTTTGAATGCAAGATTGGCTGGAATCAATGGTGGCGCCATGTTTGGGACCCCCCGATGTGCCTAAACAGTGGAAACCCCTCAATTCTAACTCAAACATTAACCCCAACACACCCCTAACCCTAATCCCAACCATAACCCTAACCACAACTCTAACCCCAACAAACCCCTAGCCCTAATCCCAACCCTAACCACAATTCTAACCCCAACACACCTCTAACTATAACCCTAACCACAAACCTAACTCTAAGCCCAACACACCGCTAACCCTAATCTTATCCCTAATTCCAACCTCAACCCTAATCCCAACCCTAACTCTAATTCCAACCCTAATCCTAAAGCTATGTGCCCACGTTGCGTATTCGTATGCGGATTTTTCAGCACCGTTTTTGAAAAATCCGCGGATTTCCTGCGTTTTTTGTGCGGATTTAACTTGTGTAAAACGGAATCCGCACAAAGAATTGACATGCTGCGGAAAATACAACTCAGCGTTTCCACGCAGTATTTTCCGCACCATGAGCACAGCGGATTTGGTTTTCCATAGGCTTACATGGTACTGTACACCGCATGGAAAACTGCTGCAAATCCCCAGCCAAATCCGCACCACAGCCAAATCCGCACCGTGTACACATACCCTTATTCTAACCCTAACCCTAGTTATTATTATTATTTATTTATATAGCACCATTGATTCCATGGAGCTTTACAGGCGGTCACATACAAGTTACAGATATCACTTACAGTAAACAAACAATGACAGACTGATAAAGAGGGGCGAGGACCCTGCCCTTGCGGGCTTACATTCTACAGGATTATGGGGAAGGAGACAGTAGGTTGAGGATTGCAGGAGCTCCGGTGTTGGTGAGGCGGTAGCTTTGGTAGTGATGAGGAGGCAGCGGGGTCAGTGCAGGCTGTAGGCATTCCTGAAGAGATGGGTTTTCAAGTTCCGTCTGAAGGATCAGAATGTGGTTGATAGTCGGACGTGTTGGGGCAAAGTCAGATGATGGGGGATATTCGGGAGAAGTCTTGGAGGCGGTTGGATGAGGAGCGAATAAGTGTGGAGGAGAGAAGGAGGTCTTGGGAGGACCGGAGATAACGTGAGGGAAGATATCGGGAGATTAGTTCAGAGATATATGGAGGAGACAGGTTGTGGATGGCTTTGTAGGTGAGATTTAGTAATTTGAACTGGATATGCTGAGGGAATGGGAGCCAGTGAAGAGATTTGCAGAGGGGGGAAGCAGAGAGATTAGTCGGGCAGCAGAGTTAAGGATGGACTGGAGAGGTGCAAGGGTGTTAGCAGGGAGGTCGCAGAAATGATGTCATTGATTGCGAAAGATAGGTCAGGTAAGGAAGATCTATGGGATGGAGGAAAGATGATGAGTTCAGATTTGTCCATATTGAGTTTGAGGAAGAAAAAGGAGAAGAAGGAGGATATGGCTGATAGACACTCTGGGATTCTGGACAGCAGAGCGGTGACGTCTGGGCCAAAGAGGTAGATCTGAGTGTCATCAGCATAGAGGTGGTACTGGAATCCATGGGACTTTATGAGTTGTCCCAAGCCAAGTGTATAGATTAAGAAGAGTAGGGGTCCTAGAACAGAGCCTTGGGGGACTCCGACAGAGAGGGTGGGATGAGGAGGTAGTGTGGGAGTGGGAGACGCCGAATGTGCGGTTGGAAAGGCACAAGGAGATCCAGGATAGGGCGAGGTCTTTGATGCCAAAGGAGGAGAGGATCTGTAGTAAGAGGCAGTGGTAAACTGTGTCGAAAGCAGAGGACAGGTCTAGAAGGAGGAGTATAGAGTATTGTCCATTAGCTTTCGCGGTAAGTAGGTCGTTGGCGATTTTGGTTAGGGCTGTCTCAGTTGAGTGATGGGGCGGAAACCAGATTGTAGATTGTCAAAGAGCAAGTTAGATGAGAGGTGGGAGGAAAGTTCAGAGTGGATGTGCTGCTCCAGGAGTTTGGAAGCAAATGGGAGCAGTGATATTGGGCAATAGCTGGACATAGCAGTTGGATCGAGGGTTGGCTTTTTAAGGATAGGCGTGATTGTGGCATGTTTGAAAGCAGAAGGGAAGGTGTCAGAAGTTAGTGATAGGTTGAAGAGGTGGGTTAGGGATGGGATAAGTGTGGTCTGATGGCAGGAAATTTATTATTACTCATAGCATCAATTGTCTGACTCAGGCGGTTGTATATTATGCTAGTTGTCCTTGTGCTTTGATATATGTGGGACTGACAACACGGGCCCTTAAAGGTCAGAGTAAGAGAGCATGTCCGCGATATTCTCGCGGCTGCCAAAGAAGATGATCCGGAACAGCTTAAGACCATCCCGAGACATTTTAAAAAGTATCATGCTTGTGATCCATCTGGCCTCAAAGTGAGAGGTATTGATCATATTAGATCAAGTCTTCGGGGAGGGAACGTTAGTCGTAATTTAGCACAGAAAGAAGCCAAATGGATTTGGACCCTGCGTACACTACAACCAGATGGACTCAATGAGACACTGAGTTTTGTTCCGTTTCTTTGAATCACTACCCCGTGCAACGTTGTATTTTTAATGTGTGGTTTTATGTTTTTATGCTTGTTTCTAGATGGTTATATGCTGTTTATTGAGTTTTTATTTTGGTATTAACATCTGCTACTTGTATACCTTTTAGAACATTGGGGGTGACCGATGGGTTAATATTTCCTCTTTTGCCTGCGCCTGGTGGTCGTTGTGGTCCTGTCCCTCTTTTGGTCGGCTCTGGAAGGAAGATAAGAACTCTTGAAAAGGAAGAGCTTAATCCGGTGTTTTCACCTTGCACATCTATGGACTATAATGAAAATTATTATAATATATATATGAACAGTGTGATTTTGTATTCACCCACTGTACCCTTGTACTGGAATCTGTTGTCGTCCAATTCTGAATGACTATGGAGTGGGTTACACAGACAGAAAAAGATGATGTTATATTTTATGATGACGTGTAAAGTATCCATTTAATACTGTTCCCAATTATGTATTTTTAATACATTTATAGCTCATATTATTACTCCTGATTTTTCTTATGGCTCTATTGCACTTTATATTGTTAGGTTTTATAGTTATGACCAGGATTATACCTGGCTTCACAATTTTACACCTCAGTTATATATTAGGCCTTTTTATACATATATACATTTTCTATATTACACTTCGTGAATTTTTCTATATTGGTTTATAAATTATCACTTTTAATTATTTTTAACTTTTTTTCCTGGCACTATTGCACTTATACTATTTGGTGTTATAATTATGGCCAGAGTCACACCTGGCTTCACAAGTTTTGCACTCTGGCTATATATAAGCCAGTATGTATAATTATATATATTTTCATGTATATCTACCTTTTTAGTATTCACTTTTCATTGGCTTGAAAAAACTTTTTTCTAGCCATATATGTATGCACTTTAGTCATTGTGACTTTTATTTTGCACTATGTCACTTTTTGTTCACCTGGGTTCTGCTTTGGATTAGTGCAATAAATTATACTTATCTATATATTGCATGTGTCACTTTATCGGGGTATTTTATCCTTCACCCTTTTTGATGTATATGGGGGCACTTTATCTATATATGTAATGATGTCTTTATCTATGTATTATGGTAATTATACCAAATTTATACAGAACATGGATTATTTTACCCATCTCGCTAGGTGATGATACTAGCTTGATCCTATACCTTTTCTTAAATGGAATGATTCTCCATGCATATCCAATTGAGGGCATTTTTTTTGTGTGAGGTCGTCATGGTCTAGTACGCATGCGCGGTGTCACCCTGGGGATATGGCGAGTACGGGCGGCGCTCGCCGGTGGTGGGCGGTTCGCTGGGCGGGGCTTCCTTCCATGTACGGCCGCACGGTTGGTTGCTCTGGGCCAGCGCCGCTGACTGCCGGGGGCGCGCTGGTCCATCCCACCCTCCTCAGTCGTGTCAGTGTCGCGTGCGTCATGACGCTTTCATGACGTCACCTCCATTCGTTACATTTAGACTACAACTCCCGGCACTACATCTGTGCCTATACCATGTGACCATTTGCTGGGCGTTTACTTGTCTGCCATTGGTCTCCCCAAGTTTAAAAGGAGTCCCCATGAACATGATGCCACTCCCCCTGACGAAGGCACGCCGCCGAAACGCGTGTAGGGGCAGTGGCACCATTGTCTGAGTGTTTAGGTAAAGTACTTATCTTATTCCTTGCCTTATTTGTTACTATGTAGCTACCATTATCTTTTGTAGCACTCTGTGAAGCGTCTATGTATATATACACCACAGAAGATCTTAGTGGTAGTATGGTTCATAGTGACTCCTGATTGCAGGATCGCAGCCTTATTTGTACCACTTGGTACTAGGCAACAACATTATGAGTATGGTAGGGTAGTGTTTATTTTCTTTTTGATTTGTTTGTTATAAATATTCACTCAGTCTGGTGCCACCTACATCTTTTTGGCTCATCTGTATGACACACTTGTGGCTACCAGTTTTTAATATGTTTTATGTATTATAGGGGTTATATCCCCTGATGTTGCTTTGGTTTTTTCTTTAATAAAGATTATGATACTATTTTGGTTCTTATACGCAATTCTTTATATGATTATACCTATATAGCGTTGAACGTATGTCTATTCCTAGATATTTTGGACGCTGCACATGCCTTTAGTTGATGGTTACTAATTACTATATATGTGCGTCCTTCCCTGCTGAGGGTAACCATTTGATTTCTAAAGGGGTTGTGATGGCTGAACAACCAAGACTTGCCTTGTCTGGTTGATCTTATTTTTAAAGTGTGTGGCAAAGTCCTCAGCAGAGATGAGGGAGGATGGAGGGGGCAGAGGAGGGAGTTAAAGGTATTGATAACTGTCTGGGGTTGTAGGATAGGGAAGATACGAGGGTTGTGAAGTAGACCTGTTTAGCAGAGGTGAGAGCAGATTTAAAAGCGAGTGTTGCCTGTTTGAATGCAGTGACGTGGTCTTACAAGTGTGTTTTCTTCCAACGCCGCTCCGCAACCCTGGACACTTGCCGGAGCTTTTTAGCAGTGTTATGTGCTAAGGTTGTCTATTGATACGTCGCACTCTGCCATGGACAAGAGGGGCAACTGTGTCAATAGCTGATGCAAGAGTGGCATTGTAGAAAGCAGTGGCACTGTCTGTGTTGTGGAGTGAGCATATGGATGCCAGTGGTAGGATAGGGTCAGAGGGTGTGTGGGTGTCTAGATGTGCAAGGTTTCTGCGGGGGTGCGCATTTTGCTGGACATGGATGACAGGTGAGGTGGACAGGGATGAGAAGGTGAGCAGATGGTGGTCAGATAGAGGGAGAGGGGAGGTGGTGAAGTTAGAGAGCAGAGATGGGTGAATACCAGGTCTAATGTATGTCCGTCTGTGTGGGTGGCTGCAGAGGACCACTAAGTAAGTCCAAAGGATGAGGTAAGGGACAGAAGTTTGGAGGCTGTTGACTGAAGAGTATCAATGGGGATGTTGAAGTCACCCATGATGGTGGGAATGTCAGCAGAAAGTGAAGAAGCCAGGTGGAGAATTGGTCAATAAAGGGAGTGGCCGGGCCTCGAGGTCGGTATATGATGGCCACTTGGAGGGAGAGTAGATGCGGACAGAATGGACTTCAAAAGAGGGGAGGATAAGGGAGGGTAGAGGTGGGATTGGGTTAAAGATGCAGTTAGAAGAAAGGAGAAGACCCACTCCTCCACCATGTTGTTGCCGGGTCGAGGGGTGTGGGTGAAGTGGAGGCCTCCGTAACA
Source organism: Ranitomeya variabilis (assembly GCF_051348905.1). NCBI lineage: Eukaryota > Metazoa > Chordata > Amphibia > Anura > Dendrobatidae > Ranitomeya > Ranitomeya variabilis. The sequence continues at coordinate 722,900,166 of NC_135235.1, read as the reverse complement.
CAGCGCAGCAGGGGAGGCGGTGTCAGAGGGTGTTAGCCATGTTTCTGAGGCCAAGGAAGGCAAGATTGCGAGAGAGAAAAAGGTTGTGAATCACGTGAAGCTGATTGCAGATTGAGCGGGCATTCCAGAGTGCTCCAGAGAGAGGGAGCAGCGAGGTGGGCGTCAGGGGCACGGGTTTTATGTTGCAAAGATTACGGTAGTTCATATTAGATAGGGAGCGATTGGAGGGGGTAGTAGTGGGAGGTATGAGCTGTGGGGGTCCCGGGTTGGTAGATATGTCTCCAGCAGTGAGGAAAAGCAGAGAAAGGGAGAACAGGTGGGAGAAAGAGTGGCCGACTTGTTTTCTTAGGACAGATTTGAGGTTGAGGAGCAGGTCAGCAGACTAGGACAGGTGGGGAGTTAAGAGGGAAGGGGAGATGATTATTAGATTAGAGAGTGTTGGGGTTTGTGATAGCGAAGGAGAGAGGATTAGTGGAGCAAACACAGTAAGGGCATATGTAAACATGGTGAAGGAGGAAGATGGGTTAATAGAAAAGCTAGATCCAAGTAATAAGTGCTTACTCAGCAGACACACCTAAAAGGCAGATCATAGAGTGGAGCCCTGACTCCTGCTGTGGCTAACTGCCGTTGAAATAACTGCGGCGTCTATGCTTAGCTGCGAAATGCTTTGCTGCAGGAATGCGCGTGCCTGACCCTACACGCGTGCACCCCTTAAGATGCTACTAAATTTATAGGACTGAGTAAAGGAACAGGTGAGAGGGATTGTGGGTCCTTATTTGGGATAAATTAGCAATTGGCCAACACCCCAGGGGAGGTTACATGATCAAAGGCACTGAGCCTGGCTGCAACCAGGATGTATTAAAAGAGGCATAGATGCTCATGAGGAGAACATAATTTTACCTCTATACAAGTCACTAGTTCGACCACACTTAGAATACTGTGCACAGTTCTGGTCTCCGGTGTATAAGAAAGACATAGCTGAACTGGAGCGGGTGCAGAGAAGAGCGACCAAGGTTATTAGAGGACTGGGGCGTCTGCCATACCAAGATAGGTTATTACACTTGGGGCTATTTAGTTTGGAAAAACAAAGACTAAGGGGTGATCTTATTTTAATGTATAAATATATGAGGGGACAGTACAAAGACCTTTCTGATGATCTTTTTAATCATAGACCTGAGACAGGGACAAGGGGGCATCCTCTACGTCTGGAGGAAAGAAGGTTTAAGCATAATAACAGACGCGGGTTCTTTACTGTAAGAGCAGTGAGACTATGGAACTCTCTGCCGTATGATGTTGTAATGAGTGATTCATTAATTAAATTTAAGAGGGGACTGGATGCCTTTCTGGAAAAGTATAATGTTACAGGGTATATACACTAGATTCCTTGATAAGGCGTTGATCCAGGGAACTAGTCTGATTGCCGTGTGTGGAGTCGGGAAGGAATTTTTTTCCCCATGGTGGAGTTACTCTTTGCCAAATGGGTTTTTTTTGCCTTCCTCTGGATCAGCACGTTAGGGCATGTTAGGTTAGGCTATGGGTTGAACTAGATGGACTTACAGTCTTCCTTCAACCTTAATAACTATGTAACCATATGCTCTAACACCTTGAACACGAAATATCTCCTGTGACCCCAGCATGGATGTACAGCAGTAAGTAATACAATGCAACAAATGAATTTAACAAACATTCAGCAGGTACATTAAAGGCAAGGTTGCAGGATGGTAGGCAGCAGATAACAGCGAGCAGAGATGTTTGTACCATTAAAGGGGAAGGTTGCAGGATGGAAGGCAGCAGATAACAGCAAGCAGAGATGTTTGTACCATTAAAGGGGAAGGTTGCAGGATGGTAGGCAGCAGATAACAGCGAGCAGAGATGTTTCTACCTGTATGAAGAGAGGAGATGGATGTTAATTCCCGGCCTTTGAAATAACTGCGGCGTCTTTATGCTTAGCTGCGAAATGCTTTGCTGCAGGAATGCGCGTGCCTGACCCCACACGTTCTAACCCTAACCCTAGTTCTAACCCTAACCCTAGTGGAAAAATAAAAATATTTTCTTTATTTTATGATGTTCCCTACCTATGGGGGTGATAAAGGGGGGGGGGGGGGGGTATTTACTATTTTTTATTTTGATAACTGTAATAGAACCTATCACAGTGATCAAAATGAATGAACGAATCTGCCGGCTGTCATCTGCCATTATGGAAGATGGCAGCGCCCATCCTAGATGCCGGACGGACACCGGGAGGGACCCCGGAGGGGTGGGATTGGACAGTGGGGGGGCCAGACAGGATGGAGGGGAGAGCAGGGCAGAGGAGGACATAACTGAGGGGAGGAAAGATTGGCTGCGGCAGATCGCCGCTGTCAGTCGGTGGCGGGGCGTATCGGGGTCTCCAGCCGTGGCCGATGATATTGCAGCACCGGCCATGGCTGGATTGTAATATTTCACCAAGTTTCGTTGGCCAACCGACTGGGCTGAAGTATCACTCCCCCTGTCCCTGCAGGTCAGGTGAAATTGGAGTTAACCCTTTCACCCGATCTGCAGGGGCGCGATCCCTACATGACGCCACATAGGCATCACAGGTCGGATTGGCACCGACTTTCATGACGCTTATGTGGCGTCACAGGTCGGCAAGGGGTTAAATGTATCTTTATAAGAATGCCTCAAAGCCAAAACTCTCGTTTAGCCCTTCTGGGGCTACAGTGCCTAATCTATATATTGGCATTCTTTTTTTGACAATCTTTTCCCAATATCCCCACCTCTGGGTCCCAGGTCCACTGTATAGTACCCCTTAAAATCAACAATCTGGAGTTACATTGATGGAATTTCTTAAAGTGTCTTGGAAGGGTTTTTAAAGTGGCTTCTTCCTCCACTATTTTAGCTTTGTCTATATCCAAACAATGCTCCCGCACTCTAATTTTTAGTTCGTGGGCGGTCATGCCCACATAAAGCGTTTTGCATGGGCACTTAGCTACGTAAATTACACCTTTCGTGGAACATGTGATATGAAGTCTTATATTAAAGCTCCTGGTGTTATTAAAGTTGGTAAATGTATGTCCCTTCCTCATATTGGCGCATCCCTTACAAATACCACAGGGAAAAAACCCTTTGCATTCCATTTGTTTTTTTTATAGTTTCTTTCTTTTTGGGGTAATAGTTGCTATGTGTGAGTATGTCCCGTAGACTAGGAGCTCGTTTTCTACAAAAGAAGGTCCCTTCGGTAGTATTTTTTTCAAAATGGGATCCGTCAGAAGAATGCGCCAATGCTTTTGAACAATATTTTTCAGAGCATGCCACCCATTACTGTAATTCGTAATGAATCTTACCTGATTGTCTATTGCCTGTGAAGTTTGTATAGGTTGATTTTTATGTAATAATTGTTCTCTGGGGGGGTATGTTTGGCTCGCATGTATCCTTTTGAATAACTCTCCTGCTGTAGTCACGATCTTGGAATAGTTTTCTCAATATTGTTGATTGTTCCTCAAATGAATTTTCCTCCGAGCAAATTCTCCTGATACTCAAAATTTGTCCAATGAGTATACCATTAATGGTGGATTTCGTATGTAAGGCTGACACATATAATATTGAATTTGTTGCAGTGGGTTAACGATAAACTGTTGTAGATAATCTGCCGTTGGGTAATGCTGTAATTAACAAATCCAAGAATTCAACATTCCATCCAAACTTATATGACAACTTGATGTTCTTATTGTTGTCATTCAATCTGTCCATAAGAGACTTTAATTCATCCTCTGGTTCCTCCTAGATGAAAATTATGTCATCTATCAAACGAATCCAATGATGGACTCGTTCCATGCCTGGGATCTCCTCATCCTGGAAGATACAGTAAGTGATCACAGCAGTTACAGATAATGATTTACCGCTGATGTTCTTTCTGGTGGAATCATTCACTTTTTCCGTCTTTTCCATCTGGCCCAGACTGACATGACAACTTCTTGAAACCAGGACTCGGCTGTAGAGAAAACAACGAAGACACGTTTCACTTCTCATATTCCAGCCATCAACATCTATTCCCAACCTGCACAAACTCCTCATCCTGCTGATATCCCAATTCTGAGCCCCTGCTGCCATATGTGTCCCTATTACTGCACCTGGTGTGTGGTACAATACTTCCTGCCCACATAATACTGCCACCACTGTGCCCCTTTCATAGTAATAATGCCTCCTTTGTGCCCCTATATGGTAAAATTGCCCCCCACTAGAAAATATTAATGCACTGAGCAAAGACAATAAATCACTTCATTGGTAACCATAATTCAATAATGATCCCAAACATTCTTTGGTACTAAAATACCGTATATACTCGTGTATAAGCTGAGATTTTCAGCCCATATTTTTGGGCTGAAAGTCGCCCTCTCGGCTTATACTTGAGTCATACCCAGGGGTCGGCAGGGAAGGGGGAGCGGGGGCTGTCTAATAATACTCACCTGCTCCTGGCGCGGTCCCTGCTTCCCCGGCGCCGGCTGCTTCCTGTACTAAGCTGTCACATGGTACCGCTCATTACAGTAATGAATATGCAGCTCCACCTCCCATAAGGGTGGAGCCGCATACTCATTACTGTAATGAGCGGTAACGGTGACCGCTCAGTACAGGAAGCTGCGGCGCCAGGCAAGCAGGGACTGCACCGCGCCAGCAGCAGGTGAGTATAATGGGGTGGGGGAGCGCTGCGCGATATTCACCTGCTCCCTGTTCCGGGCACCGTTCTGTCTTCAGCGTCTTCTGCAGTGACGCTCAGGTCAGAGGGCGCGGTGACGTGGTTAGTGCGCGCCCTCTGCCTGAACGTCAGTGCAGAAGACGCTAAAGATGGAGCAGCGCCGGAACGAAGAGCAGGTGAATATTGGAAGTGCCGGGTGCCTGAGCGAAGGAGAGGTGAGTATGTGATTTTTTTTTTTTTTACATCACAGCAACAGCTAATGGGGCAAGTGTCTGTATGGAGCATCTTATGGGGCCATAACGTTTGTGCAGCACTATATGGGGCAAGTGTCTGTATGGAGCATCTTATGGGGCCATAATCAACGTTTGTGCAGCAGTATATGGGGCAAGTGTCTGTATGGGGCCATAACGTTTGTGCAGCATTATATGGGGCAAATGTCTGTATGGAGCATCTTATGGGGCCATAATCAACATTTGTGCAACATTATATTAGGCAAATGTTTCTATGGAGCATCTTATGGGGCCATTATTAACTCTTATGCAGGATTATATGGGGCATATTTTAATATGGAGCATCTTATGGAACCATCATAAACTTTATGGAGTATTATATGGAGCTCCTGATTCAATATGGATATGCAAAAACACTTAACCTACTGATGTCTTAATTAATTTTTTTTTTTTTTTTTTTAAACCTATAGTGATACAATTACCATCCTACATTAAGGATACCACTGCCGCTTTCGGCCATTTTGAAAACATACAGTTGACAGAAAACATGGTTCTAGTCACAGCCGATGTCGAGGCATTGTACTCATCCATCAGACACACGGATAAGTTGAGAGCAGTGGAGAAATATATCTGTTACATAGCATTGTGGAGAGGGGGATGTCACAATTGATAATTAAATTAATGGAATTTGTCCTTACACATAATGACTTCACATTAAATAGGAAAACCTACCTGCAATTACAAGGCACAGCCATGGGGGCCTCCTGTGCCCCCTCATAGCCAACCTCTTTATGGGGCATGGGAATGGTCTACAGTATATGTTCTGCAGGACTGGTATCTACCACTGTATGGTCACAATGCGGCGGTAATACAGATCTTGGCCTTTGTAGAGATTTTTGGTGGCTCAGTGGTTAGCACTGTTGCTTTGAGCTCAAATCCCACCAATGACAACATCTGCAAGGAGTTTGCATGTTCTCCCCATGTTTGCGTGGGTTTCTTCCGGGTTCTCTGGTTTTCTCCCACACTACAAAGACTCATAGGGAATGTAGATTGTGAGCCCCAATGGGGAGAGTAATGATAACTTCTGTAAAGTGCTGTGGAATCCATGGTGCTATATCAGTGAGTAAAATAAATACATAAATATTAGCTCAGTGGTATCTGACTCTTGGCATCACTGTCCATCAGCTTCTGTATATGAAGATGCTGCAGCACAATGGAGTGCGCAGCATCATCTTCATTATCTATGAGCCCCAGCTCTGTGTGTAAAATAGCAGTTTTGCCCGGTCCTGCACCTAAGAGCAATAAACAGGGCAGAACTGTAATACTGGGCACAGCTGTTACTATGTAGTCGTGTTACACTCACCTCACTTCTTGTAACCTACAGCTGCACCAACATATTACACATTCACTATGCGACAAGTGGGCCTGTGCACATTCACATGTCAGGGCTGAATTTTAGCCCCAGTCCGGCCCTGGACACATTAGGCCGGCGTCACACTAGGCGTATGAAAATACGGTCCTTTTTTTTATGGCCGTAATACGCAGAAATGTTCCCAAAATAGTGATCCGTATGTCATCCGTAGGCAGGCTGTGGCAGCGTATTTTGCGCATGTCATCCTCCGTATGTAATCCGTATGGCATCCGTACAGCGAGATTTTCTCGCAGGCTTGCAAAACGGACATACAATGGATCCATAGGCTCAAATATTCGTTGAAACATACAGTCATATGAAAAAGTTTGGGCACCCCTATTAATCTTAAGCTTAATGTTTTATAAAAAAAATTTTTTTGCAACAGCTATTTCAGTTTCATATATCTAATAACTGTTGGACACAGTAATGTTTCTGCCTTGAAATGAGGTTTATTGTACTAACAGAAAATGTGCAATCTGCATTCAAACAAAATTTGACAGGTGCATAAGTATGGGCACCCTTATCATTTTCTTGTTTTAAATACTCCTACCTACTTTTTACTGACTTACTAAAGCACTTTTTTGGTTTGGAACCTCATTGAGCTTTGAACTTCAAAGCCAGGTGTATGCAATCATGAGAAATACCGGATTACTCACCGGTAATGCTCTTTTATAGAGACCACGACAGCACCCACTAGAGAGGGGATCCGCCCCTAGGAACAGGAAACCTACAGAGATAAAAGGGGCGGCCCCCCCTCGCTCCTCAGTTTGTTTTACAGAGAATAGGAGGAACCGCCGCCAGGAGTTTTAGTTAATAGGCTCATATATATACATATTTACAACCTTATCCGATATTACTCTATTATTCAAACCTCCTTACCAAGGCACCACGTGCAACTAAAGAAAAGAAAAGGGAGGGATATGAATGGGTGCTGTCGTGGGCTCTATAAAAGAGCATTACCGGTGAGTAGGGTTGAGCGACTTTCATTTTTTTTAAGGTCGAGTCGGGTTTTGTGAAACCCGACTTTGTCCAGAGTCGAGTCGAGTGCACTCGGCCGATTATCGCTAAAAGTCGGGGATCGACCGAAACACGAAACCCAATGCAAGTCAATGGGGAAGCATAGTCGGCAGTGAGTGGAGGCCAGGAAAACACCTACAGTGCCCATTTTAATGCCAAAAACATCCACTCTTGTTTCTGAAGCTTGTCAATCTTAATTAACTTTATAATAATAGTTGGGCATTGGAACTTGGGGTCATTTTGCAAAAGTTGTGGAGGGTAGGGCTGGTTCAAGCTTTTAGTGGGCCCAGGAAACGTGGACTACGTCACGGCGGTGGAGCAGTGAGAGGTAAGTATGTCAAGTTTGCAAGTGCTGTGATCCTAAGCAAGCAGGGAGGCCCCCTCGTTGGCATTGGCACTGGCACAGGGCCCCTCAAAGTACAGCGGTGTGTTTGCACGGCGGGGGCGCCTCCCACCAGCAGCGACACTTTTGCGTACTCTGAGGGGCCCTGTGCCAGTGACGTCGCCAACGAGTATGCCCCCCCCCCACCTGATGAAGGAACCTGCACTTTCATCTGCACCTTCCTCTTTGTCCCTGTGTAAGGTGGTATAACATGCGGGAAGGGGAACCTTACTTTCAGCAGGGTCAGATTCTGGCTGTGTAGAGTGCAAGGGGAATGTAGTGGTCTAGGTCAATGTACCAGCAGACTCATCTAGCAGTGGCTGGGGAATGGGCAGGATGAGGAGGAAACAGATATAGGGCCAAAGAATAAAGTAGGCTAAATGCAGTTCAAAATTGGTAACAGGACTAAACAGGCGGCATTGCTTTGTTGAGTGGAGTAGCAAACCCAGGAGCAGCAGACACTGTTTTAAGTGCCCAAACACACTAATAGGCCAAATGCAGTTTAATATTTGCTACTGTAGGCCAAAAGCCAGAAGGTAGAAGCTCAGCTTTATTCAGTTGAGGACAACACCAGGCAGGGGCAGACACCGTTAGTAGGCCCATAACCACCTATTTTTAAAAACACAGCACTTAATGAGAGCCAGAAGGTAGAAGCTCAGCTTTATTCAGTTGAGGACAACACCAGGCAGGGGCAGACACCGTTAGTAGGCCGGAACCACCAATCTTTTAAAAAACAGCACTTAATGAGAGCCAGAAGGTAGAAGCTCAGCTTTATTCAGTTGAGGACAACACCAGGCAGGGGCAGACACCGTTAGTAGGCCGGAACCAACAAGCTTTTAAAAAACAGCACTTAATGAGAGCCAGAAGGTGGAAGCTCAGATTTATTCATTTGAGGACAACTTGAATTAGGGACTGCAGACATACTTACCAGGCTGTCCCCTGTGTGGACCATGCATCCAATACATTAACCCATTGCGCCACAAAGGACACGTAACCTTCCGTGGCCATGCCTACCGCTCCATGTGTCTGTTGTCAGGTGTACCTTTGGACTCACAGATTGACAGAATGAAAGGACAATGTGGTCTTTAACATGCTGGTGGAGGGGTGGGATGGCTTTTCTCACAAAAGAATTGTCAACTGGGTAGCTCATAGCGTGGTACAGCGTAGTCCATCATGGCTTTATTTAATATTAAATAAAATAAAAAAATAGGCTCTATGCACTGTAAAATAGGTTCCAGGGGTACACGGGCAGCAGTAGTCAGGTCAGTGGAGGCCTAGTGGAAGGAGGGACCGCAGACAGGCTTCGAAAGCCTAACATAATAAAATGGGCTGGCTGTAGGCACTGTAAAATAGGTTCCAGGGGTACACGGGCAGCAGTGGTCTGGTCAGTGGAGGCCTAGTGGAAGGAGGGACCGCAGACAGGCTTCCAAGGCCTAACATAATAAAATGGGCTGGCTGTAGGCACTTTATAATTAGTTCCAGGGGTACACGGGCAGCAGTGGTCTGGTCAGTGGAGGCCTAGTGGAAGGAGGGACCGCAGACAGGCTTCCAAGGCCTAACATGATAAAATGGGCTGGCTGTAGGCACTGTAAAATAGGTTCCAGGGGTACACGGGCAGCAGTGGTCTGGTCAGTGGAGGCCTAGTGGAAGGAGGGACCGCAGACAGGCTTCGAAGGCCTAACATAATAAAATGGGCTGGCTGTAGGCACTGTAAAATAGGTTCCAGGGGTACACGGGCAGCAGTGGTCTGGTCAGTGGAGGCCTAGTGGAAGGAGGGACCGCAGACAGGCTTCCAAGGCCTAACATAATAAAATGGGCTGGCTGTAGGCACTGTAAAATAGGTTCCAGGGGGTACACGGGCAGCAGTGGTCTGGTCAGTGGAGGCCTAGTGGAAGGAGGGACCGCAGACAGGCTTCCAAGGCCTAACATAATAAAATGGGCTGGCTGTAGGCACTGTAAAATAGGTTCCAGGGGGTACACGGGCAGCAGTGGTCTGGTCAGTGGAGGCCTAGTGGAAGGAGGGACCGCAGACAGGCTTCGAAGGCCTAACATGATAAAATGGGCTGGCTGTAGGCACTGTAAAATAGGTTCCAGGGGTACACGGGCAGCAGTGGTCTGGTCAACGGAGGCCGATTGTAATGAGTGTCTGCCAGTTAGTAGTCAAAAACAACAATTAAATGTGAATGTCTCGCATTAAAACAAAACAAAAACACTAAAGGGTGCAATCATTAGGTTCAGGGGTGGGATCCTCTGCGTTGTTTCAGACCTACTAATTTAGCGCAAAGTATTTACTGTGGTAAATAGAGGACACTGCCCCTGACTATGTTAAGTACCATCATACATGTCAACACAATGGTATTGTCAGTGGCAGGTATGGAAGGATGTCAGCGCATAGACTAAACATTGGTGGAAGTGTGAGAGATAACTGTGGAAGTGGTAGAGCAATGTTTGACCTGGGGGTGGGTGAACTCTTGTGGCCGGCGGTACAGGCCCAGGGCCCCTCATGTTACAACAGTGTGTCTGACGTTGGGTGCGCACCACCACCGCCAGAGACACTTTATTGTACTATGAGGGACCCAGTAGCAATGCCGTCGACCAAAAGCGAGCACACCCACCTCTTCAGACAAACAGCAGTCTCACGGGTGCTTGCGCCAAGTCGCGATACCACGGCCCCGTGTGGGGAGTTTGGCCATTTAGGGAGGTGTAAACATGTCGTATGCTGGACAATCAGCTGCAGCAAATTATACATTAGAAAAGTAATTCACAGTAGTCCACAGGCAAGAGCTTTTCATAGGAAAGCTAGGTGTCGGCCGGGCAAGGTGGGGCAAAAGATTTCGAAATCCAGTTGTGGTTCATTTTAATGAATGTTAGATCGTCAACATTTTGGGTAGCCAGACGAGTCCTTTTTTCGGTTAATATTGAACCTGCAGCACTGAATACTCTTTCTGATAGGACACTTTCTGCCGGGCAAGCAAGCTCCTGCAATGCATATTCTGCCAATTCTGGCCAGGTGTCTAATTTTGATGCCCAGTAATCAAATGGGAATGACGGTTGAGGGAGAACATCGATAAGGGATGAAAAATAGTTAGTAACCATACTGGACAAATGTTGTCTCCTGTCACTTTCAATTGATGCAGCAGTACCTGTCCTGTCTGCGGTCATAGCAAAATCACTCCACAACCTGGTCAGAAAACCCCTCTGTCCAACGCCACTTCTGATGTGTGCACCCCTAACACTCCTAGTCTGCTGCCCCCTGGAGCTCGTGTGAGAACGATCACGTGCGCTGTGTGCTGGGAATGCCTGAAGCAAACGGTCAACAAGAGTTGATTGTTTGGTTGCTAATATTAGTTCCAAGTTCTCATGTGGCATAATATTTTGCAATTTGCCTTTATAGCGTGGATCAAGGAGGCAGGCCAACCAGTAATCGTCATCGTTCATCATTTTCGTAATGCGTGTGTCCCTTTTTAGGATACGTAAGGCATAATCCGCCATGTGGGCCAAAGTTCCAGTTGTCAAATCTCCGGTTGTGATTGGTTGTGGGGCAGTTTCAGGCAAATCTACGTCACTTGTGTCCCTCAAAAAACCAGAACCCGGCCTTGCCACGCAACCAATTTCCAGTGCCCCCGGGAAAGCTTCCGCATTAAAAATATACTCATCCCCATCATCCTCCTCGTCCTCCACCTGCTCTTCGCCCGCTACCTCGTCCTGTACACTGCCCTGACCAGACAATGGCTGACTGTCATCAAGGCTTTCCTCTTCCTCTAGTGCAGACGCCTGATCCTTTATGTGCGTCAAACTTTGCATCAGCAGACGCATTAGGGGGATGCTCATGCTTATTACGGCGTTGTCTGCACTAACCAGCCGTGTGCATTCCTCAAAACACTGAAGGACTTGACACAGGTCTTGTAGCTTCGACCACTGCACACCTGACAACTCCATGTCTGCCATCCTACTGCCTGCCCGTGTATGTGTATCCTCCCACAAAAACATAACAGCCCGCCTCTGTTGGCACAGTCTCTGAAGCATGTGCAGTGTTGAGTTCCACCTTGTTGCAACGTCTATGATTAGGCGATGCTGGGGAAGGTTCAAAGACCGCTGATAGGTCTGCATACGGCTGGAGTGTACAGGCGAACGTCGGATATGTGAGCAAAGTCCACGCACTTTGAGGAGCAGGTCGGAGAACCCAGGATAAGTTTTCAATAAGCACTGCACCACCAGGTTTAAGGTGTGAGCCAGGCAAGGAATGTGTTTCAGTTGGGAAAGGGAGATGGCAGCCATGAAATTCCTTCCGTTATCACTCACTACCTTGCCTGCCTCAAGATCTACTGTGCCCAGCCACGACTGCGTTTCTTGTTGCAAGAACTCGGACAGAACTTCCGCGGTGTGTCTGTTGTCGCCCAAACACTTCATAGCCAATACAGCCTGCTGACGCTTGCCAGTAGCTGGCCCATAATGGGACAACTGGTGTGCAACAGTGTCATCTGCCGATGGAGTGGTTGGCCGACTGCGGTCTGTGGAAGAGCTGTAGCTTCTGCAGGAGGACGAGGAGGAGGAGAAGGGGGTGCGAACGCCTACAGCCAACTGTTTCCTAGACCGTGGGCTAGGCACAAGTGTCCCGAAATTGATGTCCCCTGTGGACCCTGCATCCACCACATTCACCCAGTGTGCCGTGATGGACACAACGTCCCTGGCCATGCCTACTGGTCCATGCATCTGTAGTCAGGTGCACCTTTGTACTCACAGATTGTTAAACAGCGCATCGTCCATGCACTCAGGCATGCTGGTGCAGGGCTGGGATGGCTTTTCTGGAAAAAAAGTGTCGACTGGGTAGCTCGTATCGTGGTTCAGCGTACTCCATCAGGGCTTTGAAAGCTTCGCTTTCAACTAACCGGTAGGGCATCATCTCTAACGAGATTAGTCTAGCTATGTGGGCGTTAAAACCCTGTGTACGCGGATGCGAGGATAAGTACTTCCTTTTTCTAACCAGAGTCTCATGTAGTGTGAGCTGGACTGGAGAGCTGGAGATCGTGGAACTTTCGGGTGTGCCGGTGGACATAGCAGACTGAGAGACGGTTGGAGACGGTATTGTTTCCGCCGGTGCCCTATATGCAATATTTCCTCCTACAAAACTGGTGATTCCCTGACCCTGACTGCTTTTGGCTGGCAAAGAAACCTGCACAGATACTGCCGGTGGTGCGGAAAATGGTGGCCTTACAGTGACGGAAGGGATGTTGCGTTGCTGACTAGCTTCATTGGCCGAGGGTGCTACAACCTTAAGGGACGTTTGGTAGTTAGTCCAGGCTTGAAAATGCATGGTGGTTAAGTGTCTATGCATGCAACTAGTATTGAGACTTTTCAGATTCTGACCTCTGCTTAAGCTAGTTGAACATTTTTGACAGATGACTTTGCGCTGATCAATTGGATGTTGTTTAAAAAAATGCCAGACTGCACTCTTCCTAGCATCGGATCCCTTTTCAGGGATTGCAGACTGAGCTTTAACCGGATGGCCACGCTGTCCTCCAACAGGTTTTGGCTTTGACACGCGTTTTGGGCCAGATACGGGCCCGGCAGATGGAACCTGTTGCGATGTTGATGCCTGTTGCGGCCCCTCCTCCACCTCCGCTTCTGAACTACTGCCGCCTGCACCCTGTTCCCCCAATGGCTGCCAATCGGGGTCAACAACTGGGTCATCTATTACCTCCTCTTCGAGCTCGTGTGCAACTTCGTCTGTGTCACCGTGTCGGTCGGTGGTATAGCGTTCGTGGCGGGGCAACATAGTCTCATCAGGGTCTGATTGTGGATCAGTACCCTGAGAGGGCAATGTTGTGGTCTGAGTCAAAGGAGCAGCATAGTGCTGTGGCTGTGCATCAGTGCACTCCATGTCAGAATCTACTTGTAATGGGCATGGCCTGTTAAGTGTTTCACTTTCTAAGCCAGGGACGGTATGTGTAAAGAGCTCCATGGAGTAACCCGTTGTGTCGCCTGCTGCATCCTTCTCTCTTGTTGTAGTTTTTGCTGAAGAGGACAAGGAAGCGACTTGTCCCTGACCGTGAACATCCACAAGTGACGCGCTGCTTTTACATTTACCAGTTTCAGAAGAGGAGGCAAAAGAGCTAGAGGCTGAGTCTGCAATGTAAGCCAAAACTTGCGGTTTTCCTACTCCCAGAAAAGAGAGCGTTCGAGGCCTTGTGTAGCCAGACGACGAAACTGGCTCCACAGCTCCAGACTTAGGTGGAATATTTTTATCTCCACGACCACCTGATGCTCCACTACCACTACCATCATTACCAGCTGACAATGAACGCCCACGACCTCTTGCACCAGACTTCCTCATTGTTTTAAAAACTTAACCAAAGTAACTTTATTTGTTGCTGTCAAACAACTTACACGGTGAGCTATAACTTCAGTATGATTTCAATATCCCTTAACAGGTTGGTGAGACCACAAGGAAAATCAGGCACAATGTTACACACTCTGTTTTCTGTGGCACCAAATCACAGAGATGCCACACACGCAGGACTGTCACTCAAGCACAAATGTCAATATTAATCTCCCACTGTTTTCTTTTTTTTTTCTTTTTCAGGGAGACTTTAGAAACCAAATAATAAAAAATAAATAGGCTTTCTATGGCCCACTGAGTGAGAGATGGCACACACAGGAGTCAGGAGTGGCACACAAGCAGAAAGGGCAATATTAATCTCCCACTGTTTTATTTTTTTTTCTTTTCCTCAGGGAGACTTTAGAAACCGAATAAGATAAAATGATTTTTTCAGGGACAATTTAGAAACCAATTAATAAAAAAAAAAAAAAAGGCTTTCTATGGCCCACTGAGTGAGAGATGAGCAAGAAAGAGAAAAAAGGCACTACCGTAAAAGCCCGCACACTACACCAAATAGTAATAATATAAAGCTTTATTAAGTACACCAAAACAGCAGAAAAAATGCATAAAACATAAGTAAAAACAGAGCAATAGCACCCCACTCCGGGACCCCCTATGCTGTGAGGGCACTACATCCACAATCCAAATGGTAAATAGAATGATGACAATAAATACATAGTTACAAAAAATATCAACATGAATATAAATATACAATAGTAACCATACACAATCCCAATGGTTAATAGAATGATGACAATAAATACACAGTAACAAAAATATCAATATAAATATACAATAGTCACCATAAACATATATAGTAATGCCCCAAGAATAACAGATGGCAAAAGACCTCCTATAGCAATCATGAATATATTAAAAAAAAAAAAAAAAAAAAAAAAGGAAGCAAAGCGCAGCTAATATAGTGGCCAGCATAAATCCTGTTTGGGCGAGTATATACCTATAGCCCAGTCAAAGTAATGGCCACGATAACAAATGCTATAGTTAACCCACCATAGCCCATGAAAGACAAATAGTAAGGCCCGCACAAAAAAGTAAGTGCAATAAAGGCCCTGTCATATGTGCAAATGGAGTCGCACAGATCTGAAGCTGCAAGCCATAATATAAATCAAGACCCAGACAAAATAAGAGGGAGATACCAACCAGAAGGGGGCCCCAGATGAAAGTAAGAGCGGGGTGCGACTTGCAGCTTCAGATCTGTGCGACTCCATTTGCACATATGACAGGGCCTTTATTGCACTTACTTTTTTGTGCGGGCCTTACTATTTGTCTTTCATGGGCTATGGTGGGTTAACTATAGCATTTGTTATCGTGGCCATTACTTTGACTGGGCTATAGGTATATACTCGCCCAAACAGGATTTATGCTGGCCACTATATTAGCTGCGCTTTGCTTCCTTTTTTTTTTTTTTTTTTTTTTTTTTAATATATTCATGATTGCTATAGGAGGTCTTTTGCCATCTGTTATTCTTGGGGCATTACTATATATGTTTATGGTGACTATTGTATATTTATATTGATATTTTTGTTACTGTGTATTTATTGTCATCATTCTATTAACCATTGGGATTGTGTATGGTTACTATTGTATATTTATATTCATGTTGATATTTTTTGTAACTATGTATTTATTGTCATCATTCTATTTACCATTTGGATTGTGGATGTAGTGCCCTCACAGCATAGGGGGTCCAGGAGTGGGGTGCTATTGCTCTGTTTTTACTTATGTTTTATGCATTTTTTCCAGGGTGGATAAAAATCAATGTTTTTTTAAAAAAATCAAAAAAATCGGATTTTTTTGATTTAAATCGGATTTTTTTGATTTAAATCGGATTTTTTTCAATAAACTGCTTTTTGAGGAAAATATTTTACCATCCAAAGGTTCTTCCATCATGAGATAAAGCTGAGTTGTTTAACTCAGTAGAATAAAGGCTGTATATGTGTAACATTCACAATGCCATGCTCTTCCAGAGGTTTCTGTAGGATGCTGACTATCCAACAAGTTTGGGCATGTCAACTGAATGGAAAAAGAAACTAAACCAAAAGTGAAACCAAGCTAGAAGTGTGGAATTAAAGGGGCAGTATGAACAAAATGTGGAGGCTATTAATAGTTTATACAATTAAGACATGCTGCTTTTAAACACCTACCTATTGCCATATAGTAAAACAAAAAAGATTTTTACTTACTTTGGGGTCCCCCCCTCACCCTGGCGTTAGATCGTTGCCCCTAGTTTCGTCCGTGTAACTATGGGCGCACATGCGCACTGCTCTCACTTCTCATTTTAATCGTGATTTATATTAAAAAAAACCTTTTGATTTAAATCAGTGATTTAAATCATGATTAAAATCATGATTTAAATCGATCCGATTTAAATAGAAAAAAATCTTTTGATTTAAATCGTGATTTAAATCATGATTTAAATCGGCGTGATTTAAATCAATCCACCCTGATTTTTTCTGCTGTTTTGGTGTACTTAATAAAGCTTTATATTATTACTATTTGGTGTAGTGTGCGGGCTTTTACGGTAGTGCCTTTTTTCTCTTTCTTGCTCATGTAGTTCATTACTACCGGCCCCTTGGCACCTCCCTGTTACTTTGACTATAGTTGTGCGCCTGGTTTCTCTTTATTATACACTGAGTGAGAGATGGCACACACAGGAGTCAAGACTGGCACACAAGCAGAAAGGGCAATATTAATCTCCCACTGTTTTAATTTTTTTTTTTTTTTTTCCAGGGACAATTTAGAAACCAAATAATAATAATAAAAAAAGGCTTTCTATGGCCCACTGAGTGAGAGATGGCACACACAGGGATGGCACTCTAGCAGAAATGCCAATCTTAATCTCCCACAAAAAAACAAAACAAAACAGGGACTGTCCTACAATTACTATCTCCCTGCAGTAATCTCAGCCAGGTATGGCAGGCAGCAATAAGGAGTGGACTGATGCACAAATTAAATAAAAAGTGTGGACAAACAAAAAAGATAGCTGTGCAGAAAGGAAGGAACAAGAGGATTTGTGCTTTGAAAAAAGCAGTTGGTTTCCACAGTGGCGTACACACAGCAACGCAGCTATCAGGGAGCCTTCTAGGGCAGCCCAATGAGCTACAGCGCTGAGGAAAAAAAAAAAAAAAAATGTAGCATCCACTGTCCCTGCACACCGAAGGTGGTGTTGGACAGTGAAAATCGCTACAGCACAAGCGGTTTGGTGGTTAGTGGACCCTGCCTAACGCTCTCCCTGCTTCTGACGAAGCGGCAGCAACCTCTCCCTAAGCTCAGATCAGCAGCAGTGAGATGGCGGTCGGCGGGAACGCCCCTTTATAGCCCCTGTGACGCCGCAGACAGCAAGCCAATCACTGCAATGCCCTTCTCTAAGATGGTGGGGACCAGGACCTATGTCATCACGCTGCCCACACTCTGCGTTCACCTTCATTGGCTGAGAAATGGCGCTTTTCGCGTCATTGAAACGCGACTTTGGCGCAAAAGTCGCGTACCGCATGGCCGACCCCGCACAGGGGTCGGATCGGGTTTCATGAAACCCGACTTTGCCAAAAGTCGGCGACTTTTGAAAATGAACGACCCGTTTCGCTCAACCCTACCAGTGAGTAATCCGGTATTTTCTTTTCACCACGACAGCACCCACTGAGAGATTTACAGAGACTATAGATTGGGTGGGTTAACTGAGTCGAGAACCGAAACCCCAAAGGTTAGATCAGAAGCAGCAGACAGGTCTAATCTGTAATGCTTATAGAAGGTATTAGGCGAAGACCAAGTTCCAGCCTTACATATAAGGTGTATTGGCACGTTCGCTCTCTGCCCAGGAAGTCGACAAGGCTCTAGTGGAGTGTGCTCCCACATGTAGAGGGGGATCTTTTCCCTTAGATCTGTACGCCAAGACTATAGCATCTCGGATCCAGCGTGCTCTTTGTGACTCTGGATCCCTTGTTTTTTCCCTGGAAAGACACAAAGAGCCCTACTCTTCCTCCAGTCCCTAGTTCTTTCTAAATAGGCTAGGACAGTCCTTTTAACATCTAGGGTATGAAGTCGTACTTCTTCTGGAGTTGAGTGGTTTTTATAAAAAGTAGGTAAGAAAATTTCCTGAGACCTATGAAAACTAGTGGCTACCTTAGGGAGATAACATGGATCTGTTTTTAAAATTATTCTGTCAGAAGTCACTGATCGGAATGGAGGATCTACTGATAAGGCATGGAGATCACTCACCCTTCTGGCAGATACCAATGCCACTAATAATATCGTCTTTAATGAGACATGTTTCAATGAGGCTGTCTGAAGAGGCTCAAAAGGACTTTGTGTCAATGCATCTAGGACTAAAGTTAGATCCCACTGAGGAACCTGTGGTATCTTAATTGGTTTTGATCTCTCGCATGCGGAAATAAACCTAGATATCCATCTATTGCCCGCCACATCAGAATTAAAGAGAGCTCCTAGAGCCGAAATTTGGACCTTTAATGTGCTAACCGAGAGTCCCAATTCAAGACCCTTCTGTAGAAATTCTAGTATTGAGAATATAGGAACTTCCGAAGAAAGTTGTGCAGTATGGAATTCAAGAAATTTCTTCCAGATTCTAACTTAAATTCTGGTAGTGGAAGGCTTTCTACTCCTCATGAGGGTATCTATTAACCCTCTAGAAAATCCTCTAAGATCTAGTAACCGCCTCTCAAATTCCAGACAGTCAAGTTCATGCCTTTTACTTGAGGATGTAGGAACGGACCCTGAGACAGAAGGTCCTTGGTCTGAGGCAGAATCCAGGGGTCCGTAAATGACATTGCCCTGAGCCATGAAAACCATGGCCTCTTGGGCCAGAATGGGGCAATCAACAGAACTCTTGCCCCTTCTTCCCTTATCTTTCTTATTACTATGGGCAGCAGATTCCACGGGGGGAATGCATAAGCCAGGTCGAATGTCCATGTTATATGCAGGGCATCGAATATGTCCGGATTGTCCTCTCTGCATAGAGAGGCGAACATTTTTACCTGACGGTTGGCTCTTGTGGAAAACAAGTCTATCTGGGGTACACCCCATTTGGCTGTTATTAACTTGAAGATCCTCTTGTTGAGCGTCCATTCCCCCTGATGAAGAGTGTGACGGCTGAGGAAATCGGCACGAAAGTGGTCTATGCCTCTGATATGTACTGCTGACAAGGATAGTAGATGACCTTCGGCTAACTCCATGAGGTCTGAAGCCACCCCCATAAGATTGTCTGATCGTGTACCTCCTTGATGGTTCAGATAGGCCACTGCGGTGGTGTTGTCGGAGAAGACCCTTATGCGAGAGCCTCTCAGCTGAGGGAGAAAGTGGAGTAGGGAATAAAATATAGCTCTCAACTCCTTCACATTAGAGGAATCATCAAGCTCTGATCTAGACCAGAGACCCTGAACCGTCTGATTCTGAAAATGCGCCCCCCAGCCTTCAGGACTAGCATCTGTGGTTATTTTAATGGAAGGAGTGATCACCCATAAAACTCCCTTCGACAGATTTCCCCAATTTAACCACCATCTAAGGGAGTGTACTACTTCTGATGTTAGAAGAATTGTTTTATCCAGACTTCCTTCCTTCTTAATGTCCTCTTGTAATACAAACTTCTGCAGCTGTCTAGTATGGAACTGCGCCCACTGAACCGCAGGAATACAAGAAGTCAGTGAACCTAATAAGGACATTGCACTTCTTAATGACATACTACGTTTCCTGATGGCTAAGCTCACCTTATGTATTATGGCGGTTTTTTTATCATCAGGAAGCCTACATATTTGGTCGACTGAGTCCAGAAGGAGCCCAAGAAACTTCTGACGTTACTGGCTGGAGCCTGGATTTCTCCCAGTTGACAATCCAGCCAAGTGTCTGTAGAGAAAACACCACTTCCTCCAACCTTTTCTCACACTGTAGGGAGCTTTTACCTACAATCAACAGGTCATCTAAATACGGAATCACAAGTGTGTCTTTTACCCGCAGAAAGGACATTAATTCCAATAATAATTTGGTAAAAACTCTCGGAGCCATGGATAAACCAAATGGCATTGCCCGGTAT
Organism: Ranitomeya variabilis; assembly: GCF_051348905.1. Lineage (NCBI taxonomy): Eukaryota > Metazoa > Chordata > Amphibia > Anura > Dendrobatidae > Ranitomeya > Ranitomeya variabilis. The sequence continues at coordinate 722,880,014 of NC_135235.1, read as the reverse complement.
TGCAGATGACGAACCTGCCCATGTATAACCACTGCCACCCGAAGAAATTGCTGGTGTAACTGGTGTATAGGGAGATGGTAATAAGCATCCTTAAGATCTAGTACTACCATGTAACAATTTGGAAACAAATTTTTAATAGCTGAACGAATAGATTCCATTTTAAATGTTCTGGGTTTTATAAAGGTGTTTAACTTTCTTAGATTAATTATGGTTCTGAAAGAGTCATCGAGTTTAGTGATCAGGAACAAGGGAGAATAAAATCCCTTTCCTATCTGAGATGGCGGAACCTCTATTAAGACCTGTTTGGATATGAGGGATTTAACTTCTGCTTCAAGGGCCTCCTGCTGAGGCCTAGATTTCAAGGAAGTGAGAAGGAAGGAATCCGGAGGTGTTCGATTAAACTCTAAAAGAAGACCCGAAGATACTAAATTGATGGCCCATGGATTGACCGTTATCTCCTTCCATTGGTCTATAAATTTTAGAAGTCTAGCTCCCACTGGTGAAACAGGATCAACGGAATTTATCCGCTGGCTTAAAGGGGCGTTTATTGAATAAATTTCCTTTTTGTTTGAATTCTTTATTATTCCAACGGTCTTTAAAGCCTCCCTTCTTGCCGAATGGTGGCTTCCTGAACGCCCTTCTGTAAGAAGGAATAAAGGGATTAGGGAACCCCTTCTTCCTTTCACCCGCCTTAGTGAGTATTTCATCTAATACGGTTCCGAAGAGGTACTCACCCCGACAGGGTATGGCACACAACTTGGATCTGGACTGGACATCTCCTTTCCAGTTTTTTAACCATAAGGCCCGACGAGCCGTATTAGTGAGACTAGCTGTTCTGGCCGCCAGACGGAGCGAGTCTATAGAGGCATCAGATATAAATGCTGCAGCCCCCTTAATCAAAGGAATAGCAGCCCGCAATTTTTCCCTGGATACCCCAGTTTTGATGTTTTGGTCCAGCCAAACTAACATAGACCTGCTAGTAGATGTGGCTGAGATTGCAGGTTTAAAAGCAGTTACACAGGCCTCCCATGACTTCTTAAGAAGTGCGTCAGACTTCCTGTCCATAGGATCTGATAAGGAACCTTCATCTTCCACCGGTAGGGAGGAACGGCGGGAGGTGGATGCCACAGCCGCATCCACTTTAGGTACTTTGGACCAAGTGGTCAAGTCCTCATCATCAAAGGGGTACCGCCTTTTACACGAGACTGGTACAAATCCCTTTTGTCCCTTGCTCCATTCCCGCTTAACAAGGTCCTTGATGGCCTGATTTACCGGAAACACATGGCCTTTCCGCTGTGAAAGACCGGCGAACATAACGTCCTGATGTGTCTGAGGTTCCTTAGACTCTGACACCCCCATAGTACCTCTCACTGATTTAATCAGATTGTTCACACTGTCTGTAGGGAAACAGACCTAATCCTCGTCATCCGAGGAACCCGAGTTCTGAGAGATGTCTGAGTTAACCTCTCCACTTTCTGCTGATGTGTCTGCTGCAGGTGAAGGTTCTCTCCTGGTCCTCCTTTCAACACTCACAGCCGGACTATTTCCCAAGGACTGAAGCTCTTCCCTGATCATGAGACGTATCTCCTTCATTCTGACCGAATTCTCCTGCTGCAGGGTGTAATCTATGCAACTTTGACATAATTTTTTTATATAGGAGTCTGGTAGTGGCTCCTTACACATTGCACACTGCTTGTGCCTAGTTTTCTCCGTCCGCTTACCCTATAAGACGGAAGTAGGAGAAACTTCCATTAGCCCCCATAAAGCCAGCTACGCATTCACCCAGGGGTAAGGTTAAATACCGTCTGCCGGGTCGTACGATCAGCCTTTGGTGCAGAACGGCCTGACTTTTTCACCGATTTTTCAGTGGAATCACTCATTTTCGAGTGTCCACTGCCTTTCTTTTTTGCATCACCACTAGGTAGGATTAAATCCTCCAGTGGGCGCTCGATATCCTCCTGGGATGACATGTTGCGCACACACTAATGCTCTATCTGCCATATATAGTGTAGACTCCCTGAGGTGGACACACCTGTTCCTCCCCCTTTCCCCCTTTTTTTAGACTCCTGATGGGGGATGGGGTGCGCTCTAATGAAACAGCGGTGTAGTGAACCGCTACACCTGGAGACATTCCAACCCATACCTGTTCATAGGGAGTCCCCGAGTGCGGCATGTAGTTTTTTTTGTTTTTTTTCCCGTGCTACCGGAGGGTTAATCTTGCTGTCAGCTGACCTCGCGCCCCCGGAAGTTGAAGCATCCACTTCCGGGACGCCAGCCACACCGCGCATGTGCGCGCTCATCTCCCTCATGCGGCTGAAGCCACCGCTTACCGAGGCTGCCACGCTACCTCCGCCGCACCACCACCGCAGATAGAAAGGGTAAGGTGAAAGTTACCGGCGACCACTTACTTTATAGTAGAAGGGTTGTCCAAAATTGCGGGGGAGCGACACAACAGGAACCCAGCAGGGAATCTGTTGTTTATCCGGCATCATGCGGATGCGAAACAGAAGAGGGGGAACCCAACAGGAATATCCCGACTGACACTCACTCTGGAGCCCCTGCCGCTCAACAGAGACGTACAGGCGGCCATCCAGGCAAGCTTATCCACTTCTTAATTGTAGCAGAGCTTTCTCTCTGAGGTCTCCTTCCTAGGAACAGGAAACCAAACTGAGGAGCGAGGGGGGCCGCCCCTTTTATCTCTCTGTAGGTTTCCTGTTCCCAGGGGCGGATCCCCTCTCTCAGTGGGTGCTGTCGTGGCGAATAGAAAAAGCTACTTAAAGTGGCCACTTGCAAGTTGTTCTCCTGTTTGAATCTCCTCTGAAGAGTGGCATCATGAGCTCCTCAAAACAACTGTCAAATGATCTGAAAAAGATTATTCAACATAGTTGTTCAGGGGAAGGATACAAAAAGCTGTCTAAGAGATTTAACCTGTCAATTTCCACTGTCAGGAACATAGTAAGGAAATGGAAGAACACAGGTACAGTTCTTGTTAAGGCCAGAAGTGGCAGGCCAAGAAAAACATCAGAAAGGCAGAGAAGAAGAATGGTGAGATCAGTCAAGGACAATCTCAGACCACCTCCAGAGAGCGGCAGCATCAACTTGCTGCAGATGGTGTCACTGTGCATCGGTCAACTATACAACGCACTTTGCACAAGGAGAAGTTGTATGGGAGAGTGATGGGAAAGAAGCAGTTTCTGCAAGCACGCCACAAACAGAGTCGGCTGAGGTATGCAAACGCACATTTGGAGAAGCCAATTTCTTTTTGGAAGAAGGTCCTGTGGACTGATAAAACCAAGATTGACTTGTTTGGTAATACAAAAAGGCGTTATGCATGGCGGCAAAAAAAACACAGTGCGTTGTATAGTTGACCGATGAACACTGACACCATCTGCAGCAAGTTGATGCTGCAGCTCTCTGGAGGTGGTCTGAGGATTGTCCTTGACTGATCTCACCATTCTTCTTCTCTGCCTTTCTGATGTTTTTCTTGGCCTGCCACTTCTGGCCTTAACAAGAACTGTACCTGTGTTCTTCCATTTCCTTACTATGTTCCTCATAGTGGAAATTGACAGGTTAAATCTCTGAGACAGCTTTTTGTATCCTTCCCCTGAACAACTATGTTGAATAATCTTTGTTTTCAGATCATTAGACAGTTGTTTTGAGGAGCCCATGATGCCACTCTTCAGAGGAGATTCAAACAGGAGAACAACTTGCAAGTGGCCACTTTAAGTAGCTTTTCTCATGATTGCATACACCTGGCTATGAAGTTCAAAGCTCAATGAGGTTACAAAACCAAAAAAAGTGCTTTAGTAAGTCAGTAAAAAGTAGGTAGGAGTATTTAAAACAAGAAAATGATAAGGGTGCCCATACTTATGCACCTGTCAAATTTTGTTTGAATGCAGGTTGCACATTTTCTGTTAGTACAATAAACCTCATTTCAAGGCAGAAACATTACTGTGTCCAACAATTATTAGATATATGAAACTGAAAGAGCTGTTGCAAAAAAACAATTTTTATAAAACATAAAACATTAAGCTTAAGATTAATAGGGGTGCCCAAACTTTTTCATATGACTGTATATACAGTAATATATATATATATATATATATATATATATATATATATATATATATATTAGATGGTGGCCAGATTCTAACGCATCGGGTATTCTAGAGTATGCATGTCCACGTAGTATATTGCCCATTTACGTAGTATATTGCCCATTTACGTAGTATATTGCCCATTTACGTAGTATATTGCCCATTTACGTAGTATATTGCCCAGCCACGTAGTATATTGCCCAGCCACGTAGTATATTGCCCAGCCACGTAGTATATTGCCCAGCCACGTAGTATATTGCCCAGCCACGTAGTATATTGCCCAGCCACGTAGTATATTGCCCAGCCACGTAGTATATTGCCCAGCCACGTAGTATATTGCACAGAGCCACATAGTATATTGCCCAGCCTTGTAGTATATTGTCCAGCCACGTAGTATACAGCAGAGCCACGTAGGATATTGCCCAGTGACATAGTATATTACCGAGGCACGTATAGGGCCAAAAATTAAAAAATAAACATACTCACCTAACGATCCGAGGGCCCCTTGTAGTGTATCATACTCACCATTCTTGTCGCTGCTCCTCTGCATCCTGCCTCTTCTCTTCCTGGGATCCTGTGCAGATGGTAGTGGTCGGCTTCAGGAAAATGGCCGCTGGATGCTGCGCGTGCGCAGATCGAGATCGCGGCGGCCATTTTCCTGAAGCCGAGTTCCATTGCAAGTGCCAGGGCTGGTGGGAGCAGGACCTATGAAGACGTCGCGGTCACATGACCGTGACGTCACGGCAGGTCCTTGCCGCACACCAGCCCTGGGACGGGACCGCACCGCAAGCTGACGCTTGTAATGGAGCGGTCCGGGGAGCGTGGCGAGGAGCGAGAAAGGCGGCGGAGGGCGAGTATAGCAGGTTTTTTTTTTTAATTTATTATTTTTAACATTACATTTTGTACTATTGATGCCGCATAGGCAGCGTCAATAGTACAAAGTTGGGGACACACAGGGTTAATAGCAGCGGTAACGGAGTGCGTTACCCGCGGCATAACGCGGTCCGTTACCGCCGGCATTAACCCTCTGTGAGCGGTGTATGCGGGCGCCGGCAGTGAGTGCGGGGAGTAAGCGGCCATTCTTTTTCTGGACTGTGCGCGTCGCTGATTGGTCGCGGCAGCCATGACAGGCAGCTGCCGAGACCAATCAGCGAACGAATAACGGTGACAGACAGAAGGACAGACGGAAGTACCCTTAGACAATTATATAGTAGATATATATATATATATATTTTTTTCCATACAGCGCTAGATAGCAGAGAAGCCGATAATTCAATTGCCGGCTTTTCAATTCTTCTTCCCAAACCCGACAGGATATGAGACATGGTTTACAAGCAGTAAACCATTTCATATCCCTTATTTTTTTTTTACATATTCCTCATTAGTAATGTTACAAGTGTATGTGTGTAAAATTTGGGGGATCTAGCTGTTAAACTAAAGGGTTAAATCACGGAAAAAATTGGCGTGGGCTCCCGTGCAATTTTCTCCGCCAGAGTGAGAAAGCCAGTGACTGAGGGCAGATATTAAATAGCCTATAGAGGGACCATGGTTATAGGACCTCCCTGGCTAAAAACATCTGCCCCCAGCCACCCCAGAAAGGGCACATCTGGAAGATGCGCCTATTTTGGCACTTTGCCTCTCTTCCCACTCCCCTGTAGCGGTGGGATATGGGGTAATAAAGGGTTAATGCCACCTTGCTATTGTAAGGTGACATTAAGCCAAGTTAATAATGGATAGGCGTCAATAAGACACCTATCCACTATTAATCCAAAAGTAGGAAATGGTTAAAGGGAACCTGTCACCTGAATTTGGCGGGACCGGTTTTGGGTCATATGGGCGGAGTTTTCGGGTGTTTGATTCACCCTTTCCTTACCCGCGGGCTGCAATATTGGATTGAAGTTCATTCTCTGTCCTCCGTAGTACACGCCTGTGCAATATATATATGTGTATTGCACAGCCCACGTAGTATACAGCACAGCCCACGTAGTATACAGCACAGCCCACGTAGTATACAGCACAGCCCACGTAGTATACAGCACAGCCCACGTAGTATACAGCACAGCCCACGTAGTATACAGCACAGCCCACGTAGTATACAGCACAGCCCACGTAGTATACAGCACAGCCCACGTAGTATACAGCACAGCCCACGTAGTATACAGCACAGCCCACGTAGTATACAGCACAGCCCACGTAGTATACAGCACAGCCCACGTAGTATACAGCACAGCCCACGTAGTATACAGCACAGCCCACGTAGTATACAGCACAGCCCACGTAGTATACAGCACAGCCCACGTAGTATACAGCACAGCCCACGTAGTATACAGCACAGCCCACGTAGTATACAGCACAGCCCACGTAGTATATAGCACAGCCCACGTAGTATATAGCACAGCCCACGTAGTATATAGCACAGCCCACGCAGTATATAGCACAGCCCACGCAGTATATAGCACAGCCCACGCAGTATATAGCACAGCCCACGCAGTCTATAGCAATGTGGGCATCATATCCCTGTTAAAAAAAGAAATAAAAAAAAAAATAGTTATATACTCACCTTCCGGAGCACAAGGATCCAAGCGATGCTCGTCGCCCGCTCCGGTCCCGAGTGCATTGCGGTCTCGCGAGATGATGACGTAGCGGTCTCGCAAGACCGCTAAGTCATCATCTCGCGAGATCGCAGCATGGAGCATCGGGAGGAGCGGGTAAGGCCTGTTGACGATCCGGGGGCCAACGGACGGTGAGTATTTAAAGATTTATTTTTTTTATTATTATTTTTAGCATTAGATCGTTTTACTATTAATGCCGCATAGGCAGAATGAATAGTAAAAAGGTGGTCACACAGGGTTAATAGCAGCGGTAACGGAGTGCGTTACCTGCGGCATAACGTGGTCCGTTACCGCCGGCATTAACCGTGTCAGCGGTGAGCGTAGGGGTGTATGCGGGCGCCGGGCAGTGAGTGCGGGGAGTAAGGAGCGACCATTTTCTTCCGGACTGTGCGCGTTGCTGATTGGTCGCGGCAACCATGACAGGCAGCTGCCGAGACCAATCAGCGAACGAATTACCGTGACAGAAAGGACAGACAGAAAGACAGAAGTACCCCTTAGACAATTATATAGTAGATAGATAGATAGATAGATAGATATATATATACACCCCTATACTATGTGTAGACATTTATTCTACCTATTCTATTCTAACCTGTCAGTGTGATTTTACTGTACACCGCACTGAATTGCCGGCTTTTCTCTATAACACCGCTGCGTATTTCTCCCAAGTCACACTGCTGGTCCGTGTGTAATCCGTATTTTTCTCGCCCCCATAGACTTTCATTGGCTTATTTTTGCGCAATACGGTGACAAACGCAGCATGCTGCGTTTTTCTACGGCCGTACAAGACCGTATAATACGGACCAGTAAAATACGGCAGATAGGAGCTGGGCCATAGAGAATCATTGTACCGTATGCAATCCGTATTTTCTGCACCTCTCATACGTCCGATAAACTCGCTAGAGTGAGGCCGGCTTTAGTCAGACACTGGAAGGGGTTAAATAAGCGAGATTTCAGGTTTTCAGCTCCTGGTGTGGAGGCGATAGCACAATCATATGGCGCCATATACTAGACGTCCGGTAACTGGTGATAATTCCCTCATGTGTGGGGTCTATTTGTCTCCAGAGAAATCACACGTTACATCCCACACATAACACTGTGTAGAAAAGGCGGCGTGAGGTAATTGTGCCAGTAGTGAGGGGGAATAATGGCGGAAATGTCACTGACTGAGGAGAAGTCTCCATGTAGCGTCTGCACTGCGGATCTCATTCCCTGAGGCCCCTGATTACCTGACCCGACTCCGCCCCTCCTGTGACCTCATCACAGGTCCTGTGGTGGAGGTTGAGCCTAGAGTGTATGGGCTCCTTCCAGGTCCTGACTGCAGCCCATACAATCCAAGCCCCCATCGGACGTCCAACCCCCCCACCCAGCACACATCTCCTTCGGATGTCCACCCCCCACCCAGCTTAAACCCTCTCCAGCCCCCCCAAACCCAACCCATAAGCAGGTCGCCCCCCAATAAAAGGGATCCCGCAGTAAGCAGCAGGTCACCCCCCCCAACAAAAGGGTTCCATCCGTAAGCAGCAGGTCGTCCCCAAATCCCACCACAAGATCCCCCCCAATAGCCAGCAGCAGGTCACCTCCCCACATTCCACGACAAGCAGGTCGCACCCCTCAAGCAGGTCACCCCCACATCCCACCACAAGCAGGTCACCCCCACATCCCACCACAGGGGTCCCCTAATAGCTTGCAGCAGGTCTCCCCCCCCCCCACATTCCACCACAAGGGTCTCCCCCAATAGACAGCAGGTCACGCCCTCCCAAAACCCGACCACAAGCATGTCGCCCTCAAACCCCACCACAGGGGTCCCCCCAATAGCCAGCAGGTCGCCCCCACTAAAAAGGGTCCACCCCTTAAGCAGCACGTCACCTCCAAACCCCACCACAGGGGCCCATCAATAGCCATCAGCAGGTCACCCCTCCACAAGCCGGTCACCCCCACTAAAAGGGGTCCCGCCACAAGCAGGTCGCCTCCACAAACCCAACCATAAGCAGGTCACCCTCACTAAAAGGGGTCCCCCGCACGCAGGTCGCCCCCAAATCACACCACAGGGGTCCCACCATAGGGGTCACCCCAATAGCCAGCAGCAGGTCAACAGGTCACCCCATAAGCAGCAGGTCACCCCTAAATCCCACCACAGGGGTCCCCCCAATTGCCAGCAGGTCACCCCCCCCCCACAAGCAGGTTGCCCCCCACTAAAATGGGTCACCCCCAATAGCATGCAGCAGGTTGCCCCCCCACAAGCAGGTCAGGGGTCCCCCAATAGCCTGCAGCAGGTCGCCCCCCCCCCCTCACACAAGCAGGTCGCCTACCACAGGGGTCCACCACAACAGCAGTCCCCCACCCACAAAATAAAACACAATAGCCAGCAGCAGCAGGTCCCCCCAAAATCTCACCACATGGGTCTCCCACGAAAGGCAGCAGCAGCAGCCCCCACCAAAATTCCACCGCAGGGGTCCCCCATAATAGCCAGCAGCAGCAGAGCCCCCTTAAAATCCCACCACAGGTCACTCCCCACACAGACAAGTAGGTCGACCACCACAGGGCCTCCACCCAATAGCGAATAGCGATCGGCAAGTAGCATTTTTCACCCTGAAACCACTGACCTCCATGGCGTCCACAAGCTGTCATGCTGCTTTCATTTGCCGCCTTGGTAAAAAGACAATACGCCCATGATGTAAACTCAGAACACGCCCCCTCCCGATAGGACACGCCCCCGGAAATGACATCACACCGTGAAGGAGCCCATACAGTCTAGCAGTTACCATACACCGAGGCCCCTGATCACGTGACCCCTGACTCCTCCCCTCCTGTGACCTCATCACAGGTCCTGTGCGCACAGAGCAGCCATATATGTGGAGTGCGGCTCTGCAGGTGGAGGTAGGTGGTGGAGATTCCCCATTACTGAGCGCGGGGGACATTAACCCCTTCAGCCCTAGAACTTTTTTGTTGTTGCCACTTTATAAGAATCATAACGTTTTTGTTGTTTCCTGTAATAGATACATACGACCCAACTATGGAGAACAGGAAGTGAGGGAGCGGATTGTTCTCCTAGTACAGGCCCCTTTCTTGGCCTCACACCGTGTAATGCCCCCATTATGCCCTGTAAGCAGGGTTCTGCCCCACACCCAGCTGCCTCGGGCACTTTACCATGAGCTGGTACCTCAGATTCTTCCCCGCACCCCTTTCCTTTGCTTGGCGCCAAATCTGTTCTGCCTTTGGGGCTCTGGCCTTTATAATATCAGTAACTGCGTCATCAAGGTCTCCTGACCAGGTGCACCATCTAGACTCTTCCCTCCGGAAACCCTCCCTCTTCCCATTGATGTCACATGGTCCCGTCTGGACGGCAGATAGCAGTCTGTACAAATGCAGCACAGCCCTGAGGAGTCTTTTCTATGACTCTCCTTTTTACACCCCTATGCAATATATATGATGCCGCTCACACAGTATAATGTTTCCACAGTACTGGCATCTCTCGTAAAAAAGGTATTTTCACACTACCGCCATACCGCCACACACAGTATAATGTTCTCATAGTACCGCCATACCCCCACACACAGTATAATGTTCTCATAGTACCGCCATACCCCCATACAGTATAATGTTCCTACAGTACCTCCATCCCACCACACACAGTATAATGTTCCTACAGTACCTCCATCCCACCACACACAGTATAATGTTCTCATAGTACCGCCATACCCCCCCACACAGTATAATGTTCCTACAGTACCTCCATCCCACCACACACAGTATAATGTTCTCATAGTACCGCCATACCCCCACACACAGTATAATGTTCTCATAGTACCGCCATACCCCCACACACAGTATAATGTTCTCATAGTACCGCCATACCCCCACACACAGTATAATGTTCCTTATAGTACCGCCATACCGCCACACACAGTATAATGTTCTCATAGTACCGCCATACCCCCACACAGTATAATGTTCTCCTAGTACCGCCATACCCCCACACACAGTATAATGTTCTCATAGTACCACCATACCCCCCCCACACAGTATAATGTTCTCATAGTACCGCCATACCCCCACACACAGTATAATGTTCTCATAGTACCGCCATACCCCCGCACACAGTATAATGTTCTCATAGTACCGCCATACCGCCACACACAGTATAATGTTCTCATAGTACCGCCATACCCCCGCACACAGTATAATGTTCTCATAGTACCGCCATACCCCCACACACAGTATAATGTTCTCATAGTACCGCCATACCGCCACACACAGTATAATGTTATCATAGTACCGCCATACCCCCACACACAGTATAATGTTCCCACAGTGCCATCATCCCACCACACACAATATATTGTTCCCACAATAGTGGCTTCCCACAGACACAGGATAATGTTTCCACAGGACTGGCATCCCCCTTATACACAGTATATTGTCCCCACAGTACCGCTATCTCCCCACTTTCTATTGTTCCCACAGTACTGCCCCCTACATGCACAATATGGTACCATCCACCTCACTGACTACCTCCGACCACTGATAATTAATAAAATACTTAGCCTCATTCTTAGTGCAGATACTAATGAACCCAGGATCTATGAGATATTTACCATACAATAGTTGGATAGGCAGGAGTGTATCGTCCATAAAGGTAGCTCAGTAGGTTGCTATGATGCCTATGAATTGACAGTGCTCAGTGGGGTGTGGCATTGGTCACTCTCTCCTTCCCATCATCACAATTTCAGCGATATCCACATTCCCATGACGGTAAAACCACTGAATAGATTAGTGAATCAGGGACTCGAAAGCTCCTGATCCACCATTCAGCCTTCGCTTCTGAGTCTGAGACTCCGCGCACTGCAGGCACAATGACGTCACTACATCACACCTATAGTATGGAGCCTCAGTACTCACAACGCACAGACCAGAGCAGCGAACCTCAGGAACCGGGTTGGCTGAGTAGTGTGTGAGGTTTTTTTAATCAAATTTCAGGAATTGTGGGGGCATCATATTAAACCCTTTCTGACATTGGACGTACTATCCCGTCGAGGTGGGGTGGGCCCGTATGACCACCGACGGGATAGTACGTCCAGCGCGATCGGCCGCGCTCCCCCTGTGACTATCGCAGCTGACATCCGGCACTATGTCCCAGGAGTGGTCACGGACCGCCACCGGCACATTAACCCCCGGCACACCGCGATCAAACATGGTCGCGGTTTTCCGGCGGTACAGGGAAGCATCGCGCAGGGAGGGGGCTCCCTGCGTGCTTCCCTGAGACCCCCGGAGCAACGCGATGTGATCGCGTTGCTCCGAGGGTCTCTTACCTCCTCCTCGCTGCAGGTGCCCGGATCCAAGATGGCCGCGGCATCCGGGTCCTGCAGTGCAGGAGGTGGCTTACCGAGTGCCTGTTCAGAGCAAGCGCTGGTAAGCCTGCAGCACTGTAAGTCAGATCGCCGATCTGACAGAGTGCTGTGCAAACTGTCAGATCAGCGATCTGTGATGTCCCCCCTGGGACAAAGTAAACAAGTTAAAAAAAAAATTTCCACGTGTAAAAGAAAAAAAAAAATTCCTAAATAAAGAAAAAGAAAATATTATTCCCATAAATACATTTCTTTATCTAAATAAAAAAAAGCAAACAATAAAAGTACACGTATTTAGTATCGCTGCGTCCGTAACGACCCAACCTATAAAACTGTCCCACTAGTTAACTCCTTCAGTGAACACCGTAGGAAAAAAAAGACGAGGCAAAAAACAACGCTTTATCATACCGCCGAACAAAAAGTGGAGTAACACGCGATCAAAAAGATGGATATAAATAACCATGGTACCGCTGAAAACGTCATCTTGTCCCGCAAAAAAACGAGCCGCCATACAGCGTCATCAAAGAAAAAATAAAAAAGTTATAGTCCTCAGAATAAAGCGATGCAAAAATAATTATTTATTCTATAAAATTGTTTTTATCGTATAAAAGCGCCAAAACATGAAAAATGATATAAATGAGATATCGCTGTAATCGTACTGACACGAAGAATGAAACTGCTTTATCAATTTTACCAAACGTGGAACGGTATAAACGCCTTCCCCAAAAAAAGAAATTCATGAATAGCTGTTTTTTTGTCATTCTGCCTCACAAAAATCGGAATAAAAAGCGATCAAAAACTGTCACGTGTCCGAAAATGTTACCAATAAAAACGTCAACTCATCCCGCAAAAAACAAGACCTCACATGACTCTGTGGACCAAAATATGAAAAAGTTATAGGTCTCAGAATGTGGAGACGCAAAAACTTTTTTTGCTATAAAAAGCGTCTTTTAGTGTGTGACGGCTGCCAATCATAAAAATCCGCTATAAAAAATGCTATAAAAGTAAATCAAACCCCCCTTCATCACCCCCTTAGTTAGGGAAAAATAATAAAATTAAAAAAATGTATTTATTTCCATTTTCCCATTAGGGCTAGGGTTGGAGCTAAAGTTAGGGTTAGGGTTTGCATTACATTTACGGTTGGGATTAGGGTTGACATTAGAGTTAGGGGTGTGTCAGGGTTAGGGGTGTGGTTAGGGTTACCGTTGGGATTAGGGTTCAGTTAGAATGGGGGAGTTTCCACTGTTTAGGCACATCAGGGGCTCTCCAAACGCGACATGGTGTCCGATCTCAATTCCAGCCAATTCTGCGTTGAAAAAGTAAAACAGTGCTCCTTCCCTTCCGAGCTCTCCCGTGCGCCCAAATAGGGGTTTACCCCAACAAATGGGGCATCAGCGTACTCGGGACAAATTGCACAACAACTTTTGGGGTCCAATTTCTTCTCTTACCCTTGGGAAAATAAAAAATTGGGGGCGAAAAGATAATTTTTGTGAAAAACTATGATTTTTTATTTTTACGGCTCTGCATTAAAAACTTCTGTGAAGCACTTGTTGGGTCAAAGTGCTCACCACACATCTAGGTAAGTTCCTTAGGGGGTCTACTTTCCAAAATGGTGTCACTTGTGGGGGGTTTCAATGTTTAGGCACATCAGGGCCTCTCCAAACGCAACATGGCGTTCCATCTCAATTCCAGTAAATTTTGCATTGAAAAGTCAAATGGCGCTCCTTCCCTTCCGAGCTCCGCCATGTGCCCAAACAGTGGTTTACCCCCACATATGGGGTATCATCGTACTCGGCACAAATTGTACAACAACTTTTGGTGTCCATTTTCTCCGGTTACCCTTGGTAAAATAAAACAAATTGGAGCTGAAATAAATTTTACCCTTCGCCACGACAGCACCCCACATGAGAGAGAGGGATCCGCCCATAGGAACAGGAAACCTACAGAATAAAAGGAGGCGGTCCCCTCTCCTCCTCAGTTTAGGTTTCCTGTTTCTATGGGAACCCGAAGTACCTGCAGTTCAAGAGGATTCCTGGGCCATGCACCCGCCTGCGTCAGTGTCTGTGCGAACGGCAGGGGCTGCGGTGCCAGAAGCAGCGGCGGGGGATCCACTGTTTGCAGACTCCCCCCTCGTCTGGTCGGTAGCCATGGTCCGGGTTCAGTACCGCTGGTCCGCCCGGCTCCATGAGGACGCGCGCGCTCAGCGGCCGGCTTTTTATCCAGCAGCCGCCGCATGGTAAGGAGGAGCGGCGCGTCTAACCCGGAAGTCGCTGGAGCACTTCCGGGTTGGGTCCGGGGAGGCAGGAGATTCGGCGCCAAATTTAAAAGTGCAGCGCTAGCGTCGGCCGGTGTGTGTAAGTATGGCTTCACCGGCCGATGTAGCGCACTTGCCTGCAACAGAGCGGTCTCCCAGCAAGGAGACAAGCGCCAGGAGCAGCACCAAAAGTGGAGATCGATCTCAGGGAAAGCGATCTGCCACCAAACAGAAGGATGTTTCATCAAAGAATCCGCCTCCAGAACCGGTACCTTTCAGCTTCACTGGGTGAGTTTTAAGAGTCTCATCCCATATGCTGATATATGTTCCTCCTGTATCCCCTTCCTCTAGACTAAGAAAAGGACACATAAAACCAAACACAGAGAATGTGCCTTATGTTTACAACCCCTGCCGGACTCATATACTAAGAGATTATGTGCAGAGTGCATCATATTGACTTTACGGCAGGAAAACGTAATGACTCCGTCTGACGTTAGAGCCATAATACGTGAAGAAATGCAGGGTCTGGCGCATACAAGTAGCGCCAGTACCCGTCAGCCTAGCCGGTCCTGATCTCCAGCCAGCTCAGAGTCAGAGGTAGTACAAAAATCCTCTGACGAAGAGGAATCTCAGCCAAGTTCATCGGAATATGAAGGAGGGCTTTGTCTACCAAATAGTAGCGTAGACAATTTAATAAAAGCCGTCAGAAGCACGATGGGGTGCCCAGACGAGAAGGGAAAGAAGTCAGCGCAGGACATCATGTTTGCGGGGTTAGGGCAGAAAAAACGGAGGTCCTTCCCCGTCATACCCACAATTAAGGAGCTGGTTAAAAAGGAGTGGGAGCAACGGCATACAAGAGGATTCTTAACATCCTCTGCTAAGAGACGCTACCCCTTCAGTGACGAAGAACTTAATTCTTGGCAAAAAATACCAAAAGTTGATGCTGCAGTGGCCTCAACTTCTAAACAATCGGTCTTGCCTGTTGAAGACTCGGGGACTCTAACTGATCCGTTAGAAGGCAGAAAGGCAGAAGCCTTACTTAAGAGGTCATGGGAGGCTAATACGGGGGCATTCAGACCAGCCATTTCTGGCACCTGTACTGCAAGATCGCTGCTAGTATGGACAGAGCAGCTGGAGGAACAAATTAGAGGTGGAGCTTCGAGAAATACGATTCTATCGAAAATCCCTCTAATGAAAGAGGCAGTAGCGTTTCTAGCGGATGCCTCGGTGGATTCGCTACGCCTAACAGCCAGGTCAGCCGGCCTAGTGAACACAGCCCGGCGAGCACTCTGGTTGAAAAATTGGAAAGGGGATGCACAAGCCAAAGCAAAACTTTGTGAGATCCCCTGCCAGGGAGAGCCTTCAGGAGACGCCCCTTTACCAGGAACAAACCTACTGAGCAAAGGGAGCGCTGGGAGACAAAGGATCCAAAACAAAGAGGTGCTCTGTTTTCCGGATCCTATAACCAAAAACGTAGCAAGTACCGTTAATTATGAAGTGGGCGGTAGATTAAAATATTTCTTTTCTAAATGGAAGCTGATAACATCTAGTCTTTGGATTCTGGACATTATTGAAAACGGATTAAAATTAGAATTTGATAGAATCCCTTGGGATTCTTTTATAGTAACATCTCCAAGAGGACGACAACAGCAAGAAGCTCTAGAATCAGAGATCCTGTCGCTTCTATCTAAAAAAGTATTGATAGAGGTTCCCCGAGGTCAAGAAAAGAAGGGGTTCTATTCCCCTTTATTCTTGATCAATAAGCCAGATGGTTCCTTTAGAACCATCATAAACCTTAAAAAACGAAATTCCTTTTTGCGTAACCATACTTTCAAAATGGAATCCATTAGTTCTACCATCAAACTTTTGTTCCCTAGGTGTGTCATGGCCGGGATAGACCTAAAAGATGCCTACTATCATCTTCCCATACATGCTGAACACCAGCAGTATCTAAGAGTAGCAGTCATCCTGGAGGGACAGGTTCGTCACTTTCAATATGTAGCAATGCCATTCGGGCTTTCTATGGCCCCCCGCATCTTTACAAAAGTGATGTTAGAGGTGATGGCTCATCTACGCCAACGGGACACTCTGATAATACCCTACCTGGATGACTTTCTAGTGGTAGGAGATTCTGTTGCTCAATGTAAAATACGGTTGTTTAACACAATCTCATCCCTGCAGGAGTTGGGTTGGATTGTCAACTTCGAAAAGTCCAGACTGAATCCAGACACTACTCAAATGTTTCTAGGGATCCAGCTAGACTCCGTAAGTCAAAAAAGCTTCCTCCCGCATTCAAAGAAAACGACTATACAGTCAAAGGTGTCAGAAGCAATAAGAAACCCCTACATGACACTAAGAAAGGCTATGTCATTATTAGGATCATTGTCCTCATGTATTCCAGCTGTACCATGGGCTCAATTCCATACCCGCCAATTACAGTACGAAGTATTGTCAGTCCAGGGACGGAAAGGACACCTAGAGAGTAAACTAACTCTCTCTAGAGAGGTCATACAGTCTCTATCCTGGTGGCTAGATATGGGACACCTTTCAGGGGGTGTACCTTGGATAGTAGATCCATCCAAAATAATTACTACCGACGCCAGCCCTACGGGGTGGGGTGCACATATGGAGGATAATGTGGTCCAGGATACCTGGAATCAGGCAGAATCATCATGTTCTTCAAATTGGAAAGAATTAACAGCGGTAGAAAAAGCCTTAAATTATTTTCTTCCACAGATTTGAGGAGCACATGTAAGAGTTTTCTCAGACAACTCCACCACAGTGGCCTATGTAAACCGTCAGGGCGGTACACGGTCAGGAAGTCTGATGACCATCGCAGGAGAGATCTTTCAGTTCGCAGAGACTCATCTTGCGTCCCTAACAGCCCTACACATCAGAGGAATAGAAAATACCAAAGCGGACTACCTCAGTCGAAACATGCTACGCCAGGGAGAATGGTCCTTAAACAGAGACGTGTTCAGAGTAGTAACAAGAGCATGGGATATGCCTCAGATAGATCTATTTGCCACAAGAGGCAACAGACAGGTAGAAAGATTCGCTTCCCTGAACTCCATGGATCATCCAGACATGCTGGACTCTCTACTGTTATGACCCCAATGGCGAGGGTCTCAGAGGAACGTGGAAGTCTGCAGAATACAAAAAACCAGCTCATAGGGCATTGGTAACTGGGTTGACCATATATCTACTCCTAACGCCAACACTAGAAGTAGCCGGGGATCATTCCTACGATGATTCTAGATGACACGCTCCAGCCGGAGAATCTAACTACCCCTAGTAGAGGAAAAACAAAGACCTTTCTTGCCTCCAGAGAAGGGGACCCCAAAGCTGGATAGAAGCCCCCCACAAATAATAACGGTGAGGTAAGAGGAAATGACAAACACAGAAATGAACCAGGTTTAGCACAGAGAGGCCCGCTTACTGATAGCAGAATAAAGAAAGGTAACTTATATGGTCAACAAAAACCCTATCAAAATCCACACTGGAAATTCAAGAACCCCCGAACCGTCTAACGGTCCGGGGGAAGAACACCAGCCCCCCTAGAGCTTCCAGCAAAGATCAGGATATAGATTTGGAACAAGCTGGACAAAAATACAAAACCAAAACAAATAGCAAAAAGCAAAAAGGCAGACTTAGCTGATATAACTGGAACCAGGATCAGTAGACAAGAGCACAGCAGACTAGCTCTGATAACTACGTTGCCAGGCATTGAACTGAAGGTCCAGGGAGCTTATATAGCTACACCCCTAACTAACGACCCAGGTGCGGATAACAGGAATGACAGAAAAACCAGAGTCAAAAAACTAGTAACCACTAGAGGGAGCAAAAAGCGAATTCACAACAGTACCCCCCCCTTAGTGAGGGGTCACCGAACCCTCACCACGACCACCAGGGCGATCAGGATGAGCGGCATGAAAGGCACGAACTAAATCGCCCGCATGAACATCAGAGGCGACCACCCAGGAATTATCCTCCTGACCATAGCCCTTCCACTTGACCAGGTACTGAAGCCTCCGCCTGGAGAGGCGAGAATCCAAGATCTTCTCCACCACGTACTCCAACTCGCCCTCAACCAACACAGGAGCAGGAGGCTCAGCAGAAGGAACTACAGGCACAATGTACCGCCGCAACAAGGACCTATGAAATACATTGTGAATAGCAAACGACACAGGAAGATCCAGACGAAAAGATACAGGATTAAGGATTTCCAATATCTTGTAAGGCCCAATAAAACGAGGTTTAAATTTGGGAGAGGAGACCTTCATAGGAACAAAGCGGGAAGAAAGCCATACCAAATCCCCAACGCGTAGTCGGGGACCCACACCGCGGCGGCGGTTGGCAAAGCGCTGAGCCCTCTCCTGTGACAACTTCAAGTTGTCCACCACATGATTCCAGATCCGCTGCAACCTATCCACCACAGAATCCACCCCAGGACAGTCAGAAGGCTCCACATGACCTGAAGAAAAGCGAGGATGGAAACCAGAGTTGCAGAAAAAAGGCGAAACCAAGGTGGCGGAACTAGCCCGATTATTAAGGGCAAACTCAGCCAACGGCAAGAATGTCACCCAATCGTCCTGATCAGCAGAGCCAAAACACCTCAAATAAGCCTCCAAGGTCTGATTGGTTCGCTCCGTCTGTCCATTAGTCTGAGGATGGAAAGCAGACGAAAACGACAAATCAATGCCCATCCTACTACAAAAGGATCGCCAGAACCTGGAAACGAACTGGGATCCTCTGTCTGACACAATATTCTCAGGGATGCCGTGCAAACGAACCACGTTCTGGAAAAACACAGGAACCAGATCGGAAGAGGAAGGCAGCTTAGGCAAAGGAACCAAATGGACCATCTTGGAGAAGCGATCACATATCACCCAGATAACGGACATGCCCTGAGATAGCGGAAGATCAGAAATGAAATCCATGGAGATATGTGTCCAAGGTCTCTTCGGGACAGGCAAGGGCAAGAGCAAACCGCTGGCACGAGAACAGCAAGGCTTAGCTCGAGCACAAGTCCCACATGACTGCACAAATGACCGCACATCCCTTGACAAAGAAGGCCACCAAAAGGACCTGGCCACCAGATCTCTGGTGCCAAAAATTCCCGGGTGACCTGCCAACACCGAGGAATGAACCTCGGAAATGACTCTGCTGGTCCACTTATCCGGGACAAACAGTCTGTCAGGTGGACAAGACTCAGGCCTATCCGCCTGAAATCTCTGCAACACACGTCGCAGATCCGGAGAAATAGCTGACAAGATAACTCCATCTTTAAGAATACCAACAGGATCAGCGACTTCAGGAGCATCAGACACAAAGCTCCTAGAAAGAGCATCGGCCTTCACATTCTTTGAACCTGGTAAATACGAGACAACAAAATCAAAGCGGG
This sequence comes from Ranitomeya variabilis, assembly GCF_051348905.1. Lineage (NCBI taxonomy): Eukaryota > Metazoa > Chordata > Amphibia > Anura > Dendrobatidae > Ranitomeya > Ranitomeya variabilis. The sequence continues at coordinate 722,860,299 of NC_135235.1, read as the reverse complement.
AGAAAAACAATGACCAGCGGGCCTGTCTCGGATTAAGGCGTTTAGCAGACTCGAGATACATCAGATTTTTGTGATCAGTCAAGACCACCACACGATGCTTAGCACCCTCGAGCCAATGACGCCACTCCTCAAATGCCCATTTCATGGCCAACAACTCCCGATTGCCCACATCATAATTTCACTCGGCAGGCGAAAACTTCCTAGAGAAAAAGGCACAAGGTTTCATAACAGAGCAACCAGGGCCTCTCTGCGACAAAACGGCCCCCGCTCCAATCTCTGAAGCATCCACCTCAACCTGAAAGGGAAGTGAGACATCGGGCTGGCACAAAACAGGCGCCGAAGTAAACCGGCGTTTCAACTCCTGGAAAGCCTCCACGGCAGCAGGAGCCCAGTTGGCTACATCGGAGCCCTTCTTGGTCATATCCGTCAAAGGTTTCACAATGCTAGAAAAATTAGCGATAAAACGACGGTAGAAGTTAGCGAAACCCAAGAATTTCTGAAGACTCTTAACTGACGAGGGCTGAGTCCAATCAAGAATAGCTCGGACCTTGACTGGGTCCATCTCCACAGCAGAAGGGGAAAAAATGAACCCCAAAAAGGGAACCTTCTGTACACCAAAGAGACACTTTGAGCCCTTGACAAACAAAGAATTTTCACGCAAAATTTTAAAGACCAACCTGACCTGCTCCACATGTGAATCCCAATTATCAGAAAAAACCAAAATATCATCCAGATAAACAATCAAAAATTTATCCAGATACTTCCGGAAGATGTCATGCATAAAGGACTGAAAAACTGAAGGCGCATTGGAGAGCCCAAAAGGCATCACCAAGTACTCAAAATGACCTTCGGGCGTATTGAATGCGGTTTTCCATTCATCACCTTGCTTAATGCGCACAAGGTTGTACGCACCACGAAGGTCTATCTTGGTGAACCACTTGGCACCCTTAATCCGGGCAAACAAGTCAGACAACAGCGGTAAAGGATACTGAAATTTGACAGTGATCTTATTTAAAAGCCGATAATCAATACAAGGCCTCAAAGATCCGTCCTTTTTTGCCACAAAAAAGAATCCCGCACCAAGAGGGGAAGAAGACGGACGAATATGTCCTTTCTCCAGAGACTCCTTGATATATGAACGCATAGCGGTATGTTCGGGTACCGACAGATTAAACAGTCTTCCCTTAGGAAATTTACTGCCAGGGATCAAATCTATAGCACAGTCACAGTCCCTATGAGGAGGCAGAGCACTGGACTCAGACTCACTGAAGACATCCTGATAATCAGACAAATACTCCGGAACTTCCGAAGGCGTAGAAGAAGCAATAGACACAGGCAGGGAATCCCCATGAATACCACGACAGCCCCAACTTGAGACTGACATAGCCTTCCAGTCCAGGACTGGATTATGGGTCTGTAACCATGGCAGCCCTAAAACAACCAAATCATGCATTTTATGTAAAACCAGGAAACGTATCACCTCGCGGTGTTCAGGAGTCATGCACATGGTAACCTGTGTCCAATACTGCGGTTTATTTGCTGCCAATGGCGTAGCATCAATACCCCTAAGAGGAATAGGATTTTCCAATGGTTCAAGAGTAAAACCACAGCGCTTAGCAAATGACAGATCCATAAGACTCAGGGCAGCACCTGAATCTACAAACGCCATGACAGGATAAGACGACAGTGAGCAAATCAAAGTTACAGACAGAATAAATTTAGGTTGCAAATTACCAACGGTGACAGGACTAACAACCTTAGCTATACGTTTAGAGCATGCTGAGATAACATGTGTAGAATCACCACAGTAGTAGCACAAGCCATTCTGGCGTCTATGAATTTTCCGCTCATTTCTAGTCAGGATTCTATCACATTGCACCGAATTAGGTGTCTGTTCAGACAACACCATGAGGGAATTTGCGGTTTTGCGCTCCCGCAACCGCCGGTCAATTTGAATAGCCAGTGCCATAGTATCATTCAGACCTGTGGGAATGGGAAAACCCACCATAACATTCTTAATGGCTTCAGAAAGGCCATTTCTAAAATTAGCGGCCAGAGCACACTCGTTCCAATGTGTCAGCACGGACCATTTCCGAAATTTTTGGCAATACACTTCAGCCTCGTCCTGCCCCTGAGACATAGCCAGCAAGGCCTTTTCAGCCTGAATCTCAAGATTGGGTTCCTCATAGAGTAAACCGAGCGCCAGAAAAAACGCATCAATATCAGCCAATGCCGGATCTCCTGGCGCCAGCGAAAAAGCCCAATCCTGAGGGTCGCCCCGTAAGAACGAAATAATAATTTTTACTTGCTGAGCAGAGTCTCCAGATGAACAGGGTCTCAGGGACAAAAACAATTTACAATTATTCACGAAATTCCTAAACTTAAACCTGTCTCCGGAAAACAGTTCAGGAATCGGTATTTTAGGTTCTGACCTAGGATTTCTGATAACATAGTCTTGTATGCCCTGCACACGAGTAGCCAGCTGGTCCACACTTGTAATCAAGGTCTGGACATTCATGTCTGCAGCATGCATAGCCACTCTGAGGTAAAGGGGAAGAAGAAAAAAAAAAAACTCAGAATCTTCTTTCTTATAATCCCTCTTCTGCAATGCATTAAACACTTAATACGGGCCTGGCAAACTGTTATGACCCCAATGGCGAGGGTCTCAGAGGAACGTGGAAGTCTGCAGAATACAAAAAACCAGCTCATAGGGCAGTGGTAACTGGGTTGACCATATATCTACTCCTAACGCCAACACTAGAAGTAGCCGGGGATCATTCCTACGATGATTCTAGATGACACGCTCCAGCCGGAGAATCTAACTACCCCTAGTAGAGGAAAAACAAAGACCTTTCTTGCCTCCAGAGAAGGGGACCCCAAAGCTGGATAGAAGCCCCCCACAAATAATAACGGTGAGGTAAGAGGAAATGACAAACACAGAAATGAACCAGGTTTAGCACAGAGAGGCCCGCTTACTGATAGCAGAATAAAGAAAGGTAACTTATATGGTCAACAAAAACCCTATCAAAATCCACACTGGAAATTCAAGAACCCCCGAACCGTCTAACGGTCCGGGGGAAGAACACCAGCCCCCCTAGAGCTTCCAGCAAAGATCAGGATATAGATTTGGAACAAGCTGGACAAAAATACAAAACCAAAACAAATAGCAAAAAGCAAAAAGGCAGACTTAGCTGATATAACTGGAACCAGGATCAGTAGACAAGAGCACAGCAGACTAGCTCTGATAACTACGTTGCCAGGCATTGAACTGAAGGTCCAGGGAGCTTATATAGCTACACCCCTAACTAACGACCCAGGTGCGGATAACAGGAATGACAGAAAAACCAGAGTCAAAAAACTAGTAACCACTAAAGGGAGCAAAAAGCGAATTCACAACACTCTACACCATCCTTGGAACTTCAAACTGGCTTATGCCTTTCCTCCAATGTCTCTAATTCCGCTAGTGATCAGGAAGATCAGGAGGGAACAAGCAAGGGTAATCCTCATCGCACCCTTCTGGCCAAAGAGACCGTGGTTCTCCTGCCTCCAGAGCATGTGTCTATGCGATCCATGGATTCTTCCATTGGACAGGGAACTACTGTTCCAGGGGCCGTTTTTCCACCCGCAAGTGAAAGGGCTTCACTTGACGGCGTGGAACTTGAGCGGCAGTTATTAAGTTCAAGGGGTTTTTCAGAACAACTTATAAACACCCTGCTACTAAGTAGAAAAAGATCTACCACCCTGATATATACCAGGGTATGGAAAAAATTCTTAAACTTTCATACAATACCGTTCACTAAGCAAGTTCCGGTAACACCTATCCTAGAGTTCCTACAAAAAGGTAGAGAATTAGGATTGTCGGTAAACACCTTAAGAGTCCAGGTCTCAGCGTTAGGAGCCCTATATGGATGTAATATAGCAGCTGATAGATGGGTCTCCAGATTCATTAAGTCTTGTGAACGAAGTAATCCGGTACATATTCCCCGTCTACCTCCGTGGGATTTAAATCTAGTACTAGAAGCCTTAACCAGCTCCCCATTTGAGCCACTAGATTCCGTACCTTTAAATGTCCTGACCTATAAAGTAGCCCTCTTGGTAGCCCTAACCTCAGCTAGACGGGTTAGCGATATCCAGGCCCTATCAGTAGACCCACCCTTCTTACTGATATTTCATGATCGAATAGTCCTAAAACCAGACCCCTCATACCTCCCTAAGGTAGCGTCCACCTAACACAGATCACAAGAGATATTTCTCCCTTCCTTTTTTGATTCACCTGTAACTCCAGAACAACAAAAGTTCCACACCTTAGATGTCAGAAGAGCCATCCTGAATTATATAGAAAGGTGTCAGACATGGAGGGAGAGTAGGGCTCTGTTTATCTCCTTTCAGGGCCACAAGAAAGGACATGGGGGTCACAATAGCTACCATATCTCGATGGATCAGAGATGCTATCTGCTTGGCCTATACGTCTAAAGGCGAAGTTCCTCCAGTGGGTATAAAGGCGCACTCGACACGAGCCATGGCTTCCTCCTGGGCGGAACAAGCAGATGTACCGATCCATTTAATATGTAAGGCCGCAACTTGGTCTACACCTTCTACCTTTTACAACCATTATAGACTCGATCTATCTACATCTTCTGATCTGACCTTTGGTAGAGCTGTTCTTAGTACAGTAATCCCACCCAAATAATGACTCTCTGAAAATCTCTCATGTGGGGTGCTGTCGTGGCGAAGGGTAAAAAGCCGGATTACTTACCGGTAATGCTCTTTTAATGAGTTCACGACAGCACCCATTTACAACCCTCCCTGATTATGCACAGCTCTTTCTTTTAAGTTCACAAATAATGGTTGTATAGAGTTTTAAGATATTTTGCTGAATAAGAATTAATACTAAAGCTTTTGCGGTTCCCTTTTTATACTCTGTAAACTAAACTGAGGAGGAGAGGGGACCGCCTCCTTTTATTCTGTAGGTTTCCTGTTCCTATGGGCGGATCCCTCTCTCTCATGTGGGGTGCTGTCGTGGACTAATTAAAAGAGCATTACCGGTAAGTAATTAGGCTTTTTGTGTGAAAAAAAGTTAAATGTTAATTTTTATTTAAACATTCCAAAAATTCCTGTGAAACACCTGAAGGGTTAATAAACTTCTTGAATGTGGTTTTGAGCACCTTGAGGGGTGCAGTTTTTAGAATGGTGTCACACTTGGGTATTTTCTATCATATAGACCCCTCAAAATGACTTCAAATGAGATGTGGTCCCTAAAAAAAAATGGTGTTGTAAAAATGAGAAATTGCTGGTCAACTTTCAACCCTTATAACTCCCTAACAAAAAAAAATTTTGGTTCCAAAATTGTGCTGATGTAAAGTAGACATGTGGGAAATGTTACCTATTAAGTATTTTGTGTGACATATCTCTGTGATTTAAAGGCATAAAATTTCAAAGTTGGAAAATTGTGAAATTTTCAAAATTTTCTCCAAATTTCCATTTTTTTCACAAATAAACGCAAGTTATATCGAAGAAATTTTACCACTATCATGAAGTACAATATGTCACGAGAAAACAGTGTCAGAATCGCCAAGATCCGTTGAAGCGTTCCAGAGTTATAACCTCATAAAGGGACAGTGGTCAGAATTGTAAAACTTGGCCCGGTCATTAACGTGCAAACCACCCTTGGGGGTAAAGGGGTTAAGAGAAGAGCTGTTTGGACGCTCATACTGAATGTGTGGCTGGTAGGGGCCATTATCCTGGGGTTGTGGTGGACTGTAAATGCCTCCATACTGAGGGGGGTTATTATTTTGTCTATTGGGTTGTGGTGGCCATAATTAGAGATGAGCGTATATGTTCAGAAAACGATCGCCAAACATAAATTCGGCACGAGTATGGTACATTCGGATTCATGATCGGTAACACGAGCATTTTTCTTAAGATCGGAAAAAGTCGGTAACATACGGTAAAAAACATAATAGAAGCCGGCAATATATGTGCCGCATTTAGTAAAATCACAGCCACGGATGTGGGAGACTGGGGTTCAAATCCTGGCTCTGCCTTGTTGGACATAATATATCAGTAGTGGTCTACAATACTATGGTGCCTAGCTCAAAAAACATGAGACTGTCACGAACAAAGAGAGTCATGCCAGCCCAGACGTTGCCTGGATTAACAAGGTCCGCATCAGATGTCGAGGAACCAGGACAATCTGATGATACATGGGCTACTGGACGAAACCATACATGGACAAGGCAAGAGACCTGGACCTGATGAAATGCTATTATAACAGCACACCAAATGAGAGAGGATATATGAAGCGTATGAGGAAACTCTGGATGGATACAAGACCTGCATGTCCACTAACTGAGAAACAACTAGTCACTCAATGTTTCAATATCATAAAGAGAAAGCTATTATCACAACTTGAGATGGATCAACTGCACTTAAGATCCACCCCACATGAAGACCTGGAAGAACAACATGTGCAACCCCCTGAAGATCCGGATCCAACCCTGCAACTAGAGAGCACTGCAGCTGTTCTGAAACAGAAGATCTTAGATAAACTAAATACCATCAACATCAGAAATCGACTGCCAAGGTTCAGCAAAGAAAGACCACCAGACAGTATGCTAGAGGATGCCAATAGAGCAGCTCTTGCATCAATACCTACCACCACCATAACTCAAACTAATAACCTGATCTATGATACTGCCTCAGCAATAATGGAAATGCTTGGCTATACAACCAGCAAGAACAACAGAAGTATGTGCCCCCTTTGGAAAAGAAGACTGTAGACAAAGATCAAGGTGCCACGAAGGGAAGTCGGACAACTATCAGAAATACAGAAGTGTTTAAAGATCAAGAATAAGACCAAGCTGGACAAAGGCCTGACCCCAACTGAAGAGACTGCTAAACAAAAGCTGACGGCACTCGCTGCAAAACTAAGGAGATACACTAGAGAAGCTGAGGTCAAGCAGATAAATGCCCTGTTCTCCAAAGAACCATCCAAAGTGTACTCCCAACGCCAGAGGAACAGCACAAAGGCAGCAACTCCACCAATAGCAGAGACTGAACAATACTGGAGGAACATATGGGAGAAGGAAAAACACAACACCAGTTCAATGTGGCTGCAATATTTGAGAATGAAACACAGCAACCACCTAGAGCAAGAACCAGCCACCATTACAGAAGCAGACATCCAACAGCGGGTCAAGAACATGAAGAGCTGGACAGCACCTGGCCCAAACATGATCCTCACCTACTGGCTAAAGAAATTCACAGCGGTACATGAACACATGGCAAAGCAGATGCACCAACTGCTAGAAGCAGACCTCCACCCAGCTTGGCTCCTCCACCCAGCTTGGCTGACACAAGGAAGAACAGTGCTGATCATGAAGGATCATCACAAAGGAACAGTTCCATCCAACTACCACCCAATAACCTGCCTTACAACAACATGGAAACTTCTGTCAGGCATCTAAGCCACCAAGCTGCAGAACCATATGAACCAGTACATGAATCCAGCTCAGAAAGGCATTGGGACTGACACCAGAGGCTCTAAGCACCAGCTCCTAGTAGATAGAGAAGTCACTCAAGACAGACAGACCAATCTCAGCACAGCTTGGATTGACTACAGGAAAGCCTATGACTCAATGCTACACACATGGATCTGTGAATGCATGGCTCTGTACAATGTCAACAGAAAATTAATAACCTTCCTCAGAAACTCACTGAAGCTATGGAGAACAACATTGGAAGTCAACTCAAGACAACTAGATAAAGTGACCATAAAATGTGGCATATAACAAGGTGATGCACTGTTCCCATTGCTGTTCTGCATAGGCTTGAACCCCCTCAGTCAGATAATTACAGAGTCTGGCTATGGATACAAGTTCAAGAATGGAACCACCATCAGCGACCTCCTCTACATGGATGACATCAAGCTGTATGTGAAAAATGAATGAGACATCAATTACTGATCCACCTGACAAGGATCTACAGTGAAGACATCAGGATGCCCTTCAGATTGGAGAAGTGCGGCCGGTTGGTAATAAAGAGAGGCAAGGTAGTCAAGACTGATGGAGTGGAATTACCAGTAGGGCCCATAGCAGATGTACAGATATGCTACAAGTACGTCGGCATCCCACAGGAATACGGTAACCATGATGAGGAGGCAAGGAAAGCAACATCCAAATACGATCAAAGGGTAAGACAGGTCCCGAAGAGACAGCTCAATGGGAAGAATAAAATCCACCACATCAATATATATATATATGCCTTGCCAGTTATCAGATACCCTGCTGGCATAGTGTGCTGGCTAAAAGAAGCGATGGAAGCTGCAGATGTGAAAACACAAAAGCTCCTCACAATACATGGAGGTCTCCACCCTAAGTCTAACACCCAAAGATTGTATACCAACAGAAAGGAGGGTGGTCGAGGCTTGATAAGCATCCAAGCCACCATCAAAGATGAAACAAGGAGTATCCAGTAATACATCAGAAAGATGGCACCAAAAGATGAGATGCTGAGAGAAAGCCTAAGGCAGCAACAACAACAGATCTGGAAGGCCGAACAGGAACATGAACCGCCAAGGCAAGACAAGCCGCTGCATGGGACCTACCATCGACAGATAATGGAGGTGGCTGACATGGAGAAATCCTACCAATGGCTGGAGAAAGTGGGACTCTGAGACAGCAAAGAAGCACTAATCATAGCGGCATAAGAGCAAGCACTCAGTACCAGATCCATAGAAGCAGGAATCTACCACACAAGACAAGACCCAAGATGCAGACTAAGCAAAGAAACCTCAGAAACCATCCAACACATAGTGTCAGGATGCAAAATGCAAGCAGCAACAGCGTATACCGAACACCACAACCAAGTAGGGGGAATTGTATACAGGAACATCTGCACAGCATTTGTGCTAATTCCTCCTAAGTCCAGGTGGGAGACCTGAGAAAAAGTGGTGGAGAATGTAAGGGCTAAAATCCTGTGGGACTTCAAGATCCAGATGGATAAGTAGGTGTTGGCTAACCAACCAGACATTGTGATAGTAGACAAGGATCAGAAGACAGCAATGATAATAGATGTGGCAGTGCCAAGTTACAGCAACATCAGAGAGAAGGAATATGAGAAGCTGGAGAAATACCAGGGCCTCAAAGGAGAACTGGAGAAGATGTGGAAGGTGAAGGCAACAGTGATTCCAGTGGTGATAGGAGCACTTGGAGCAGTGACCCTTAAGTTGGAGGAATGGCTACAAAAGATCCCAGGAGCAACATCTTGGCTCTCTGTCCAGAAAAGCGCAATGCTGGGAACAACTAAGATCCTGCACAGAACCCTCAAACTCCCAGGTCTCTTGTAGAGGACCCGAGAATCAGAAAGGACAACAAAGACCACCCCATTGAGGGTAAGAAGGAAGTATTTTTCTATAGATGTCAGTGACACAGTGTGTGTGTGTATATATATATATATATATATATATATATATATATATATATATATATATATATATATATATATATATATATATATTACATAGAAGAAAAGCCGGTTATTCAGCAGCCGCGGTAGTGTAAAATCACCGCAGGAGCCGACAGGATAGAAGACATGGATTACATACAGTAAATACAAATAGAATAGGTAGATATACAGATGACAGTGACAAATACATGTACACTAAGCTGCACACACTGTACCAATTGTATTTAATAAAAGATAATTTTTCTGAAAAAAAAATGGCATTGGCTCTGTGAGATCCCCGCTAGCACCGTGAGGAAGTCGCACAATGCCGAGGCAAGTTCACCGGGAGAATTTGACTGCGGTGAACTTCAACTCTGCACTGTGCGACTTTCTCATGATGCTAGCAGGGGATCTCACTGAGGTCACCGCAGTTCAGCCCGGCTGGGAACGCAGCTTCGGTGATGTCACCGCTAGTCACTGACGCTGCGTTCCCAGCAGCTCATTCACCAGTGGTTCTCAGACTGGACGGTCACATCTTGGCACCGTCCAGGTTGAAAACTATTTCTCCTCCAGACATGGATTACGGCGTGGGACAGAATGACAGGCAGGTATGGTATATTGTTGTTTTTTAATTTTAGTTTTAGTACAGGAGACCGAGGGCTTTTGTGGAATTAGGCAAGGTCATAAGTATGGTTTAATTGAGATTATTAAAGGAGTCTGTGTCATTTTTTTCAATTCACTTTATTCTTGCTGTGTCTTTATTTACCATATAACTATAGGATTAGTAATGGATAGGTGTCTTACTCTCCATTACTAAGCCGTGGGCTTGATGTCACCTGACAATACAAAGGTGACATCAACTACACAAATTTAAACCCCACTTGTCACCGCTATAGGGAAAATGGGAAGAAACGGGCTAAGCACCAGATTTGGCTCATCTAATAGATGTGCCTTTTCTAGGCAGCTGCGGGCTACTATTTTTAGGCTGGGGGGGGGGCAATATCCATGGCCCCTTACCAGCCTGAGAATACCAGCCCCCAGCTGTCAGCTTTAGAAAGGCTGGTTGTCACAAAATGGGGTGGACCCCACACCATTTTTTAAAGTTATTTATTTAAATAATTAAAAAAAGAGCATGGGGACCCTTCTATTCTATCAGCCTTGCTGACAGCTGAGGGTTGCAGCCCCCCAGCTGTGAGATTTGCCTGGCTGGTTATCAAAAATACATGGGAACCCACGCAGTTTCTTTTTTCTCCTTCGCCTCATTGGGGGACACAGACCGTGAGTGTATGCTGCTGCCACTAGGAGAATACATTCCCCCGGACGAAGCTAACGCGAAACGCGCGTTGGGGCTCAGGACCGCACAATCAGGTTATGTAGCACAGTCACTTTATATTTATTTATGTCTTAATATGTTCAACTTTTGTATATGCACTCATAGCATATGGGACCTAAGAATTGCTGACTAGGTGGATGTTTTATCAACTGCAGATGCACCTTTAACAACTTGATAATTATATGGTGACGAATAGCTTGATATATTGCACTATGCACTTTATTTATCTATACTCAACCTTTTTGCCTCCAAAGTAGTGGTGCAGTGCTGTTAAAATGCTGGGATAGCTTTATAACATTGATATTGTACATCCTAAACAGTTATAGAGAAGCTAATTAGTGAAATAGGTACCCCCGTCCATATATAGACAAAATTGTGAACACTTTATCAGCTGCATTACCGGGTGTGTGCGGTTTTTTTGCATGTGGTCTCCATGTTTTATGTACTTTTAAATTTTCAGAATTGTTTCTGGTTTGGTTTTTTATATTTAATAAAGTTTGAGAGATGAATATCAGATGACATTTGCTTCCGTCCCTTTCCTCTTTTTGAAATATGCTGCCACTAGGAGGCTGACACGAAGTGATACAAAGAAAGTTAGCTCCTCCCCTGCAGTATACACCCTTCTGCTGGCTCTCAGCTAACCAGTTCTTGCTTAGTGTCCGTAGGAGGCACACAGACTGGTCTGCTATTCAGACCCAAAGAACTCTTTTTACTTTTGTATTTTTACCTTTTACAACGCACGAATGGGGCGACGGATTCTTTCATGTTCCGATCTCCCCGAACCAACAACAGGCGAGCACGAGAGTTTTACCTCACCGTATCCTCCTGCAACGTGGGAAGCCACTGCCTGAGCTGATTCTAGGGGCGACGGGCCCCTTCAAGGGCACCGATCTCCCCCCTCCCTTATCAGACGAGCACTGGAGTGTCACCTCCAGTATCCTCTTCTGCAGCCAGGCCTATTGCCGGACATTCAGCCCTGCCCACCAGGTTTTACCCTCGGCTGTACAGAGGCATTCTCCAGCGTGGCGTCCAAGCAGCCCCCACTGCACCACCACTATTAAAAGCGGATGGTACAAGGAGGCGGACGGTTCCTCTCCTCCTCCCTGCTAAAGGGACGATGGATTGAGGTTTTCTCTATACCTGCACCGTTCAAACAGCAGCGACAGCAGAGGATCCCTTCTTAATGACCTGCTGCACAGAGCTGCATACTCTGCCTTGCGGCAGATTCCTAGGTAAGTGCTGGGATTTGAGCGGCTGGAGGGCTCTGCGCAACCGGCGGTTTTTCTCCCTTTTTCCTTTTTTGCAAGCGACGGGTCTTTTCCCCTTCTTTCTCATCGGCCCCGGCCGGCACCAAAAATTTAGCCCCCGGCTTCGGCTTCGTGTAGGCCGCAACCCAGAGTCTTCGCCCATGCTAGGCCGTGCGTTTAAGCTCCGCCCCCCCTATTCAGGTGCTTCTCGCTCAGGGCGAGAACACGCCATATTCTCGGCGGCCATGTTCATCTCCCTGCCGCTTCCGGACACGAGCTGTGTACATCCGGAAGCGGCTGCTCCGGAGGTGTTTTTCAGCGCTGGAGAATCTAATCCAACGCTGACGGGGGATTCAGGAACCAGGTAGGGAGACGCCGCTCCACCCCTCCCCCGCTCTCCTTTCCCCACAACCCCCTCCGGCAGCAGAGGTGGATAATGTATTAAAAAATCATAAACGCACGACCAGCATGAACACTATGTCCAGTATTCCCTGGTCCTAGAGCTAGTCTTAAAAACTCCGGACTAGCAACCCCTAGTCTTATAGGTACTTGACCAGCATCCCTGGTCTTAAGGTTACACGACCAGCATCCCCTGGTCTTAAGGGTACATGACCAGCATTCACTGGTCTTAAAGGCACAGGATCAGCTTTTCCTGGTCTTAAATGCACATCACCAGCATGGTCTGAAACGCTCATAACCAGCCGAAGCGGTCAGAATATTTAGTTCAAATGAGCGCAGGAGCCTTCCGCCGCCGCCGATTCCAGTCTTTTTTCCCAGTATACCTAGTTCCTCTGAGTTTGCCACTGCCGCAATCCATGGCTTCTCTGACCAAGTGATTTTACCCCTATTTGAACCCGCTGTGGTTCGGAGTGCTCGCAGGACCAATACAAATGGATCCCCTCCTACACGGGGGCAGTCGGCTAGCAGGCCACAAATATTTTAAACGTACAGGCGTCTAGAAAACGGGAGCTTCGAACTAAACTCCCCATCTGAATAGGAGATTACCTTGGATCTGGACTCTCAAAAGCCTCAGCACAAGCTGGATTCGCCTATTTTGGCCATCAACCAATCTGTCGACTCACAAGGACTATGTTTCTGCTGTAGATCGTTTCCTCCAAATGGAGATGAACTCCCTAGTAGTGCATTTGCCCTTTTTTCCTGGACAGCGAGCGTCCGGATAAGCGATTCACTGGCAAGCGCCATAGTAGCGCAGTGAAAAACACTGGTGTTTATACAGCATGAGAGTCCAGGATTCCGGCCTTACCATGAGCAATCGCAAGTGGTCTTGCTCTAGAAACTGAAGCCTCTTCAAGCGACACCAATGCCATGCCTGATTTAATTGTTTTTTAAGGGCGACGGGTCCTTCAAAGGACACCGATCTCCTCACACCATCATCAAATCAGCACATGGAGCGTCGCCTCCTCGTATACTTTGGGCGACTGGTCCTTCAAAGGACACCGATCTCCTCACACCATCATCAAATGAGCTCACGGAGAGTCGCCTCTACGTATACCCAGAGAGACGGGTCCTTCAAAGGACACCGATCTCCTCACATCATCATCAAATGACCACATAGTGTCGTTCCCACGTGTACTCTAAGCGACGGGTCCTTCAAGGGACACCGATCTCCTCACACCATCATCAAATGAGCACATGGAGTGTCGCCTCCACGTATACTCTTCTACAGCTGGGCCTAATGCCAATCCGGTCCTCCCGGGGACTTGAACTCCGTGGATGTACAGATGCCCTCCTTTTGATGTCCGAGCAGTTCCCCTCTGCATCGCCACTATTTAACGGAAAATGCGTGGTGGCGGACGATTCCTCTCCACCCCCCTGTTATGGGGTTGGTGGATTGAGAGTTCTTCCTTTTATCTCTGCACGTTCAATGACTGCAGCAACTCAGGAGATGGCTTTTTTTCCTCGCTGTGGCGGATGCAGCCGCGCACTTTGCTACCAGATGGATCATCTTTTAAAAACACCATGGACTGTCAGACAATGACTCGTTCTGTCTTGTGGTATCGAGTTCAGCGCTTTACCTTTCCTTAGCCCACACGGGTTGCCAGACCAATGGTCTACTGGCCAGAGACCTTAGCTACCTTGCTTCACAATAACAGACAAAATTTGGAGTAGTGTCCGCAACACATAGGAGTGTCCTATGTAAATGTGCTATTCACCCCACCACAAGGTGTTTAGTCTGTATTGCTTTTGTTACTGATGGTTCCAGTGTTGGTCTATATTTATTTGATTCAGATTAGTTCTCTCTTTTTCCGGAAACAGTACAGCTGGCAAATCAAATCCCGTGAACGGGAGGCTTTGTGGTACACGCCTCTTTCAATGCGGCTAGTTGCGGGCGCTGTCTGCAGCGAATGCCATTTCATTCAGAAGGGCTTATGGATCAGAGAACGGAGGCATACTCTGCGTTCTTAAAAAAACAACAAAAAAAACCCTCTGACATCACACCCTTAGGCTACGTTCACATTTGCGTTGCGTCGGGCGCAGGTTCAGCGACACATGCGTCATGCGCCCCTATATTTAACATGGGGGCGCATGGACATGCGTTGTCTTGCGTTTTGTGACGCATGCGTCATTTTTGGCGCAAGCATCAGGGCGCAGAGGACGCTGCATGATGCAGGTTTTTTGCGCCAAAAATCATGCCAAAAGTGGACCCATGCGTCACAAAACAATGCGTTTTGCATGCGTTGTGCGTTGCGTCACCGACGCAATGCCCAACAACGCAAATGTGAACGTAGCCTTAGAGTGGTCGCTGTGTGTGACTGGGTGTTCCCTACCTAGGAACAAAGGATCGCAAGTGTCCTATAGATCCAACCAACAGTTGAAGGATTGTCCAGGACAGTCTACACTGTGTTCCAAATTATTATGCAAATTGGATTTTAAGTGTCATAAAGATATAATTGTTTTGTTTTTCAAATAAACTCATGGATGGTATTGTGTCTCAGGGCTCAATGGATCACTGAAATCAATCTTAAACACATGTGATAATTACTTTTCCAGGTGATTCTAATTAAAGGAAAACTACTAAAAAATGATGTTCCACATTATTAAGCAGGCCACAGGTTTCAAGCAATATGGTCAATAAAAAAGATTTCTCTGCTGCTGAAAAGTGTTAAATAGTGCAATGCCTTGGACAAGGTATGAAAATATTAGATATTTCACGAAAACTTAAGAGTGATCATCATACTGTGAAGAGATTTGTGACTGAAACAGAGCACAGACAGAGTTCATGCAGATAAAGGCATAATGAGGAAGGTTTCTGCCAGACAAATTCATTGGATTAAGAGAGCAGCTGCCAAAATACCATTACAAAGCAGCAAACAGTTATTTGGAGCTGCTGGTGCCCCGGGAGTCCCTTGAACCTCAAGGATTAGGATCCTTCAAAGATGCATAAACTGTGATGCATAAACCTACTGTTCGGCCACCCCTAAACAGTGTTCACAAGCAGAAATGGTTGCAGTGGGTCCAGACACACATGAAGATTAATTTCCAAACAGTCTTGTTTACTGATGAGTGTCGAGCAACCCTGGATGGTCCAGATGGATGGAGTAGTGGATGGTTGGTGGATGGCCACCATGTCCCAACAAGGCTGCGACGTCAGCCGTCAGCCAGGAGGTGGAGGAGTCATGTTTTGGGCCAGAATCATGGGGAAACAGCTATAGGGCCCTTTAAGGTTCCTGAAGGGGTGAAAATTACCTATGCAAAGTATATAGAGTTTCTGACTGACAACTTTCTTCCATGGTATAAAATCAGAAATGTACCTTCAGGAGCAAAATCATCTTCATGTATGACAATGCACCATCTCATGCTGCCAAGAATACCTCTGAGTCATTGGCTGCTATGGGCATAAAAGGAGATAAACTCATGGTGTGGCCACCATCTTCCCCTGACCTCAACCCTATAAAGAACCTTTGGAGTATCATAAAGCAAAAGTTCTATGAGGGTGGGAGGCAGTTCACGTCAAAACAGCAGCTCTGGGAGGCTTCATGCAAAGAAATACAAGCAAAAACTCTCCAAAAACTCACAAGTTCAATGGATGCAAGAACTGTGAAGGTGAAATCAAAGAAGGGTCCTATGTTAACATGGAACTTGGCCTGTTAGGATGTTTTGGAGTTAAATAGCTTTTTTGTTCAGTGAATGTGACCTCCTAATGCTGCAAATTCCACAAATGAGCATTTTCAGTTCTTTAAAACATCAAATGTTTAGAAATTCTACTGTGCTTAATAATTTGGAACAGTGCATTTTGAGTTTTTATTCATTTTGGAGATTATACTGTTATCATTGGGAGGTTTCTTCAATAAAATTCGATGTATAATCTAACGGGTGATGACTTTTATTAGACAGACTGTCATTTGCACCGACCATTTAGGAAAATCCCCAAAAAATATCATTTGCATAATAATTTGGAACATAGTGTAGATCTAAGGGATCTTGGTTCCAAAAGAGGACCGAAAAGTAAGACTGATCCTGGACCTCTAACTTCTAACAAGCCTCAAAAAGGTCCTCCTTCTTGGATAGAGTTCCTCCACTCGGCCATCACTTCAATTGCAAAAGGTGTTTTTTTTCTGGCATCCATCAACATTCGGGATGATTACCTTCTCAAGTCACGACCTTACCTTTCGGCTTTGCTACTGCTCCCAGAGTGTTCGCCATTATCATGGTGGCGGTCATGCCCCTCTGGCACTCTGGGTGTGTGGCTGTCCTCCCCTATCTGGTCGTCTTCCAGCCGTTCTTCCAGGGTTATGCTGAGCCCGTCTATATATACCTTACGATACCCTTAGTTTTTGGGGGTGACGATAGATGGTGGGATGAGCATATATCTATTTGGTATAGGTATATTGATGATGTTTTTCTAGTGTGGACTGGCTCTAAGGAGAGATTTGAAGAGTTAATGAGACATCTAAACGTGAATGATGTGGGCCTGAGGTTCACCTCTAAGATCACAAATAAGGAATTGGCGTTCCTAGATGTAAAAATTGAAAAAGAAGCAAATGAGGGGGTTGCAACCAGTATCTACAGGAAACCGACAAGTACAAACAGCTTGCTGCATTGGCAGAGCCATGACCCAGCCGCCCTGAGGAGGGGGATTCCCAAGGGTCAATTCCTTAGACTGAGGAGGAATTGCTCTAGTTACAACATGTTCAAGAGCCAGGCAGGGGACATGTACAATAGATTCCATGAGAAGGGATATCCGAAACATGTCCTTGATAGAGCTTATGATGTTGCAAGGAAGGCAGACAGACAAATCCTGCTGCAGAAACATACAAGGAAGGATCCAGATGACATTCTAAGGATCATTGGTACATTTGATACTCAACATCAGGATATTAGAAAGATCTTCTCTAGACATTGGGACGTGCTTAGGTTTGACCCAGACCTCAGGGATTTAGTAGGGGAGCGTCCCAATATCACATTCAGAAAGGTAAAATCCATTAGGGACATGCTGGTGCACAGCCAGTACCAGAGACCGAAGCCTGGGGACACATGGTTAAATAGGAGACCATGTGGTTTCTTTAAGTGTGGGGAGTGCAGCCTATGCAAATGGATGAGACCCTGTAAAAGGTTCCAGAGTTCCACCACGGGTAAAGTGTTTTCCAATTGTAAAACAGAAGGTGTGGTGTATTTGGCGTCCTGATCTTGTCCAAAGACTATGTGGGAAAGACCAAGAGGGAGTTCAGGAGAAGGGTGGGGGAGCATATGGGTGATATCCGTAATAAAAGAGATACCCCACTGGCCAAACACATGCACACCTATCATAGTGGGGATCCAACGGATGTGAGATTCATGATTATAGAGGTGGTTAAGATGAATCCAAGGGGGGGGTAACCACGACAGAATGATCCTCCAACGAGAATGCGAATGGATCTTCAGGTTGGAATCTCTGGAACCGAAGGGACTGAATGAGCAGATATCATATATGTGCTTCTTGTGAATTTGCGATAGAGGTCACCTAAATGCGAATAAATTTTGACCCCTCGTCCTCTCTAAGATAATGAGCCATACCAAAATTTTGATGGATTCCCCATATCTTGGGGAATCACATGAATCTCCATGACATATTGATAAGAATATCGTCTTTTTGTATATCCTTATATGTACCTGCCTGCAATACTTACCGTCTTACTCCGCACGTTGGGTCAACCACCAGACAAATCTGAACAACAGACATCCTAGGTTTACCGTGTTGGATATGTGCCAGTGTTTCTGGTCCAACAGTTGGTATCCTAGTGGTATCGGGCAACCCGCAGCCAATATGCCTATATTATGCACTTTTAATGCTTATGCATCTTCTCAATATCCTGTACAGGCCGATAAATCAACTATAAAGTTGAGCTCGAGATACTGGCCAGACTCACCCTCTACGGACATTTCACCCCTATTCGGTCACTATGAATGGGTATGGGCGCTAAAGTATATTTCTAGGCGTCTTAATTAGCCCACAATGGGCCCAATATTATAGGTGATCGGATTTGGTGTTCAGAAGGGGAGTCACAGTAATAGAATGTGAATAGGCAGTATCTCAAGTTGCCTAGGAACATCAAGGGACGCGCTGATACTATGCATGTTTAATGCTTGGGCGCTTGTATCTGCGGCGCTTGTATCTGCAGCGTTCCTGTGCCCCAATAGCTGGCTTTTGTCACGGACGATGGGGGCGTATCTGACGCTCTCCGATTGTTTATGGTTGCCGAGGCAACTTGTGCTGGAGGCGGCATGCGCAGTTGGACCACCTCAGTGTACTCCATTTCCACGGGAGACTGAGGACCGGAAGCGGATATGGATTAGCGTCACTAGAGGGCTGCCCTGTTTCCTTGGTGGCGTGCGGTCCAAGGTGAGCATGCGCAGTGGTGTGCAAGGGCGCTGGTAGGATTAGATCAAGGCGCCTTCTATTTTGCCTGCACTCCGGAATGGACATGCGCAGTTGATGGCCCTGGACGCCAGAGGAAATGAAAGGGAGGAGCCCTGTGCGTGATGAAGTTGGCGGTAGTTATAAAAGTAGGTACTCTTTATCTGGCAGATTGTTACTGATCATCAGATATGACACACATAATCTTTGCATCGGCCTCCTGATGAGCCTTAATGGGTGAAACGCGTCGAGGCGGTAATTAGTAATGGCGTATGGGAAACCACCGCAGACACATCTTGAGATGAGTATAATTATATCCCACATATTTTGACATATATGCAAGGTGTTTGTGCTACCAGCACCGGATTGATATGCAGGGGATTAAACTAATGACGCATCTATCTAACCAAATGTAGGAGTTATCCTCACTGCAACTATCTATGGGGAATATACAGGTCATTTGGTGATCCTTGCTCTACTATATGGGATATTTATAAGAGTGATATGCAAATCACTCAGGTTGGAATATTAGTTTTCTCCTACAAGTGCGGTATCATCTGTTGTCTTAATCTATATGCGCCAAGTGTTCATACATTGTTTTTATATATTTGGGGACCCAGCTTTTCCCTAGTACAGGCAGCCCTCTGTTTAGTGTTAGAGGACCCTCTAGTCTGTGGGTAGAGGCTTTCACTAGCGGCGGTAGGGTGTATCAGGGCCTTCAGGGTCAGCCATCGTGGAGCGGGGGTTCCACGTTTCCCCCTAGGGCGTCAACCTCCGCAGCCAGGTAGGGGCGATTACAGACGCTGGAGCTAGGGGTGTCTAGGTTTCCCCTTTAGTTTTCTGGGTATTTTTCTGTTTGAGCACGTGTTTTGTTTTGTGTTTTTTTGGTCACTTTAGTTTGCCTTGGTTTTAATAATAAAAGTATTTTTATGTTAGGGTATTTAATTCATGATTTCTACCTTACGATACCCTTCCTCACTTGGGTTGGCGGATAGACTTAGACAGGTCTTCCTCATTTCCCGCCCAGCATCTATCCTTATTAAGGATGATCCTGGACACCCCTAGAGGGTTGGAATCCTCCCTTGAGACAAGCCCGTGGTCCTTCAACAGGGAGTCCCCCCGCACTTGGTCACTCATCCCCACATTCCGGGTCGGAATGGCCATCCGGCAATTCTGGCAAATGCCAGAACAGCCTGTCTGGTCGTGGGCTATCTCTTCTGCTACATCTTTAAAAAAAGCGGATTCTCAACACAGGGCTGGTTTTCAGCCCCGGTCCGTACCTGCCCTCATTCCTTCTGATTTGCTGTGAGGATCCTTTGGTCGGATAATAGCAATGGAGGCAGTTCCCTTCACTCCGCTTGTTTTTTTCTGCAGGTCAAACAGGTTTCCAGAGGGTAATCTCTGAGCATCTTTCTCGTCCGGGGGAGATCCCTTCTCCCGGTTCTATGGTTGCTAGTGACTACAGAGCGTCACCACACTGCTCAAGGCCTCTGGTTATCTCAGGAATCCAGCCTCCCGATCCCTTTTTTTCTTGGGATCCCAACGGTACCTCTGCTCTTACAGCAGGCCCAATGCCCTCTGACAGGTCTCCCCATCCAAAATTCAGTTGGATATTATCATGGCTGTGCAATACCTCTATTACCTAGCAGGTACCCGCGGTCAGGCACCTTCACCTACGTACCTCACACTCTCATGGGCCGAGATCTATCACTCGGTGGTTTCGGCAGTACTCATCCCAGGAGTAGAACTCTGGGCGGCAGTTTTCTTCCTCAGCTGCCAGGGTCTCGCCTCAAGTGAGTGGGAACTTCATCCGGAAGTCTTCCAACATATCTGCCTTCACTGGAGCACTCCAGATGTAGATCGGATGGCGTCCAGACTGAACGCAAATGCACTCGAGTTCATGATCCGGACTTGAGACCCAAAAGCCATCACAGTGCATACTCTGTTTCTTCTGGGATACCAGCTCCATCTCGCCTCTTTCACTAGCTCCGAGGGTCTTTAGGATGCGGGAAGGCCCCAGTGGTCCTGGGAAATCTACACTGTCCAAGTCAATTTAGACGAGTCTTCGGAGCTGGCCGCTCTGTTCCTTCAGATCTTTTTTCCTTCATTACCATCTAGGCAAGGTTGTCCTCAAGCCGTCCCCATCCCTTGTTACCAAGGTGGTATCGTACTTCCACTGTTACGAGGGTGTCGTTCTTCCCTCTTCTCTTTCGGCTCCAGTCCACAAAACGGAATGGGTTCCCCATACCCTGGACAATGTAGAGCCCTGAGTAGGTACGTGCTGAGGACAGCGTCCTTCGAGAGGATGGACACCTTCATTTGGGCTTCTTGGCGTTTTTTTCAGGAAGGCCTTAGCCGTTCTTCTTCGGCCATGTTAGCCTGGTGGATTCTTTACATCCAGAAGTCCTTCTGTGTTAGACTTCAGCCTTTTTTCACTCCACTCGATCAATCGAGGTTTCTTGGGTTCCAGACACCAGGCTTCAACAAAGCACGTCTGTCAGCTTCACGGGTTCGTCCAGTCCGCATGCACCCTTGAAGCACTATACTTTCCGGACTTCCGCAGACGTGAGTCTGGGCAGGCGGACTCTGCAGGCCGCGGTGGCGCACTTGTAAGTAGTGGTTACACAGGGCCTGATCTGATGTTGTTCCCACCCAGGGACTGCTTTGGGACGTCCCACGGTCTGCGTCCCCCAATGAGGCGAAGGAGAAATAGGGATTTTTGTGTACTCACCGTAAAATCCTTTTCTCCGAGCCATTCATTGGGGGTCACAGCTCCCACCCTGTTATTAGCTTGTCGTTGTTTTATAACATATATTTAACGTGCTATACTCTCATATATGATTTGACATACTATACTCTCACATGTTATTGATCTCCTCCTACTGCTTTTGCACCGAACTGGTTAGCTGAGAGCCAGCAGAAGGGTGTATACTGCAGGGGAGGAGCTAACTTTCTTTGTATCACTTAGTGTCAGCCTCCTAGTGGCAGCAGCATACACCCACGGTCTGTGTCCCCCAATGAATGGCTCGGAGAAAAGGATTTTACGGTGAGTACACAAAAATCCCTATATTATTTATTTACAGCGCAGTAGCGGCTGATGAATACACCCATCAGCCGCTCCAGCTCTCACTGTTATTAGCGGCTGTAGGTGTCGGATGATGGGAGCTGTAGTCCCATCAGCTGACATCAGTGACTGGAGGTAACCTTTATACCTCTGATCACAGGTGAGCGATCACGCTGTCTTCTGACAGGGTGGGAACCGCGGCTCTCTGACCGGCGGGGATGATTTTACCGTGGATTAGAAGTGCTACGCCGGTGTTTACCACGCTGTCAAACAGCTTGGGAAACACTGGATTTTGTGCTGTGCATGTTCGGCTATATTTGGCAATTTAATCGACGAATAAATCGGCGAATATTGCAAATTCGGCGATCGTGAGCCAAACCGAACATTGAAATATTCGCTAATCTCTAGTCCTAATACTGTGTGAGGTTCTGTGGGGCCATCATACTGTGTGGAGACCTCATACTGAGCTACATGGGCACACAGGAGAACAATTTCATTGTGGTGCAGGAGATCATCACACATCCTGCATCCCATAGGCCAGTGCCCATATACCCATCATACATATCCTCCATCCCATAGTCCAGTGCCAATATAGCCATCATACATATCTTCCATCCCATAGTCCCGTGCCCATATACCCATCATACATATCCTCCATCCCATAGTCCAGTGCCCATATAGCCATCATACATATCTTCCATCCCATAGTCCCGTGCCCATATACCCATCATACATACACTCTATCCCATAGTCCAGTGCCCATATACCCATCATACATATCCTCCATCCCATAGTCCAGTGCCCATATACCCATCACACATCCTCCATCCCATAGTCCAGTGCCCATATACCCATCACACATCCTCCATCCCATAGTCCCATGCCCATATACCCATCACACATCCTCCATCCCATAGTCCAGTGCCCATATACCCATCATACACATCCTCCATCCCATAGTCCCGTTCCCATATACCTATCACACATCTTCCATCCCATAGTCCCGAGCTGGGTGGCGCTGAGCAGGGAGTTCCTGGAGATGTGCTGTTATGTAACCTGGCAGTGCGGCTCTGTGTGCTGCCGCTGATGATGCGGTTTTCTACGCCGGTAACAATAGAGTGCGGCAGTAATAGAGGAGGTGATTCATTTCTGTCCTGTGCTCTCTGCTCCTTTCTGTGGGGCAGACAATGGCAGGAGCTTATGTTCCCAGGGATGCTAGATTTCTCCCACCCGGTCAGTGTCTGCTGAGGTGTTGTGGAGTGGGAAAACTGTTGCTCATAGCAACCAATCACAGCTCAGCTTCTTTTAAACAGCTCTGGGGAAAAGAAAGATGCTTAGTGATTGGTTGCTATGTGGAATGGACGTGGCTTGTCATATACACACACACACACACACACACACACACACACACACACACACACACACACACACACACACACACACACCTTCTCATTTTTCTGTATTTTCATGACTATGAAAATTGTGCATTCACACTGAAGGCATCAAAACTATGAATTAACACATGTGGAGTTATGTACTTAACAAAAAAGTGTGAAACCACTGAAATTATCTACTATATAATTGTCTAAGGATCACTTCCGTCTGTCTCTGTCTTTCTGTCACAGATATTCATTGGTCGCGGCCTCTGTCTGTCATGGAAATCCAAATTGTTGATTGGCCATGGCACAGTCCAGCCGCAAAATGGCCGCTCCTTCCTCCCCGCAGTCAGTGCCCGCTCCATACTCCCCTCCAGTCAGCGCTCACACAGGGTTAATGGCCGCGTTATGCCGCGGTGTAACGCACTCCGTTAGCGCTGCTATTAACCCTGTGTGACCAACTTTTTTACTATTGATGCTGCCTATGCAGCATCAATACTATAGTAAAAATATCTAATGTTAAAAATAATTTTAGGAAAATTAAAAATCGTTATATACTCACCATCCGTCGGCTCCTCGGATCCACAACAGGCCTTTCCCGCTGCTCGTGACGATCCGGTGACCGCTCCATGCATTGCGATCTCGCGAGACCACTACATCATCATCTCGCGACACCGCAAGGCACCGCGCGACCAATCAGCGACATTGCCGCAGGATTTAAATCCCGCTTCGCTGATTGGTCGCGCCCAGCCGACATTGGCGCGGGATTTAAATCCCACTTCGCTGATTACTCACGCAAATAAAAAATCATTATATACTCACCTTCCGCCGCCCTTCCCGCTCCTCGTGACGCTCCGGTGACCGCTCCATGCAAGCGGCAGGTTCCGGTGCTAAGGATGGTATGCAAGAAGGACCTGCAATGACATCATGGTCATGTAACCACGACGTCCTCACAGGTCCTGCACTCATACCAACCCTGGGACCGGAAGCTGCCGCTTGCATGGAGCGGTCACCGGAGCGTCACGAGGAGCGGGAAAGGTGGCGGAAGGTGAGTATATAATGGTTTTGATAATGACTTCAACGGGCCTTCGGAAGGTGATTATATGTTTATTTTTTATTTTAAGTCTGTATACTACGTGGCTCTGTGCTGTTTACTCCATCGCTGTGCAGTATACTATGTGGCTGTGCAATATACTACGTGGCTGGGCAATATACTACGTGGCTGGGCAATATACTACGTGGCTGGGCAATATACTACGTGGCTGGGCAATATACTACATGACTGGCCAATATACTACGTGAACATGCATATTCTAGAATACCCGATTCGTTAGAATCGGGCCACCATCTAGTGTCTCATATTCTAGGTTCTTCACAGTAGCCACCTTTTGCTTTGATGACTGCTGTGCACACTCTTGGCATTCTCTTCATGAGCTTCAAGAGGTAGTCTCCGGGAATGGTCTTCCAACAGTCTTGAAGGCGTTCCCAGAGATGCTTAGCACTTGTTGGCCCTTTTGCCTTCACTCTGCGGTCCAGCTCACCCCAAACCATCTCGATTGGGTTCAGGTCTGGTGACTGTAGAGGCCAGGTCATCTGGTGTAGCACCCCATCACTCTCCTTCTTGGTGAAATAGCCCTTACACAGCCTGGAGGTGTGTTTGGGGTCTTTGTCCTGTTGAAAAATAAATGATGGTCCAACTAAACGCAAACTGGATGGAATAGCATGCCGCTTCAAGATGCTGTGGTAGCCATGCTGGTTCAGTATGCCTTCAATTTTGAATAAATCCTCATGTGAGCCAGTTTCTTTGTAGCAGTTGATGGTTTTGGCCACTGCACTTGGGGACACTTTCAAAGTTTTCCCAATTTTCCAGACTGACTGACCTTCATTTCTTAAAATAATGATCACCACTCGTTTTTCTTTACTCAGCTGCTTTTTTCTTGCCATAATACAAATTCCAACAGTCTATTCAGTAGGACTATCAGCTGTGTATCCACCAGACTTCTGCTCAACACAACTGATGGTCCCAACCCCATTTATAAGGCAAGAAATCCCACTTATTAAACCTGCTATAGGAAAAAAAAATGGAGACACATAGCGCAAAATAGGGTCTTATCCTTTAGATAACCAAGAGAGCTTTCTTAGAATTGCTCACCTGATTTTGTTGAATGAAGAGCATGTAGCGATTTCGGCTGCTGCAGATCCACAAGCCGATCAACGGCCGTATGACAATATAAACTGTGCAGGAGGTGTGGGTTAAATCCGCGCTGCCTTATGATGAAGTTCCAAGGATAATAAATTTAAAAGGTGGTTTATTCAATGCGTTTCAAGGTCAGTGCGACCTCTTCTTCAGGAAATTCCACATACAACATACAGATACAACGTGCTTACATTGTTTAAATACCAACAGAGTTTAAAAAAAAAAGACAGATGGTCAGATGACATATGGTGTCAAAGTTCATGGTTCACAAAAGGTTATTACAACTTTGTTGGCACAGAATTCATTGAATGATAATCTTGCATTAATTTATATTTACAGGATATTAATTTAAAAGAGATGGTAATCAGTTGGTTAAGTAAATAGGTTAAATGTCTCTTCAATGAAAAAAAGAAAAAAAGAAAAAAAGAGGAGGATAGCTGATAAGAACCTGTGAGATGAGATTCCCCAGTTACCAAGGTCTGCTGCATAATGCCCAGGTTACTGAGCCACACGTTTCCTTTCTTTGCATATAAAAGCTATTGATTATTAAGTTTGAATTCCACCTTAAACAAAAAATGTATTATTAAAAAAAGAAATCTTTTATTATTAAAACAACTACTAAAAAAAATAAAAATATAAATTCCTGGACAGATTGTCTCTATTTCTCTTTTGGGGTTGTTCCATTCTATAACATCGGGATTTTTTTCTTCCTTCACTTTTACCAAGGCAAACATTGGAAGTAATTTAACTCAATTGGGAGCGACATGGCACTGAGCTCAAAGCAAAAAAAAAAATATATATATGTCCACACTCCAATCCAGGAGATCGACACCAATACAAACCAATCCGTCGAATTAGAAAGAACTGCACTGCTGATATTGATTATAAGGAACAATCCACCATATTGAGTAAAAAATTTCGTGCTCAGAACTATCCCACAAATCTAGTAAAACGAGCCTTTGATAATTCTATGAAATTAAATCAAGGAGCACTACTAGATCATAGAGTAAAAAATCCTGATGATAAAAAATTTAAGATGAATTTTATAACACAGTATAACAATGAACATAAAGAAATACGTGATGTTCTACAAAAAAACTGGTGCATTTTATTAAATGACCCCGTTCTGAGTAAAGTTCTTTCTAGAAATCCTAAGATTACCTTCCGCAGAGCACCTACCATCAGGAATATTATAGCACCGAGTCGTCTGAAACCCTTAAACAATCCAAGGGATAATCATATTACCAACACAATCAGAGGGATTTATAAATGTGGATCAAAAAACTGTCTATGCTGCCAAAACATCAAACATAAAGCAGACAGCATTATCTCTTTTGCCACCAAAGAGAAATTTATGATCTCTCATTTTCTGAGTTGCAATTCAGAATATGTAATTTATGTAATTGAGTGCCCTTGTGGCAAACAGTATGTTGGTAGAACCATTCAACCACTCCATCTACGGCTAAATTCACACAGGCACAACATAAAAAAAGGGCCTCCTTACCCATGGACTATCTAGACATTACACTCTAATACATAATAAGGATTTTAATAATTTGAAAATCAGTCCCATTGATCACATCCCTGAAAAGGTTCCCAACAGAATTATGAAATTAAATAGGAAGGAGGTGTATTGGATGTACAAACTAGGGAGCTTGAAACCGCAGGGTCTGAATGAGATCACTGAGGCTTTCATCTAATTTGGTAATATATATATACAGAATTGTCTATGTAATCTCTATTTTCTATAAATGCTAATCTATATATATATTTTTAATTCATGAAAATTATCAAATAATTAGTCTGATGTATTTATTGTCCCTTGATATGAACAATGTTTTTAATTATTTAATTATTTATTTTTTATAATTTAATCTATATATCCTAATTTGTGAGAAATATATTTAGTAAATAATTAGTCTAGTGTGTATATAGCCCCCTGATGTGGTTGATGATTGGTTTGTATTGGTGTCGATCTCCTGGATTGGAGTGTGGACATATATATTTTTTTTTTGCTTTGAGCTCAGTGCCATGTCGCTCCCAATTGAGTTAAATTACTTCCAATGTTTGCCTTGGTAAAAGTGAAGGAAGAAGGAAAAAAAAAAAAAATAAATCCCGATGTTATAGAATGGAACAACCCCAAAAGAGAAATAGAGACAATCTGTCCAGGAATTTATATATATATATTTTTTATCTATTTTTTAGTAGTTGTTTTAATAATAAAAGATTTATTTTTTTAATACATTTTTTGTTTAAGGTGGAATTCAAACTTAATAATCAATAGCTTTTATATGCAAAGAAAGGAAAGGTGTGGCTCAGTAACCTGGGCATTATGCAGCAGACCTTGGTAACTGGGGAATCTCATCTCACAGGTTCTTATCAGCTATCCTCCTCTTTTTTCTTTTTTGCTTTTTTTCATTGAAGAGACATTTAACCTATTAACTTAACCAACTGATTACCATCTCTTTTAATTTAATATCCTGTAAATATAAATTAATGCAAGATTATCATTCAATGAATTCTGTGCCAACAAAGTTGTATTAACCTTTTGTGAACCATGAACTTTGACACCATATGTCATCTGACCATCTGGCCTTTTTTTTTTTTTTTTTTTTACTCTGTTGGTATTTAAACAATGTAAGCACGTTGTATCTGTATGTTGTATGTGGAATTTCCTGAAGAAGAGGTCGCACTGACCTTGAAACGCGTTGAATAAACCACCTTTTAAATTTATTATCCTTGGAACTTAATCATTAAGGCAGCGCGGATTTAACCCACACCTTCTGCACTTATTAAACCTGACAGGGCACACCTGTGAAGTGAAAACCATTCCCGGTGACTACCTCTTGAAGCTCATCAAGAGAATGCCAAGAGTGTGCAAAGCAGTCATCAAAGCAAAAGGTGGCTACTCTAAAGAACCTAGAATATAAGACATAATTTCAGTTGTTTCACACTTTTTTGCTAAGTATATAATACCACATGTGTTAATTCATAGTTTTGATGCCTTCAGTGTGAATGTACAATTTTCATAGTCATGAAAATACAGAAAAATCTTTAAATCAGAAGGTGTGTCCAAACTTTTGCTCTGTACTGTACATACATACACTCAGCTTTATATATATATATATATATAGAGATAGATAGATAGATAGATAGATAGATGGGTTTTTTTATTTACGTTGGAGGGCCCAATTCCAGCTGTTGTTGTCGGACCTGTGATTTCTATCTACACCACTGTGTACAGGATAATAGAGTATAATAAAGTAGTTATGGACGAGACTTAACTAACATTGTGCAGTGACTCTGCTTTCCATAATGTGATGGATATTTCTTGTTACTGAAACTATGATTGGCGTATTGTAATAACTAGGCCGCCCTATACTATCGAGTACTTGGGGGCGGGGGGCATTCAGCCAAACTCTGTCACACCTTCTTACACTGTGTTCCAAATTATTATGCAAATAATATTTCCTCATATTTTCTCTAAATTACCTATCTGAATTGCAGTCATTGTTATTTTCCAGTCATCTACTATTCTAGTATAATTGCAATGTTTTGGAACAAACTGCCTATGAAACCAGTATCTTTTAAAAAAAAATAAACACTCAAAATGCATGTCCCAAATTATTATGCACAGCAGAATTTTCAACCTTTTTTGTTTTATTTTGAACAAAAAGATGGTCAATTGTGAAGTTATAAGCATTATCAGCTTATTACAAAATGAAATCAAACAGTTTTCAAGTGAAAACTTTATTCTAGGTGATGTTACATTTGCACATAGGACCCCTTGTTCGAAAGAAGCTTCTGAACTCGCTCGTCCATTGAATTTGTCAGTTTTTGGATGGTTTCTGCTTCAATTGTTTTGCATGTGGACAGAATACCCTCCCAGAGCTGTTACTTAGATGTGAACTGCCTCCCGCCATCATAGACACTCCTTTTGATGATGCTCCAAAGGTTCTCAATGGGGTTGAGGTCAGGGGAAGATGGTGGCCACACCATAAGTTTGTCCTCTTTTATGCCCATAGAAGCCACAGATGCAGATGTGTTTTTTGCAGCGTGATACGGTGCATTATCATGCATGAAAATGATCTTGCTGCGGAAAGCACGGTTCTTCCTCTTGAACCATGGCAGGAAGTGTTGTTTTAGAAACTCCACATAGATTATGGAGTTCATCTTTACCCCTTCAGGGATCATAAACGGGCTGACAATCTCTCTCCCCATGATTCCAGCCCAAAACATTACTCCACCTCCTCCTTGTTGACGCCTTAGCCATGTTTTCATGGGGTGTCCATCAACCAGCCATCCTCCACTCCATCCATCTGGACCATCGAGCGTTGCACGGCACTCATCGGTGAACAAAACAGTTTGGAAGTCAGTCTTCATGTATCGTTTGGCCCACTGGAGCCGTTTCTGCTTGTGTGCAGTAGATAGAAGTGGTCGACAGGATGGCTTACGCACAGCTGCAGACCTCTGAAGGGCCCTGCATCTTGTTGTTCTGGGGACGTTGGAGGCACCAGCAGCTTCAAAAACTTGTCTGCTGCTATGACAAGGCATTTTTGCAGCTGCTCTTTTAACCTTACACAATTGCCTGTTGAAAGAGTCCTCAATTTTTCCTTATCAGCACGCACACGTGTGTGCTGGGAATCAGCTACATTCTTCTTGATTGTGCGATGATCACGATGAAGTATCTTGGCAATGTTGATTGTAGTCATGCCTTGACCTAAATACTCCACAATTTGTTGCTTCTCAGCAGCTGACACATCCTTTTTCTGTCCCATTTTGGCAAAAAATGTAGGCTGCTTAATAATGTGGAACAGCCTTCTTAAGTAGACTTGCCTTTATTTGGACACCCCTGCCAAACTAATGTGCACAGGTATCTGCAATTGCTTTCAGTGATATAAAGAGCCCTGACACACATCACCATCAATGAGTTTAAATGACAAACAAAAAAATTCTAATCTTATCACTCAATCTTTTTGCATAATAATTTCTAACACCGTGTAGATGCCATGTTTGCTTTACACAGCAGCAAGTGGTTAAACTGCCAGGGTTTTTGTGCAGCCGCTCCTGTGCCGTCCCTGTGGTGCACATCTATGCTCTGGGACCCAAAAGAGTTAATTTAAAAAAAACAAACAAACAAACAAACAATAGTTTGTGTGAAAAAATAAAAAATGTCTTCTCCCTTTCCCATGTTTTTTTTTCTTTTTACAAGAATTGTTGGAGCCAATTTTCTTTAGAAACATTTCAATATCTATTTTTTTTCTGGTGTTTTTCCTGTAATATAGGAAAGCCTAAGGCCAGAGATAAACCCCATAAATCACTGTACATGGAGACTTTAGGATCAGATCATTTCTGTCCGCGTTGATTGTGGAAACAAAAAAGCTTTTCTCAAAACCTCAAACTTCTGTGTGTGAATCAGACCTGAGATCTAACGTGATAGAAGATTCCAGTGCGGGGAAGACGGGAAACCTTCATATAGAGGCCGGTGGGGATGGAGTCAGTGACCGACTCTGGACAGATCTGTTTCTAGAGCCGCAGTAGAAGATGAAGATGTCGTCCTCATCATGAAGTCGTTATTTCTCCTGTCACGTGTAATGAATATCTCCTGCAGTATTACTAATGCCGATTCCAGGGTTGGTAAATGAGACAAGAATTAGCGTTATGGAAGATGAGTCTATGAGGAACGTATTCAGCTGCCGACTCCGAGGAAGAACCTGCTTGTTGTCTGTGGCCTAAATATATAGGTCTTATTAGTAGATGTAAAGAAGGAAACTAAATACTCAAAAATAATAAATCTCCTCATATGTTTCCCTTATTATCTCCAGTAATTGTATTATTACACAGGATTTTTATGACGTTACATCTCATCTTCTTCTCATTCAGGTCTCTACAATATCGGATCCTCTCACTGAAGATCTTCTACAAAAGAGAATTTTCCTGCTTTACCCATCAAAGATGGATATGGACAGAGACCAGATGGCGGAGAGGATATTACACCTCACCCTAGAGATCCTCTTCCGGCTTACTGGAGAGGTGAGAGATTCTGATGACGTCACATTACATCATTCTTATCTATGGGAATAACAGATGGACAGAACTGGAGAGGTGAGGACTCTGGAAATGTCTGTAGTGAGATTTATTAATGTGTCTCTCCATAACCAGGATTACACAGTAGTGAAGAAGACCTCTAGTGAGCGCTGTCAGGACCCTGTGTCTGAGGGATGGGGAAGACCCCTGAGCCCAATCACGGGGCCTCAACCTCACCCCCTGATACATGAGGACATCAATGACCAGAAGATCCTAGAACTCACCTACAAGATGATTGAGTTGCTGACTGGAGAGGTGACACTGCTGGGAATGCTGGGACATTATACAGTAACACTATGAAGGGATCAGGGGGATGACGGTATCATTGTGTGTGTCAGGTTCCTATAAGGTGTCAGGATGTCGCTGTCTATTTCTCCATGGAGGAGTGGGAGTATTTAGAAGGACACAAAGATCTGTACAAGGACGTCGTGGTGGAGGTTCCCCAGCCCCTCACATCACCAGGTAAGAGACTGGACTAAATACATATAGCCCATAATTATCTGTATGTAAAGAATGAATTCAGTCCCTGTATGTGTTTCCTCCAGATCTATCCAGTAAGAGGACAACACCAGAGAGATGTCCCCGTCCTCTTCTTCCACAAAACTGCAAGCAAGAAGATCCCAATGCTCCTCAGGATCATCAGGTAGATGGACAGAAGGTGTCGTGAGATCTCCCCTATGATGTGTAGATGCCGGTGAAGGTCTTGTGCTCAGTCTTGCTTTATCCACCAGTATTATATGTTTTATACTTGTGTAATGAGAATGGTGGAGATGGCAGGATTAGAGCTGATCATAGATGTGACTTCTCCATCTGTCGGTGACTTTTACAATATTTGTTTCAGGGTGAAGATCTGACTTATATTAATACTACAGAGACGTATGTCAGAGATGATGAGTGGTATAAAGAGGAGATTCCTACATATGACTACCCAGGTGAGTAGTAACCACTAAATGCAGAGAGGTCACAGATTCTTCTCAGTCACTGGCTGTGGCTACTTTATCGGTGGTGTAGTCCGGCCTTATTACCATGATCACCATTTTGCCTCTAGACCACAACATTCTCCTCCACCCAAAACTGTTCAAATGACTTTGGGCATTGAAAGCCCTTTTCTATAGAACTTACAACCTGGTAGATCCACCTACCCCCTGGGTTTAGGAGACGCTGTTACCTGCCCAGATCTGTAAACTATAAAGCCAAATGACAGCGCACGTAGAATGTGCTGACAAGATAGAAAATCACTTGAAGAAAAATATTATGATGGGCCTGTAAGAGAAAGCGGAGGGTAATGATGCTGTTGGCTTCCTAGAACCCTGATATCTTATTGGATGAATCTACCTTCTCCCCCTTCTGTGCTGCTGAATGTGCTCATATGGTCCCTACAAGACCAGGTCCAGTCTTTCTGGCCAAACTTCACTTTTATGATCGCCAACATTAAATGTGCAGTGAGGCCAAGTGTGAATTTCTGGACAATAACAGAGTTTCCCTTTTATCCTGACTTTTCAATTTGTATTAAAACCGACTAACTTCAAGGAGGATTGTGATAATCTACATAAACACATCACACCTGTGCCATGATATATCTCTAAGCTGTGCGCGGCTGATGGCTGTAATATACATTTATTCCCGCCTGCAGGAGATGTGTTGGCTCCAGCCCTGGTTTCATGGATTCACTCCACATCATAAATTACATTATTTCTGATCCTAAGAAATTCAGATTACTGCACAATCTCTCCTGAAATGGGGAGCAATATTATTTTCTGTAATCTTCTGGTCAGGATTCATAGTAGCTCCAATGGTCCACCATAAATAAATGCAACTCTGGTTTACTGCTGTGTAATCTGTATTTGTAGTTTTCACTTAATGAGATTCTCGTGGGGCGGGGCTTTGTGTTGTGCTCTGATTACATATTCATCTGTATTGGCATATGATATGTCGCTGATCCCTCACTGACCTGCCCCCCCCATTTTGACATAATGCATATAATAGTGTTGATATTATTGTTGATAATGCCTATAATATTGTGGCTATTGTGAGGATTAGAAAAAAAAAATTACATCCAGCAAAATGACACCAGTGGCGCCTGTCTAGTAGCATGTATCTCTTACTTATAGATTCTACTGTGCAGGCGCCGCCATCACCGGTGACATTTTGCTGGATGTAATTTTTTTTTTCTAATCCTCCCAATAGCCACAATATTATAGGCATTATCAACAATAATATCAACACTATTACCGTATATACTCAAGTATAAGCCGACCCCCCTAATTTTGCCACAATTAACTGGGAAAACTTATTGACTCGAGTATAAGCCTAGGGTGGAAAATGCAGCAGCTACCGGTGAATTTCAAAAATAAAAATAGATGCTCCATACCGTTCATTATGGCCCCATAGCTGTGCCATATAGTGCTCTGCACCGTTCATTATTGCCCCATAGCTGTACCATAGAAAGCTGTGCCATATAGTGCTCTGCACCGTTCATTATTGCCCCATAGCTGTGCCATATAGTGCTCTGCACCGTTCATAATTGCCCCATAGATGTGCCATAGAAAGCTGTGCCATAGAAAGCTGTGCACCGTTCATAATTGCCCCATAGCGCTCTGCACCGTTCATAATTGCCCCATAGCTGTGCCATATATAACGCTGCTGCTGCTGCAATAAAAATAAAAAAACACATACTCACCTTTCTTGCTTGCAGCTCCTCAGCGTCCCGTCCCGGCGTCTCTCCGCACTGACTGATCAGGCAGAGGGCGGCGCGCACACTATATGCGTCATCGCGCCCTCTGACCTGCACAGTCAGAGCAAGAGGACGCGAAGACAGAGCGGCGCCCAGCGGGTGGAACGCGGACAGGTGAATATGACATACTTACCTGCTCCCGGCGTCCCGCTCCTTCCCCCGGACAGCTGGTCTTCGGTGCCGCAGCCCCTTCGTCTATCAGCGGTCACCGGCACCGCTGATTAGAGAAATGAATAGGCGGCTCCGCCCCTATGGGAGGTGGAGCCGCCTATTCATTTCTCTAATGAGCGGTCCCACGTGACCGCTGAACAGGGGAAGAGCTGCGGCACCCGGAGACCGTGGAACAGGCAGGGGGAGCGCCAGGAGCCCCGGAAGCTGGTAAGTATGCCTCAGCGCCCTCTCCCCCTCACCCGCCGACCGTGACTCGAGTATAAGCCGAGAGGGGCACTTTCAGCCCAAAAAATTGGGCTGAAAATCTCGGCTTATACTCGAGTATATACGGTATATGCATTATGTAACATGGGGGCAAGTCAGTGAGGGAGCAGCAACTTGTCATAGGCCAATACAGATGAATATGTAATCAGAGCACCACATAAAGCCCCACCCACAGGCCGGCCACAGCCTCGCCTCAGAGCACGAGAATCTCATTAACTGAAAACTACAAATACGGAGTAAACAACAACCACAAGACGGATTTCATCACCAGGTATCAGTGTAATCAGTATAACTGCACCGACCTGACAGTGTCTGTAGGTTACTGAGCACAATCCTGCTGACAGGTTCCCTATAAGACATCTCCGCTCTGCTCTATTATACACAGTTCTCTTTAAATGTGTAATATTTTTTCTTGAAGCTCATCTGACCGAAAATATTTGAGCTTCTGATAGTTAAGATTGTGAAGTCACCGAGCCCCGTGCTCTAATTACCCCAGAGAGGTTTTACCACTAGCTACTCATTTATTACTGACTAGATGGTGGCCCGATTCTAACGCATCGGGTATTCTAGAATATGTATGTATGTACGTCGCGCTGTGAGTGGCGGTTAAATTCCGCGCCAATATCGCTGATTGGTCGTGGCCAATCAGCGAAGCGTGGTTCAAATCTGGTGCCAATTTGCGGCCGTACTGCGCCTGTCGCTGATTGGTCGCGGCCGGCCGGCCGAGCACGACCAATGACCGAAGAGTGGTTTAAATCCCGCGTCTGTCGCTGATTGGTCACAGGATGTCGGGGGTTCGGTGTGCAGGATATAGTCCAGCCACGTAGTATGTAGTATATAACACAGCCACGTAGTGTATAGCACAGCCACGTAGTATATAGCAGCCATGCAGTATATAACATAGCCCACGTAGTATGCAGCAGTGTGAGCACAATATATCTGTTAAAAAAAAAAAAGAATTTAAAATAAAAAATAGTTATATACTCACCCTCCGGCGTCCACCGATGCACGCGAGCGGCGAGGCTGCCGCCAGCTTCCGTTCCCAGTGATGCATTGCGAAATTACCCAGACTTAGCGTTCTTGCGAGACCGCTAAGTCATCTGGGTAATTTTGCAAAGCATCTCTGGGAACGGAAGCTGGCGGCAGCCTCGCCGCTCACGTGCATCGGTGGACGCCGGAGGGTGAGAATAGCACCATTTATTTTTTTTTTTTATTATTTTTAACATGTTTTTACTATTGATGCTGCATAGGCAGCATCAATAGTAAAAAGTTAGTTACACAGGGTTAATAGCATCGTTAACAGACTGCGTTACACCGCGTTATGCCGTGGTGTAACGCAGTCGGTTTAACAGACTGCTTAAACGCTATGTGGGCGGTGGGCGCTGACTAGGGGGGGGGGTGAAGGGGGCACTGACTGCAGGGGAGTAGGAAGCAGCCATTTCAGCTACTTGGGATTTCCGTGACAGACGGAAGTGCCCCTTAGACGATTATATATATATATATATATATATATATATATATATATATATAATATATATATATATAGATGGACACTGTTCAGTTTGAGCATTTCAGTAGATGTTATTGTAAATAGTCAGTTTTTGATTGCAGTAGTGTCCAAAATGCTCTGATTTAACCTCTTCCCGCAGCCAGTTTTGTGTTCTTAATCAGGCCCCATTTTTACAATCTGACGTGTGTCACTTTATGTGGTGATAACTTTGGAATTATTCACAAAGGATAATAGAAAACAAATGGATCTTACAAGTTATTTTCCCTTCCCCCATGACGACACACCTGAGAGAGAGGGGATCTGCCCAGTCAGGACAGGAAACCCTACTGAAAATAAAAGGGCGGTACCTCTCTGTCGCTTCAGTTGGGAGTTGGGTTTCCGGTCCTGACAGGGACCCTCGTGCTGAACACGGCGGAGAAGTTTCCATTTACCCAGTACCTGTCCCGGCGTGGAAAAACAGGCAGCACCTGTGCGTCGGTGTTCGGGTTCTGGATGTGCCGTCCGCAGGTCCTCCGGGGCTCTGCGTCCGAGCGGGCGTCCGTGCAGCACGGTCGGATGGCCGGGCTCCTTCCCTGGCTGCCACGCCGCCCTCCTCTCTCTGCTGGCGTCCAGGTGCGGCGGCCGCTTCCGGGTTGCCCGTCTGACGTCACGCGCATGGAACGCTGGGAATGGGCGTGCCCGCGTGACGTCGGAGGCGGGCGCCGGATCGAAGATGGTGGCGCCCATGAAGAAAACGCCGGTCAGTGGAAAAGGACTCCGGCGGCGCGGCAGAGGAGGGGAGGTGTCATGATATGTACTTTTTGCCCTGTCCTGTATTTGAATAATATGCCATTTGATGTATGTAACTGTTCTCTGGTTTCTATTAGCTGTAATTTATGTATTTTCTTGTGCTGGGAGTTCACCTGTAACAATATGTCTCTTTCCCCAACAATTGCATTCCTCTAATGTAATTATGTAAGTAACCTGTCTCCTTTCCACAAGAATTGTGTACCTGGACCTTAATTTAATTCAGGCTTGTGCCAACAGCTAGGGGAATTCCCCCATTGTTTTCATAAACAGAAGATAACTCCAAATACACAAACTTCTAGACACACCGGAGCCTACCATTCTAGAAGCTTCGGATGAACCCTCCTCCCCTACACACACATGGGCTGACCCCAGGAGCACAGACAAGAGACCAATGTGTGATCTAGTCAATTGTGTGTCGGATACTGGAAGAGAAGAAACCGAAGCTGTCTGAGGAAGCAATCGGTATCCGTGTGATTGTGGTAGATCTGTTGGACTCGTGGAAGGACTATTGTTTAGTTTATCGGGTGCGGGATTACTGGAAAGCACCTCCAGATCTGTTTCTTTACTTGGACTTATTGTGGACTCACGTTGACTTGAAGGACATTATGGATATTTGATGTTGTATGCTCCCTGCTTTAATAAATCTCGTTGGATCGTCCCTCGGCCTGTTGTCCCTTCCTGTTCTGCCGTACACCCCGTCACAAACTGGTTGGCAGCGGTGGGATCAGAGCAGAAGGAATGGAGGACAATGGCCCAACGTCGGGAACCAGCGTCGCAGAGAACAAGAACTGGACTTTGGGGAGCCTACAATCAAAGGCCCGTGAAGTAGGAGTCCGTTTTAAAGGACTCTCCAAGGAGCAGCTAATTGAGGCTTTGGAAGGAGTTCGCCTGCAAGATGACGCTAAGGATCCTCACAGCAAATGGAGGAAAGACTGCAGCCGGAGGTAAATACCCAAAAAAGTCAGTGGGTTGTGTGGTACGAGGAGGAGATGGCAGTGCTGGGTGAGGAGGCCACCATAGAAGATAAGAGGGAGGCCATTCACAGAGCTCAGGACATGGCATTGCTGGAGAGGCAGATCGCTTTGGAAGCAGCTAGAAGCTCCAGACAGACTGTAACCTCAGCACCCACCATGAGGGAACTCCCCAGAGTGTCCCGCAAAGACTTTAAGCCCTTTAATGAGGCTGCAGGCGACATTGAGGGCTTCTTCCAGGACTTTGAGCATCAGTGTCGATTAATGGAAGTCCCGGAAAGGGAGCGAGTCCGACATCTTGTGGGGCTCTTAGAGGGTGGAGCTGCCGAAGCCTATAGAGCTATGGACCCTCGGGGGAACCGTGAGTATGCGGAGATTAAACAGACTATTCTAGAACATTATGCTGTGACGCCAGACACTTACAGGACTCAGTTCTGTACTTTAGCCTGTGATGGGGAAGTGTCTTTTAAGATATATGCTCATAGACTCAAACAAATATGTCATCGTTGGCTGGAGGCAGAGGAGGCCTTAACCTGGAACACCTTTCTCCAGGTTATCCTAAAAGAACAATTCTTTTCCCAGTGCCCTGTTGAGATCAGGGAATGGGTGCGTGAGAGGAGACCAGCGACAGTGGAAGAAGCTGCATCTCTCGCTGATGAGGCTCTCACCATCAAGCCTCAGTGGAGGGTTCTGTTGGAGGATGGAGAGAGGCCTACCAGCTCCACAACACCGGTGGCCCCCAGTTCTTCTGTCCCCATTGTTCCCCGTTCCTCTAAGCCACCACCTCATGCTGATACCCGTGTAAATGTGCCTCCAGTTGCTTCTACTGCGTTTTCTGGAATACGACGAGGAGAGGAAGTAGCAGAGCGCAGGTGTTATGGTTGTGGGCATCCGGGGCATCTGCAGGCCCAGCCAGCCCATGGAGGAGTCGTCCTCAAACCCCTACAGCACCTTCAGGTGGGAGCCGGCCTCCAGGTTTCCTTACCCCTCGCCCAAGAGGACACCTTGGATGGAGTGAGACCCAGAACAGATGCTATCGATGTGGGCAGCCGGGGCATCTGCAAGCCTCCTGCCCAGCTGTTCAAATGAGGATTGATCCTGTACCCAGTCGTATTATTATGTACAGCCAAGTGCCATGGAGGAAGACGTGTCACCACTACGTGAGGACTGGCCTAGTGCCTCAACCACCCATGTTGCACCACTAGAAGTTTATGGTGTGCGACCCGCAGCTATGACGACTTCTGCTCATCGAGGTAAGCACTTGCAGGAGGTCGTGCTGGATGGACAGAGACTTATTGGATTTTGTGACTCGGGGGCTTTCCTCACACTAGCTGATCCCCGAGTGGTTTGGCCTGAGGCAATTCATAGAGGACCTGGGACTGTCATTGAACTGGCTGGTGGACAATGGAGGACTATTCCCACAGCCACTGTGGATCTGAACTTTGGTTTTGGGCTCAGGCGATGTGTGGTTGGGGTGATGGGTGGTCTGCCTGCAGATGTTCTCCTGGGCAATGATGTGGGAGAGCTACGATGCCAATTCGTGGCTGCATGAAGCCACATGTAAGTTACGCTCTGCCTGTGTGTACTTAACCAGCGACCTGTAGAGGTCCCTAGTACGTACACAAATTGGGAGGGGAAGGGATTGTCATGATATGTACTTTTTGCCCTGTGCTGTATTTGAATAATATGCCATTTGATGTATGTAACTGTTCTCTGGTTTCTATTAGCTGTAATTTATGTATTTTCTTGTGCTGGGAGGTCACCTGTAACAATATGTCTCTTTTCCCAACAATTGCATTCCTGGACTCTAATGTAATTATGTAAGTAACCTGTCTCCTTTCCACAAGAATTGTGTACCTGGACCTTAATTTAATTCAGGCTTGTGCCAACAGCTAGGGGAATTTCCCTATTGTTTTCGTAAACAGAAGATAACTAAAAATACACAAACTTCTAGACACACCGGAGCCTACCATTCTAGAAGCTTCGGATGAACCCTCCTCCCCTACACACACATGGGCTGACCCCAGGATCACAGACAAGAGACCCATGTGTGATCTAGTCAGTTGTGTGTTGGATACTGGAAGAGAAGAAACCGAAGCTGTCTGAGGAAGCAATCGGTATCCGTGTGTATTGTTTCGTTTATCGGATGCGGGATTACTGGAAAGCACCTCCAAATCTGTTTCTTTACTTGGACTTATTGTGGACTTCTCTTAGACTTGAAGGACATTATGGATATTTGATGTTGTATGCTCCCTACTTTAATAAATCTCGTTGGATCGTCCCTCGGCCTGTTGTCCCTTCCTGCTCTGCCGTACACCCCGTCACAGGAGGAGCCACCATTGGGCACCGGAGGAGGCAGGGAGTGCAGTGGATCCCCCATAAAAGGGGGGATGACTGCAGAAGACCCGCTCATGCCCAAAAGCTTCATCATGGAAGTGGGGCAACAGGAGCCGCCGTCACAGCAGCAGCATCATCATCAGGAGCTCTCGCCAGATGGCTTGCCGAGCCACCAGCATACCAGGAGAAGCCACTCAAGTGGTAGGAGCAGCAGTCGTCCTGTCCGGCAAGACTCTTCGGCGTCCAGAAGGGACGCTGCACGTGCATCTGTCCAGCCTCCGAAACCGGTAACCTTGACTGTCAGCGGTGGTGAGTGATCTACGTGAATGTCACCCTTATGGTAACAGGGTCCATTTTTTCTGTTTGATCACTTGGGGTCGAGGAAATCTAGCGGCAAAACAAAGAACCGAGAATGTGCCCTTTGTAAAGTCCCGCTTGCAGTTCAGTGGCAGAAGCTAACTGCATTAATAAAACTATACAGGAAGTGACCCCTAATTTCGCCACTAGCCTTAAAGCCATAATACAGGCAGAGATAAAAGACTCCTTAAAACTGGCCCTTAAAAAAACAGGGAGGAAAAGCCGCAATGTGTCTTCAGATTCCTCTCAGAAACAGGAGAGTCATAAATCATCCCGGTTTCCCTCTACCTCCTCTGCCTCTATCCAGTCCTCAGATTCCTCCTGTGACACAGGGGGTCGACCATGTTTTCCAACTGAGGATGTAGAAAAACTAGTCAAAGCGGTCAGGTCTGCAATGGGTCTTAAAGAGGCAAAGACACCTAGGTGTCATGTTTGGCGGGTTAGAAGAAAAAAAGGAAACGTACATTTCTGGTCAATGCAAAAATCAAAGCATTGATTGAAAAAGAATGGAAAAAACCCGAGAAAATGGGCACCTTGCTGTCCTCATCAAAAAGGAGATATCCTTTTGAGGAAAAAGACTCTGAATCCTGGGAGAAAATCCCTAAAATTGACGGTGCCGTGGCCAAATCTTTGAAAAAATCGTCCCTTCCATTAGAAGATTCATGTGTCCTAAAAGACCCGCTTGACAAAAAAGCAGATAGTTTTTTTGAGACACATCTGGGAAGCCTCGGCAGGGGGTCTGAAACCAGCAATAGATGGGACGTGTACGGCCCGCGCCCTTATGGTCTGGCTACAGCAGATAGAGGATCAGCTAAGGGTTAAAATACCTAGAGTCGACATCCTTGCGAATATATCCTTAGTGCAAGGAGCAGCAGCTTTTTTGGCAGCTAGAAGAGATCTTGGAACATGCATGTTAACCTAAGATTAAGGAAGCTTGGTCTCCAGAAACACGTTGAGATTCTTACCCATATGGTTCGTGCTGAAGTCTGTATCCTCCATGTTTAAAGTTTGTGAATAAAGAAAACTTTTTTACGGATTCGGTGAAGCTGGACATTCCTTTCTTTTTTTGACAATTTTGTAATAACTCCCCGGAGGTAAACCAGCAGGAGCAATCTGCTCTGGAAACAGAAGTCCTCGGACTTGTTCACAAAAATGTCTTGCAGGAAGTCCCGGCTCGGGGGGAAGGAAGGGGGTTTTATTCCCCCCTCTTTCTGATACAAAAACCAGATGGCTCCTGGAGAACCATAGTCAATCTAAGGAAGCTCAATCAATCAGTAGAGAACTATCAACACGATGGAGTCTATCAACACGACCACAAAACTTCTGTTCCAACACTGCTTCATGGCAGTAATAGACTTAAAAGAAGCATATTACCATATCCCAATACATCAGGAATATTGGAAATACTTGAGTGGCGTTTTACATACAAAACCAGATAAAACGTTACCAATATAAAGCCCTTCCATTCGGCCTGTCTACAGCTCCCAGAGTCTTCACCAAGGTGATGGTAGAGGTAATGTCATACCTCCGTTCCCAGGATGTACTGATTGTCCCATACTTGGATGACTTCCTTGTGGTAGGGAGGGCAGAGACCCATTGCATCCATCAAGTAACAGTTGTAACAGCAACTCTAATAGAGCTGGGATGGATAATAAATATCCCCAAGTCAAAGTTAGTTCCAGTAAAAGTGCAGTCCTTCCTAGGATTAATACTGAACTCCGAGCATCAGCTCTGCCTCCTTCCGGAGAACAAAGTAGCCAAAATAATCAACTTGACCAGTACAGCAATACATCAGCCTGCAATGACCCTAAGAAAAGCAATGTCCCTACTAGGCTCATTAACGTCTTGCATTCCGGCTGTTGGATGGGCACAATTTCACTTGAGACAACTGCAGTGGGAAGTTCCGTCAGCTCAGAAACTGTTAAGAGGGCTTTTGGAAGGAAATCAATGTTTTTCTCAGGGCGTAAGAGATTCCCTAATTTGGTGGACTGTGAGGGAACATCTGACAATGAGGGTCCAGTGGCAGAAACCGGTCGAAGAGATCATCACGACCGACGCAAGCGGTATAGGTTGGGGTGCTCACCTGAGGTCTCACTCAGTACAAGGAACCTGGTCCTTCCAAGAAAGGAATAATGGCTCAAATGAAAAAGCACTATGGGCAGTGGAAAAGGCCTTGAAACATTTCTCCCCTTGCTCCAGGGCCACCATACTCGAATTATGACGGACAATTGAGCAGTGGTGGCTTATATCAATCACCAAGGGGGGACGAGGTCCCAGGGCCTCATGTAGGTGTCAAATCTACTTTTCCAGTTGGCAGAGCAACACCTGTCATCCCTCACAGCACTACACATAAGGGATGTAGAAAACACAGGCAGACTTCCTGAGTCGCAGAGGTCTGAAACAGGGGGAATGGTCCTTGAACCCCGAGGTGTTCCAACAAATAATACAAGCCTGGGTACACCAGAAATAGACTTATTTGCCACCTCACACAACAAAAAAGTCAAAAAATGTTTCTCCCTAAAAACAAGAGAACATCCTTTTGCAGTAGATGCCCTGCTAATACCATGGAGGTTCTCTGGCCTACGCATTCCCCCCGATAGTGATGATTCTAACAGTAGTCTGGAAGATCATAAAGGCCATGGTTCTCCCTTCTAAGGCAGATGTCATTAACAGACCCATGGATTCTGCCAGAAGTTCCGGACATGTTAACCCAGGGACCAGTGACCCACTCTCAGGTGAAGGGCTTCCATCTGACAGCCTGGAATTTGAGAGGGCGTTACTGAGTCACCAAGGATTCTCACCAGGGTTAGTCTCTGTTAGTCTCCACCCTTTTGAAAAGCAGAAAACCTATAACATCTAGAATCTATGGTAGGACGTGGAAAAAGTTTCTTGACTTCCTGGGTGAACCGTTGGGGGATGTAGCTCCAGCGGGACCAATCCTAGAGTTCCTGCAGGCAGGGTTGCAACTCGGATTAGCAACTAGCACCCTTAAGGTTCAAGTCTCAGCCTTGGGGACCCTATACAACTGCAACCTAGCATCAAATAGGTGGGTTTCACGATTCATAAAATCCTGTGGCAGGTCTAGGCCGGTTATTATCCCAAAAATCCCTCCTTGGGATCTAAATTTAGTCTTAAAAGCCTTAACAAAAGACCCTTTTGAGCCTTTGCAGGAGTTGTCACCTAAATTACCCACCCTGAAAACAGTCCTACTGGTAGCCCTAACATCGATGCCATATCTGGCATACCTCCCCAAGGTGGTTCTAAAATTCCATAGGAGTCAGGATATTACTTTACCATCGTTTTGCAATAATCCTAAAAATCCTTAGGAACAAAAGTTCCATATGTTAGATGTAAGAAGATCTGTGCTACAATACATGACCATGACTAGTCAGTGGAGGAAAGACCAAACCCTATTTGTAGCCTTTCAGGGTAGTAAAAAAGGCTGCGGGGTAGCTATAAGTACCATTGCTAGATGGATCAGG
Organism: Ranitomeya variabilis; assembly: GCF_051348905.1. Taxonomy (NCBI): domain Eukaryota; kingdom Metazoa; phylum Chordata; class Amphibia; order Anura; family Dendrobatidae; genus Ranitomeya; species Ranitomeya variabilis. Next base: position 722,816,080 of record NC_135235.1, on the reverse strand, counting down.
GAGGCCATTAGTCTATCCTACTCTGTGAGTGGCGCTCCAGTTCCTAATGGCATCAAGGCTCACTCCACCAGAGCCGTGGCTACCTCCTGGGCAGAGAAAGCTGCTGTATCGATTGACCAAATTTGCAAGGCAGCTACCTGGTCCTCACCCTCAACTTTTTTCAAACACTACCGGCTAGACCTTTCCTCCTCTGCTGACCTAACCTTTGCTAGAAGGGTACTTCAAGCGGTGGTCCCTCCCTAAGGTTTAATTCTACAAAAGTCTCTCAGGTGTGCCGTCATGGGGGAAGGGAAAACACCAAGGTTACTTACCGGTTGCCGTTTTTTCCGGAACCCATGACGTCACCTGTATATTCCCCCCCTTTATCACCTTTACAGTGTGCACTATAATTTGGGGTGTTTTTAGTTCATATGATGTGGTGATGGATTTTCCATGTGTAAAAACCAGGGGGGCCTCTCATGCTCTAAAAACCAACTGAAGTGACAGAGAGGTACCGCCCTTTTATTTTCAGTAGGGTTTCCTGTCCTGACTGGGCGGATCCCCTCTCTCAGGTGTGCCGTCATGGGTTCCGGAAAAACCGGCTACCGGTAAGTAACCTTGGTGTTTCCCAACTTCTCACAATACCCTACATATGATTCTACACTACCCTCTGGGCACATGGCAGTGTTCAGAAGGGAAGTAGCGCCATTTAGCTGTTTGAATGCAGACCTAGCTGGAATAGTTTGCAGGCACAATGTATTGGGAGCACTGTTCGTGGTCAACCGGCAACTCAAAAGATCTCCACCATGAACATGCTTGGCACTATGTTCTCTGCTTTCCATGTCCCAAGGATTGCCTTGCTCATTGCCATTTAACACCATTACATGGATCTGGACTTACACTGGGACCCCTAGGCTTGGACCATGGTGTTACTTGCTATTCTGTGGTATTAGATGGCAAGAAGAATAGTCAGGTAGCTGGGTCAGAACCAGAAGGACAGAATACAGAATCAGAAGACACGAGTAGTCAGTAGACACGGTCACAACAGAGGACTGAACCAGAGGAGACCAACGCTGTTTCTGGCAGATTCCGGCCATGTGCTTTGAGCTTTAGTAGGGTGTGGTACTTTCCAATTGGCAGAAGTAGAGAGCAGATTACTCCAGCTTTACAGCAGGAACAGATCCCAGATGAGATTGGACACACCATGTGCAGAAGCACTAATATGACTAAATGACAGAAAACCAGAATAGTCAAAATCCCCATAAAGTGATTCCATTTTATAAATTATTTACTGAGGGTTATAATCTATACATATGTGGTCAAAATTGTTGGTGTCCCTCGTTTAATGACAGAAAAAACGACAATGGTCACAGAAATAACTTGAATCTGACAAAAGATCTATGAAAATGATCAAATGAAAGTCAGACATTGCTTTTTAACCATGCTTCCACAGAATTTTTCAAAAAATAGCTCATGAAATAGACCTGGACAGAAATGATGGGACCCCTGAAAATAATGTGACAAAAGGGACATTTAAAATCTCGGTGTGTCCACTAACTAGCATCACAGGTGTCTACAATCTTGGAAACAGTGAGTGGCCTGTGTATATTGCTACTGATACTGACTGCCCAAAAATAGTTATTTCATAAAAATAACAACGTTTATTAAAAACATGATATTACACGAAAATCACAAAAATCATGATAAAAACAGCTTATCAATGACAAGGCTCATAGAGAACTTCTGTGTAAAGGACACAAAAACAGTGGCACTGAGAAAAAGCAGGCTGGGCAAGCAGAGGTGATAAATCTTCAACTCAATAAACTTCAATGCAATAGCAAAAAAGTGTATAGTGCAAATAAGGTGCAAACATTATACCAATTATACGGAAAAGTAGAGGGCTCAATATGGCTAAGGCTGGTTTCACATTTGCGTTTGTGGCCGCAACGTTTGTACCGCATATAAACGCATGCGTCGTGTTTTCCTATATTTAACATTAAAAACGCATGCGTTTTTTTTGTTCACGTTTTGCCGCGTTTGACGACGCATGCGTCGTCTCGTTGTTTGCGGCTTGGCACAGAAATGCAACATGTAGTAATTTCTAGAGGCGTCTATTTGCCGCCAGGAAACGCATGCGTTCGATTGCGCAAGGATTGCGACAAAAAAACGCATTGCTGTCAATGTAAACGCATGCGTTTTTAAGCACATGCATTTTGATGCGTTTTTGAACGCATGCGTTTCAATTGAGAAAAACATGTCTGGACACTGATAAGCCACCCCCCACCATCAAGGTGATAAAGGGAGGGTGTGGACAGTTGCAGGTAACTTCTCACCAGACTCTGAAGCAGACGAGACACAGACAGGCTACATCTTGGAGGAAAACAAGACCCTGAACAATGTGAGTATATCCTAGCCAATGCCTTCATTTTCTATTTTCTGTCTCTACATGTCCTAATTTCTGCCATTTCTTTCTTTCTACATGCATCAGAATGTCTTCTTCGGATTCTTCATCTGGTGAGGAGTTTCGGCCAGGACAGTCGGAAGTGGAGCATGTCAGTGAGGTATTTGCCTCTTCAGATTTGTAAGTATTCGTCTCGTCTCGAAAGCTTGCAATTTGTTACCATCTTTTCAGTTAGCCATTAAAAGGTATCAACCACTGAGGACTCTCAATTCTAAACATTTTTGTATCTACTGGCTAACACGGTACCAAGATATATTTCTTTCCCATATCCAGGAGGTCAGCAAAAGCCTTGATCAAGTGAAAGCCGACCTCCAGAGGCCAGCACATCATTTTTTTTTATCAAATTGAGCAGGGCATGTCGGAACACCTTACTCCTGATCTCCAGCTGAGTGTCATGCAGGCCTGCAATGCTGCTTACGTGCAGGCTATGCAGCAGAGTCGGTATTTCCAGCAGACAGTGGGGGCATTTCCACCTGTGCCTTCACTGTCATGATTGTCCTCAATGCCGACCTCTGCTGCGTCCCACTTCACGGCCACCTCAATTCCTTCCACAGCCGGACACCACTACAGCACCACCACCATGCCGAGTGCAGTTGGACATCCCATCGCCACCACCATGACATCCGCTGCTCCTGCTTGGACCTCCTCCACTGACACCACGATGCAGCAGGACCCTGGCATGGCCATCCGTACCGCCTCCTCCACGATGCAGCAGGACCCTGGCATGGCCTTCCGTACCGCCACCTCCACGATGCAGCAGGACCCTGGCATGGCCTTCCGTACCGCCACCTCCACGATGCAGCAGGACCCTGGCATGGCCTTCCGTACCGCCACCTCCACGATGCAGCAGGACCCTGGCATGGCCTTCCGTACCGCCACCACCACGATGCAGCAGGACCCTGGCATGGCCTTCTGCTCTACAAGCGCTATGGACTCTGGCATGGCTGCACGCTCTACGAGCACTATGGACTCTGGCATGGCTGCACGCTCTACGAGCGCTATGGACTGCAGCTTTGTGTGTCTTTAGTATACAGATATGAGGTGGGCCAAAAAATATTACATGTATCTCCATAATCTCTTTTTGTCTGTGCCTATTGTGGCAGACTGAAGAGAAAATGGTGGAAATACAGTGCAGACCTCTACTGAACAGGTCAGGTGTCAAAAAACTCATTAGTTATGACACCTGACCTGTTGAGTAGAGAACTGCCTTGTATAACCACCATTTTCTCTTCTTTATACATAATCTATTACACACAAATTGAGGGACAATGGTGGTCACACACTGCATATCTGCTCACATGCACAGGTGTCAGAAATAGTGAATTCATGAGCCTGTATATGTTTATCATGAATTAATTATTTCTGACACCTGACTTGATGAGTATAGATTGTGTGACAGTGATTGTCTCTTCAGTTTGTGTCCAATGGATACAGGAGAAGAGAATCATGACACAATGACGTCAAAAAGCTTACCAATAAAGCAACATGGCTGCCACTACTAGCAGTATGTGGCCAGTGTTTTATATCAGTATTTGTAAGCCAAAACAAGGAGTGGAACAATTAGAGGTAAATTATGATATTAACCCCTTTCTGCCAGCTGACGGAATAGTACGTCAGCTGGCAGATCCCCTGCTTTAAGGTGGGCTCCGGCGGCAAGCCCACCTTAAAGCCGCGACATGTCAGCTGTTCTGTACAGCTGACATGTGCGCGCAATGAGCGCGAGCGGAATCGCGATCCGCCCGCGCCCATTAACTAGTTAAATGCCGCCGTCAAGCGCTGACAGCGGCATTTAACTAGCGCTCCCGGCCGCGTGGCCGGAAGTGCTCGCACTGCTGACCCCCGTCTCATGATCGGGGGTCAGCAGTGCATCGCCATAACGACCAGAGGTCTCCTTGAGACCTCTATGGTTGTTGATGGCCGAATGCTTTGAGCGCCACCCTGTGGTCGGCGCTCAAAGTACACGACCATTTCTGCTACATAGAGGTGATCTGTATTTCACCTCTATGTAGCAGAGCCGATCGAGTTGTGCATGCTTCTAGCCTCCTATGGAGGCTATTGAAGCATGCCAAAATTAAGAAAAAAGTGTTTAAAAATATAAAAAAAATAAAAAAAAATATAAAAGTTCAGATCACCCCCCTTTCGCCCCAATCAAAATAAAATAATTAAAAAAAATCAAACCTACACATATTTGGTATCGCCGTGTTCAGAATCGCCCGATCTATCAAAAAACAAAGGATTAACCTGACCGCTAAATGGCGTAGCGAGAAAAAAAATCAAAACGCCCAAATTACGTTTTTTTGTCGCCGCAACATTGCATTAAAATGCAATAACGGGCGATCAAAAGAACGTATCTACACCAAAATGGTATCATTAAAAACGCCAGCTCGGCACGCAAAAAATAAGCCCTCACCCGACCCCAGATCATGAAAATTAAAGACGCTATAGGTATCGGAAAATCGCGCAATTTTTTTTTTTTTATTTTTTTAGCAAAGTTTGGAATTTTTTTTTCACCACTTAGATAAAAAATAACCTAGACATGTTAGGTGTCTATGAACTCGTAATGACCTGGAGAATCATAATGGCAGGTCAGGTTTAGCATTTGGTGAACCTAGCAAAAAAGCCAAACAAAAAACAAGTGTGAGATTGCACTTTTTTTGCAATTTCATCATACTTGGATTTTTTTTCCCGTTTTCTGTTACACGGCATGGTAAAACCAATGGTATCGTTCAAAAGTACATCTCGTCCCACAAAAAATAAGCCCTCACATGGCCATATTGACGGAAAAATAAAAAAAGTTATGGCTCTGGGAAGGAGGGGAGCGAAAAACGAAAACGAAAAAAGCTCAGGGGGTGAAGGGGTTAACATAATAACTAGCACCTCTGTTTTTATCACCCACTCCTGGTTTTGGATTACAAAAACTGATATTTAAATACAGATCAAATACTGCCAGTTTTGGGACAGCCTTGGTTTGGAGAGGAAAAAGATAGGAGACACGGTCAACACAACCAAAACTAAAGTTTATTAATGAGAAATATTATTATCATTGTAGAAAATTACTGGTACAGATGTAATTACAACAGGACATTTACACAACATTGTCCTGCCATGACACACATCCAATATCTGAATCAAAAAAGGCAGCAAATTGGTCCCGCATGAGACCAACGGCTGCAGTTGACCGCAGCGGGTGATGCTGGAAATCGTGCAGTGGGTGTGCAACTGGTTCATCCAGTTCAATGTTGGGTTGCTCCTTAACCATTATATAATTGTGCAGAACCACACAGGCTTTGACCACCTCGTCGACTGTTTCCACTTTTAGATTAATGGCTGATGCAAGAATGCGCCATTTAGCGACCAGAATGCCAAAGGTACACTCCACTGTTCTTCGGGCCCTGGTCAGTCTGTAGTTAAAGATCCTTCTAGTGTGGTTCAAGTCCCGACTGGAATAGGGCTTCAGTAGGTTTTCACACATCTGAAAGGCCTCATCCCCAACCATAACAAATGGCATCGGTGGACCTTGAGTGTTGGGGAGAGGTTGTGGCGGGGGAAAATTTAAATTTTTGCCATACACACGGCGTCCCATATCCGAGTTCTTGAAAGTCTGGGAATCGTTGCCACGGCCAAAAGCTCCAATGTCCACGGCGATGAAGCGACAGTTCGCACCGGCTATTGCCATGAGCACAACAGAAAAATAATTTTTGTAATTGAAGTACTCCGATCCTGTTCTGGCTGGTTTGATAATGCGAATGTCCTTTCCATCCACCGCTCCTAAACAGTTGGGGAAATCACACACATTCCAGAATTTTTCCGCAATTTCAAGCCACATGTCCAAGGTGGGTAGGGATATAAACTCATCCCGGAGTACATTCCACAAAGCCTGGCAGGTGTCCACAACTATTCCGGACAGGGTGGATATTCCAAGCCGGTATTGGAAGTGGAGGGATGATAAACTCTCTCCGGTTGCCAGAAATCTGGAAGAAAAACAAACACAAAAAACATTACAATCTATTCTTTTTATGGTGTGGTTACGCTAAAGAAAGAAAGGAAAATAGCCAATAAATACATGTCAGAAAACACTAAATTTGGACTGTCATTGGTTTAGATTTTGAATGTACCTTAATGTAACCAGCAGACGTTCCTCCGGTGGAATCGCTCTATGGAGCTGGGCGTCCTGTCGCCGTATGGCTCCTTGGACATGAGAAAGCAAATCCCGGAACGAGTCTTGCGACATCCTGGTGTATTCCTGGAATTTCTCCGGGTTGGCATTAAGCTCGGCATAGAGCGTGTGATAGGCTCCACGGCTCTCACGTAGTTCGATAATGGGGTGCCTCCAAAAACGCCTACGTTGTCTCCTTCTCCATCTTTCGCGATTTCTGTCTTGCTCCCAAGCAAAAGTACAGGCAAGAAACATTTTGAAGCTGAAATCCAGGTTGAAATAAAAGCTCTCCATGCGAAGATCCATCATGACACAGGATGCAGTAGCAAACTGTTAAAATTTCAGTAGCCCTAGGGTCTATATATAGAGATCCTATAGTACACGCCCTCTGTAGTCCCATTGGCGGTGTCTGGTTATCTTGATTTTTCTCTTGTGAAATTTCTCATCATGCGCACCAAAAACGCAAACGCAGGAAAAAACGCGTACAAACGCGGCCTTTTTTTTAATCGCATGCGACAACGCATGCGTCTAAAAAACGCCGCGTTTGTACGCGTTTATATGCGTTTTTTCCACCACGTGCGGATTTAAATGCTAATGTGAAACTAGCCTTAATGTGGGAGAGTATACATCACTCTAAATAAACCCATTAGCCAAATATCACTACCCTAGGGATAAAAGCAACACTCAAAGTCCTGCTTACCCATGTCGCCTGTCAACATGTTTCCAGGCAGCCCCGACGCGCATTTCGCGTGGGCTTCTTCACAAGGCTGCCTCCTGAACGTGCGTCGGGGCTGCCTTGGGCACACGCTGACAGGCGAGGAAAATTGATGACAAATCAATTAGACTTTTATAATACGAGTTTTTTAAACATACTGATCCAAAAGGCAATTATTAGACTGCACACTGAATCAAGAAGTGTTATAAATATTTTTTTTTAATAAAACGTTATAACTTTATTGATGTACACAATACATAAAAACACAAGATAAAACAATGCCTCATCAACGTAAAATTTAGTTATTGTGGCAGATAGGAGTAGAAAAAAAATCTAGAAGCTAGCAGGAAAGCATAAAAATATTTTTTAGTTCATTAACCTAATAGTCGAGCATGCTGAGAAAATATCTCTTTAGACAAAATTGAGTGGAGCACATATTTATAGAATTAAAAAATTCTTAGTGTCCTTTACACTATAATTATAGTAATGTATGTATTACATATAATGACTACCAGTCAATAATACTTAATGAACAACAAAGGCTACTAAAATTGCCGCATTCCAATCATTCAAAAATCGCTATGCTTGGCCCATAAAGAATACCGATCAAAGTAGACTGACAATACGCATTCACCTTTTATAAATTCTATACTAAATGGAGTCATAACATAATATATGGGCAAACAATAGCTGGCACAGCAAAAGTTATAAACTCAATTGATAACCAAAGGTAATAAAGCACCTGAATATATAGATTCAGGAAAACTTTCACTGAATAAATCTAGATGCCCAGTATAATGTATGTACTTGCATAGTATACATGTCCCAGCACATCAAAGGCAAAGAGAAAAAAATATAAGCCTTTGAAACGTGCTACATAAGCCCAGTAGACATAATCCTTAAGCGCTGCATTCCAATAAAGCGCAACTAAAAGTGAGCGGACGCTATTGAATTCAAATACTTCCACTTGATAGTATAAGGCAGACCTTGCAATAGCAAAGACTGCTACGCACGAACATGTGACTTATTCGCACATAGGGGCATTTAAAACTTCAACAATGCATATTACCTAGGACTCCGATGCTTCCTGCTGCCAGCCACGTGTAGCGCGCCAATCTCTGCCTAACCCCAAAGGGGTTATAATACGAGCCCAGAAAAACTTTTAAACCGATTAAACGTGAACTTAAAGCTCAAGGAACATCAGTGTCAGATTGCACCATCTGTCATTGTATGAGCCAAAGTGGACTTCATGAGAGACAACCAAGGAGGACACCATTGTTGAAAAAAAAAATCTTAAAAAAAGCCAGACTGGGAGCTTCTGGGAGAATGTCCTATGGACAGACGAGACAAAAATGGAACTTTTTGGCAAGGCACATCAGCTCTATGTTCACAGATGGAAAAAATTAAGCATATCAAGAAAAGAACATTGTCCCTACTGTGAAACATGGAGGAGGCTGTGTTATGTTCTGGGGCTGCTTTGCTGCATCTGGCACAGGGTTTTTTATAATCTGTGCAGGGTACAATGAAATCTCAAGACTATCAAGGGATTCTAGAGAGAAATGTGCTACCCAGTGTCAGAAAGCTTGGTCTCAGTCGCAGCTCATGGGTCTTGCAACAGGATAATGACCCAAAACACACAGCGAAAAGCACCAAAGAATGGCTAAGAGGGAAACATTGGACTATTCTGAAGTCGCCTTCTATGAGCCCTGACCTAAATCCTATTGAGAATCTTTGGAAAGAGCTGAAACATGGCGTCTGGAAAAGGCAACCTTCATACAACTGGAGCAGTTTGCTCCCGAGGAGTGGGACAAAATACCTGTCGAGAGGTGCAGAAGTCTCATTGACAGTTGCAGGAATCGTTTGATTGCAGTGATTGCCTCAAAAGGTTGTGCAGCAAAATATTAAGTTAAAGGGAAGGTTCCATCAAAAAAAATTTTTTCCATCAATTGATAAAATGTAAAGAATTAATGTTTACATTTTCTTAAAAAATATTGTCATTTGTTTACAATTTAGTAAATAGGAAAAATAATTTTAAAAGGTTTGGCATTTCCACTTTTAAACACTAGGGAGAGCAGCTAATGAAATTGAACAAAAACCTAGTGTACAACTAGCTCACATTACTGCACTGCAGTAATTATGGGCGGAGTCTGCTGACATGTGATGTCTCCTCTCCTCCCCTTTTTGGTGTTTGCTAAGGGATAAGAGCGGATGAGATTTAGTAACACATTGAGCAGCCATTTTGTTGGTGACTGCAAAGTTAGACTGACATGTAGACGGTCACAGAGGATGGCAGGCAGCAAGGATTCTGGGAGATATATGGTGGAGGGAGCAGAGTGATAGCAGCACAGAGTATTTCAGGAGAGCAGTGTGCTGGTCTAAGGGGAGGTCACAGAGGGTGATATATGGTGGAGGGAGCAGGGTGACAGCAGCACAGAGTATTTCAGGAGAGCAGTGTGCTGGTCTATGGAGGTCACAGAAGGAGATATATGGTGGAGGAGCAGGGTGACAGCAGCACAGAGTATTTCAGGAGAGCAGTGTGCTGGGCTATGGGGGGTCACAGAGGGTGATATATGGTGGAGGGAGCAGGGTAACAGCAGCACAGATTATTTCAGGAGAGCAGTGTGCTGGGCTATGGGGGGGTCACAGAGGGTGATATATGGTGGAGGGAGCAGGGTAACAGCAGCACAGAGTATTTCAGGAGAGCAGTGTGCTGGTCTATGGAGGTCACAGAGGGAGATATGGTGGAGGAGCAGGGTGACAGCAGCACAGAGTATTTCAGGAGAGCAGCGTGCTGGTCTATGGGCGAATGTGCTCATACTCGCGCTGATGCTCACACTCACAACTGTATATTTAGCCTTTACTGGCTATTAAAATGGGGGACACCCCCCAAAAAAATTGGGGTCCCCCTATAATTAATAACCAGTAAATGCTATGCAGACAGCTGCGGGCTGACATTAATAGCCTAGGAAGGGGCCATGGATATTGTCCCCCCCCCCCCACAGGCTAAACACATCAGCTCTCAGCCGCCTATTAGATGTGCCTGTAACGGGATCTACCAAGCTGGGGTACCTCTTTCAGTACCACCCCGTGTTTCAGGAGGTCCACTCTGCTTTGGCTGGAGTCTGAATGAAGGACGCTGGCTGGAATTCCTTGGTAACCTGGGAGCATATAAAATATCACTGCTTCTCCACGTATTTCCAGTCTGAACACACTTTATTCACAGGACACAGAATATATCACACAGATACAGAGGGCAGGCCAGACATACATTACAATAGCCGCAGGGGGCCGGAGCCTGCCGATATTTACTGTGGGAATTACAAAGGTGGGGGGAGGACAGAAGGGGGGATATCTTGTCCCCTCTGTCCAGGGGCGCAGCCTGTGGGCTGATGCATCTCACATGGAACCTATTATACATGCATATAACTGCACAACATATGCTGAGTGGTTCCATAACACTGCTCCCCTTTTCAGCGACGCGGTCGGCATACATAGTCTGATCCTTAACGGATCGTTTTGGGGATGACCGAAGTTTATGGGGTTGGTACAAGTTCCGTTTGTCGACTTAGTCTATCGGCGTTACTGTTTTGTTTGCCGGGTCTGTAGTGGATGGTGAAGTCCAGAGGTTGTAGGGCTAAACTCCACCGTAGCAATCTGGCGTTGTCTCTGGAGACTCGATTAAGCCAGACTAGGGGATTATGGTCCGTTAGGAGGGAAAACTGTCGTCCATACAAATATGGTTGCAACTTTTTGAGTGCCCATACTACCGCCAGGCACTCCTTCTCGATGGCCGCATAGCTTACTTCACGGGGCAGTAGTTTCCGACTCAGGTAAGCTACCGGGTGTTCTTGGCCGTCCGGCCCGACTTGGCTCAGTACTGCCCCCAATCCAAACATAGAAGCGTCTGTGTGAACCAGGAAACGTTTAGCTGGATCGGGTGCGGCCAATACAGGGGTATTGGTGAGGGCGTCCTTTAGTTGGTGGAAGGTTTCCTCACACTCTGGGGTCCAGGTTACCTGGCGGGGTTGGTTCTTACGGGTCAAAACAGTGAGGGGCTTGGCTATGCTGCTGTAATTGGGAACGAATTTCCTGTAATACCCCTCTGTCCCTAGAAACGCCATGACCTGGGTTTTAGTGCGTGGGGTGAGCCATTTGGCTATGGCCTCAATCTTGGCTGGTTCTGGTCTCTGTTTCCCACTTCCCACCCAATGCCCTAAATACTGAACCTCTGCTTTGCCCATGTGACACTTGTTTGGGTTCAGGGTTATTCCGGCCTTGTGGATCCTATCCAATACTGTCTCTATGTGACTTAGATGCTCTTCCCATGTCGCGCTGTAGATGGCGATGTCGTCCAGGTAGGCACAAGCATAGTCCTGGAGACCATCCAGAAGCCGGTCAGCCAGCCTCTGGAAGGTCGCCGGGGCATTCTTCATCCCGAATGGCATAACTCGAAACTGGAATAAGCCGAACGGGGTAACAAATGCCGATTTGGGAATAGCGTTAGGACTAAGGGGAATCTGCCAGTAGCCTTTGCATAAATCGATGGTGGTCAAATACTTTGCCCCCGCCAGCCGGTCTAACAACTCATCCACACGCGGCATGGGATATGCATCCGTCACTGTTTTCTCATTGAGCTTACGATAGTCTACACAAAACCGTGTAGTCCCATCCTTCTTGGGCACTAACACTACGGGAGATGCCCAGGGACTATCTGACTCTTCAATGACCCCTAAACGCAACATCTCTTGTATCTCTTGTCGCATCCCTTCTCGTACAGACTCAGGGATGCGGAAGGGGGGTTGTCGCAGGGGGGTCTTGAGACCCAGGATCACTTTGTGTTGTGCCAGGCGAGTGTACCCTGGTTTCCCCGAAAACATCCTCTGTCGCTGCCTCAACAACTCCGCCTGCTGTCTCTCCCGGGGGCCTAGGTCTTCACCCAAGTGTACCTGGTCCCATGTTTTAGACTGAGTCCTTTCCCCTAAGACATCCGGCAAGGGAAGTCCAGCTAAATCCTCTGCTTCAGGTGCAGTGACGCTGCTACCATTAGGCAATTTGAGCTCTTTGGCTCAGGCGGCAGAGGAGAGGGGGTGGCAGATTCTGTAGTACCCGGCCCCTAGGGGCCCCCAGCCAAGAGTGGACATTCCGCCAATGCCACTGCTCTGGGGCCAAGAGGTGGAGGGTGGCCCCTGCAGGCAGGCCCCGTATTATGTAGCATCATGCCCCTGTCACTCCCTCCTGTAATCCTGCCAACACCCTCTGCTGGGGAGAGAGTGTCGCGGGAAGTGCAGGACTTCAAAAGGGGGGCGTATCATGCAGGGAGAGACGCTGGCCAATGAACGCTTTCCTCACCAGACTGAGTAGAGCGCTCACTGGCTGCTGTCTCTGTCCTCCTGCATGGCGTGTCCCTGGTGACTGGTGAGTACTCCCTTACAGTACAGTCAGGGGCCCCGCAGCACAGCACGCAGGAACAGCAGTGGAGGAAGAGCAGGACTTACAGTGTGTCTTCTGCTCCCTCCACTGCTCTGTCCCCAGCAGGCTGCAGCATCTCCGTCCTCACTGTGAAGAGATGGGGGAGGAGCTCACTGCACGGGACAGCACAGCAGCACCAGGGGGCTGATATCAGTCTGCTCTGTGCCCCATCCCCCACAGTGAGTTCTGCAGCCCTCTCCAGCTGAACTGCCCTCCTCCAAGGCTCCTCTGATCACCTATACAAGATTAGTATGTGTGTATGTATATGCTTGTTTATGTATGTATGTATGTGCATCTGTATGTACAGTATGTGTGTATCTATGTGTATACTTCTGTGTGTATCTGTGTATGCATGTACAGTATATGTGTATGTCTGTGTGTATAATATGTGTGTATCTGTATGTGCAATATATTTGTATGTATATATGGTATGTATGTTTATGTGCATGTATGTACAGTATATGTGTATGTCTGTGTGTACGGTATGTGTATACTTTTAACTGTATATGTATGTATGGTACGGTATATGTATGTGTATCTGTGTATGTACGGTATATGCGTGTATGTATGAGGGTATGTGTATCTGTGTGTATGTACAGTATATGTACAGTATATGTATGTACGGTATGTGTGTGTATGTACGGTATATGCGTGTGTGTATGTATAGTACATGTATGAATGACAGTATATATATGTGTATCTGTGTGTATGTACGGTATATGTGAGTGTTTGCATATACAGTATATATGTGTATCTGTGTGTATGTATGTACAGTATATTTATGGGTGTGTATGTATGTACAGGGTGTGTATGTATGTACGGTATATGTGAGTGTTTGCATACACAGTATGTGTATCTGTGTGTATGTATGTACGGTATATGTATGTGTATCTGTATGTATGTACACTGCAGTATGTGTGTTTGCATATAAGGTATATGTATGTGTATCTATGTAACATATTTATTACAAACACACTATATATTTATATATCTATATCTATATCCATCTTAATGAAAAAATATAAATATATTTTTTAGAGGTGTGGGGCCCAAAATAGAACTTTTGCTATGGGGGCCCTGTGATTGCTATGTACGCCCCTGCTTGCAGGGCAGTAATAATGTGGGCAATCTGACTTGTTTCTCAGAGCCCGAGGCTCCAGGGTGCCATTGCCAGATTGCCATCATCATAAGCAGTGTATCAGGCAGGAAGGGGGGCTGTCATGATTCCCCAATGGCATGGGAACATCAGAAACACAAAAATAACAGACTAGCTCTCGGGTGATGGAAACTCAAGCTGACCGTGACCTAAATCTACCACACAACTAACAGTAGCCAGGAAGCATTCCTACGGCTGCCTAGATGCCATGCGCCAGCCGGAGAACTAACTACGCCTGGAAGAGGAAGGAACAGACCTGGCTTACCTCTAGAGAAATTCCCCAAAGATGATAGTAGCCCCCACGTATATTAACGGTGAGTTCAGAGGAAAAGACATACACAGTATGAAGGTAGATTTAGCAAAGCGAGGTCCACTTACTAGATAGAGGAAGGATACAAAAGAGGACTTCACGGTCAGCTGAAAAACCCTTTCAAAAACCCATCCTGAAATTACTTTAAGACTCCTGTGTCAACTCATGACACAGGAGTGGCAATTTCAGTCCACAAGAGCTTCCAGTAACAGGAAATGACAAAACTGTAAACTGGACAAGAAAAACAAAACAATAAGGACAAGAGTCCACTTAGCTGATCAGCAGACTAGTAGCAGGAACATGCAACTGAATGACTCAGGTTACAATGATGACCGGCAAGGAAGTGACTGGAGAGCAAGGCTAAATAGGGAACTCCCAAAACTGATGGAAGCAGGTGAGCTGAGGCAGAAAAGCACACACAAGTCTCCAGTACCACCAGCCACCACCAGGGGAGCCAAAAAGCGGATCACAACAGTACCCCCCCCCCTTAAGGAGGGGGCACCGAACCCTCACAAGAACCGCCAGGGCAACCTGGATGAGCCCTATGAAAGGCACGAACCAAATCCGAGGCATGAACATCAGAGGCAGTTACCCAAGAATTATCTTCCTGACCATAGCCCTTCCACTTAACCAGGTACTGGAGTCTCCGCCTGGAAATACGGGAGTCCAAGATCTTCTCTATAACGTACTCCAATTCACCCTCAACCAGGAGCAGGAGGCCCAGCAGAAGGAACCACCGGCACCTCGTATCTCCGCAACAACGACCGATGGAACACATTATGGATAGCGAAAGATGCCGGAAGGTCCAAACGAAAGGAAACAGGGTTAATAATCTCCAAAATCCTATAGGGACCGATGAACCGAGGCTTAAATTTAGGAGAAGAAACCCTCAATGGGACAAAACGGGAAGACAACCACACCAAGTCCCCAACATGAAGGCGAGGACCAACCCGACGCTGGCGGTTAGCAAACCGCTGAGTCCTCTCCTGGGACAAATTCAAATTGTCCACCACTTGTTCCCAAATCCGATACAACCGATCCACCACAGCATCTACTCCAGGACAATCCGAAGACTCCACCTGACCAGAAGAAAAACGGGGATGAAACCCCGAATTGCAAAAGAAAGGGGAAACCAAAGTGGCAGAACTGGCCCGATTATTAAGAGCAAACTCCGCCAACGGCAAAAAGGCAACCCAATCATCCTGATCCGCAGACACAAAACACCTCAAATACGTCTCCAAAGTTTGATTAGTTCGCTCCGTCTGGCCATTAGTCTGAGGATGGAAGGCAGACGAAAAAGACAAATCAATGCCCAACCTGGCACAGAATGCCCGCCAAAATCTAGAAACGAACTGGGTACCCCTATCAGAAACGATATTTTCAGGAATACCATGCAAGCGAACCACATTTTGAAAAAACAATGGAACCAACTCAGACGAGGAAGGCAACTTCGGCAATGGCACCAAATGAACCATCTTAGAAAAACGGTCACACACCACCCAGATAACAGACATCCTCTGAGAGACAGGAAGATCAGAAATAAAGTCCATCGAGATGTGCGTCCAAGGCCTCTTCGGAATAGGCAAGGGCAACAACAACCCGCTAGCCCTAGAACAACAAGGCTTGGCCCGAGCACACACATCACAAGACTGCACAAAAACACGCACATCACGAGACAGAGAAGGCCACCAGAAGGATCTAGCCACCAAATCCCTGGTACCAAAAATTCCAGGATGACCCGCCAGCGTAGAAGAATGAACCTCCGAGATGACTCTACTGGTCCAATCATCAGGAGCAAACAGTCTTCCAGGTGGACAGCGATCAGGTCTATCCGCCTGAAACTCTTGCAAAGCACGTCGCAGATCTGGGGAAATAGCGGATAATATCACCCCATCCTTAAGGATACCTGTAGGTTCCGAATCACCAGGGGAATCAGGCTCAAAACTCCTAGAAAGGGCATCCGCCTTCACATTCTTAGAACCTGGTAGATATGAGACCACAAAATTAAACCGAGAGAAAAACAACGACCAGCGCGCCTGTCTAGGATTCAGGCGCCTGGCAGACTCAAGATAAATCAGATTCTTGTGATCAGTCAAAACCACCACCTGATGTCTAGCACCCTCAAGCCAATGACGCCACTCCTCAAATGCCCACTTCATGGCCAAAAGCTCCCGATTACCGACATCATAATTTCTTTCGGCGGCAGAAAATTTTCGAGAAAAGAACGCACAAGGTCTCATCACTGAGCAATCGGAACTTTTCTGCGACAAAACCGCCCCCGCTCCGATCTCGGAAGCATCGACCTCAACCTGAAAGGGGAGAGAGACATCGGGCTGGCGCAACACAGGGGCAGACGAAAAGCGGCGCTTAAGTTCCCGAAAGGCCTCCACAGCGGCAGAGGACCAATTGGCAACATCAGCACCCTTCTTAGTCAAATCCGTAAGAGGCTTAGCAACACCAGAAAAACCAGTTATAAATCGACGATAAAAATTAGCAAAGCCCAAGAACTTCTGAAGACCCTTTAGAGAAGTAGGCTGCGTCCAGTCACAAATAGCCCGAACCTTGACAGGGTCCATCTCAACAGAAGAAGGGGAAAAAATGTACCCCAAAAAGGAAATCTTTTGAACCCCAAAAACACACTTAGAACCCTTTACACACAGAGAATTCTCCCGCAAGACCTGAAAAACCCTCCTGACCTGCTGAACATGAGACTCCCAGTCCTCAGAAAAAATCAAAATATCGTCCAAATACACAATCATAAATTTATCCAGATATTCACGGAAAATATCATGCATAAAGGACTGAAAAACTGAAGGCGCATTAGAAAGGCCGAAAGGCATTACTAAATACTCAAAGTGGCCCTCAGGCGTATTAAATGCGGTTTTCCACTCATCCCCTTGCTTAATTTGCACCAAATTATACGCCCCACGGAGATCAATCTTGGAGAACCACTTAGCCCCCCTTATGCGAGCAAACAAATCAGTAAGCAGCGGCAACGGATACTGATATTTGACAGTAATTTTATTCAGGAGTCGGTAATCAATACAAGGCCTCAGCGAGCCATCCTTCTTAGAGACAAAGAAAAACCCAGCTCCTCTCTTCTGCCAATTACTTTAACAGCGTCCGGTCATACTGTCATGATTCCCCAATGGCATGGGAACATCAGAAACACAAAAATAACAGACTAGCTCTCGGGTGATGGAAACTCAAGCTGACCGTGACCTAAATCTACCACACAACTAACAGTAGCCAGGAAGCATTCCTACGGCTGCCTAGATGCCATGCGCCAGCCGGAGAACTAACTACGCCTGGAAGAGGAAGGAACAGACCTGGCTTACCTCTAGAGAAATTCCCCAAAGATGATAGTAGCCCCCACGTATATTAACGGTGAGTTCAGAGGAAAAGACATACACAGTATGAAGGTAGATTTAGCAAAGCGAGGTCCACTTACTAGATAGAGGAAGGATACAAAAGAGGACTTCACGGTCAGCTGAAAAACCCTTTCAAAAACCCATCCTGAAATTACTTTAAGACTCCTGTGTCAACTCATGACACAGGAGTGGCAATTTCAGTCCACAAGAGCTTCCAGTAACAGGAAATGACAAAACTGTAAACTGGACAAGAAAAACAAAACAATAAGGACAAGAGTCCACTTAGCTGATCAGCAGACTAGTAGCAGGAACATGCAACTGAATGACTCAGGTTACAATGATGACCGGCAAGGAAGTGACTGGAGAGCAAGGCTAAATAGGGAACTCCCAAAACTGATGGAAGCAGGTGAGCTGAGGCAGAAAAGCACACACAAGTCTCCAGTACCACCAGCCACCACCAGGGGAGCCAAAAAGCGGATCACAACAGGGGGCCCAGACACATTTCTTGAACAGGGGCAACAAGCTATTAGTGTCCGCCCCTGCCCCCAGCCAGTGGCGTGTCGCTAATAGCAGCACACCATGTAGCTGCTATGGGGCCCGTGAGTCAAAGGGGCTCGCCCGCTGCCAGTGAAGAAAGAGCAGTGGGTGACAGGAGGCAGGAGTCGGCTGCTACGCCTAAAGCCTGTGCCCGCTGCTAAAGAGAAATTCATAGTCACTGCTCCCCACGCCCATAGTCGCTCCCACCACTATGCACTGAAGCCGGTGCCGAGAGATGGGAGGGACTATAGGAGTGGAAAACAGTGAATATTCACTTCACTTTAATAGCGGTCACAGTAGCCGCAGCTGCAGGCTTCCTGCTGCTAGGCGATCACATGTGCCCGCTACTAAAGGGAATGAATATTCACTGCTCTCCACACCCATGAATACGATCTATATCAGTGAGCGAGTGAGTACATGGTGGCCATAATGCTGTAGGACTGCATTATATTCTGTTGGGGACTGCATTATGTTCTATGGGGGGGGCTGCATTATATTCTATGGGGGGTTGCGTTATACTATGTCAGTATTATATTCTATATGGGGACTGCATTATACTCTGGAGGACTATGGGAGTGTATTATACTCTATGGAGGACTATGGGGAGTGTATTATACTCTATGGAGGACTATGGGGAGTGTATTATACTCTATGGAGGACTATGGGGAGTTTGTTATACTATATGGAGGATTAGAGGGAATATATTATACTATATGGAGGACTATGGGGAGTCTATTATACTATGGAGAACTATGGGGAGTCTATTATACTTATATCTTATGGGGCCATAGCGCTTGTGCAGCACTTTATAGGGCAAATATCTCTGGAGCATCTTACGGGGCCTTATTACCCTTTATGCAGGATTATAAGGGGCATATTTTAATATGGAGCATCTAATGGGGCCCATCAAACTTTATGGAGCATTATATGAGACTCCTGATTCAATATGGATATTCAAAAACACTTAACCTACTGATGTCTCAATTAATTTTACTTTTATTGGTATCTATTTTTACTTTTGAAATTTACTGGTAGCTGCTGCATTTTCCACCCTAGGCTTATACTCGAGTCATTAACTTTTCCCAGTTTTTTGTGGCAAAATTAGGGGGGTCGGCTTATACTCGAGTATATACGGTAACTGGATTTGCGCTGCTAGTTTTTTTTTATAAAACTCCGGGGTCAAGTGCCCGCCCCCCCTCCTTCCTCCCTCCTTCCCGCCCCCCCTCCAGCAGGGACTGTGTGTGTGGGGGGGGGGGCGCCGTTTTTCTGTTCGCCTCAGGCAGCAGAGAGGCTAGGTTCACCCCTGTTCAGGTGCACAGATGGCCACTATCTCCTCAGGGCGCTCCCAGTAGGGCTTCAGCATATTCACGTGGAACATGCGGATAACCCTGGGGTCGTCACAATCGGCGACATTATAGGTTGTGTCGGCTATTTTCCCCACTACCTGGTAGGGCCCCTGCCGTGCAGCTTGGAAATTGTTCTGCTTAGTGGGCTCTAACACCAGGACCTTCTGTCCTATTTCCAAGGTGCGCTCTCTGGCCCTCCGATCGTACCATACACGCTGGCACCGCTGGGTCGCATGCATGTTCCCACGTATAGCCTGGGTCAGCTCCCGTAGACGATCCCGGAATTCCAGCACATAGGGTACAATAGGTACCCCTTCTATGATGCCCTCCCCTTCCCAGTGTTCTAGCACTAAGTCTAGGGGTCCCCTTACCCGTCTCCCGTATAGCAGTTCGAATGGGGAGAACCCTGTGGATTCTTGGGGCACCTCCCGATAGGCAAACAGGAGGAGAAGCAAGAATTTCTCCCAGTCCCTGTAGGTCCTGGTAAAAGTCCCAATGAGTTGTTTTAACGTCCCGTTAAAGTGTTCACACAACCCATTGGTTTGCGGGTGGTACGGGGCGCTTCTATTGGACTTTACGCCGCACAGCTTCCACAGTTGGTTGGTCACCTCTGCTGTAAACTGGGTACCCTGGTCCGAGATAATCTTCCGGGGAAATCCAACCCGTGAGAAAACCACGGGTGAGAAAACCCCGTGAGCAGGGCAGCCGCCACCGTCTCTGCCAGTATGTTAGGTAACGCAACCGCCTCTGGATACCGTGTGGCATAATCTACCACTGTCAATATATACCTTTTCCCTGATGGACTGGGTTTGGCTAACGACCCTATCAGATCGACCGCTACTTGGATAAATGGTTCCTCAACAATGGTGAGGGGGCATAATTTGGCTTTGCATCGATCTCCCCTCTTGCCAATGCGCTGGCAACTGTCACAGGTCTGGCAGTACTGACGAACATCATAGGTTACCCCCGGCCAAAAGAAGTTTTGTGTCAGACAATGCCTGGTGCGACTGACGCCGAAGTGCCCGGCCAAGGGTATGTCTTGAGAGATTCGCAGTAACTCCTGCCTATACAGGTCCTTCTCAAAAAATTAGCATATAGTGTTAAATTTCATTATTTACCATAATGTAATGATTACAATTAAACTTTCATATATTATAGATTCATTATCCACGAACTGAAATTTGTCAGGTCTTTTATTGTTTTAATACTGATGATTTTGGCATACAACTCCTGATAACCCAAAAAACCTGTCTCAATAAATTAGCATATCAAGAAAAGGTTCTCTAAACGACCTATTACCCTAATCTTATGAATCAACTAATTAACTCTAAACACATGCAAAAGATACCTGAGGCTTTTAAAAACTCCCTGCCTGGTTCATTACTCAAAACCCCCATCATGGGTAAGACTAGCGACCTGACAGATGTCAAGAAGGCCATCATTGACACCCTCAAGCAAGAGGGTAAGACCCAGAAAGAAATTTCTCAACAAATAGGCTGTTCCCAGAGTGCTGTATCAAGGCACCTCAATGGTAAGTCTGTTGGAAGGAAACAATGTGGCAGAAAACGCTGTACAACGAGAAGAGGTGACCGGACCCTGAGGAAGATTGTGGAGAAGGACCGATTCCAGACCTTGGGGAACCTGAGGAAGCAGTGGACTGAGTCTGGTGTGGAGGAAATGGGCTACAGGTGCCGCATTCCCCAGGTAAAGCCACTTTTGAACCATAAACAGCGGCAGAAGCGCCTGACCTGGGCTACAGAGAAGCAGCACTGGACTGTTGCTAAGTGGTCCCAAGTACTTTTTTCTGATGAAAGCAAATTTTGCATGTCATTCGGAAATCAAGGTGCCAGAGTCTGGAGGAAGACTGGGGAGAAGGAAGTGCCAAAATGCCTGAAGTCCAGTGTCAAGTACCCACAGTCAGTGATGGTGTGGGGTGCCATGTCAGCTGCTGGTGTTGGTCCACTGTGTTTCATCAAGGGCAGGGTCAATGCAGCTAGCTATCAGGAGATTTTGGAGCACTTCATGCTTCCATCGGCTGAAATGCTTTATGGAGATGAAGATTTAATTTTTCAGCACGACCTGGCACCTGCTCACAGTGCCAAAACCACTGGTAAATGGTTTACTGACCATGGTATTATTGTGCTCAATTGGCCTGCCAACTCTCCTGACCTGAACCCCATAGAGAATCTGTGGGATATTGTGAAGAGAAAGTTGAGAGACGCAAGACCCAACACTCTGGATGAGCTTAAGGCCGCTATTGAAGCATCCTGGGCCTCCATAACATCTCAGCAGTGTCACAGGCTGATTGCCTCCATGCCACGCCGCATTGAAGCAGTCATTTCTGCCAAAGGATTCCCGACCAAGTATTGAGTGCATAACTGAACATTATTATTTGTTGTTTTTTTTGTTTGTTATTAAAAAAACACTTTTATTTGATTGGCCGGGTGAAATATGCTAATTTATTGAGACAGGTTTTTTGGGTTATCAGGAGTTGTATGCCAAAATCATCAGTATTAAAACAATAAAAGACCTGACAAATTTCAGTTGGTGGATAATGAATCTATAATATATGAAAGTTTAATTGTAATCATTACATTATGGTAAATAATGAAATTTAACACTATATGCTAATTTTTTGAGAAGGACCTGTACTTCTTGGGAACTACCAGCTGTCGTTTTATAGTGGGGCTCATCCTTGTGTGGTGCTGCTCTGTGATCCGGTAGAGCAGTCCCTGCTTCCATTTAAACTGTTCCCCTTTCAGTACCCCTCTCCCCTCTTGTGCCTTCCCACGATATTCCTCCAATGAAGGATCCTCAAGTAACTCCCTCTTAAATTCAACTGGGGTGGCCCAAGAAATGGCTGGCTATGGGAATATGTGTAGGGCTGGGATGTCTTACCTGGGCCTCCTCTAAGTGTGATTCCGCCTCCGGAGCTTGAGCTTGTCTCTGGGTGGTCACAGGATATGTCTCAGCCAGAGGGGCAACCGAAAAGGCAGACAACATGGGCCCCAAGTCATTTCCCAGCAATACGTCTGCGGGCAAATCCTCCATCAAGCCAACCTCAACAAGGCCATCCCCGACTCCCCAGTTCAGGTGAATCCTGGCAGTGGGCAGTCGATGTATGGCTCCCCCTGCTACACGGACTGCCACTGTCCGGTCCGTCTTCTCTTGGTCCCGGACAAGATGAGGCTTCACAAGGGTCAAAGTTGCCCCGGAATCTGTTAGTCCCTGCATACGTTTCCCATTAACCCACACGACCTGTCGATGCTGTTGTCAATTATCTGCCCGGGCTGCCTGCACGGGGTCCACTTCATGCAGCACTTCCTCCATCTCTTCCACCCCTTGGTTAGTCGTACCCCCAATGTCAGGTCAGCTTCGCCTTGGTAGCAGTGTACAGCGGCCCGACTGAAGGCAGTTGTTCCCGCCTTTGGCCACTGGGCATGCTGAGTCCGGTTGGGACATTGTCTTTGCAGGTGGCCCAGCTGATGGCAGGTGTGGCATCGCACCCCAGGGGGACTGTGGTAGGCCCTAGCTGGTCCCCCTACAATCTTCGGTGGTTTGGGGCCCTCCATGTCCATGGGCGGACCCCTAGTGACCATCTTTGATCCGGACAAGTGAGGCCTCCTGGCATCAATGATGTTCATCGACCAGATGAGCGGCTTCCTCAAGAGTCGTTGGCCGCCTGTCCCAAAGCCATTCCTGTGTCTCGGGGGTGAGTCCATTAAAGAATCGTTCTAAGAAGACGAGCTGGAGGACGTCCTCCTTAGTGGTTGCTTGGCTCCCTTGTACCCACTGTAGCAGTGACCACCGTAATTTACAGGCCCATTCAGCGTGGGTATCGATTACTCGTTTTATAAGTCCGCAGAACTTTTGGCGGTATGCCTCTGGTGTCAGCGCATACCGGGCCAAGATCACTTCTTTGATCTGCTCATAGTCCATACAGTCCTCATCAGGTACCGTGCGATAGGCGTCCGCTGCCCGGCCTGTCAGCTTGCTGGCCAGAATCTGAACCCGTTCCTCCGGCTTCACTTGATGAAGGGCACACTGCCACTCAAAGTCCTGCAGAAAGCCATCAATGTCTTCCTCTGCCTCCCCCAACTGTCGGAAGGCATTATACTGGATCTTTTTGTGGCTTACTGTTGAAGGTACCTGGTCGGAGGCCAGAGCTCCCCCTGCTCACTGACTCTCCTCTCTCCGCTCTGCCATCTCCATCTTGACCAGCTCCACTTTGGTCCGCTCTGCCATCTCCATCTTGGCTAGCTCTATCCTGATCCGCTCGGCCATCTTTTCCTTCAGATCAGTACGCACATCAGCCATCACCTCTCGTATGATCTCTACTGCAGGGTTTGGGCCATAGAACGCCAGTCTGTTCTTTACCTCCCTCTGGAATTCAGTCTCCTCCACGTTCACATTGGGGGCGCTGCACTGTCATGTTCCATGATGGCTGCTATCAAATCCGCTTTTGTTTTGTTGCTGGCGATCAACCCTCGGGCTTCCACCAGATCTTTTAATGTAGTCCTCTTTAACTTCTGCTAGTTGTTTTCCATTCATTCCTTTCCTCCTGTAGAAGGGGTATCATTGTCATGGTTAGGACAAGGTTATATCTTGTACTCTCAAGGGTTAATGTTTTTAGCCTCTCTTTCAAGATGGGAGGGCTATTTATACTCGCTCCTAACCTGGTATCCTTGTCAGCTATAGGTTTTTCTGCAGTCTGTATGCTTGACCTCTGTTGTGTGTGCTGGCTTGCTTTGTGTCTTGCTGTCACGTGCTTTATTCGCTTTCCTGGATTCCTGACCGCCTCCCACTCTGTCACATGATCGTAGGTCCTTCTGCTTTACCTGGTCACTTTGTCTCATGTGAAAGGTCCTGTTGGTGTTCATGTTAGTTACCCGGTTTCTGGTTTAGCTGCTGGGTGCAGTTCCACTGCAGCATTTATACCCGGGTATCGTGACATTATAGCTGACCTGATAGTTTTCTCCCTGGTGTGGGGGGTGGTGTTCGTATGCCATGGACCCGGCACAGGATCTCATGGCATAGGTTAATGAGCTTTCTCAGCTTTTGCAGAAGTTGTCTGTAGAACAGCAAGCCCTGGTCCACTCGCACCAACAGGTGCAGAGAGATGTGGCAGGTGCTTTACAGGTGTCTGCTCCATTTCCATCCCTGGAGGGGGGTCCCTCTGATGTATCCTTAGCGGACCCCGAACCATCGGTAAATTTACCCTACACTTCTTCTGGGGATAAAAAATTGTTCAGGTCTTTAAGGAGGGATGTAAGTTGTTTTTTGTTACGTCCCCGGGCCTCTGGAAATGAAAGGCAGAGGGTGGGGGTAGTTATGCCTTTATTAAGGGGGTCCCCGCAGGCATGGGCCTTCTCACTCTCTTCCTCTGCTCCTGAACGCATATCTGTGAACCTGTTTTTTGAGTCTTTGGGGCACATTTATGATGAGCCTGATAGAGTGCATCTGGCAGAAGATATGGTAATGAGTGTGACACAAGGGAAGCACTCTGCTGAATGGTTCTGCTCAGAGTTTAGGCGCTGAGCAGCTGAAGTTTCTTGGAACGATGCAGCCCTGAGGGGGTTGTTCCGCATGGGTCTGTCTGACCGTCTGAAGGACGCTCTAGCACTTCATCCTCCTCCTGATACCCTGGAGGACGCAATGACGCAGGCAGTTCGAATGGACTGGAGACTCCATCCTAGAGGAATGATGCAACAGGAGACATCCTTGTTCTCTAAGTTATGTGACTCTGCACTTGTATCTGAGCCCATGGAGATTGGGGCAGTCTCGGTCTCTGAAAGTGAGAGAAGACGCCGCAGAGACAATCAACTGTTTTTACTGTGGAGCCTCTGGACATTGGAAAAGGAACTGTCCATCCTGCCCTTCTGTGAAACCATCTGAGAAACGACTGAGTCTGGGCAACAATCTAGGAGGTTGTCCAGACTCCCAGGTACATTTTTTCTTGCTTACAAAACTTGTGCTCCAGGTGAAATTGGAGCTTGCTGGCGGTCCTGTGGTGACCACCGCCTTTGTTGACTGCGGTTCTTCCATTAATTTGATTGATTCCCAAGTTGTGACTCGTAATAAGATAGGGACAGTTAGGTTGAAAAATCCTGTTAAAATTGTGGCTGTTGATTCGTCCCCTCTTACCCGGGATGGAATTTGTTTCAAACCTGATGTTTTTTCTCTGAAAGTGGGTTCCATTCACGTGGAGCAGTTAAGTTGTTTTGTATTGAATAATCTGCCTGCATGACTGGTTCTGGGAATGCCCTTGCAGCAACGCCACAATCCTGCCATTGATTGGCGGGGGAGATTACTCAATGAAGATGTAAGGGTAATGGTCCGTGTTGTAACCTGGGACCTTTTGTTAACCCGATAAAGTCTGTATCTGTGTCGTCTGTCGGTCTGGAGGGTATTCCGGAGTACCTGAAAGACTTCGAAGACGTGTTTTCTGAAAGAGAGGCTGAGGCGCTTCCACCACATCGACCCGGTGATTGTGCTATTAATTTAATCCCAGGAGCCAAATTACCCAAGGCTCGTTTATACAATTTGTCTGGGCCCAAGCGCCAAGCCATGAAAGAGTACATCACTGAGAGTCTCCATAAGGGGCATATTCGGCCTTCTGTTTCACCCGTCGCAGTGGGGTTTTTCTTTGTGAAGAAAAAAAGATGGTGGTTTGCGACCGTTCCTCGACTTTCGGGAACTGAATAAGATCACTGTGAAAAGCACGTATCCTCTTCCTCTGATTCCTGATTTATGTAATGAACTCACTGGGGCTAAATGGTTTTCTAAGCTTGACTTACAAGGGGCTTATAACCTGATAAGAATTCGAGAGGGAGATGAATGGAAAACAGCGCTTCTGACTACCGAGGGCTTATTTGAAAATTTGGTTATGCCTTTTGGTCTCACTAATGCCCCTGCTGTGTTCCAGAATTTTATTAATGTTGTTTTTTCTGACCTGATTGGGTGCGATGTTGTCATTTACCTGGATGACATTTTGATATACTCAGAGGACAGTCAGTCTCACTTACACCATCTCCAAACAGTTCTTGTGAGACTCAGGGAGAACCATTTATACGCAAAACTGGAGAAGTGCTCATTCTTTATGCAAGATCTGTCTTTTCTGGGATTAATTGTATCTGGGGATGGGTTCCGCATGGACCCGAGGAAGGTTCAGGCCATTTCTGATTGGGTGCAACCTCATGACCTGAAGGGGTTGCAGCGATTTCTGGGATTCGCTAACTTGTATAGGAAGTTCATTAAAGGGTTTTCGCAGGTTGCGAAACCCTTAACGGACCTCACACTAAAAGTGGCGGAGGTAAAAAATTGGTCCTAGACCGCAAAAAATTCCTTCCAGACACTGAAGAAATGTTTTGTTTCAGCCCCCGTCTTGATACAACCCGATCCGTCGAGACCTTTTATTGTAGAGGTTGACGCATCGGAGGTGGGGGTAGGGGCAGTGTTGTCTCAGGGCCCGTCCACCCTTACTAACCTTAAACCCTGTGCCTTTTTCTCTAAAAAATTCTCTTCAGCTGAGAGAAATTATGATGTCGGCAACGGAATTGTTGGCAATTAAATTGGCCTTCGTAGAATGGAGGCATTTTTGGGAGGGGGCTGTTCATCCCGTTACGGTCATCACTGATCATAAAAATGTGGTCTATATCGAGTCTGCTAAGAGATTGACCCCCAGACAGGCTCGGTGGGCACTTTTTTTTTCTCGGTTTCATTTTATCATTACGTTCCGACCATGGTCTAAAAATGTAAAGGCGGATGCCTTATCCCGAAGTTTTGATTCTGTGTCCTCTCCAGAACCTCCTTCCTCCATTCTTCAACCTGGAGTGGTTGTGGCTGAAATCTCATCTGAGTTACAGAGAGAGATTTTGGAAGCACAGTCACAAGCTCCCAAGAATAAACCCTCTGGCAAATTGTTTGTACCCGATCGTTTCCATCTCACACTTCTGCAAGAATTTCATGAATCTGTGTTGAGTGCACACCCTGGGATTGCAGCTACCCGGGGGGCAGTAGCTAGGAATTTTTGGTGGCCTTCTATGGGTACTGATATTAAAAAATTTGTGAATACTTGTGGGGTGTGTGCTCACTCTAAGAGCTCTCTGGGCCGGCCGGCCAGGGAATTGGTTCCTTTGCCAATTCCGGATAAACCTTGGACACACCTGTCCATGGATTTTATCACTAATTTTCCTCCTTCAAAGGGCAACTCTGTAGTCTGGGTAGTGGTCGATAGATTTTCTAAACAAGCCCACTTTGTGCCATTATCTGCGTTGCCTTCTGCTGAAACCTTAGCTTGTTTGTTCATTCAGCATATAGTTCGGTTGCATGGGGTCCCTGTGAATGTGGTGTCTGACAGGGGTGTGCAATTTGTGGCCAGGTTTTGGAGGGCTTTTTGTTGAAGAAGTTGGGGGTTACGTTGTCTTTTTCCTCTGCTTATCACCCGGAATCTAATGGTCAGACTGAATGCACCAACCAGTCGTTGGAACAATTTTTAAGGTGCCTTGCCTCTTCCAGACAGGAGAATTGGTGTGAGGTATTACCCATGGCAGAATTTGCATTCATCTGTCGTATTAATCAGTCTACTGGCAAATCTCCTTTTCAGGTCAACTATGGATTTGTCCCGCAATTTGGAGAATTTTCCTGCATGGATTCTGGTTGCCCTGGTGCTGAGGGTCTGGTGCAACAGTTAAGAACCCTTTGGAGGGAGGTTCAGGGTAATATCTCCAAAGCTCAAAGGAGGTACAAACATTTTGCAGACAGGAGGAGGGGGTCAGCTCCTACACTGACAGTGGGGGAGAAGGTGTGGTCTACCCGTAACATCAAACTTAAAGTACCCTCTATGAAGTTGGGCCCCAGCTTTATAGGTCCATACAAGATATTAGAGGTGATCAACCCGGTGGCCTATAGATCACAGTTGCCCGCCTCCTTCAAAATATCAATTGTCTTTCACAGATCCCTATAAAAACCTGTGGGGACGGTTAGAGAAGATTCCTCATCCAATGTTCTGCCAGTGTTGGTAGAGGGTCAGCCGGAGTATGAGGTATGGCGCATCATTGATTCACAGTGGATGCGTCGAATGCTTCAGTACTTAATACATTGGAATGGTTATTCTATTGAGGATCGGTCATGGGTTCCGGCCAGTTCTGTGCATGCTGATCGACTGGTGGAGGCTTTTCATGGCAGATGCCCTGAGAAGCCTGGGGGTCCAGTAGCCCCCCGTTAAGGGGGGGGGGTACTGTCATGGTTAGGACAAGGTTATGTCTTGTACTCTCAAGGGTTAATGTTTTTAGCCTCTCTTTCAAGATGGGAGGGCTATTTATACTCGCTCCTAACCTGGTATCCTTGTCAGCTATAGGTTTTTCTGCAGTCTGTATGCTTGACCTCTGTTGTGTGTGCTGGCTTGCTTTGTGTCTTGCTGTCACGTGCTTTATTCACTTTCCTGGATTCCTGACCGCCTCCCACTCTGTCACATATTCGTAGGTCCTTCTGCTTTACCTGGTCACTCTGTCTCATGTGAAAGGTCCTGTTGGTGTTCATGTTAGTTACCCGGTTTCTGGTTCAGCTCCGTTGCTGCTGGGTGCAGTTTCCCCTGCAGCATTTATACCCGGGTATCATGACAATCATATCCCGTTGTCTGCCACCAGTGTAACGGGTTCTACCAAGCTGGGGTACCTCTTTCAGTACCACCCCGTGTTTCAGGAGGTCCACTCTGCTTTGGCTGGAGTATGAATGAAGGACGCTGGCTGGAATTCCTTGGTTACCTGGGAGCATATAAAATATCACTGCTTCTCCACGTATTTCCAATCTGACAACACTTTATTCACAGGACACAGAATATATCACACAGATACAGAGGGCAGGCCAGACATACATTACAATAGCCGCAGGGGGCCAAAGCCTGCCGATATTTACTGTGGGAATTAAAAAGGTGGGGGGAGGACAGAAGGGGGGATATCTTGTCCTCTCTGCCCAGGGGCGCAGCCTGTGGTCTGATGCATCTCACATGGAACCTATTATACATGCATATAACTGCACAATATATTCTGAGTGCTGAGTGGTTCCGTAACAGGTGGTATATATAGGGGCAGGTAGCAGTGGTAGGTGGTATATATAGGAGCAGGTAGCAGTGGTAGGTGGTATATATAGGGGCAGGTAGCAGTGGTATCTAGGGGCAGATAGCAGTGGTATCTAGAGGCAGGTAGTGGTAGATGGTGTATATAGGAGCAGGTAGCAGTGGTAGGTGGTATATAGGAGCAGGTAGTAGTGGTAGGTGGTATACAGAGGCAGGTAGCGGTGGTAGGTGGTATATATGGGGGCAGGTAGCAGTGGTAGGTGGTATACAGAGGCAGGTAGCGGTGGTAGGTGGTATGTATAGGGGCAGGTAGCAGTGGTTGGTGGTATATATAGGAGTAGGTAGCAGTGGTAGGTGGTATATATAGGAACAGGTAGCAGTGGTAGGTGGTATATATAGGGGGAGGTAGCAGTGGTAGGTGGTATATATAGGGATAGGTAGCAGTGGTAGGTGTTATATATGGGGGCAGGTGGCAGTGGTAGGTGGTATATATAGAGGCAGGTAGCAGTAGTAGGTGGTATATATAGAGGCAGGTAGCAGTGGTAGGTGGTATATAGGGGCAGGTAGCAGTGGTAGATGGTATATAAGAGCAGGTAGCAGTGGTAGGTGGTATATATAGGGGCAGGTAGCAGTGGTAGGTGGTTTATATGGGGGCAGGTAGCAGTGGTAGGTGGTATATATAGGAGCAGGTAGCAGTGGTAGGTGGTATATATAGGGGCAGGTAGCAGTGGTAGATGGTATATAGGAGCATGTAGCAGTGGTGGGTGGTATATATAGGGGCAGGTAGCAGTGGTAGATGGTATATATGGGGGCAGGTAGCAGTGGTTGGTGGTGTTTATAGGGGCAGGTAGCAGTGGTAGGTGGTGTTTATAGGGGCAGGTAGCAGTGGTAGGTGGTATATATAAGGGCAGGTAGCAGTGGTAGATGGTATATAGGAGCAGGTAGCAGAGGTAGGTGGTATATACACTCACTGGCCACTTTATTAGGTACACCTGTCCAACTTCTTGTTAACACTTAATTTCTAATCAGCCAATCACATGGCGGCAACTCAGTGCATTTAGGCATGTAGACATGGTCAAGACAATCTCCTGCAGTTCAAACCGAGCATCAGTATGGGGAAGAAAGGTGATTTGAGTGCCTTTGAACGTGGCATGGTTGTTGGTGCCAGAAGGGCTGGTCTGAGTATTTCAGAAACTGCTGATCTACTGGGATTTTCACGCACAACCATCTCTAGGGTTTACAGAGAATGGTCCGAAAAAGAAAAAAAATCCAGTGAGCGGCAGTTCTGTGGGCGGAAATGCCTTGTTGATGCCAGAGGTCAGAGGAGAATGGGCAGACTGGTTCGAGCTGATAGAAAGGCAACAGTGACTCAAATCGCCACCCGTTACAACCAAGGTAGGCCTAAGAGCATCTCTGAACGCACAGTGCGTCGAACTTTGAGGCAGATGGGCTACAGCAGCAGAAGACCACACCGGGTACCACTCCTTTCAGCTAAGAACAGGAAACTGAGGCTACAATTTGCACAAGCTCATCGAAATTGGACAGTAGAAGATTGGAAAAACGTTGCTTGGTCTGATGAGTCTCGATTTCTGCTGCGACATTCGGATGGTAGGGTCAGAATTTGGCGTAAACAACATAAAAGAATGGATCCATCCTGCCTTGTATGGAGCATCTTTGGGATGTGCAGCCGACAAATCTGCGGCAACTGTGTGATGCCATCATGTCAATATGGACCAAAATCTCTGAGGAATGCTTCCAGCACCTTGTTGAATCTATGCCACGAAGAATTGAGGCAGTTCTGAAGGCAAAAGGGGGTCCAACCCGTTACTAGCATGGTGTACCTAATAAAGTGGCCGGTGAGTGTATAGGGGCAGGTAGCAGTGGTAGGTGGTATATATAGGGGCAAGTAGCAGTGGTAGGTGGTATATATAGGGGCAGGTAGCAGTGGTAGGTGATATATAGGAGCAGGTAGCAGTGGTAGGTGGTGTATAGAGGCAGGTAGCAGTGGTAGGTGGTATATAGGAGCAGGTAGCAGTGGTAGGTGGTATATATGGGGGTAGGTAGCAGTGGTAGGTGGTATATAGGAGCAGGTAGCAGTGGTAGGTGGTATATATGGGGGCAAGTAGCAGTGGTAGGTGGTATATAGAGGCAGGTAGCAGTGGTAGGTGGTATATAGAGGCAGGTAGCAGTGGTAGGTGGTATATATAGGGGCAGGTAGCAGTGGTAGGTGGTATATATCGGGGCAGGTAGCAGTGGTAGGTGGTATATATGGGGCAGGTAGCAGTGGTAGGTGGTATATATGGGGGCAGGTAGCAGTGGTAGGTGGTATTTATAGGAGCAGGTAGTGGTAGGTGGTATATATAGGGGCAGGCAGCAGTGGTAGGTGGTATATATAGGGACAGGTAGCAGTGGTAGGTGGTGTTACGTGTTACGGAACCACTCAGCACCCAGAATATGTTGTGCAGTTATATATATGTATGTATAATAGGTTCCATGTGAGATGTATGTCCCTAATGCATCAGCCCACAGGCTGCGCCCCTGGGCAGAGGGGACACGATATTCCACTTTTGTCCACCCCCCACCTTTGTAATTCCCACAGTAAATATCAGCAGGCTCCGGCCACCTGCGGCTATTGTAATGTATGTCTGGCCTGCCGCTTTTCTATTGGCCATGCCTCTGTATCTGTGTTATATATTCTGTGTCCTGTGAGTAACGTTTTGTCAGACTGGAAATAGGTGGAGAAACAGTGATCTTTTATATGCGCCCATGTAACCAAGCGATTCCAGCCAGCGTCCTTCATTCAGACTCCAGCCAAAGCAGAGTGGACCTCCTGAAACACGGGGTGGTACTGAAAGAGGTACCCCAGCTTGGTAGATCCCGTTACACTGGTGGCAGACAGCGGGATATGATACACCTACAGGAGGAAAGGAATGAATAGAGAACAACTACCAGAAGTTAAAGAGGACTACATTAAAAGATCTGGTGGAAGCCCGAGGGTTGATCGCCAGCAAAACAAAAGCGGATTTGATAGCAGCCATCATGGAACACGACAGTGCAGCCCCCCAATGTGAACGTGGAGGAGACTGAATTCCAGAGGGAGGTAAAGAACAGACTGGCATTCTATGGCCCAAACCCTGCAGTAGAGATCATACGAGAGGTGATGGCTGATGTGCGTACTGATCTGAAGGAAAAGATGGCCGAGCGGACCAGGATAGAGCTGGCCAAGATGGAGATGGCAGAGCGGAGAGAGGAGAGTCAGCGAGCAGGGGGAGCTCTGGCCTCCAACCAGGTACCTTCAACAGTAAGCCACAAAAAGATCCAGTATAATGCCTTCCGACAGTTGGGGGAGGCAGAGGAAGACATTGATGGCTTTCTGCAGGACTTTGAGCGGCAGTGTGCCCT
This sequence comes from Ranitomeya variabilis, assembly GCF_051348905.1. Taxonomy (NCBI): domain Eukaryota; kingdom Metazoa; phylum Chordata; class Amphibia; order Anura; family Dendrobatidae; genus Ranitomeya; species Ranitomeya variabilis. Next base: position 722,783,103 of record NC_135235.1, on the reverse strand, counting down.
TCATCAAGTGAAGCCGGAGGAATGGGTTCAGATTCTGGCCAGCAAGCTGACAGGCCGGGCAGCGGACGCCTATCGCACGGTACCTGATGAGGACTGTATGGACTATGAGCAGATCAAAGAAGTGATCTTGGCCCGGTATGCGCTGACACCAGAGGCATACCGCCAAAAGTTCTGCGGACTTATAAAACGAGTAATCGATACCCACGCTGAATGGGCCTGTAAATTACGGTGGTCACTGCTACAGTGGGTACAAGGGAGCCAAGCAACCACTAAGGAGGACGTCCTCCAGCTCGTCTTGTTAGAACGATTCTTTAGTGGACTAACCCCCGAGACACAGGAATGGCTTCGGGACAGGCGGCCAACGACTCTTGAGAAAGCCGCTCGTCTGGTCGATGAACATCATGATGCCAGGAGGCCACAGTTGTCCGGATCAAAGATGGTCACTAGGGGCCCGCCCATGGACCTGGAGGGCCCCAAACCACCAAAGATTGTAGAGGGACCAGCTAGAAACCCGGCCTACCACAGTCCCCTGGGGCGCGATGCCACACCTGCCGTCAGCTGGGCCACCTGCAAAGACAATGTCCCAACCGGACTCAGCATACCCAGTGGCCAAAGGCGGGAACAGATACCTTCAGCCAGGCTGCTGTACACTGTTACCAAGGCGAAGCTGACCCTGCATTGGGGGCTACGACTAACCAAGGGGTGAAAGAGGTGGAGGATTTGCCTGCAGACGTCTTGCTGGGAAATGACTTGGGGCCCATGTTGTCTGCATTCTCGGTTGCTCATCTGGCTGAGACATATCCTGTGACCACCCGGAGACCAGCTCGAGCTGCGGAGGCGGAATCACACTCAGAGGAGGCCCAGGTAAGACATCCCAGCCCTACACGTATTCCCATAGCCAGACACATTTCTTGGGCCACCCCAGATGAATTTAAGAGGGATTTACTTGAGGATCCTTCATTGGAGGGATATCATGTGAAGGCACAGGAGGGGAGAGGGGTACTGGAAGGGGAACAGTTTAAATGGAAGCAGGGACTGCTCTACTGGATCACAGAGCAGCACCACACAGTGACGAGCCCCACTATGAAACGACAGCTGGTAATTCCCAAGAAGTATAGGCAGGAGTTACTGCAAATCTCTCATGACATACCCTTGGCCGGGCACTTCAGCGTCAGTCGCACCAGGCATTGTCTGACACAAAACTTCTTTTGGCCGGGGGTAACCTATGATGTTTGTCAGTACTGCCAGACCTGTGACAGTTGCCAGCGCATTGGCAAGAGGGGAGATCGATGCAAGACCAAATTACGCCCCCTCCCCATTGTGGAGGAACCATTTAGCCGAGTAGCGGTCGATCTGATAGGGCCGTTAGCCAAACTCAGTCCGTCAGGGAAAAGGTATATATTGACAGTGATAGATTATGCCACACGGTATCCAGAGGCGGTTGCGTTACCTACCATACTGGCAGAGATGGTGGCTGACGCCCTGCTCCAGGTGTTCTCACGGGTTGGATTTCCCCGGGAGATTATCTCGGACCAGGGTACCCAGTTTACAGCAGAGGTGACCAACCAACTGTGGAAGCTGTGCGGCGTAAAGTCCATTAGAAGTGCCCCGTACCACCCGCAAACCAATTGGTTGTGTGAACGCTTTAATGGGACATTAAAACAACTAATTGGGACTTTTACCAGGACCTACAGGGACTGGGAGAAATTCTTGCCACACCTCCTGTTTGCCTATCCTCCTCCGTTCGAGCTGGTATATGGGAGATGGGTAAGGGGACCCCTAGACTTAGTGCTAGAACACTGGGAAGGGGAGGGCCTCATAGAAGGATTACCTATTGTACCCTATGTGCTGGAATTCCGGGACCGCCTACAGGAGCTGACCCAGGCTGTACGTGAGAACATGCAGGTGACCCAGCAGCGCCAGTGCGTATGGTACGATCGGAGGGCCAGAGAGCACACCTTGGAAATAGGACAGAAGGTCCTGGTGTTAGAGCCAACTAGGCAGAACAAGTTCCAAGCTGCATGGCAGGGGCCCTACCAGGTAGTGGGGAAAATAGCTGACACAACCTATAATGTCGCCGATTGATACACAGTTACATAGTTATTAAGGTTGAAGGAAGACTTTAAGTCCATTTAGTTCAACCCGTAGCCTAGCCTAACATGCCCTAACATGTTGATTCAGAGGAAGGCAAAAAAAAACCATGTGGCAAAGAGTAAGCTCCACCTTGGGGAAAAAAATTCCTTCCCGACTCCACATACGGCAATCAGACTAGTTCCCTGGATCAACGCCCTATCAAGGAATCTAGTGTATATACCCTGTAACATTATACTTTTCCAGACCCTGTTATTATGGAGTCTTTAAAGATTAAAAATAAACCAAGGGTTATCTGCATGTTCCACGTGAATATGCTGAAGCCCTACCGGGAGCACCCTGAAGAGGTAGTGGCCATCTGTGCACCTGAAGCAGAGGATTTAGCCAGACTTCCCTTGCCAGATGTCTTAGGGGAAAGGACTCAGTCTAAAACATGGGACCAGGTACACTTGGGTGAAGACCTAGGCCCCTGGGAGAGACAGCAGGCGGAGGAGTTGTTGAGGCAACAACAGGATGTTTTCGGGGAGACCAGGATACATTCTCCTGGTACAACACAAGGTTGAGACCCAGGAACAGACCCCCCTGCGACAAAACCCCCTCCGCGTCTCTGAGTCTGTACGAGAGGGGATGCGAAGAGATACAAGAGATGTTGCGTTTAGGGGTCATTGAAGAGTCATATAGTCCCTGGGCAACCCCCGTAGTGTTAGTGCCCAAGAAGGATGGGACTACACGGTTTTGTGTTGACTATCGTAAGCTCAATGAGAAACCAGTGACGGATGCATATTGTTATGATCCTTAGTGGTTGAGGATCACAAATTACTCCAGCAAGGTGACTAAACATAGGACTAGCTCTAGGGAGGTGGAAAACTGGACTGACCGCAAAACTGAACCTATCCAAACACACTAGAGGTAGCCGGTGAACGTGCCTAAAATCCTAGACGTCTCGAGCCAGCCTGAGGAACTAACTACCCCTAGAGAGAAAGAAAGACCTCTCTTGCCTCCAGAGAAATAATCCCCAAAGATATAGAAGCCCCCAACAGATAATAACGGTGAGGTAAGAGGAAGGCACATACATAGGGGTGAAAGCAGATTCAGCAAAAGAGGCCCACTAATTCTAGATAGCAGAAAATACAAAAGGGGTCTATGCGGTCAGTAAAAAACCCTTACAAAATATCCACACTGAGATTTCAAGAACCCCCGCACCAACTAACGGTGTGGGGGGAGAAACTCAGTCCCCTAGAGCAACCAGCAAGCAAGAAATCACATTTTAGCAAGCTGGACAAAAAAACATGATGAACGCTGATAATCAGAAAATGAACAAACAAGAACTTAGCTTGTCTTGGAGTGACTGGGAGCAAGGTAATCACAAGGAATCTGAAGAGCACTGAATACATTGATAGCAGGCAAGGAACTGAGTATCCAGGTGAGCTAAATAGGAAACCGAACAAGGATAACGAACCAGCTGATGAAGCCAACCTGCAGAAAGACAACACTACACAGTACCGCTTGTGACCACTAGAGGGAGCCCAAAAATAGAGTTCACAACAGCATATCCCATGCCGCGTGTAGATGAGTTGTTAGACCGGCTGGCGGGGGCAAAGTATTTGACCACCATCGATCTATGCAAAGGCTACTGGCAGATTCCCCTTAGTCCTGACGCTATTCCCAAGTCGGCATTTGTCACACCGTTCGGCTTATTCCAGTTTCGAGTTATGCCATTCGGGATGAAGAATGCCCCGGCGACCTTCCAGAGGCTGGCTGACCGGCTTCTGGATGGTCTCCAGGACTATGCTTGTGCCTACCTGGACGACATCGCCATCTACAGTGCGACATGGGAAGAGCATCTAAACCGCCTAGAGACAGTATTGGACAGGATCCACCAGGCCGGAATCACTCTGAACCCAAACAAGTGTCACGTGGGCAAAGCAGAGTTTCAGTATTTAGGGCATTGGGTGGGAAGTGGGAAACAGCGACCAGAACCAGCCAAGATTGAGGCCATAGCCAAATGGCCCACCCCACACACTAAAAGCCAGGTCATGGCGTTTCTAGGGACAGCGGGGTATTATAGGAAATTCGTTCCTAATTACAGCAGCATAGCCAAGCCCCTTACTGATCTGACCCGTTAGAACCAACCCCGCCAGGTAACCTTGACCCCAGAGTGTGAGGAAGCCTTCCGCCAACTAAAGGACGCCCTCACCATTACCCCTGTATTGGCCGCACCCGATCCAACTAAATGTTTCCTTGTTCACACAGACGCTTCTATGTTTGGATTGGGGTCAGTACTGAGCCAAGTCAGGCCGGGCGGCCAAGAACACCAGGTAGCTTACCTGAGTCGGAAACTACTGCCCCGTGAAGTAAGCTATGCGGCCATCGAGAAGGAGTGCCTGGCGGTAGCAAGGTAGTCACAAGGAATCTGAAGAGCACTGAATACATTGATAGCAGGCAAGGAACTGAGTATCCAGGTGAGCTAAATAGGAAACCAACCAAGGATAACGAACCAGCTGATGAAGCCAACCTGCAGAAAGACAACACTACACAGTACCGCTTGTGACCACTAGAGGGAGCCCAAAAATAGAGTTCACAACAGTACCCCCCCTTGAGGAGGGGTCACCGAACCCTCATCAAGACTCCCAGGGCGATCCGGACGAGCCGCGTGGAATGCGCGAACCAAATCGGACGCATGAACATCAGAGGCGACAACCCAGGAATTATCCTCCTGACCATAGCCCTTCCACTTAACCAGATACTGAAGTCTCCGTCTAGAGACACGAGAATCCAAAATCTTCTCCACCACGTACTCCAATTCGCCCTCGACCAGCACCGGAGCAGGAGGCTCAACAGAAGGAACCACAGGCACCACATACCTCCGCAACAAAGACCTATGGAACACATTATGGATGGCAAACGATGCCGGGAGATCCAAACGAAAAGACACCGGGTTAAGAATTTCCAAGATCTTATAAGGACCGATGAAGCGAGGCTTAAATTTAGGAGATGAGACCTTCATAGGAACATACCGAGAAGACAGCCACACCAAATCCCCAACACGAAGTCGGGGACCCACACCGCGGCGGCGGTTGGCAAAGCGCTGAGCCTTCTCCTGTGACAATTTCAGATTGTCCACCACTTGGCTCCAAATTTGCTGCAACCTATCCACCACAGAATCCACCCCAGGACAGTCAGAAGACTCAACCTGACCCGAGGAAAAACGAGGATGGAAACCAGAATTGCAGAAAAAAGGCGAAACCAAGGTAGCAGAACTAGCCCGATTATTAAGGGCAAACTCGGCCAATGGCAAAAAAGTCACCCAATCATCCTGATCAGCAGAAACAAAACATCTCAAATAAGTCTCCAACGTCTGGTTAGTTCGCTCGGTTTGGCCATTAGTCTAAGGATGGAAGGCCGACGAAAAAGACAAATCAATGCCCATCTTAGCACAAAAAGTTTGCCAAAACCTGGACACAAACTGAGATCCTCTATCAGACACAATATTCTCAGGAATGCCGTGCAAGCGAACCACATTCTGAAAAAATAGAGGAATCAAATCGGAGGAGGAAGGCAGCTTAGGCAAGGGCACCAAATGGACCATCTTGGAAAAACGATCACACACCACCCAGATGACAGACATTTTCTGAGATACTGGAAGATCCGAAATAAAATCCATGGAAATGTGCGTCCAAGGCCTTTTCGGGACAGGCAAAGGCAAAAGCAAACCGCTGGCACGAGAACAGCAAGGCTTAGCCCGAGCACAAATCCCACAAGACTGCACAAAGGAACGCACATCCCGCGATAAGGAAGGCCACCAGAAGGACCTAGCCACCAAATCTCTGGTACCAAAAATCCCAGGATGACCCGCCAACACCGAAGAATGAACCTTGGAAATAACTCTGCTGGTCCATCTATCCGGGACAAACAATCTCTCTGGTGGACAACGGTCAGGTCTATCCGCCTGAAATTTCTGCAGCACTCGTCGCAAATCTGGAGAAATGGCAGACAAAATCACTCCCTCTCTGAGAATACCAGCCGGCTCAGAAACTCCCGGAGAGTCAGGCACAAAGCTCCTAGAAAGTGCATCAGCTTTCACGTTCTTTGAACCAGGCAGGTATGAGACCACAAAGTTGAAACGGGAGAAAAACAACGACCAACGAGCCTGTCTAGGATTCAGGCACTTGGCAGACTCGAGGTAAATCAGATTTTTGTGATCAGTCAGGACCACCACACGATGTTTAGCTCCTTCGAGCCAATGTCGCCACTCCTCAAATGCCCACTTCATAGCCAACAACTCCCGATTACCAACATCATAATTTCGCTCGGCAGGCGAAAACTTTCTTGAAAAGAAAGCACACGGCTTCATCACAGAGCCCTCAGAGCTTCTCTGCGACAAAACAGCCCCTGCTCCAATCTCGGAAGCATCAACCTCGACCTGGAAGGGGAGAGAGACATCTGGCTGACATAAGACTGGAGCTGAAGAAAACCAGAGCTTCAGCTCCCGAAAGGCCTCCACGGCCGCAGGAGACCAATTAGTCACATCAGAGCCCTTCTTGGTCAAATCCGTCAAAGGTTTAACCACGCTAGAAAAATTAGCGATGAAACAACGGTAAAAATTAGCAAAACCCAAGAACTTCTGAAGACTCTTAACAGACGTGGGCTGAGTCCAGTCCTGAATAGCCTGGACCTTGACTGGGTCCATCTCCACAGTAGAAGGAGAAAAAATAAAACCCAAAAAGGAGACCTTCTGTACTCCGAAGAGGCATTTTGAGCCCTTCACAAATAAAGCATTAGCACGCAGGACCTGAAACACCATCCTGACCTGCTTCACATGGGACTCCCAATCATCAGAAAAGACCAAAATGTCATCCAGATAAACAATCATAAATTTATCCAGATATTCTCGGAATATGTCATGCATGAAGGACTGAAACACAGAAGGCGCATTAGAGAGTCCAAAAGGCATCACCAAGTACTCAAAATGGCCTTCGGGCGTATTAAATGCTGTTTTCCATTCATCTCCCTGCTTAATGCGCACAAGATTATACGCACCACGGAGATCTATCTTGGTGAACCAACTGGCACCCTTAATCCGAGCAAACAAATCAGACAATAGTGGCAAAGGATAATGAAATTTGACTGTGATTTTATTCAGAAGACGATAATCTATACAAGGTCTCAAAGAACCGTCCTTCTTGGCCACAAATAAGAATCCTGCACCAAGAGGGGGAGAGGATGGGTGAATATGTCCCTTCTCCAACGACTCCTTTATATAACTCCGCATCGCGGCATGCTCTGGTATAGACAAATTAAAAAGTCGTCCCTTAGGGAATTTACTACCAGGAATTAAATTTATAGCACAGTCACAATCCCTATGAGGGGGCAGGGCACTGGACCTGGGCTCATCAAATACATCCTGGTAGTCAGACAAAAACTCAGGGACCTCAGAAGGAGTGGAAGAAGCAATAGACACCAACGGAGTATCGCCATGAATTCCCTGACAACCCCAACTAGACACAGACATAGCTTTCCAATCTAAAACTGGATTATGAGCCTGCAGCCATGGCAGACCCAAAACGACAACATCATGCAAATTATGCAGAACAAGAAAGCGAATCACCTCCTGATGAACGGGAGTCATGCACATGGTCATTTGCGTCCAATACTGAGGTTTATTCTCAGCCAATGGCATAGCATCAATTCCCCTCAGAGGAATAGGAAATTCCAAAGGCTCAAGGACAAAACCACAGCGCCTGGCAAATGACAAATCCATCAGATTCATGGCAGCACCCGAATCCACAAAGGCCATAACCGAGTAGGACGACAAAGAACAAATCAAAGTAACAGACAAAATAAATTTAGGCTGTATAGTACCAATGGTGACAGGTTTAGCGACCTTTTTTAAGCGTTTAGAGCATGCTGAGATAACATGAGCGGAATCACCACAGTAAAAGCACAACCCATTTTGACGTCTATGACTTTGTCGCTCAATTCTGGTCAGAGTTTGATCACATTGCATAGACTCAGGTCTCTGTTCAGAAAATACCGCCAAAGGATGAGCAGATTTGCGCTCCCGCAAACGCCGATCAACCTGAATGGCTAAAGCCATAGAATCACTCAGACTTGTAGGGGTGGGAAACCCCACCATAACATCCTTAATGGCTTCAGAAAGACCTTCTCTGAAATTTGCAGCCAGGGCACACTCATTCCATTGAGTAAGCACTGACCATTTCCAAAATTTTTGACAATACATCTCTGCTTCATCCTGCCCTTGAGAGAGGGCCAGCAACGCTTTTTCTGCCTGATTCTCAAGATTAGGCTCCTCATAAAGCAGTCCAAGAGCCAGAAAAAACGCATCCACATTAAGCAATGCAGGATCTCCTGGCGCCAGAGAGAAAGCCCAATCCTGAGGGTCGCCACGCAACAAGGAGATAACAATTTTAACTTGCTGAGCGGAATTACCAGAGGAACGAGGTCTCAGAGATAGAAATAACTTACAGTTATTCTTAAAATTCTGAAACCTAGATCTATCTCCAGAAAACAACTCAGGAATGGGTATCTTTGGTTCTGACATAGGGCTATGAATAACAAAATCCTGAATACTTTGCACCCGTGCAGTAAGATGATCCACACTAGAAGTCAGAGTCTGAATATTCATGTCTGCAGCTGAGCTCAAAACCACTCAGAGTTCAAGGGGATGAAAGAAGCTAGACAGACTGCAGCAAGGAAAAGCGGGAGGGGAGAAAAAAAATGTACTCAGGTCTTCTTTTAATCCCACTTCTGCGATGAATAAACACTTTTTGGCCTGCTATACTGTTATGATCCTTAGTGGTTGAGGATCACAAATTACTCCAGCAAGGTGACTAAACATAGGACAAGCTCTAGGGAGGTGGAAAACTGGACTGACCGCAAAACTGAACCTATCCAAACACACTAGAGGTAGCCGGTGAACGTGCCTAAAATCCTAGACGTCTCGAGCCAGCCTGAGGAACTAACTACCCCTAGAGAGAAAGAAAGACCTCTCTTGCCTCCAGAGAAATAATCCCCAAAGATATAGAAGCCCCCAACAGATAATAACGGTGAGGTAAGAGGAAGGCACATACATAGGGGTGAAAGCAGATTCAGCAAAAGAGGCCCACTAATTCTAGATAGCAGAAAATACAAAAGGGGTCTATGCGGTCAGTAAAAAACCCTTACAAAATATCCACACTGAGATTTCAAGAACCCCCGCACCAACTAACGGTGTGGGGGGAGAAACTCAGTCCCCTAGAGCAACCAGCAAGCAAGAAATCACATTTTAGCAAGCTGGACAAAAAAACATGATGAACGCTGATAATCAGAAAATGAACAAACAAGAACTTAGCTTGTCTTGGAGTGACTGGGAGCAAGGTAATCACAAGGAATCTGAAGAGCACTGAATACATTGATAGCAGGCAAGGAACTGAGTATCCAGGTGAGCTAAATAGGAAACCGAACAAGGATAACGAACCAGCTGATGAAGCCAACCTGCAGAAAGACAACACTACACAGTACCGCTTGTGACCACTAGAGGGAGCCCAAAAATAGAGTTCACAAACAGCATATCCCATGCCGCGTGTAGATGAGTTGTTAGACCGGCTGGCGGGGGCAAAGTATTTGACCACCATCGATCTATGCAAAGGCTACTGGCAGATTCCCCTTAGTCCTGACGCTATTCCCAAGTCGGCATTTGTCACACCGTTCGGCTTATTCCAGTTTCGAGTTATGCCATTCGGGATGAAGAATGCCCCGGCGACCTTCCAGAGGCTGGCTGAGCGGCTTCTGGATGGTCTCCAGGACTATGCTTGTGCCTACCTGGACGACATCGCCATCTACAGTGCAACATGGGAAGAGCATCTAAACCGCCTAGAGACAGTATTGGACAGGATCCACCAGGCCGGAATCACTCTGAACCCAAACAAGTGTCACGTGGGCAAAGCAGAGTTTCAGTATTTAGGGCATTGGGTGGGAAGTGGGAAACAGCGACCAGAACCAGCCAAGATTGAGGCCATAGCCAAATGGCCCACCCCACACACTAAAACCCAGGTCATGGCGTTTCTAGGGACAGCGGGGTATTATAGGAAATTCGTTCCCAATTACAGCAGCATAGCCAAGCCCCTTACTGATCTGACCCGTTAGAACCAACCCCGCCAGGTAACCTTGACCCCAGAATGTGAGGAAGCCTTCCGCCAACTAAAGGACGCCCTCACCATTACCCCTGTATTGGCCGCACCCGATCCAACTAAATGTTTCCTTGTTCACACAGACGCTTCTATGTTTGGATTGGGGGCAGTACTGAGCCAAGTCAGGCCGGGCGGCCAAGAACACCAGGTAGCTTACCTGAGTCGGAAACTACTGCCCCGTGAAGTAAGCTATGCGGCCATCGAGAAGGAGTGCCTGGCGGTAGTATAGGCACTCAAAAAGTTGCAACCATATTTGTATGGACGACAGTTTTCCCTCCTAACGGACCATAATCCCCTAGTCTGGCTTAATCGGGTCTCCGGAGACAACGCCAGATTGCTGCGGTGGAGTTTAGCCCTACAACCTCTGGACTTCACCATCCACTACAGACCCGGCAAACAAAATGGTAACGCCGATGGACTAAGTCGACAAACGGAACTTGTACCAACCCCATAAACTTCGGTCATCCCCAAACCGATCCGTTAAGGATCAGACTGTATGCCGATCGCGTCACTGAAAAGGGGAGCCATGTTACGTAACCACTCAGCACCCAGAATATGTTGTGCAGTTATGTGTATGTATAATAGGTTCCATGTGAGATGCATGTCCCTAATTCCCCTTTTGTCCTCCCCCCCACCTTTGTAATTCCCACAGTAATCATTGGCAGGCTCCAGCCACCTGCGGCTATTGTAATGTATGTCTGGCCTGAAGCTTTTCTATTGACCTGCCCTCTGTATCTGTGTTATATATTCTGTGTCCTGTGAGTAAAGTTTAGTCAGACTGGAAATACGTAGAGAAGCAGTGATCATTTATATGCGCCCATGTAACCAAGCGATTCCAGCCAGCATCCTTCATTCAAACTCCAGCCAAAGCAGAGTGGACCTCCTGAAACACGGGGTGGTACTGAAAGAGGGTACCCCAGCTTGGTAGACCCCGTTACTCTATGAATTAACCCATGTGGAATTATATACTTAGCAAAAAAGTGTGAAACAACTGAAAATTTGTCTTATATTCTAGGTTCTTCAAAGTAGCCACTTTTTGCTTTGATGACTGCTTTGCACACTCTTGGCATTCTCTTGATGAGCTTCAAGAGGTTGTCACCGGGAATGGTCTTCCAACAATCTTGAAGGAGTTCCCAGAGATGCTTAGCACTTGTTGGCCCTTTTGCCTTCACTCTGCGGTCCAGCTCACCCCAAACCATCTCGATTGGATTCAGGTCTGGTGGAGGCCAGGTCATCTGGCGTAGCACCCCATCACTCTTCTTCTTGGTCAAATAGCCCTTACACAGTCTGGAGGTGTGTTTGGGGTCATTGTCCTGTTGGAAAATAAATGATGGTCCAACTAAACGCAAACCGGATGGAATAGCATGCCACTGCAAGATGCTGTGGTAGCAATGCTGGTTCAGTATGCCTTCAATTTTGAATAAATCCCCAACAGTGTCACCAGCAAAGAACCCCCACACCATCACACCTCCTCCTCCATGCTTCACGCTGGGAACCAGGCATGTAGAGTCCATCCATTCCCCTTTTCTGCATCGCACAAAGACATGGTGGTTGGAACCAAAGATCTCACATTTGGACTCATCAGACCAAAGCACAGATTTCCACTGGTCTAATGTCCATTCCTTGTGTTCTTTAGCCCAAACAAGTTTCTTCTCCTTGTTGCCTGTCCTTAGCAGTGGTTTCCTAGCAGCTATTTTACCATGAAGGCCTGCTGCACAAAGTCTCCTCTTAACAGTTGTTGTAGAGATGTGCCTGCTGCTAGAACTCTATGTGGCTTTGACCTGGTCTCTAATCTGAGCTGCTGTTAACCTGCGATTTCTGAGGCTGGTGACTCAGATAAACTTATCCTCAGAAGCAGAGGTCTTGGACTTCCTTTCCTGGGGCGGTCCTCATGTGAGTCAGTTTGTTTGTAGCGCTTGATGGTTTTTGCAACTGCACTTGGGGACACTTTCAAAGTTTTCCCAATTTTTCGCACTGACTGACCTTCATTTCTTAAAGTAATGATGGCCACTCATTTTTCTTTACTTAGCTGCTTTTTCTTGCCATAATACAAATTCTAACAGTCTATTCAGTAAGACTATCAGCTGTGTATCCAGCAGACCTCTGCACAACACAACTGATGGTCCCAACCCCATTTATAAGGCAAGAAATCCCACTTATTAAATCTGACAGCGCAAACCTGTGAAGTGAAAACCGTTCCCGGTGACTACCTCTTGAAGCTCATCAAGAGAATGCCAAGAGTGTGCAAAGCATTCATCAAAGCAAAAGCTGGCTACTTTGAAGAACCTAGAATATAAGACATATTTTCAGTTGTTTGACACTTCTTTGTTAAGTATATAATTCCACATCTGTTAATTCATAGTTTTGATGCCTTCAGTGTGAATTTACAATTTTCAGAGTCATGAAAATGCAGAAAAATCTTTAAATGAGAAGGTGTGTCCAAACTTTTTGTCTGTACTGTATATAGAGGCAGTTAGCAGTGGTAGGTGGTATATAGGGGCAGGTAGCAGTGGTATATAGAGGCAGGTAGCAGTGGAAGGTGGTATATAGAGGCAGGTAGCAGTGGTAGGTGGTATATTATTATTATTTATTGTTATAGCGCCATTTATTCCATGGCACTTTACAAGTGAGGAGGGGTATACATAATAAAAACAAGTACAATAATCTTAAACAATACAAGTCATAACTGGTACAGGAGGAGAGAGGACCCTGCCCGCGAAGGCTCACAATCTACAAGGGATGGGTGAGAATACAGTAGGCGAGGATAGAGCTGGTCATGCAGCGGTTGGTTGATCGGTGGTTACTGCAGGTTGTAGGCTTGTCGGAAGAGGTGGGTCTTCAGATTCTTTTTGAAGGTTTCGATGGTGGGCGAGAGTCTGACGTGTTGTGGTAGAGGGTTCCAGAGTAGGGGTGATACGCGAGAGAAATCTTGTATACGATTGTGGGAAGAGGAGATAAGAGGGAAGTAGAGAAGGAGATCTTGTGAGGATCGGAGGTTGCGTGTAGGAAAGTACCGGGAGATGAGGTCACAGATGTAAGGAGGAGACAGGTTGTGGATGACTTTGTACGTCATGGTTAGGGTTTTGTACTGGAGTCTCTGGGCAATTGGGAGCCAGTGAAGGGATTGACAGAGGGGAGAGGCCGGAGATTAGCGGGGGGACAGGTGGATTAGTCGGGCAGCAGAGTTTAGAATAGATTGGAGGGGTGCGAGAGTGTTTGAGGGGAGGCCACAGAGCAGGAGGTTGCAGTAGTCAAGGCGAGAGATGATGAGGGCATGGACTAGGGTTTTTGCAGATTCTTGGTTGAGGAATGAATGGATTCGTGCAATATTTTTGAGTTGAAGTCGGCAGGAAGTGGAAAGGGCTTGGATATGTGGTTTGAAGGAGAGATCAGCGTCAAGGATAACCCCGAGGTAGCGAGCTTGTGGGACTGGGGAGAGTGGGCAGCCATTTACTGTAATGGATAGGTTCGTTGGGGGGGTCACGTGAGATGGGGGAAAGATGATGAATTCTGTTTTGTCCATGTTAAGTTTCAGAAATCTAGCGGAGAAGAAGGATGAAATACTGGACAGACATTGAGGGATTCTGGTTAGTAGGGAGGTGATATCTGGTCCAGAGATGTAGATCTGTTCGTCATCAGCATAGAGGTGATACTGAAAGCCATGAGATTCTATGAGGTGTCCCAGGCCAAAGGTGTAAATGGAGAAGAGCAGGGGCCCAAGGACTGAACCTTGAGGGACTCCGACAGGTAGGGGGCGAGGTGAGGAGGTGGTGTGTGAGTGGGAGACGCTGAATGTCCGGTCTATTAGGTATGATGAGATCCAGGATAGGGCCAAGTCTGTGATGCCAAGGGATGAGAGGGTCTGTAATAATAGGGAATGGTCCACTGTGTCAAAGGCAGCCGACAGGTCGAGGAGCAGGAGAACAGAGTAGTGTCGCTTGCTCTTGGCGGTTAAGAGGTCATTGGTGACCTTAGTTAGGGCAGTTTCAGTGGAATGGTGTGACCGGAAGCCAGATTGTAAGCGGTCAAAGAGGGAGCAAGAAGAGAGATGGGAGGACAGTTCAAGGTAGACGTGTTGTTCCAGTAGTTTTGAGGCATAGGGGAGAAGTGATATAGGGCGATAGCTAGATACAGAGGATGGGTCAAGAGAGGGCTTTTTGAGGATAGGTGTGATGGAGGCATGTTTAAAGCTTGAGGGGAAAACACCAGTTGTTAGTGATAGGTTGAAGAGATGGGTTAGGGTTGGGATGAAGATTGTGGTGAGGTTTGGGATGAGGTGGGATGGGAGCGGGTCAAGTGCACAGGTGGTGAGATGCGATCTTGAGAGTAGGGTGGCGAGTTGATCTTCTGTAATGGTGGAGAAGTTGGTTTTGGAGGTGGAGGGTAGGGAAGTTGGGAGGAAGGGCTCTGGGGCTTGTTGACCAAAACTGTCCCTGATGTTATCAATCTTCTGCTTGAAGAATGAGGCAAAGTCTTCAGCAGAGATAAGTGGGGAGGGAGGAGTGTCATGGTTCCCAATGGCAGGGACTCAGTCAAAAACGGACTAGCTCTAGGAATGATGGAATCTCAGATGACCGCGACGCTGAACCTAACACGCAACTAATAGTAGCCAGGGGGCGTCCCTACGTTTTATCCATAGACACCTCGCACCAGCCGGAGATCTAGCTACCCCTAGTAGAGGAATAAACAGACCTGACTTGCCTCCAGGGAAACCCCAAAAGTGATAGTAGCCCCCCACATATAATAACGGTTAGGTAAGAGGAA
The DNA here is from genome assembly GCF_051348905.1 of Ranitomeya variabilis. Taxonomy (NCBI): domain Eukaryota; kingdom Metazoa; phylum Chordata; class Amphibia; order Anura; family Dendrobatidae; genus Ranitomeya; species Ranitomeya variabilis. Next base: position 722,768,059 of record NC_135235.1, on the reverse strand, counting down.
AACACGTACGCAGTATGAATATAGATTCAGCAAAGAGAGGCCCTCTGACTAGATAGCAGAAAATACAAAAGAGGACTTCGCGGTCACCTCAAAACCCTAAACAGCCATCCTGAAATTACTTTAACTCCGTTATCAACTCATGACACCGGAGTAGTAATTTCAGATCACTAGAGCTTCCAGCAGCAAGAGAAATATAAATGCATGCTGGACAAACAAACACAAAAAATGCCAAAGATCCAACTTAGCTGAATTGCAGACTTGGAGCAGGTAGCAAGCAACAGAGGTGCTCTGGTAACATTGATTGCCGGCACTAGAATGACTGAGAAGCCAGACTAAATAGGAAACTCCCAGTTTCCTGATGGGAACAGGTGCAAGACAAAAGTCAGCCAGTACCACCAGTAACCACCAGAGGGAGCCCAAAAACAGAATTCACAACAGTAACCCCCCCTTAAGGAGGGGGCACCGAACCCTCATGAGAACCACCAGGGCGATCTGGATGTGCCCTATGAAAGGCGCGAACCAAATCAGAGGCATGAACATCGGAGGCAGTCACCCAAGAATTATCCTCCTGACCGTATCCCTTCCATTTAACCAAATATTGAAGTCTCCGTCTGGAAACGCGAGAGTCCAAAATCTTCTCCACAACATACTCCAACTCACCCTCCACCAGCACAGGAGCAGGAGGCTCAACAGAAGGAACAACCGGTACCTCGTACCTCCGCAACAACGACCGATGGAAGACATTATGAATGGTGAAAGATGCTGGTAGGTCCAAACGAAAAGATACAGGATTAAGAATCTCCAAAATCTTATAAGGACCTATGAACCGAGGTTTAAACTTAGGAGAAGAGACCTTCATAGGGACAAAACGAGAAGATAACCACACCAAGTCCCCAACGCGGAGATGCTGACCCACACGACGATGACGATTAGCAAACTGCTGAGTCTTCTCCTGAGACAACTTCAAATTGTCCACCACATGACTCCAAATCCGGTACAGTCTATCCAACACCGTGTCCACTCCAGGGCAATCCGAAGATTCCACCTGGCCAGATGAAAAACGAGGGTGAAACCCTGAATTGCAAAAGAAAGGAGAAACCAGAGTGGCAGAACTGGCCCGATTATTGAGGGCAAACTCTGCCAACGGCAAAAAGGCGACCCAATCATCCTGATCAGCAGACACAAAACACCTCAAATAAGTCTCCAACGTCTGATTAGTTCGCTCCGTCTGGCCATTAGTCTGAGGATGGAATGCAGACGAAAAAGACAAATCAATGCCCATCCTGGCACAGAACGCTCGCCAGAACCTAGACACAAATTGAGACCCCCTGTCAGAAACGATGTTTTCCGGGATACCATGTAAACGAACCACATTCTGAAAAAATAAAGGAACCAACTCAGATGAAGAAGGCAATTTGGGCAAGGGTACCAAATGAACCATCTTAGAAAAACGGTCACACACCACCCAAATGACGGACATTTTCTGAGAAACCGGGAGGTCCGAGATAAAGTCCATAGAGATGTGCGTCCACGGCCTCTTCGGAATAGGCAAGGACAACAACAATCCACTAGCCCGAGAACAGCAAGGCTTGGCCCGAGCACAAACATCACAAGACTGTACAAAGGCACGCACATCCCGAGACAGGGAAGGCCACCAGAAGGACCTGGCCACCAAATCTCTGGTACCAAAAATTCCAGGGTGACCTGCCAACACAGAAGAATGAACCTCCGAGATGACTCTACTGGTCCACTCATCTGGAACAAACAGTCTCCCAGGCGGACAACGATCAGGCCTATCAGTCTGAAACTCCTGCAAAGCACGTCGCAAGTCTGGGGAGACAGCAGACAAAATCACCCCATCCTTAAGGATACCCGTAGGCTCAGAATCACCAGAGGAGTCAGGCTCAAAACTCCTAGAAAGGGCATCTGCCTTCACATTTTTTGAACCCGGCAAGTATGAAACCACAAAATTAAACCGGGAGAAAAACAACGACCAGCGCGCCTGTCTAGGATTCAGACGCCTGGCAGACTCAAGGTAAATCAGATTCTTGTGATCAGTCAAGACCACCACCTGATGTCTAGCACCCTCAAGCCAATGACGCCACTCCTCAAATGCCCACTTCATAGCCAAGAGCTCCCGATTACCGACATCATAATTTCGCTCGGCGGGCGAAAACTTTCGAGAGAAGAATGCACATGGTCTCATCACTGAGCAATCGGGACTTCTCTGCGACAAAACCGCCCCCGCTCCAATCTCGGAAGCATCAACCTCGACCTGAAAAGGGAGCGAAACATCAGGCTGGCGCAACACAGGGGCGGAAGAAAAGCGGCGCTTAAGCTCCCGAAAGGCCTCCACAGCCGCAGAGGACCAATTGGCAACATCAGCACCCTTCTTAGTCAAATGAGTCAGAGGTTTAGCAACACTTGAAAACCCAGTTATAAATCGACAATAGAAATTAGCAAAGCCGAAGAACTTCTGAAGGCTCTTCAGGGAAGTAGGCTGTGTCCAATCACAAATAGCCCGAACCTTGACAGGATCCATCTCAACAGAAGAAGGGGAAAAAATATACCCCAAAAAGGAGATCTTCTGAACCCCAAAAATACACTTTGAACCCTTTACAAACAAAGAATTGGCCCGCAAAACCTGAAAAACCTTCCTAACCTGTTGAACATGCGACTCCCAGTCATCCGAAAAAATCAAAATATCGTCCAAATACACAATCATAAATTTATCCAGGTATTTACGGAAAATATCGTGCATAAAGGACTGAAAGACTGAAGGAGCATTAGAAAGACCAAAAGGCATTACCAAATACTCAAAATGGCCCTCGGGCGTATTAAATGCAGTTTTCCACTCATCTCCCTGCTTAATCCGCACCAAATTATATGCACCCCGAAGATCAATCTTAGAGAACCACTTTGCCCCTTTAATACGAGCAAATAAATCAGTCAATAGTGGCAAAGGATACTGGTATTTGACTGTAATCTTATTCAACAGGCAATAATCAATACAGGGCCTCAGGGAGCCATCTTTTTTACCCACGAAAAAAAAACCTGCTCCTAAAGGGGATGAGGATGGACGCATATGTCCCTTTTCCAAGGACTCCTTAATATACTCTCGCATAGCAGCATGCTCAGGCACAGACAGATTGAACAAACGACCCTTGGGAAACTTGCTGCCAGGAATCAAGTCTATAGCACAATCACAATCCCTGTGAGGGGGGAGAGAACTAAGTTTAGGCTCCTCAAAAACATCACAATAGTCAGACAAAAATGCCGGAATTTCAGAGGTAGTAGATGAAGCAATGGAAACCAAAGGTACTTCCCCATGAGCCCCCTGACATCCCCAGCTTAACACAGACATTGTTTTCCAGTCAAGGACTGGATTATGAGTTTGCAACCATGGCAATCCAAGCACTAAGACATCATGCAAGTTATGCAACACAAGGAAGCGAATCACCTCCCGATGGTCAGGAGTCATACACATAGTCACTTGTGTCCAGTATTGTGGTTTATTCCTAGCCAATGGTGTGGAGTCGATACCCTTCAGAGGGATAGGAACTTCCAAAGGCTCTAGGCTAAACCCACAGCGTCTGGCAAAGGACAAATCCATAAGACTCAAGGAAGCGCCAGAATCCACATAGGCATCCACAGTAATAGATGATAATGAACAGATCAAAGTTACAGACAAAATAAACTTAGACTGTAAAGTGCCAATTGCAAAAGACTTATCAACCTTTTTTGTGCGTTTAGAGCATGCTGATATAACATGAGCAGAATCACCACAGTAGAAGCACAACCCATTTTTACGCCTATAATTCTGCCGTTCACTTCTGGACAGAATTCTATCACATTGCATAATCTCCGGTGTCTGCTCAGAAGACACCGCCAAATGGTGCACAGGTTTGCGCTCCCGTAAACGCCGATCAATCTGAATAGCCATAGTCATGGATTCATTCAGACCTGTGGGCGTAGGAAACCCCACCATGACATCTTTAACGGCGTCAGAGAGACCTGCTCTGAAATTCGCCGCCAGGGCGCACTCATTCCACTGAGTAAGCACAGACCATTTTCGAAATTTTTGACAATATATTTCAGCTTCATCATGCCCTTGAGAGAGGGCTATCAAGGCCTTTTCAGCCTGAATCTCCAAATTAGGTTCCTCATAGAGCAACCCCAGTGCCAGAAAAAACGCATCCACATTGAGCAGCGCAGGATCCCCTGGTGCCAATGCAAATGCCCAATTCTGGGGGTCACCCCGCAACAAGGAAATCACAATTTTAACCTGCTGAGCGGAGTCTCCAGCGGAGCGAGATCTCAGAGAAAGATACAATTTACAATTGTGCTTAAAATTCAAAAAACGAGATCTATCTCCAGAAAAGAACTCAGGTATAGGAATCTTGGGTTCTGACATAGGAGCATGTATAACATAGTCTTGGATATTTTGAACCTTAGAAGCAAGAGTATTCAGGTTTGTAGCTAAACTCTGGATATCCATTTCTCAACAGCTGAGATCTGAGCCATTCAGAGGTTAAGAGGAGAGAAAAAAGCAGCAGACTGCAATTATGGCTAGACAGAACTTCTGAGTAAAAAAAAAAAAAGTGTCAAAAACTTCTTTTTTCTCTCTTTCTTCAGCCAATACCTTTAATACATTCGGGCCGGCAATACTGTCATGGTTCCCAATGGCAGGGACTCAGGCAAAAACGGACTAGCTCTAGGAATGATGGAATCTCAGATGACCGCGACGCTGAACCTAACACGCAACTAATAGTAGCCAGGGGGCGTGCCTACGTTTTATCCCTAGACACCTCGCACCAGCCGGAGATCTAGCTACCCCTAGTAGAGGAATACACAGACCTGACTTGCCTCCAGGGAAACCCCAAAAGTGATAGTAGCCCCCCACATATAATAACGGTTAGGTAAGAGGAAAACACGTACGCAGTATGAATATAGATTCAGCAAAGAGAGGCCCTCTGACTAGATAGCAGAAAATACAAAAGAGGACTTCGCGGTCACCTCAAAACCCTAAACAGCCATCCTGAAATTACTTTAACTCCGTTATCAACTCATGACACCGGAGTAGTAATTTCAGATCACTAGAGCTTCCAGCAGCAAGAGAAATATAAATGCATGCTGGACAAACAGACACAAAAAATGCCAAAGATCCAACTTAGCTGAATTGCAGACTTGGAGCAGGTAGCAAGCAACAGAGGTGCTCTGGTAACATTGATTGCCGGCACTAGAATGACTGAGAAGCCAGACTAAATAGGAAACTCCCAGTTTCCTGATGGGAACAGGTGCAAGACAAAAGTCAGCCAGTACCACCAGTAACCACCAGAGGGAGCCCAAAAACAGAATTCACAACAGAGGAGGTGCTGGGGGACGGAGGAGAGAATTGAAGGTGTTGAATAACTGTTTAGAGTTGTGTGACGGAGGATATGAGAGATGAGAAGTAGGTTTGTTTAGCTGTGGCGAGTGTGGTCTTGAAAGTAGTGAGGGACTGTTTGAATGCGATGAAGTGGTCGTTGGAGTGGGATCTTTTCCATCTGCGCTCAGCAGCCCTGGAAGCTCGCCTCAGTTCTTTGGTCAGGCTGGTGTGCCAGGGCTGTCTGTTGATTTTGCGAGCTTTGCTATGTGTAAGTGGGGCAGCAGATTCCAAAGCTACAGCTATTGTGGTGTTATATAGAGCAACAGCGTCATCCGCATTGTGTATGGAACTTATGTCTGTGAGAGGGAGGAGGGATTCAGAGAATGAATGTAGGTCAAGATGTTTAAGATTTCTGCGAGGGTGTGAAAGTTTGTGGGGTGGGGACTCTAGACATGGAGTGGAGAGAGATGAGAATGTGAGAAGGTTGTGGTCAGAGAGAGGAAGAGGTGAGTTAGAGAGGTTAGATAGGGAGCAGAGGCGGGTGAAGATGAGGTCAAGTGTGTGACCTTCTTTGTGAGTGGCTGCAGAAGACCATTGAGTGAGGCCGAAGGAGGAAGAGAGAGATAGAAGTTTAGTGGCAGCTGAGAGGGAAGTGTCAATGGGGATGTTGAAATCGCCCATGATGATAGTGGGGATGTCTGCAGAAAGGAAATGAAGTAGCCAGGTGGTGAAGTGGTCAAAGAAGATGGTGGCTGGCCCTGGGGGGCAGTAAATGACAGCCAGTTGGAGGGGGAGTAGATGCTCACAGAGTGCACCTCAAAGGAAGGGAGGGTAACAGAGGGTGGCAGTGGGATTGGGGTGAAGGAGCAGTTATCTGACAGGAGAAAACCAACTCCTCCGCCATGCTTGCTGCTGGGGCGGGGTGTGTGAGAAAGGTGGAAGCCACCGTAAGAGAGTGCAGCAGGAGAGGCTGTGTCAGAAGGGGTGAGCCAGGTTTCGGTGATGGCGAGGAAGGAAAGTTTGGTAGTAACAAAAAGATCATGGATGTAGGAAAGCTTGTTACAGACAGAGCGAGCGTTCCACAGAGCTCCTGTTAGTGGGACTGGGGAAGCGTAGGCTGGGTGAATGGGTATAAGGTATATAGGGGCAGGTAGCAGTGGTAGGTGGTATATATAGGGTCAGGTAGCGGTGGTAGGTGGTATACAGAGGCAGGTAACAAGTGGTAGGTGGTATATAGAGGCAGTTAGCAGTGGTTCGTGGTATATAGGAAATAGATCAATGGCTGCACTCAAAATTTACTGTGCTAAGACAAGGAAATGTGCAATATATGAAATGTGAATAGCATAATGGCTAGGGAAATTTATGAAAAAACACATGAGATTCTTAGCACAATATTTGGCCAAACGTTTTGAGTGCAGCCATTGATCTATTTGCTATATGACTTTTTTTGGTTATGCACCAGTTCAGATTATATTGTTGTTCAGTCAGTTTTCTTATACTTAGTATATATTATTTTTCTGTCTTGAACGCCTCGCCCTTCACCATGCTGTGATTTTAATTACATCCATACACAGTTGGTTCTGAGCTCCCTATAAAAGCAGGCTTTACCATGTTATTAGCCATAGGTAAGTGTTCACACTAGGCAGTCAGCTCAGTTACCCATCCGATCTGAGATCACCTTGACGTTTTGGTGGATGGGCTCACAACATTTGGCCAAATATTGTGCTAAGAATCTCATGTGTTTTTTCATAAATTTCCCTAGCCATTATGCTATTCACATTTCATATATTGCACATTTCCTTGTCTTAGCACAGTAAATTTTGAGTGCAGCCATTGATCTATTTGCTAAATGACTTTTTTTGGTTATGCACCAGTTCAGATTATATTGTTGTTCAGTCAGTTTTCTTATACTTAGTATTTATTATTTTTCTGGCTTGAACGCCTCGCCCTTCACCATGCTGTGATTTTAATTACATCCATACACAGTTGGTTCTGAGCTCCCTATAAAAGCAGGCTTTACCATGTTATTAGCCATAGGTAAGTGTTCACACTAGGCAGTCAGCTCAGTTACCCATCCGATCTGAGATCACCTTGACGTTTTGGTGGATGGGCTCACAACGTTTGGCCAAATATTGTGCTAAGAATCTCATGTGTTTTTTCATAAATTTCCCTAGCCATTATGCTATTCACATTTCATATATTGCACATTTCCTTGTCTTAGCACAGTAAATTTTGAGTGCAGCCATTGATCTATTTGCTATATGACTTTTTTTGGTTATGCACCAGTTCAGATTATATTGTTGTTCAGTCAGTTTTCTTATTCGTGGTATATAGGGGCAGGTAGCAGTGGTATATAGGGGCAGGTGGTATATATAGGGTCAGATAGCAGTGGTAGGTGCATAATATAAATTAACAAAACATGTACTTACCTTCCCTCCACTCCAAGGAAGTGATGCATCCTGTTCAGAGCAGAGCAGTGACGATCTCCCTGCTGTGCTCTGAACAGGTCGGCTGTGAGCAGTGATTGCAGCCTGTGCTGTAATACTAAGTACAGGCTGCTTAAAGACTATGGAAAAACGACTACATTCAGCACAAACTTAGATTATATGACCACAGCCCGGAAAAATTGCGTATTTATTTGACAAAAAAAGGAAATTATATTTTCGTTCATGCGGTCTGATAAAAAAAACAACACTTGCATGGTAAATAGACAAAGACAGTCAAAAATCTCTCAAAAAGGTTCAGAAATGAGTAGGTGTTCTAGATTTGTGTACTGCAAATCACTTTCTCGACGAAGCCCCCAAATGTAGTCCCCCATCATGTTTTCGTTATACTGTGCTTGGTAACGACGTTCAAATTCCAATATACAGTATAGATCAAAAGTTTGTACACACCTTCTCATTTAAAGATTTTTCTGTATTTTCATGACTATGAAAATTGTACATTCACACTGAAGGCATCAAAACTATGAATTAACAAATGTGGAATTATATGCTTAACAAAAAAGTGTGAAACAACTGAAAATATGTCTTATATTCTAGGTTCTTCAAAGTAGCCACCTTTTGCTTTGATGACTGCTTTGCACACTCTTGGCATTCTCTTGATGAGCTTCAAGAGGAAGTCACCGGAAATGGTTTTCACTTCACAGGTGTGCCCTGTCAGGTTTAATAAGTGGGATTTCTTGCCTTATAAATGGGGTTGGGACCATCAGTTGTGTTGAGCAGAAGTCTGCTGGATACACAGCTGATGGTACTACTGAATAGACTGTTAGCTGCTTTTTTCTTGCCATAAGGCCGGGATCACACATGCGAGAAACACGTCCGTACCTCGCATGTGAAAACCAAGCTCTGGCCCCGGCACTTGGGAGCGGAGCGTGCAGCTCCATGTGTTCCTATGCGGCCGCACGCTCCGCTCCACAGTGCCGGCGCCAGAGCTTGGGTTTCACATGCGAGACACGGACGTGTTTCTCGCATGTGTGATCCCGGCCTAATACAAATTCTAAGTAAAGAAAAACAAGCGTCTCATAAATATTTTTCCTAATGTTCAAAAAGCCATTTTGCTATTCATATTTCATGTGTTTCATATTCGACATGCTTTGGCACGATAGAGTGCAACCTTTTGTGTACTAGATCTAAATCATTGAAATTCTACAAAATAAAGCACTGCTATCTAAATGAGCAGCAATTGTTCACCTTACCTTCAAGAGTTTTCTTGCAATATTTGCATGTGAAATGAGGTTCGCAGGACTTATCTTGATCCCCGACAGGCATGCCGAAATATGCCTTGTAGGCCTCGCACATCTTACGACATGTTTTCATGGAATACTTTCTCGCTCTTATAAATTGTCCACACTCGTAGCAAAATGCATCTGCTGGGCAACCTCTTGATGCCATCTAAAAAAATAAATAAATAATAGCTCTTTAACTACGATTCGTTATTCTCTTACTCAGAAATAACAAACCTAAATGTTGGTTCGAGAAGAAAAGTTTTGGTGGAACAACATCTATTTTCTATTTGTTTTAGGCATAACGAGTTAGAAAAACACACTTTCTACCCAGGAAAAAAATTGTTTCATAGTGTAATTAAAGTTTTTTTTACATAGCTTGCCATTTTTATGGACAGTTTAAGTAGAAATAATCAAAAATATAAAACTCAAGGATATTTTATTAAAACAAATTTTTTTTTATCTTAGCAGATGACTGTACCAGGAGATCAAAGGGACAGCTGACATCTTCAATTTTTAAATCTGATGATTTTGAGATCGTACAAGATACAACTGAAGTGATTGCTGTTACTCCAGATATATCATCCTCCTGCCACAGCAAAGATCTGTCATCTAATCCTATGAAACAGGTCCCATCTTCTGATTCATTACTGACTACTAAGGAAAAACAAAATCACAAAAGAGGCATTAAAAAACAAACTGCTCCTAAAGCAAAGAAGTCATTTTCATGTTCAGAATGTGGGAAATGTTTTACCTTCAAAGAGAAACTTGTTAGACACCATAGAACTCACACAGGGGAGAAGCCTTTTTCCTGTTCAGAATGTGGGAAATGTTTTGCATGTAAATCACATTTTGTTAGACACCAAAGAACTCACACGGGTGAGAAGCCTTTTTCATGTTCAGAATGTGGGAAATGTTTTAGCCAGAAAGAGAATCTTGTTAGTCACCAGAGAACTCACACAGGGGAGAAACCCTTTTCATGTTCAGAATGTGGGAAATGTTTTAACCAGAAATCAGATTTGGTAAATCACCATAGAACTCACACGGGGGAGAAGCCTTTTTCCTGTTCAAAATGTGGGAAATGTTTTACCTACAAAGGGAATCTTGATGAACACCAAAGAACCCACACAGGGGAGAAGTCTTTTTCCTGTTCAGATTGTGGGAAATATTTTAACCGGAAAGCGCATCTTGTTAGACATCAGAGCAGTCACACAGGGGAGAAGCCTTTTTCATGTTCAAAATGTGGAAAATGTTTTAACCAGAAATGGCATCTTGTAAGTCACCAGAGAGCTCACACAGAGGAGAAGCCTTTTTCCTGTTCAGAATGTGGGAAATGTTTTGCATGTAAATCACATTTTGTTAGACACCAAAGAATTCACACGGGTGAGAAGCCTTTTTCATGTTCAGAATGTGGGAAATGTTTTAGCCAGAAAGAGAATCTTGTTAGTCACCAGAGAACTCACACAGGGGAGAAGCCTTTTTCATGTTCAGAATGTGGGAAATGTTTTAACCAGAAATCAGATTTGGTTAATCACCATAGAACTCACACGGGGGAGAAGCCTTTTTCATGTTCAAAATGTGGGAAATGTTTTACCTACAAAGGGAATCTTGATGAACACCAAAGAACCCACACAGGGGAGAAGTCTTTTTCCTGTTCAGATTGTGGGAAATATTTTAACCGGAAAGAGCATCTTGTTAGACATCAGAGCAGTCACACAGGGGAGAAGCCTTTTTCATGTTCAAAATGTGGAAAATGTTTTAACCAGAAATGGCATCTTGTTAGTCACCAGAGAACTCACACAGGGGAGAAGCCCTTTTCCTGTTCAGAATGTGGGAACTGTTTTGAGCGGAAATCGCATCTTGTTAGACATCAGTGCAGTCACACAGAGGAGAAGCCTTTTTCATTTTCTTAATGTGGGAAATATTTTACTTGGAAATCAACTGTTAATAAACATCAGAGACGTCACATATAGGAGAAGCCTCTTATGTTCATAATGTTGGAATAGTTTTAAACAAAATTGAATCTTCTTAAATGGGTTGTCTCTTGTCATTCATGTTTGCTGAAAAAAAGGATAAAACTGAACTTTATTAATTCCAAATGTAAAACTATACCCATAATTCACCCTCTGGAGGTTATTTAGTCAGTGGGTGACTAATAGAAAAAACATGTACCCCACAGTTCAGTATATAGGGTGAGGTGACGTATACACACTCACTCTCCAAGCCTCTCATTTCTACAGGTTTCATCATCCTCACCAAAGGCGACTCACCAGGATATATATATTATTGACCTATAATATATATTATATTGACCTATATTCAAGTGAGACTAGACAAAAAAAAAAGCTAAAATCATGTGTCATGTTATCCGAAACAGAATACTAGCCACATATTGGCAGATCCCAGATCTCAAACTATATACTTTGTAAGTTTATACGCCACTCCAGTGTCAGGAATAGATAGTATGTGACAATACAGTATAATTCTTGTGTTTTCCTCCTATAGGGACTGCCCTAGTTTGGTATTGTAAGCTGTTAATTAGTAGTGCAGACAAATTGTCCTAAAATAAACTCCATTTTTGGACGGCCCAATATGTACCACTCAGGGAAAACTTACCTGCTCCAAAGATCAATAGCAGCTTCTAACTAATGGCCATGCTGCGGTCTGTCAAGGAATGAGTGCAATATCGTTATAAAGACTAGGGATGAGTGCAATCATAATGTCTGGAAGATCTGTGCCATTATTTAGTATGAATATGGAGATTATCTCTTAAAGTTAAGTGTTCTCTGAGCGGTATATACTGTATTGTCACATACTGTCTATTCCTGACACTGGAGTGGTGTATAAACTTACGAAGTATATAGTATGAGGTCTGGGATCTGCCAATATGTGACTGGTTTTCCGACTTTTTCGGTTAACATGATACATGATTTTAGGCTTTTCTTCATGTAGTCCCGCTTGAATATAGGTCAATATTAAATAGTCTCCTGATGAATGAATCCAATGAATATTCATTTCTCTTAAGTAGCAGCATACGTGACTGCCGGCAGCAGCAGGAAGCCAGTGGCTGACACTGCGCACTACTGAAGAGCAATGAATACTCACCGCTCTCTGTGCGCACAGTCCCAGCGAGTACTCCGGCAGCTGTGCTCTGCTTGTGACGTCCCTGCCATGTGCTGCTTACAAGCATAAAGCAGCTGCTGGCATCGGAGCAGGACGCTGGGAGGGTGTGCCGGGTAGGTAAGTGTAATGGTGTGGGTTTTTTATGTTTTCTAATGGGGACATGCAGATCAGGATAGGGATGAGTGGGCCATGTATATCGGGATGGGGATGAGGGGACCATGTATACCAGGATAGGGGGATAGTAAGTACAGAATTGACTACATTTTTACTTCTATTTTTTTTGCCTTATTTCCTCCTCTAAAACCTAGGTGCATCTTATAGTCCAAAAAATACGGTATATACTGTATATCTTTTTTTTTTTTTTTCTCAGTGAACTCATTCCTTATGTTTGGCCTCATTAAAATATCATACTCTGCTGGCGTCCGGCTCCACTTCAGCTGTGTCTAGACTCACTGTCCCGGGGCTTATGTGAGGTTGTTACATTACACGAGCCCTGCACCCGATCAGCGGCAGCTTCACTGTTCCTTCCTTCGGACGTATTGAACATGAACAGGAAGCCAGGGCCGCGGCTGCTCTCTGACTGCCTCATGATGCTTGATTTGTCCGAAGGTGGGGACAGTGACATCAGCGCTGATTAGGCACAAAGCTCACATGACGTAAACGGCTGTTTCGCGCGAATAGCGCTTTTACGGGTCCAAGTCCCGTAGAAGCTATATGCGCGAAACGGCCGTTGTCCACTTCTCTCTCCCCGCACCCTCACATACACTTGCCACCTTCAAGTAAAATGTCTGTAACCGTTGGATGGTGAATAAAAAGGATATTTTCTTCACTGCAACTGGGTGAGATCTGCATCTTCTTTTCTTATTTGCTTTGATTATACTGTGAGCATCATGTATATTGTATAAGGGGTAGTGTTGAGCATTCCGATCCTGCAATATCGGGTATTGGCCGATATTCGCTGTATCGGAGTTCCGATACTGAGTTCCGATACTTTTACAATATCTAATACCGGAATCGGAAGTTCCCATAATGCAATGAGCCAGTTTTATTCTATTCAGCCAGTGAGGATCCTAAGAAGTGTGGGCACAGCCTGTTAGGCATGTTAGCCATGTTAACTAATGGCATGGCTGTGATTGGCTGCTCAAATGATGTCATGATGCACTATAATGGAGTGTGGGCGGTGCGTGGACGGAGACTGCGTGTTTGTGTGCGGGCGGGGTCTGTGTGTGACCGTCGAGGGTCTGTGCGGGCCTCTCGGGGGTCTATACGGGCCTCTCTGGGGTCTGTGCGAGCCTTTCGGGGATCTTTGTGTGTGTGTGTGCAGGCATCGTCCGATGGGACTACAAGTCCCATCGGGCTATGCCTGCTACAATGACTGATTGACACATTAGCCAATGATGGGACAGTAGTAGTCCCATCATCCGGCTAATGTGTTGAATGTAAAAAAAAAACAACACATACATACAACATGCTACATACATACAACATTCTACATGCATACTACATATATACAACATACATACTACATACATAGATCATACATACATACATACTACATACATACAACATACATACATACATACAGTACATTCATACATTACATACATATAGACATACAGTACATATAACAGAGTACATACCATCACTTGTCACTTTGATCCCCGAAGCCAGTGTCACCTGTAAAAAATATTAAAATAACAAACAAACAATATACTCCCTGATCCGCAGAAATCTACGAGTGTCCCACGACGATCTCCCGTGAAGAGAAGCAGCATCAGCTGAGGCGACCGCTCTCTAGGGGTTCCAGGAATACAATGACGGGAGGAAGGTATCCTTCCGCACTGTATTCCTCCGCCAGTGTAAAAAATAGTCCCTAGTCTCACTTGTGGCACTGCTGTGTGAGAAAGTTCCCACGCAGCTTTGCCACAAGTTTTTTTGTGAGATTGTTATGCCAAGGTTGCCTATTGGTTCGTCGCACTGTGCCATGCATGAGAGGGGCGACTGAGTCTATGGCTGATATGAGAGTGGAGTTATAGAACGCGGTGGTGCTGTCCGTGTCGTGGAGTGAGGATATGGAGGACAGGAGTAGGAGAGAGACTGTGAATGTCTAGACGTGCGAGGTTTCTGCGAGGATGAAACGTGTGGCCCTCAGGCGCAATCCGACGCTAATACAACTCTATGAGAAAAAAATGGATCCAGCAGAAAAGAAAGCGGAACGTTTGTTTTCAAAACTCGCCGGATTGTGCCTAATGGCAAAAACCTGATGTGTGAAATTAGCCAGATAGATATATGAATAAAAACATCTATGTATCTATAGATATATCTATAGATAGATATATCCATAGATAGGCCGATGTTGATTAATGAACATAAAGAAAAAAGACGGGAAAAAAAAATAGTGTGGGCTCCCGCACAATTTTCTGCGCCAAAGGGGGAAAGCCGACGGCCGGGGGCCAATATTTGTAGCCCGCAGCTGTCTGCGTAGCCTTTACTGGCTATTAAAATAGGGGGACCCCCCAAAAAAAATGACATGGGGTCCCCCTATATTTTATAGCCAGAAAGGCTACGCAAACAGCTGCGGGCTGATATTCATAGCCTAGAGAGGGGCCATGGATATTGCCCCCCGGCTACAAATACCAGCCTGCAGCCGCCCCAGAAATGGCGCATCTGGAAGATGCGCCAATTCCGGCACTTAGCCCCTCTCCTCCCACTCCCATGTAGCGGTGGGATATGGGGTAATAAAGAGTTAATGTCACCTTGCTATTGTAAGGTGACATTAAGCCATGTTAATAATGGAAAGGCGTCAATAAGACGCCTATCCATTATTAATCCTAGAGTAGTGAAAGAGTTAAAAACAAAATAAAGACACAGCCAGAAAAAAAGTATTTTATTATTCGTAATTTAACCCCTTCATGACCCAGCCTATTTTGGCCTTAATGACCTTGCCATTTTTTACAATTCTGACCAGTGTCCCTTTATGAGGTAATAACTCAGGAACGCTTCAACGGATCCTTGCGGTTCTGAGATTGTTTTTTCGTAACATATTGGGCTTCATGTTTTCATGTTAGTGGTAAATTTTGGTCGATAATTTCTGAGTTTATTTGTGAAAAAAACGGAAATTTGGCGAAAAATTAGAAAATTTTGCAATTTTCACATTTTGAATTTTTATTCTGTTAAACCAGAGAGTTATGTGACACAAAATAGTTAATAAATAACATTTCCCACATGTCTACTTTACATCAGCACAATTTTGGAAACAAATTTTTTTTTTGCTAGGAAGTTAGAAGGGTTAAAATTTGACCAGTGATTTCTCATTTTTACAACAAAATTTACAAAACCATTTTTTTTAGGGACCACCTCACATTTGAAGTCAGTTTGAGGGTTCTATATGGCTGAAAATACCCAAAAGTGACACCATTCTAAAAACTGCACCCCTCAAGGTGCTCAAAACCACATTCAAGAAGTTTATTAACCCTTCAGGTGTTTCACAGCAGCAGAAGCAACATGGAGGGGAAAAATTAACATTTAACTTTTTAGTCACAAAAATGATTTTTCGCAACAATTTTTTTATTTTCCCAAGGGTAAAAGGAGAAACTGGACTACGAATGTTGTTGTCCAATTTGTCCTGAGTACGCTGATACCTCATATGTGGGGGTAAACCACTGTTTGGGCGCACGGCAGGGCTCGGAAGGGAAGGAGCGCCATTTGACTTTTTCAATGAAAAATTGGCTCCAATCTTTAGCGGACACCATGTCGCGTTTGGAGAGCCCCCGTGTGCCTAAACATTGGAGCTCCCCCACAAGTGACCCCATTTTGGAAACTAGACCCCCCAAGGAACTTATCTAGATGCATAGTGAGCACTTTAAACCCCCAGGTGCTTCACAAATTAATCCGTAAAAATGAAAAAGTACTTTTTTTTCACACAAAATTTCTTTTAGCCTCAATTTTTTCATTTTCACATGGGCAACAGGATAAAATGGATCCTAAAATTTGTTGGGCAATTTGTCCTGAGTACGCCAATACCTCATATGTGGGGGTAAACTACTGTTTGGGCACATGGTAAGGCTCGGAAGGGAAGGAGCGCCATTTGACTTTTTGAATGAAAAATTATCTCCATCGTTAGCGGACACCATGTCAGGTTTGGAGAGCCCCTGTGTGCCTAAACATTGGAGCTCCCCCCAAGTGACCCCATTTTGGAAACTAGACCCCCCAAGGAACTTATCAAGATGCATAGTGAGCACTTTAAACCCTCAGGTGCTTCACAAATTGATCCGTAAAAATGAAAAAGTACTTTTTTTTTCACACAAAATTTCTTTTAGCCTCAATTTTTTAATTTTCACATGGGCAACAGGATAAAATGGATCCTAAAATTTGTTGGGCAATTTCTCCTGAGTACGCCGATACCTCATATGTGGGGGTAAACCACTGTTTGGGTGCACGGCAAGGCTCGGAAGGGAAGGCGCGCCTTTTGACTTTTTGAATGGAAAATTAGCTCCAATCATTAGTGGACACCATGTCGCATTTGGAGAGCCCCTGTGTGCCTAAACATTGGAGCTCCCCTACAATTGACCCCATTTTGGAAACTAGACCCCCCAAGGAACTAATCTAGATGCATAGTGAGCACTTAAAACCCCCAGGTGCTTCACAGAAGTTTATAACGCAGAGCCATGAAAATAAAAAATTATTTTTCTTTCCTCAAAAATGATTTTTAGCCCAGAGTTTTTTATTTTCCCAAGGATAATAGGAGAAATTGGACCCCAAATGTTGTTGTCCAGTTTGTCCTGAGTACGATGATACCCCATATGTGGGGGTAAACCACTGTTTGGGCGCACGGCAGGGCTCGGAAGGGAAGGCACGCCATTTGGCTTTTTGAATGGAAAATTAGCTTCAATCATTAGCGGACACCATGTCGCGTTTGGAGAGCCCCTGTGTGCCTAAACATTGGAGCTCCCGCACAAGTGACCCCATTTTGGAAACTAGACCTCCAAAGGAACTAATCTAGATGTGTGGTGAGCACTTTGAACCCCCAAGTGCTTCACAGAAGTTTATAACGCAGAGCCATGAAAATAAAAAATTATTTTTCTTTCCTCAAAAATGATTTTTAACCCTGAATTTTTTATTTTCCCAAGGGTAACAGGAGAAATTGGACCCCAAAAGTTGTTGTGCAGTTTCTCCTGAGTACGCTGATACCCCATATGTGGGGGTACACCACTGGTTTGGCACACGTCGGGGATCGGAAGGGAAGTAGTGACGTTTTGAAATGCAGACTTTAATGGAATGCTCTGCGGGCGTCATGTTGCGTTTGCAGAGCCCCTGATGTGCCTAAACAGTAGGAACTCCCCACAAGTGACCCCATTTTGGAAACTAGACCCCCAAGGGAACTTATCTAGATGTGTGGTGAGCACTTTGAACCCCCAAGTGCTTCACAGAAGTTTATAACGCAGAGCCGTGAAAATAATAAATGTTTTCTTTCCTCAAAAATATTTTTTTAGCCCAGAATTTTTTAATTTTCCCAAGGGTAACAGGAAAAATTTGACCCAAAAAGTTGTTGTCCAGTTTCTCCTGAGTACGCTGATACCCCATATGTGGGGGTAAACCACTGTTTGGGCGCACGTCAGGGCTCGGAAGGGAAGTAGTGACATTTGAAATGCAGACTTTGATGGAATGGTCTGCGGGTGTCACGTTGCATTTGCAGAGCCCCTGATGTGCCTAAACAGTAGAAACACCCCATAAGTGACCCCATTTTGGAAACTAGACCCCCCAAAGAACTTATCTAGATGTGTGGTGAGCACGTTCAACCCCCAAGTGCTTCACAGAAGTTTACAACGCAGAGCCGTGAAAATTAAAAATCATTGTTCTTTCCTCAAAATTTATGTTTTAGCAAGTAATTTTTTATTTTTGCAAGGGTAACAGGAGAAATTGGACCCCAATAGTTGTTGCCCAGTTTGTCCTGAGTACGCTGGTATCCCATATGTGGGGGTAAACCACTGTTTGGGCGCACGTCGGGGCTTGGAAGGGAGGGCGCACCATTTGACTTTTTGAACGCAAGATTGGCTGGAATCAATGGTGGCGCCATGTTGCGTTTGGAGACCCCTGATGTGCCTAAACAGTGGAAACCCCTCAATTCTAACTTCAACACTAACCCCAACACACCCCTAGCCCTAATCCCAACTGTAGCCATAACCCTAATCACAACCCTAACCCCAACACACCCCTAACCACAACCCTAACCCCAACACACCCGTAACCCTAAATCCAACCCTAATCCTAACCCTAATCCCAACCCTACCCACAACTGTAACCCCAACACAACCCTAATCCTATCCTTAACCCTAACCACAAGCTTAATCTTAACCCTATTTCCAACCCTAGCCCTAATTCCAACCCTAAGGGTACCGTCTCACATAACGATTTACCAACGATCACGACCAGCGATACGACCTGGCCGTGATCGTTGGAAAGTCGTTGTGTGGTCGCTGGGGAGCTGTCACACAGACCGCTCTCCAGCGACCAACGATGCCAAGGTCCCGGGTAACCAGGGTAAACATCGGGTTACTAAGCGCAGGGCCGCACTTAGTAACCCGATGTTTACCGTGGTTACCAGCGTAAAAGTAAAAAAAAAAAAACCGTACATACTCACATTTCGGTGTCCTTCAGGTCCCTTGCCATCTGCTTCCCGCTCTGACTGAGTGCCGCCGTACAGTGAGAGCAGAGCGCAGCGGTGACGTCACTGCTGTGCTGTGCTCTCACTTTCCGGCCGGCAGACAGTCAGAGCGGGAAGCAGACGGCAAGGGACCTGAAGGACACCGAAATGTGAGTATGTACGTTTTTTTTTTTTTTACTTTTACGCTGGTAACCACGGTAAACATCGGGTTACTAAGCGCGGCCCTGCGCTTAGTAACCCGATGTTTACCCTGGTTACAAGCGAACGCATCGCTGGATCGCTGTCACAACGATCCAGCGATGACAGTGGGAGATCCAGCGACGAAAGAAAGTTCCAAACGATCTGCTACGACGTACGATTCTCAGCAGGGTCCCTGATCGCTGCTGCGTGTCAGACACAGCGATATCGTATGGATATCGCTGGAACGTCACGGATCGTACCGTCGTACCGATCAAAGTGCCACTGTGAGACGGTACCCTAACTCTAATTCCAACCCTAACCCTAAGGCTATGTGCCCACTTTGCGGATTCGTGTGAGATTTTTCCACACCATTTTTGAAAAATCCGCAGGTAAAAGGCACTGCGTTTTACCTACGGATTTACAGTGGATTTCCAGTGTTTTTTTGTGCAGATTTCACCTGCGGATTCCTATTGAGGAACAGGTGTAAAACGCTGCGGAATCCGCACAAAATTGACATGCTGCGGAAAATACAACACAGCGTTTCCGCACGGTATTTTCCGCACCATGGGCACAGCGGATTTGGTTTTCCATAGGTGTACATGGTACTGTAAACCTGATGGAAAACTGCTACGAATTCGCAGCGGCCAATCCGCTGCGGATCCGCTGCGGATCCGCGGCCAATCTGCTGCGGATCCGCGGCCAATCCGCTGCGGATCCGCGGCAATCCGCTGCGGATTCGCAGCCAAATCCGCACTGTCTGCACATGCCCTAACCCTACCCCTAACCCTACCCCTAATTCTAACCCTAATTCTAACCCTAGTTCTAACCCTAACCCTAGTAGAAAAAAATATATATATATATTTTATTTATTTTTATTATTGTCCCTATGGGGGTGATAAAGGGGGGTCATTTACAATTTTTTTTTATTTTGATCACTGTGATAGGCTATATCGCAGTTATCAAAATACTTCTGAAATGAATCTGCCAGCCGGCAGATTCGGCGGGCGCAGTGCGCATGCGCCCGCCATTTTGGAAGATGGCGGCGCCCATGGAGAAGCCGGACGGACACGGGGAGGCCCGGTAATTATGAAGGGGGGTGATCGGATCACGGGGGGGGGGACCGGAGCACAGGGAGGGGGGACCGGAGCACGGGGGAGCGGACAGGAGGACGGAGGAGTGGACAGGACCACTTAGGGGGGCGGACCACGTAACGGAGCACTGGGGAGGAGATCGGTGGATGTGGGGGGGGACAGATTAGGTTTTCCAGCCATGGCCGATGATATTGCAGCATCGGCCATGGCTGGATTGTAATATTTCACCGTTTTTTTGGGTGAAATATTACAAATCGCTCTGATTGGCAGTTTCACTTTCAACAGCCAATCAGAGCAATCGTAGCCATGAGGGGGTGAAGCCACCCCCCCTGGGCTGAAGCACCACTCCCCCTGTTCCTGGAGATCGGGTGAAATTGGAGTTAACCCTTTCACCCGATCTGCAGGAGCGCGATCCCTCCATGACGCATACGCTGCGTCACAGGTCGGATTGGCACAGACTTTCATGACGCAGCGTATGCGTCAAAGGTCGGGAAGGGGTTAACCATACTTACCATACTCGATCACCTGCAAAAAAATTAAAAATGATAAACCAACCGTATACTACCTGTCCGCCGTAGTCCAATTAGTAACGAGTGTCCCACAACGATCAGGTGATGTCACTGCTCTATAGACCTTCAGTGACACACTGACAGGAGACAATGGCTCCTGCAGTGCATCACTGAGAGGTTACTCAAGTTTACTGGTCTCAGTTTATGGCAATTGCTGCAATGGAAATTTCTCACATGGCAGTGCCGAAAGTGAGACTAGGGACTATTTTTTACAGTGGCGGAGGAATACAGTGCGGAAGGATACCTTCCTCCCGTCATTGTATTCCTGGAGCCCCTAGAGAGCGGTCGCATCAGCTGATGCTGCTGCTCTCCACGGGAGCTCGTCGTGGGACACTCGTGGATTTCTGCGGATCAGGGAGTATATTATTTGTTTGTTATTTTAATATTTTTTGCAGATGACACTGGCTTCGGGGAACAAAGTGGCAAGTGATGGTGAGTATGTACTCTGTTATATGTACTGTATGTATGTATTATATGTAATGTATGAATGTATTGTATGTAGTATGTATATATGTATGTAGTATGTATGTATGTAGTATATACACTCACTGGCCACTTTATTAGGTACACCATGCTAGTAACGGGTTGGACCCCTTTTGCCTTCAGAACTGCCTCAATTCTTCGTGGCATAGATTCAACAAGGTGCTGGAAGCATTCCTCAGAGATTTTGGTCCATATTGACATGATGGCATCACACAGTTGCCGCAGATTTGTCGGCTGCACATCCCTGATGCGAATCTCCCGTTCCACCACATCCCAAAGATTTCATGTTGTTTACGCCAAATTCTGACCCTACCATCCGAATGTCGCAGCAGAAATCGAGACTCATCAGACCAAGCAACGTTTTTCCAATCTTCTACTGTCCAATTTCGATGAGCTTGTGCAAATTGTAGCCTCAGTTTCCTGTTCTTAGCTGAAAGGAGTGGTACCCGGTGTGGTCTTCTGCTGCTGTAGCCCATCTGCCTCAAAGTTCGACGCACTGTGCGTTCAGAGATGCTCTTAGGCCTACCTTGGTTGTAACGGGTGGCGATTTGAGTCACTGTTGCCTTTCTATCAGCTCGAACCAGTCTGCCCATTCTCCTCTGACCTCTGGCATCAACAAGGCATTTCCGCCCACAGAACTGCCGCTCACTGGATTTTTTTTCTTTTTCGGACCATTCTCTGTAAACCCTAGAGATGGTTGTGCGTGAAAATCCCAGTAGATCAGCAGTTTCTGAAATACTCAGACCAGCCCTTCTGGCACCAACAACCATGCCACGTTCAAAGGCACTCAAATCACCTTTCTTCCCCATACTGATGCTCGGTTTGAACTGCAGGAGATTGTCTTGACCATGTCTACATGCCTAAATGCACTGAGTTGCCGCCATGTGATTGGCTGATTAGAAATTAAGTGTTAACAAGAAGTTGGACAGGTGTACCTAATAAAGTGGCCAGTGAGTGTATGTATGTAGTATGTATGTTTGTGTTTTGTTGTTTTTTTTACTTTCAACACATTAGCCGGATGATGGGACTACTACTGTCCCATCATTGGCTAATGTGTCAATCACTGTCATTGTAGCAGGCATAGCCCGATGGGACTTGTAGTCCCATCGGACGATGCCTGCACACAGACACAAAGACCCCCGAGAGGCCCGCACAGACCCCCGGCACCCCGCCCGCACACACAGACGCACAGTCTCCGCCCATGCACCGCCCACACTCTTCCCCCTCCCAAACTGGATGTGCAAGGAAAGAAAGGGTTTATTTTCATTCCGATATTTGTGTCCCATTGACTTGCACTGGTATCGGAATCGGCGATATCTGATATTTTTTGGGTATCAGTCCGTTCCGATCCGATATTTCCCGATATCGGAAGGTATCGCTCAACACTAATAAGGGGTGTAAAAAGCAGGGCTGTGGAGTCGAAGTCGAGTTAGTTTTGGTTGGAGTCGGTAGAAATGTACCGACTCCGACTCCAGCTTTAAAAAAAATGTATTAATATTTCATAATTGAACTTTCATATGAATTTTATAAATGTTACTCAAATATATATGTTCTATCAAACTATGAACAACAATGATAAGCAGTTCTGCTGGAGATAGAGACATTTCTTACTTCTTGTGTGTCACTGTTCTCCACTGCCCTTATGTAATCTTATGCTTGGTTAACCTCATGCTGCCCCAACCCCCCTACTTACAATGTATGAAACTGAAAGTGAAAATGTGTTGCAAATTCTTAGTAGTAAAGCTCCTCCTCTAGACTAGATGTTTACTAGGTGTGCGTCTTCCAAGCATCTCACTGCTGCTACTCAGAAGAGGAAGACTAAGAAGTATTATCCTTTCAACAAACTTTGCATCAGCTAACTGTGAGTACATGAGGAATAACAGTATTACTGACCACTATATCAGTTGTACGACATGGCAATAATTTTGTACAATTGTTTTTAGGAAAAACAATTGTCATTTGGATTGTGAATGCAGAATTAAAAACCTGAGAATGTCAAAGAAGCGTCACATTAAATCAGCTGTATTTGAACATTTCACCATCACTCAAGATGGAAAACATGTCTGTCAGTGTATGACAAATGATCCAGACGAAAACAAATGCTGTGAAGCCAAGATCAGTGCATATTCAGGCAAAGATAAAAATGCTCCTACCAGAGCTTCTAATCTGAAGAGACATTTACAGCGCTTTCATCCAGAAGTACTGAAAGCAGTGGATGAGAAAGACTGCATCCAAACCAATGAACCAGTGCCCAGCTCTTCCAGCCAAACAAAGGAGCAGAGAACTTTGCAGCCATCAGTTGCAAGATATTTTGTCAGTGACAAAGTTACTGTGACAATGACAGTAGATACATTTAAAAAACAGATCATAGAGCTTGTAAAGGATAGTGTGCCTATTTCATTATTTTCACGACCAGCTTTTATGTGTCTGAATGGGGAAATGGCCCGCAAGCTTGGTGTTTCTCTGGAGAGAGAGAGTATTAGAAAATTAGTAATCGAAGAAGCTTTTAAACAAAAGGAAGAACTTAAAAAAACTCTCAAGGGATGCTTTCTGTTTCTTAAAATGGATGCCTGCACACGTCACAGAGTGAACTATTTTGCCATCAATGTCCGATTTGTTTTTTGACAAAAATGAAATAGTTACCAAGACATTGGCAGTAAAAGACACCAAAGCTCATCACACCTGTGAGTTTCTCCAGGTCTTGGTGGAAAAGGTTCTGCAAGACTATGAACTTAAAAAGAGCAAGTTCTTTCTGTCATAACTGACAATGCTTCAAATATGATAAGTACTATTAAGCTAATGAATAAGAGTAATGATGGTGACCAGCAGCTAGAAGAACATTCTGGGTCCAGACACAGAAATATTTGAAATAGAGGAACTGTTATGACCCCAATGGCAGAGGGTCTCAGAATTTATTACCAAGTCTGCAAACACAAAAAAACCAGCTCATAGGGCAGTGGTAACTAGGCTGACCGTATACCTGATCCTAGCACCACAAATAGCAGCAGCCGGGGAACGTACCTACGTTGGTTCTAGACGTCTCGCGCCAGCCGGAGAACTAACTAACCCTAGAAGGGAAAAGATAGACCTTTCTTGCCTCCAGAGAAAAGACCCCAAAAGTTGGATACAAGCCCCCAACAAATAATAACGGTGAGGTAAGAAGAAAAGACAAACGTAAGAATGAACTAGGTTTTTAGCAAAGAGAGGCCCACTGACTAATAGCAGAATATAGGAAGATGACTTATACAGTCAGCAAAAACCCTATCAAAATTTCCACGCTGGATATTCAAGAACCCCCGAACCGTCTAACGGCACGGGGGGAGAATATCAGCCACCTAGAGCTTCCAGCTATATCAGGAATCACATTTAGTACAAGCTGGACAGAAATAAGAGCAAATGCAAATAACCAAAAAATAAGGAAGCAGGACTTAGCTTATTTTGCAAGAGCCAGGACCAGCAGACATGAGCAAACAGAAAGGAACTGATTACAACGATGCCAGGCACCAGACTGAAAATCCAGGAAGCATAAATAGCAACACCCCTGGACTAACGAGTCAGGTGGAGACCAGGCTGGAGAAAGAGACTCAAAGTGTCATGTCGCTAGTGACCACAAGAGGGAGCCAAAAAGTTCAATTCACAACAAGGAACACAGTATTGTAACTGAGGAGCAAACTTAAGTTGCTTCAGATGAACAGCAACATGATTTTGTTGAAACTGTGTCAATACGTTCTTTCATTCATCACATGCGCTGTGTTGTGCATACGCTACAGCTGGCTATAAGAGACAGACTGCAAGAAGGACATGCTGCTGCACTGATTGGCAAGGTGAGAAAATTGGCTACTGTTGCCATAACCCCTAAAGTTGACTCAATTTTGAAGAGACGTGCTGAAAAAGGGGCAATTATTGATCAAGCCACACGATGAGGCAGTACCTAATGATTCAGCGCTTGGTTGAACTGAAAACCTTTCTTGTAGACATGGTTAACCCTCAACTGACGCTAAATGAAAGTCAGTGGAATCAGGTGACTGAGCTGGAAAAATTGCTAGAGCACCCATTTACAGTGACTAAAAAATTACAAGCAGAGGACTTAACTCCAGGTATTTTCTTAAAGGAGTGGAAGAACCTGATGTTTCGCCTGTCCCAAAGAGGAGGGTTAATTGCAAGTGGCATTGCTACATCAATGAAACGGAGAGAGGAGCTACTATTACAAAATAACATTCTTTTGGCAGCTGTTTATGTAGACCCAATGCATCGGATTCTTCTAGATGTTCAACAGCTAACTAAAGGAAAAGAAGCTCTGTTTGAAATAACAGTAAGGATGAAAGGGTTGCAGAACAGTCAGGAGGAACAAGAAGAATTTGGTCGTCCTGCCACATCTTCACCCTCATCAACTGATGAAGAATTTAATTTCGAAAAATATTTGGATCACAAGGACCGTGCAAAGCCTTCCCGCATAGAAGAGTCATCCCCATCAAAGAACACAGCCAGTACATTTCAGCAGAATTTTTCATGTGCACTAAAAGAAATTGAGAAATTTGACCATTCATCAAAAATAACAGTGCAACAAGCGATTCATCTGTATCCTGACATTTTCAGAGATGTTGCCCGAGTGGTTACTGCTTTGCCACCAACCCAAGTTAGTGTAGAGAGGTTGTTTAAGTTACATGTGACTAGCACACTCCAGAAAGGTTGTGATGCAAAATGGGGGGTTTATTTACATACAGTAATCAAACGTTTCGGTCGATACTGGACCTTCATCAGTGTGCTATAAGGGAAATATATACAGAGAAAGTGACATCCAATGTATAAATAACAAAAACAACAAACAAAATGCAGAAAATAAGCATAAACAAAAAAACATAATAAACAAAAGTATATACATCACACCAAGCGATACAGTCATGGGTATAACTAGAAGAACAACCCGAATGGAGTACAAAAGCAACAAGATTGCTACAGTAGATTCGCTGCTGGGTGTAAAACCGTGTACTTATTGGATGTATAGGTATAATACTGAATGAGCGGGGTAAGGGGAGAGGAATGTGTGAGGGCTGACGAGATGACTGTGGCCGTAAGGGATGAAAAAAGGAGACCTACCTAATTATACCAGTATGCTCGGTGAAGCCCCAAAGAAATAAGTTAAATTTGATTGCATCTATAAGGAAGTGAAATGTGCATGATGAAGCTGACTTATTGATATTATGGTGCGTTATACTATGTGGACCTAAAGAGTACATACCCAGAAATTAGGCCTGAATTATAGGGGCCACAAGGCAGTGGAGACTGTCTGTTAAAAGAGAAGACACCAAAAGTCATAAGTGCTGGCTCTGTAAAACTCTGGTCTATAGAGGAACCTGCGGTGCGCATAACTTACCCACTGAAAATGGATACACGCGGTGTCCACCGCAAGTGTAGCTGAGGGGTAGTGTGCCCGGGGCCTCTTTATAGTAGAGAAAAGGGGGGACAGTGTGCGTGCTGCGTTCCCGGCGTGTAAAACCGGAAGGGGAGGGGCTGCGATGACGCGGATATCACATGACCGTTGGGGGCGGCATGTTATGCGTTCCACTGAAGCTAAGGAAGATGGAGGTGCGTTCCAGAGTGGTGGGTTACCCGTGCAGAGGTGCAGTACGGTGGCCGTAGAGTGTCACAGGTGAAGTCAGAGAGGCCGGTTCTGTAAGAAGAGGGAACCAATTAGTATTATGGTAACAAACAGCGTAATTGATACGTAATGCCAAACATGAACATGATAAAGAGTGCAATAGAACAGATGTTCATACATTACAGAACAAATTGAGAAACGCCATTTGTGGATAGGTATGGAATATATAACCTACTTCCTGACCAAAAAACACAGATAATCTGTACTAGATAAATTAACACTTCTCCAAAAGTGATCTCGCAGGATATGGGACACCGGAATTGGCACATGAACAACTGATGGTGCATTTTACTGAAATATATAGAGAAACCTGAATGGCGAGCATCACATGTGGGACCCCAATGGTACGCTTGATACAGGATATTGAACTGAAATTAATGAACAGTCATACAGGAAACTAGTGGATACATAGAGTATGAAATGTGGGATATACCATAGCATAACTGTTGCCCTAGTAACAAATGGGCTTGTGATAAGGTATGTTAGTTGACACATATATTATGCGGGAGAAAAGTATTAAAAGATTGTTGCCAAAGCTTCAAATAAAAGATGATAGTTCATAATCCCTAATAATACTTTGGGGTCAGGGTATTCAGCTCATGAATCCAGTACGCGTCTCTACGTTTGAGTATCGAGATATGGTCTCCGCCAAGCCGGGGAGGTGTAACCTGTTCAATTACTTGGAATTTAAGCTGGGACAAGTTGTGACCTTTTTCAACAAAATGTGCTGGTATGGGGAGTAGGAGATTCTTGCATCGTATAGTCGATTTATGTTTCGATATTCTGGATTTAATTGGTTGAGTGGTTTCGCCCACATACAACAGCCCGCAAGGGCATTTGATAAGATACACTGCGAAATTGATGCTGACAAAAATTACCTAACAAGGTATGAAGTGAAGGTAGCAGCAATTATTATTTCCACCTTGGTGCCATTATAGAATCTATCAACACTATCACCAAAGCCATTTTTGATGTGAGGGCATTGCCATGTATATATTTATACCTCTGATTGCCTATTTTTAGTTATACCCTTCAATCAGATATAAGACTGTCATGCGGTTCTTCTAAAGAGACGTTGGCCGTCCATCCACACTGTCAGTCTTTTCTTTCCTGCATCCTATAGGGATACTAACTTAAGTACAGCAACATTAGATACATGTATATTTATATATAAAAAACATATTGCCATCTGGGTTTGTGGGTCACCCCCTGTTTCTGTTTTGGAGGTCCAATTTCTTCCATCATCCTGTCTTTTAAAGATTTGTAATTTTTAAATTAATATGTCAATAAAGATATTTTTACTTTTATTCACTAATGTGTCACTTCATACCTTGTTAGGCAATTTTTGTCAGCAGTAATAATTGAAGTGCTAAAGCGCTGCCTATTTTAAACCCCTCTTTTTCGGATCATGGGATTACTGCGAAATTGATGTCACAGGTAAAGAAATTATTGATGGGGTACCTTTTTCCCGTATGTGGGTGATAGATGGTATTGCCCCTAAGTACATTGTTGCATTGAGTGCAACTAAGGCAAGGAAACGTCCCTGTTTTAGGGTTACTCAAGAACCGCTGAGTGGTGTGAGATTGTGTTGGACCTATGTCGGCGCGTACTAAACTGTCTTTGATGTTGCGGGGCCTTTTAAAACATGGCAGAAAGGAGTGTTGGAATTCCTTAACTGTGGGATATGCTGTTTGAAGGATATGCCAATGTTGGCGGATGGTCTTGTGTAATCTATAGGCAGCGGGGTGGTACTGGTGAACAAATGGAATGCGTGATATGGCAGAATCTCTTTCCCTGGTGGAATGGCTCATAATTGTGTCGTCTAGGATATGTGGCGGATAACCCCTTTCACGGAATTTAGATTTCATTTCTGACATTCTCTGGTCTTTAGAGATGGGGTCAGAGACAATTCTGGTTACCCTGTTGAGTTGGGAATTGGGAATTGATTTTTTCATATTAAGCGGATAGAGCTGTCGTAATGCAACAAACTGTTGCGGTCTAAACCTACAGACCGCAACAGTTTGTTGCATTACGACAGCTTCCATCCGCTTAATATGAAAACACTGATTGGATCCGTGCTTTCCTTGACCGCGACACCACAAAATGCTAGTGCATGCCCTTATCTCCCGCCTCGACTACTGCAACCTCCTACTCTTTGGACTCCCCTCTGGCACCACTCCAATCCATCCTACACTCTGCTGCCCGACTAATCTACCTGTCTCCCCGCTATTCCCCAGCTTCTCTCCTATGTCAAGCCCTTCACTGGCTTCCTATCGCCCAGAGACTCCAGTTCAAAACCCTCACAATGACATACAAAGCCATCCACAACCTGTCTCCTCCATACATCTGTGACAGGGTCTCCCGGTACCTACCTACACGCAACCTCTGATCCTCTCAAGACCTTCTCTACTCCCCTCTCATCTCTTCCCACAACCACATCTGTTATGAACTGGTGGCCTAGGAGCAGCATGAGACGTACTCTGGAGAAGGTGGTACCTTTACTGACCGCGGACCCTGAACTTAACACCGCAACTAGAAGTAGCCGTGGGATGTTCCTGCCACTTCCTAGACACCTCGTCACAGCCGGAGGACTAAATACCCCTAGAGAAAGAAACGGAATAACTATCTCTCCTCAGAGAAAATCCCCAAAGGATAGACAGCCCCCCACAAATATTGACTGTGAGAGGAGAGGGAATAAACATACACAGACTGAAATCAGGATTTAGCAAAGGAGGCCATTCTAGCTAGATAGAAAGGACAGGACAGAGTACTATGCGGTCAGTATTAAACACTAGAAAATATCCACCACAGAAAATACAAAATCTCCACATCTAACTAAAGGTATGGAGGGTATATCTGCATCTCCAGAGATACCAGCTTGGAAGAGCAAGTTCTTATACAGACCAAGCTGGACTAGACAAAACAGAAATGCACTGAACTATAAGGCCCACAGCATGTGGACTGCAAAAACAAAGCCAGAACTCATCTTTGTTGAAATGAACAGCAAAGCAGGAGAGACCAGTCAGAGATGTGAATCCTCCAGGAACAATGGACAACTGGCACTGACTAAAGGGTGAAACAAAACTAAATAGCCCAGTGGATTGCATTCAGTGGACACACCTGATGAAATGCTGCGATCGAAGACAGCAGTGCTACCACTTATAACCACCGGAGGGAGCCCAAGAGCAGAATTCACAACACGCATCCAAGACTTCTCCCGTGGTTCCCCCATACTCTGGAACTCTCTACCCCAACACATCAGACTCTTGCCTACCATAGAAACCTTCAAAAAGAACCTGAAGACTCACCTCTTCCGACAAGCCTACAGCCTGCAGTGATCCTCAACCTACTGAACCGCCGCACAACCTGCTCTACCCTCTCCTAGTGTTTCATCACCCATCCCCTGCAGACTGTGAGCCCTCGCGGGCAGGGTCCTCCCTCCTTATGTACCCATGTGCTTTGTTATTTGCTCATGTTTAATGTATTTGTCTATATTTGCCCGTATTCACATGTAAAGCGCCATAGAATAAATGGCGCTATAAAAATGTATAATAATAACATGCGATCTGACAAATTGTCTATGTTGTTATGCGATCTACCATGGTCTCTCTGTCATGTTCCACCAGTTATGTCCTCTGTGATTATATGCTAATGTCAGAATGTATATGTGGGAAGGACAACCCATACCCCCACAAAAGGCTGAACTCACACCGTTCCAAGATCCAATAGGGTTTTCTCAAACATGGGCTTTCACGCCACTGCACCATCAAACACAATAAAGATGACAAACAGCGGAAAATATTCCCCACAGAGGAGATTCCCCCACAGGTTCAGAATCGCATTGGACAACTACATCGGAAAGAAATCTTTTGGATTTATAAACTAAACACCTTAATCCAAATGGACTTAGTGAAATCACAGATGTATTTTTGTGACCACCTTTCTGACACAAGGCTGAAGATGGTTTCTTATTCGTCAGTTTCTTAATTGTCATTTTTTTCTTTTCTGTTTTTTGTAGGTTTAACAAAAAAAAATAAGCATCACAATAATAAAATACAATGCAGTGAGGTGCCCTGATGTGAATACGCTTAAAAAAGGCTACAAAAACAATAAAACTGGCACACAAATAGGCATCAAAGTGGGCACCAAAGAGTGCTGAAGAAAGGGTTAAATGCCTTTGGGCCACTGATCTCACAGTGCATACATATAGAACAGGGCGCCCCACATCCAAACCAGTTATTTCCAGCCTGGTCCAAATGGGTTCTGGGCATCGGAACTGGCATTAAAGTGGTCAGACAGTCAATTTTGGCCGTTAGAACAAGTAACTGATGTTTTTAAGGAGTGAAATGACTTTGGGCCACTGATCTGATACATAAAATACAGAGACAGTGATGCCCTGCATCAAACCCAGGTCCCTCTAGCCTGACCCAAATGGGTTCTGGGCACCAGAACTGGCATCAAAGTGGGTAAGCGGCCCATTTTCTCAGATTTGAATAAGTAACTGATGTTTTTAAGGGGGTTAAATGCTTTTGAGCCACTAATCTGACTCTTAAAATACACATAAAGTGATGCCCTGCATCAAACTCAGGTCCCTTCAGCCTGGCCCAAATGGGTTCTGGGCACCAGAACTGGCATCAAAGTGGGCAAACAGCCCATTTTCACAGATTTGAATAAGTAACTGATGTTTTTAAGGGGTTAAATGTTTTTGGACCACTGATACCACAGTGCATACATATAAAACAGGGAGCCCCACATCAAAAACAGGTCTCTTCAGTCTGGCCCAAATGGGTTCTGGGCATCAGAACTGGCATCAAAGTGGGCAAACAGCCCATTTTCACACATTTGAATAAGTAACTGATGTTTTTAAGGGGTTTAATGCCTTTGGGCCACAGATCTGATTCTTAAAATACACAAACAGTGATGCCCTGCATCAAACCCAGGTCCCTCCTGGCCCAAATGGGTTATTGGCACCAGAATTGGCATCAAAGTGGGCAAACGGCCCATTTTCATGGATTTGAATAAGTAACTGATGTTTTTAAGGGGTTAAATGCCTTTGGGCCACTGATACGACACTTACAATTCACAGACAGTCATGCCCTGCATCAAACCCAGGTCCCTCCAGCCTGCCCCAAATGGGTTCTGGGCATCAGAACTAGCATCAAAGTGGGCAAACAGACCATTTTCAAAGATTTCAATAAGTAACTGATGTTTTTAAGGGGTTAAATGCCTTTGGGCCACTAATACGACACTTAAAATACACAGAAAGTGATGCCCTGCATCAAACCCATGTCTCTTCAGCCTGGCCCAAATGGGTTCAGGGCATGAGAACTGGCATCAAAGTGGGCAAACAGCCCATTTTCACACATTTGAATAAGTAACTGATGTTTTTAAGGGGTTAAATGCCTTTGGGCCATAGATCTGACACTTAAAATACACAAACAGTGATGCCCTGCATCAAACCCAGGTCCCTCCTGCTTGGCCCAAATGGGTTCTTGGCACCAGAATTGCCATCAAAGTGGGCAAACGGCCCATTTTCACGGATTTGAATAAGTAACTGATGTTTTTAAGGGGTTAAATGCCTTTGGGCCACTGATCTGACACTTAAAATGCACAGACAGTGATGCCCTGCATCAAACCCAGGTCCCATCAGCCTGGCCCAAATGGATTCTGGGCACCAGGACTGGCATCAAAGTAGGCAAACAGCCCATTTTCACAGATTTGAATAAGTAACTGATGTTTTAAAGGGGTTAAATGCCTTTGGGCCACTGATCTGACACTTAAAATACACAGACAGTGATGCCCTGCATCAAACCCAAGTCCCTTCAGCCTGGCCCAAATGGGTTCTGGGCAAAAGAACTGGCATCAAAGGGGGCAAACAGCCCATTTTCACAGATTTGAATAAGTAACTGATGTTTTTAAGGGGTTAAATGCCTTTGGGCCACTGATACCACAGTGCATACATGTAGAACAGGGAGCCACACATCAAAAACAGGTCCCTCCAGCCAGGCCCAAATGGGTTCTGGGCATCAGAACTGGCATCAAATTTGGCAAACAGACCATTTTCACCGATTTGAATAAGTAACTGATGTTTTTAAGGGGTTAAATGCCTTTGGGCCACTGATACCGCAGTGCATGCATACAGAACATGGAGCCTCACATCAAAAACAAGTCCCTCCAGCCTGACCCAAATGGGTTCTGGGCACCAGATCTGGCATCAAAGTGAGCAAACGGCCCTTTTTTACAGATTTGAATAACTAACTGATGTTTTTAAGGGGTTAAATGCCTTTGAGCCACTGATGCCACAGTGCATATGTCATGAAACAGGAATAAGTCCTGATTACTTCAATTACACATACAGAGCTCTGAGCTGCAATTTCCTCTGCCTGCCAGCACAAGGCTGGAATTTGAAGCCACTCTTTCTCCCTCCCCCCGCTATACAGCCGTAATGTAAGATGATCCCGCCAGTTCATTGAAGAATTTATAGGCCCTGTGCTGCTGTCACGATAATGCCAAAAAATGTCATATTGTGAGTGTAGTTTCAGAAGTTTATGGCTAACGACACACACACACTCACAATGCAACTGCGACCCCTTGCTCTTCCCCCCCCCCCCCCCCTCAGCTTCACTCCTACCCGAAACAAAGCCTATAATAGAGACTGGGCAACCTGATACTAATGGTGGGCAGGGTGTGGCTTTATACTGCAGGTGACCAATCCGGCAAAGCGACCCGTTGTCCCTCCCCTTTCACTCAGGAATGCCTTTGTCTGAGACCTTGGAATAAGGTAAACAACTATCCGATCAGTGCATGTCATTAACCAGCCGTTTAGTGATGTCACAAGCTCAGAAGTATAAGTCACTATACTCTAAAGGCCCCGTCACACACAGCGACACTGCAGCGATACAGACAACGATGCTGATCGCTGCAGCGTCGCTGTTTAGTCGCTGTGTGGTCCCTGGGGAGCTGTCACACAGACCGCTCTCCAGCAACCAACGATGCCTTGGTCCCCGGGTAACCATTGTAAACATCGGGTTGCTAAGTGCAGGGCCGCGCTTAGTAACCCGATGTTTACCCTGGTTACCAGCGTAAAAGTAAAAAAAACAAACAGTACATACTCACCTTCACGTCCCCCGGCGTCCGCTTCCTGCACTGACTGAGCGCCGGCCCTATCAGCACAGCGGTGACGTCACCGCTGTGCTGTGCTCTCACTTTACGGCCGGCAGTCAGTCAGTGCGGGAAGCAGACGGCAAGGGACCTGACGGACACCGGAATGTGAGTATGTAGTGTTTTTTTTTTTTTACATTTACGATGGTAACCAGGGTAAATATCGGGTTACTAAGCGCGGCCCTGCGCTTAGTAACCCGATGTTTACCCTGGTTACCAGTGAAGACATCGCTGAATCCGTGTCACACACACTGATTCAGCGATGTCAGCGGGACCTCAACGACCAAAAAAAGGTCCAGGCCTTTAGACCAGCTTTCAGTCTTGGCCGGGAAGCGATCTAACACAGCTTGGCTAAGCTGTTCCATGCATCTGGATGTATTTATCCTCCTAAGCCACAGGCCAGCCAAAATGATACCATGACATAACCTGTAAGTTCTCATTTCAACGTTTATCCTATTTTATTTTGTAATCTGCAGTGTACCATATTTTCCGGCGTATAAGATGACTTTTAACCACTGCAAATCATCTCAAAAGTCGGGGGTCATCTTATACGCCGGGTACAGCATGTGCAGGGAGTGGTCCTGTATGGTTCCCAGGATCTAAAGGAGAGGAGACTCTCCTTCAGGCCCTGGGATCCATATTCATATAAAAAAAAGAATAAAAATAAAAAATATGGGATATACTTACCCTTCGACGGCCCACGGCTCTCATCAGTGCAAGGGCCGGCCTTCGATCCTAAGGATGCATTGAGCGAAGGACCTTCGGTGATGTCACGGTCACGCGACCGGTCACGCGACCGCGACGTCATCAAAGGTCCTTCGTTCAATGCATCCTTAGGACTGGAGGCCGCCGCTTGCACCGCTGAGAGCCGCCGGCAGTCAGAGGGTAAGTATATCCTATATTTTTTATTTGTATTCTTTTTTTTACATGAATATGGATCCCAGGGCCTGAAGGAGAGTTTCCTCTCCTCCAGACCCTGGGAACCATCTGCACCGCACACGCCGTATAAGATGACAGGGTGTATAAGATGACCCCCGTCTTATACGGCGAATATATCCCAAACTCCATATTTTATATGGAAAAGCTGGGGGTCATCTTATACGCCCAGTAATCTTATACACCAGAAAATACGATATATATGAATTGTCTCCTTTCTAATATCTTTTTATACTTTGTAAACACTGCCTAATTTTTCATGGAGTAAAATATTTAGTTGCTAGCTTGTCTCTTCTGTTCTATAATGAACTGTATCCTCTGGAGTGAATTGTGCTACTGATTTGGGTTGGCTCCGGACCCGTTAATCGGAGTTGGTGGCAGCATACTTTGTTCTGTGCGATTGGGAATCTTTGCAGCGATGGCAGCGTTGATAATTATTGCTCCCACCTGTGTGGGAGTAGTTATATCGCCCTCGCTGCAGTGTGTCCAATAGCCAGTACATAGCAGGCAGCCTTTCTGGCGACTAATTACCCTAGGTGCAGTACCTAGTCTGACCTGAGGGTAAGGGGGGTGCCAGAGAGTTGCAAGTTCCAAACCGGAACAGGGAAGTGGAATATAGATAAATCCTCTTCAGAAGGAACCAGGGGCAACCAAACAACCCCGGTTCATGACCAATTGGTGTGAGTAGTGGGGACGATAAAGATATCCTCCCCGGGATCCCTGACATACTGCTGGGACACCGTGACATAGTGGTGGCAGTCACGGTGTGAACCGTGACAACTGCGAAAACCCATCTCTCCCTAAATCCCACCTTCCTCCCTCCCACCTGATACTGGCTTAAACTGGTACAGAAAGCATGGGATTCCATTGTTCTTTTAAGGTTATGTATATTGGCACCGATCAGGTTGTACCGTCGGGGCGATCCTGACGAGGTGCGCATGGAGTACCGCGAGGTTCTGCCTCCATAGCTCAGTCCAAAAGGGAGAGGTGTCAGGAAATAGGAAGTAGTTCTGAGTACATTCTGACATTATCACATTCCAATAAATGTGTTTCTTGAAGACATATGATGTCATGACGAGATTTACCCAGATGCCTCCAGACAATCGACCTCTTGCCCGGGGAGTTGAGACCATTAACATTAATGGAGTACAACGAAACACTCATGGTAAAACAGTATAAATAGACTTAGCCCATATTGAGCACCAATGGAGTATGCATAAGAAGAAACAACATGAGAGCTGCAGACCAGAACATGCGTAGGGGGGAACCAGCAGGGTAGGAGGGGGGAGGGAGGGACAAACAAAACAAACAACACGAAAATTAGGACATCCAGGTCCATTCAGGCAAATCCTGAGTCCAGAAGGTGAAAATCAGAAAAACAGTTCACCTATGGGGCATAAAATTGAAATGCTGCAATTACTCCAACAAGGAGATCAGCACAGCATATAGAATCAAAAAAGAAAAACATCAAGAGAGGAGAAAAAAAAAATACCAAAATAGTGCGGGAAATAGCCAGGAACCAAATGTTGTAATATTCTTCAAGCGACCTCCCAGTCTGATGCAACACGGGCCTTGGGGTTACGGCCAATCCCAGACCCAGAGGGACCCCTCGAGACTGGGGAACCAGGAGCCGACAGGCCCCATCCAGCCAATGCAGACGCCACGTGTGACGGGGTCAGGCAGGTGGTGATGGATCCATCTTTGCGGATGAGAAGCTTAGTGGGAAATCCCCAGCGATATGGAATGCCTTTTTCCCTGAGAACAGCAGTGTATAGTCCAAAAGCTTTACGGAGAGCCAGGGTACCCGGAGAGAGGTCCGGGAAAACGGTGACAGATGCAAATCTTTCAGGTAGAGCAGGATTCTTCCTCAGAGCTTGGAGAAAGTTCTCTTTCATTTCATAGAAGTGTATGCGGGCGAGCACATCTCTTGGGACCGAAGGCCCCAGACCAGTCGGTTTAGGAATCCGGTGTATACGATCAATTATAATGTCCTTTGAGGCAAGGTGAGGGAGAGCAGCCGCAATAAAGTCCTGCAAGAAAGCTTTCAAGTCTCCCGGCAGGATAGATTCTACAATGCCTCTAAGTTTAACATTGTTCCTTCTGGACCTATCTTCCAAATCCATAGTCTTGGCATGGGTTTTAGTGAGCAGATCTTGCTGGGACTCTTGAGCGTCCCATAATTCATTATGAGAGGAGATCATCTCCACCATCTTGCGCTCCAGACGATCCATGCGGTTCCCCAGCTCCACCACCTCACCTTTCAGCTCTGCCAGCATGGTGCGGATGTCTTCCTGAATGGAGGCCCTGAGATCTCCAAGCAGATCCTTAAGTAAAGCAGCAGTGACTGGGCCGTCGGGAGAATGCGACGCTGCAGCGTCGGAAACCGCACCGCCCGGGAGTGATGAGGCGCCCGAAAGCGACACTTGAGCATAGCGTTGCGAGGAGCGGGAAGCTCTGGGTGAGGACGGCGCCATCTTGGGATCCTGCAGCAGCCGGGGGGAGGCCGCAAAGAAATCTATAATCCGCCTGGACGGGTCGCCTGCGCCGGCTCTGGATTTCCCCATGCACTCACCGCCACACCAGGAAGCGATGCTGATATTATAGGAGACAGAGAGTCCGCCGGGAAGAAGATATGAGCCGCTTTAAGGTTCCTGGACATGGAGCTCCCACTCTGTGTGACCTACTCCATCTGCAGCCAGGCCACGCCCCCGAAGTAGTTCTGATTATGTCAATTACACATATAGAGCTCTCAGCTGCAGTTTCCTGTGCCTGCCAGCAGACGGCTGGAATTCTAAGCCTGCAGGCAACTCCCTCCCCCCTGCTATATAGTTGTAATGGGAGACCAGGAATGTTTATGGCTCTGCTGAGACAGACAAGTCTCCCTATACTCCTCATTCCCCCTTCCCGCCTGAAACTGGCTAAAATTGGTAAAGCAAGCATGGGATTCCAGTGTTCTTTTAAGGTTATGTATATTGGCACTGATCAGGGCTAGAGATATAAGGATTATACATTCCGGATGTCCATCGAGAGATCTACAACTCCCTGAAATTGCTAGAAGTTAAACCCAGCGAGTGCAAGGAGCGGGTTTCTCCGTAAGCGGGTCCTGTAACTACGCCGTGTTTACACTTAAAAGAATCCCCCGATGTGGTGCATGTCCTGATCATTGTGTCATTCATATGCAAGGTTCATACAGCGCGCTAGGTATAAAAATGATGTCATAACTCTAAGAAAGGGGAGGATTCAGCCCCTGAGTGTGATCACCACAGGGGGAGTGCCTTGGTTTTAGGCTGGGAAATAAGTGAGTGAAGCAGCAGTCTTCCAGTGCCTTTTGTCCGGATACTTGCTGCTACACAGATGTGTGATATGCATCTTGATGTGTCACCTGAGCACATGGTCGGCTAGGAGATAAAATGATCTGATCGTAAGTGTTTTTTCAATTTTACTCCCATTTTATTTGTAATTGTTCTGTACATATGATACTTTTCTTTATAATATCTTTTTATACTTCTGTAAACACTGCCTATCTTTTTTTTGGAGTAAAATATAAAATTACCGGCTTTGACTCTCCTTGCTCTATAATGTACAGTCACGTCATCTGAAGTGAATTACGCTACTAATTTCGGTGAGCTCCAGACCCGTTATTAATTAAGAAATCGGAGCTGGTGGCAGCATAATTTATCCTGTGCATTTGGTAGGCTTTGTAGCGACCGGCGGCGTTGATAATTATTGTTCCCGCCTGCGAGGGAGTAGTTATATCGCCCTCGCTGCACTGTGCCCATTAGCCAGCACAAAGTAAGTCAGCCTTTCGGGTGACTAATTATCCTAGGTGCAGTACCCGGTCTGACCTGAGGGTAAGAGGGGCACCAGAGAGCTGCAAGTTCCAAACCGGAACTGTGAAGTGGGATATAGATAACTCCCCTTCAGAAAGAACCAGGGGCAACCAAACAACCCCAGTTCATGACAAATTGGTGTGAGTGGTGGGGATGATAAAGGTATCCTCCCCGTGGATGGTGACATATTGGTGACAGCATAGTGGGATAATAGAGCATTAGTGATCAGGTTTAAACAATCATACCTCTCACTAAAAACTTGCACAGTTCTTGTGAGAACTTTGCGCAAAAACGTTTTGGAGAACAAGCTCAGTGTTTACTAGTCCTGAGACGATACCGTGTGTATTTGCGATTACCCCCTCCCTTCCTCTTTTTTTTCTATCCTATCTTTTATTTGGCAACCATGGCTATGCTGGGAGAAGCCTTTTATCGGAAGCAGACCCTGGACAATCTTGCTGTCTTGTGCATGGCGAAGCAGATTGACTCTGCGGGCAAAAACAAAAGCCAACTGGTCGCAGATCTGGTGCAATGGGAAGCCACCCAAGACCGCTCTCAGAGCCCAGTGGCCGCAGAAGCCAGCACAAGCGAAAATGGTGCTGCAGCAAAGGTCCAACCACTGAATGCTGTGAACTGAACCATGAGCACTGCTACTTAGGTGCACAGGTAGGTTCCCACACCTTAAATTATAAGTATAACTAAACCCGGCACTCAACTTCAATGTGGATAGCTGGAAAATTTATTATGTAGTATCAACAAAACGTTTCGGTCCATCTGACCTTCCTCAGTTACCTGTTATGGAGTGTGTAGAGTTAGAGCTCATTGCCAATAGAACCCTATTGGAGTCACTTATATGCCAGAGCCCTGCTCCTGGAATAAGCTACGAGCTTCTATGTGTCCGGAGCTAGACGCGGAGTCCACCGCTAGTCAATCTGTGTGCCGGAGTGAATGCTGGCCCTACTTGCAACCAGGGAGGATTGGACCCCAACCTGCTGGCGGCCTTGGAACAACTCCCTGTTGACGACCGAGATGGACGTTTGCAGCTGATCCAGCAATACCACAAGAGAGCCCAGTGGCAAGCGGAGCGGGAGTACCAGCTGGAGTTAGCCCGACTCCAGGTGCCGAGGTCATCCCAATTCAGCAGTGAGCCCAACAGCACTCAGACCCCTAAACCCCAGCCAGAGCACTTTCCTGTGATGGAAAAGGATGGGGACTTGGGCACTTTTCTGTGAGCATTTGAGAAGGCCTGCAGACAGTAACAGCTGCCTGGGAACAAATGGGCCCGATACCTGACCCCAGGGCTAAAAGGCAAAGCTCTGGAGGCATTTGCTTCTCTCCCGCCAGACCAAGATGAAGACTATGAGGCCATCAAGCAGGCCCTGATAACCAAGTACCATGTAACTTCTGAGGTTTACCGTAAAAAGTTCCAGAACCTCCAACATGGCCCACACAACAGTCATAGCAATGTGGTGCGTGGACTCAGGACCCACTTTAACCAATGGATCCAAGGACTGTCAGTGACCACCTTTGAGCAGCTGGGAGACCTGATGATCAAAGACCAATTTCTACATCTGTGCCCAGCTGAGGTGTGACAGTTCGTGATGGAACGAGAGCCCAAAGACACGGATAAAGCAGTGCAGATTGCCGAAGCCTATGAGGCCAACTGTAAACCGGAAGTGCGGAAGCCAGTCACCACCAGCTGGAGAGGGGGTAAGCCTGCAACCAACCCCAGTACCCCTACCAGCTGATTCACTGGAGGCCCTCCCTGTTGCCAACAGCTCCAGACCTACCATCGACCTTCGCCAGTGTTTTTCCTGCAAATGGACTGGTCATATCAGCGCCAACTGTCCATAGAAGCAGAGGAACCCTGTAGCCAAGACCCCAGAGCCTAATGCAGCAGTTCTTTTGGTGGGTGGGGCGTTTGGGAGGGTGTATGACAACAAGCAGTACATCACCATGGGGGGCCATGCCGCTCAAGGCCTCAAGGACACCGGGGCTGAACGAACCCTCATCCGACCCGAACTTGGAGCCCCTGAAGAGATTATTCCGGGGAAAACCCTGACTGTCACCGGGATTGGGGGCATCCACTGCTCTCTGTCAATGGCCCGGGTGGATATAGATTGGGGTGTTGGGAGTGGGGTGAGGGAAATGGGGCTGTCCGATAACTTGCCCACTGATGTTTTATTGGGGACTGATTTGGGGAGGATGGTTGCATATTATGTCCCTGACTCCCCTCCCCAATCGAATGCTGATGATAGCGATGGGAAATTGAATGTGTTACCTGACACTGCTTCCCCGGTTGATAATGTACTTGATAATGATTTTTCTGAAAATTCAGAGGGTAATACTGATGATGAAAATATGCATATTTTACCATTTATTTCCTAAGAATGATGTGTTCACAAGTGTAGGAGTGCTCAGCCACGTCACTCTGCGTGCTGGGATGGCTGGTAAACCCCTAACAGGAGCAAGCGATGATGCTAAGGGAAATGGGGAGATTCCTGGGAACCGTGAGGAAGGTGATGCCGTGCAACTCATTACTGCCACAGAGGAAGGTAACTGCCCCATAAGTAGCACTGCTCATGTGATGTGGGGGTGGATGGGGAGGTAGTACCCATAGCAGAGTCGGCTGATGGGTCTGTGGAAATCCCCGGGGAGACAGCCAACGTAGCTGCTGTCACCTGCAGTCAGAGTGCCCAGAACGCAGATATCGTTCTGCATTCTGGACCCTCCTCAGTCACAGGCTTGACTGAACCAGAGATGGACCCAGAGCAGGTCCCAGAGGGTTCCCTGTTATGAACCGGTGGCTTTGGAGCCGCATGAGATTTTCTCAGGAGAAGTGGAATCTATACTGACCGCAGACCCTGAACTAACACCGCAACTAGAAGTAGCCGTGGGGTGTGCCTAACAAAACCCTAGACACCTCGACACAGCCGGAGGACTAAATACCCCTATAGATAGAAATAGGAACACTATCTTGCCTCAGAGCAGAACCCCAAAGAATAGGCAGCCCTCCACAAATATTGACTGTGAATAGGAGAGGAAAGACACACACAGACTGAAAACAGAATTTAGCAAAAGAGGCCACTCTAGCTAAACAGGGAAAGATAGGATAGAATACTAAGCGGTCAGTAATAAAACTCTAAAAATATCCACAGCAGAAAATACAAAAAGTTCCACAATCTAACTAAAGACATGGAATGTATATCTGTGACTCTTGAGAATCCAGCAAGACTAAGAAAATACTGATACAATCTAAGCTGGACAAAAAAACACTGAATAGCACTACATTGTTAAGCACACAGCATGTGTGTCACAAAAACCAGACACTTATCTTTACAGATTTGGCAGCAAGGCAGGAAGGAACTAGGCAAGGAAAAAACCTCCAAGAACAATGGACAACTGGCAAGGACCAAAGAATCCTGCAAGCCTAAATACCCCAGTCAGAACTGCAATTAGCAGAAACACCTGACCAGGACTGCAACTCAGGGACAACTGCATTACCACCTACAACCACCGGAGGGAGCCCAAAAGCAGAATTCACAACAGTACCCCCCCCTTGAGAAGGGGTCACCGAACCCTCCCCAGAGCCCCCAGGCCGATCAGGAGGAGCCAGATGAAAAGCATGAACCAAATCAGCAGCATGGACATCAGAGGCAAAAACCCAAGAATTATCCTCCTGGCCATAACCCTTCCATTTGACAAGATACTGAAGCTTCCGCCTCGAAAAACGAGAATCCAAAATCTTCTCAACCACATACTCCAACTCCCCATCAACCAACACAGGGGCCGGAGGATCAACAGAGGGAACAACGGGTACCACATATTTCCGCAATAAAGATCTATGGAAGACATTATGGATAGCAAAAGAGGCCGGAAGTGCCAATCGATAAGACACCGGATTAATAATCTCAGAAATCCTATAAGGACCAATAAACCGAGGCTTAAACTTAGGGTACCGTCTCACAGTGGCACTTTTATCGCTACGACGGTACGATCCGTGACGTTCCAGCGATATCCATACGATATCACTGTGTCTGACACGCAGCAGCGATCAGGGACCCCGCTGAGAATCGTACGTCGTAGCAGATCGTTTGGAACTTTCTTTCGTCGCTGGATCTCCCGCTGTCATCGTTCGATCGGTGTGTGTGACACCGATCCAACGATGCGTTCGCTTGTAACCAGGGTAAACATTGGGTTACTAAGCGCAGGGCCGCGCTTAGTAACCCGATGTTTACCCTGGTTACCATCGTAAAAGTAAAAAAAAACAGTCAGTACATACTCACATTCCGGTGTCCGTCAGGTCCCTTGCCGTCTGCTTCCCGCTCTGACTGACTGCCGGCCGTAAAGTAAGAGCAGAGCACAGCGGTGACGTCACCGCTGTGCTGTGCTTTCAGTTTACGGCGGCATTCAGTCAGAGCAGGAAGCAGACGGCAAGGGACCTGACGGACACTGGAATGTGAGTATGTACTATTTGTTTTTTTTTACTTTTATGATGGTAACCAGGGTAAACATCGGGTTACTAAGCGCGGCCCTGCGCTTAGTAATCCGATATTTACCCTGGTTACCCGGGGCCTTCGGCATCGTTGGTCGCTGGAGAGCTGTCTGTGTGACAGCTCCCCAGCGACCACACAACGACTTTCCAACGATCACGGCCAGGTCGTATCGCTGGTCGTGATCGTTGGAAAGTTGCGGAGTGTGACAGTACCCTTAGGAGAAGAAACCTTCATAGGAACATGACGGGAAGACAACCAGACCAGATCCCCATCACGAAGCCGGGAACCAACACCCCGACGACGGTTAGCAAAACGTTGAGCCTTCTCCTGAGTCAACACCAAATTGTCTACCACATGAGTCCAAATCTGCTGCAACCTGTCAACCACAGAATCCACACCAGGACAGTCAGAAGGCTCAACCTGCCCAGAAGGAAAACGAGGATGAAAACCAAAATTACAAAATAAAGGCGAAACCAAAGTAGCCGAACTAGCCCGATTATTAAGGGCAAACTCGGCCAATGGCAAAAAGGCCACCCAATCATCCTGATCAGCAAACACAAAGCTGTTGTGAATTTGGTTTCTGGGCTCCCCCGGTGGTCACTGGTGGTACTGAACTTGTGTGCTTCATCGCCTCTGTTCACCTGTTTCCATCAGGATGTGGGAGTTGTCTATTTAGCCTTGCTCCTCAGTCATTTCTATGCCGGCCAACAATGTTACCAGAAGCCTTTCTGTTGCATGTTCCTGCTCCTAGACTACTATCAGCTAAGTTGGACTTGTAGTCCTAAGTTTGTTTTGCATTTTTGTTCCAGTTCTCTGTGTTTGAATATTTCTGAGACTGGAAGCTCTTGTGAGCTGAAATTGCCACTCTGGTGTCATGAGTTGATATTAGAGTCTTAAAGTAATTTCAGGATGGTGTTTTGAAAGGGTTTTCAGCTGACTGTGTAGTTCCCTTTTCTGTCTTCCTACTATCTAGTAAGCGGACCTCAATTTGCTAAACCTATCTTCATACTTCGTATGTCAATTTCCTCTAAAATCACCGACAATATATGTGGGGGCTACTGTCTGCCTTTTGGGGAAAATTTCTCTAGAGGTAAGCCAGGTCTGTATTTTCC
Source organism: Ranitomeya variabilis (assembly GCF_051348905.1). Taxonomy (NCBI): domain Eukaryota; kingdom Metazoa; phylum Chordata; class Amphibia; order Anura; family Dendrobatidae; genus Ranitomeya; species Ranitomeya variabilis. Next base: position 722,723,666 of record NC_135235.1, on the reverse strand, counting down.
TCTGCTAGGGTCAGTCAGTTCTCCGGCTGGCGCTGGGCGTCTAGGGATAAAACGTAGGCACGCTACCCGGCCACTGTTAGTTGTGTGGTAGGTTTAGCTCACAGTCAGCTCGAGTTCCCATCTTCCAAGAGTTAGTCCTTTTGTATGCTTTACTACGGTCTCTTGCCATTGAGAACCATGACAGTTTGGCCGGCCAAGGGTTAAAATAATTGGCAGAAGAAAGGAGAGAAAAGAAGTCTGCAGAGAATTTTTTTTTTTTTCTCCTGAGTTTGCTCATTAGTTGATTCACTAGCATCTCTGCTTACTGCAGCCTTCGTCTCTCTCTCCTTCTAATCCTTGAATGGTTCTGATTTCACCTGATGAAAATGGATCCTCAGAGTTTAGCTACAGGTTTGAATAATCTCGCTATGAAGGTTCAAAGTTTACAGGATTTTGTAATTCATGCTCCTATATCTGAACCTAGAGTACCTCTGCCTGAATTTTTCTCCGGGGATAGATCTCGCTTCCAGAATTTCAAACATAATTGTAAATTATTTTTGTCTCTGAGATCTCGCTCCGCTGGAGATCCTGCACAGCAGGTCAGGATTGTAATTTCCTTGCTCCGGGGCGACCCTCAGGATTGGGCATTTGCTTTGGCACCAGGGGATCCTGCGTTGCTCAATGTGGATGCGTTTTTCCTGGCTTTGGGGTTGCTTTATGAGGAACCTCATTTAGAGATTCAGGCTGAAAAAGCCTTGATGGCCCTGTCTCAAGGGCAAGATGAGGCTGAAATATACTGCCAAAAATTTTGTAAGTGGTCTGTGCTTACTCAGTGGAATGAGTGCGCCCTGGCGGCGAATTTCAGAGAGGGTCTCTCTGATGCCATTAAAGATGTTATGGTGGGGTTCCCTGTGCCTGCAGGTCTGAATGAGTCCATGACAATGGCTATTCAGATTGATCGGCGTTTGCGGGAGCGCAAACCTGTGCACCATTTGGCGGTGTCTACTGAGAAGGCGCCAGAGATTATGCAATGTGATAGAATTCTGTCTAGAAGCGAACGACAGAATTTTAGGCGAAAAAATGGGTTATGCTTTTTTTGTGGCGATTCAACTCATGTTATATCAGCATGCTCTAAACGTACTAAGAAGGTTGATAAGTCTGTTTCAATTGGTACTTTACAGTCCAAGTTTATTCTATCTGTGACCCTGATTTGCTCTTTATCGTCTATTACCGCGGACGCCTATGTCGACTCTGGCGCCGCTTTGAGTCTTATGGATTGGTCCTTTGCCAAACGCTGTGGGTTTAATTTAGAGCCTCTGGAAGTTCCTATACCTCTGAAGGGTATTGACTCCACGCCATTGGCTAGTAATAAACCACAATACTGGACACAAGTAACTATGCGTATTAATCCGGATCACCAGGAGATTATTCGCTTCCTTGTGTTGTATAATCTACATGATGTGTTGGTGCTTGGATTGCCATGGCTGCAATCTCATAACCCAGTCCTCGACTGGAAAGCAATGTCTGTGTTAAGCTGGGGATGTCAGGGGACTCATGGGGACGTACCTTTGGTTTCCATTTCGTCATCTATTCCCTCTGAGATTCCGGAATTTTTATCTGATTATCGTGACGTTTTTGAGGAGCCTAAACTTGGTTCACTACCTCCGCACAGAGATTGCGATTGTACAATAGATCTGATTCCGGGCAGTAAGTTTCCAAAGGGTCGTTTATTTAATCTATCTGTGCCTGAACATGCTGCTATGCGGGAATATATTAAGGAGTCCTTGGAAAAGGGACATATTCGTCCTTCGTCATCTCCCTTAGGAGCCGGTTTTTTCTTTGTATCTAAAAAAGATGGCTCTTTGAGGCCGTGTATTGATTATCGGCTTTTGAATAAAATCACGGTTAAATATCAGTATCCTTTGCCACTGCTTACTGATTTGTTTGCTCGAATAAGGGGGGCCAAGTGGTTCTCTAAGATTGATCTTCGTGGGGCGTATAATTTGGTGCGAATTAAGCAGGGGGATGAGTGGAAAACCGCATTTAATACGCCTGAGGGCCATTTTGAGTATTTAGTAATGCCTTTTGGTCTTTCAAATGCCCCTTCAGTCTTTCAGTCTTTTATGCATGACATTTTCCGTGAATATTTGGATAAATTTATGATTGTGTATCTGGATGATATTTTGATTTTTTCGGACGACTGGGACTCTCATGTCCAACAGGTCAGGAGGGTTTTTCAGGTTTTGCGCTCTAATTCCTTGTGTGTAAAGGGTTCTAAGTGCATTTTTGGGGTTCAAAAGATTTTGTTTTTGGGGTACATTTTTTTCCCCTCTTCCATTGAGATGGACCCTGTCAAGGTTCAGGCTATTTGTGATTGGACGCAACCCTCTTCTCTTAAGAGCCTTCAGAAGTTTTTGGGCTTTGCTAATTTTTATCGTCGATTTATAACTGGTTTTTCTGATGTTGCTAAACCGTTGACTGATTTGACTAAGAAGGGTGCTGATGTTGCTGATTGGTCCCCTGCTGCTGTGGAGGCCTTTCGGGAGCTTAAGCGCCGCTTTTCTTCCGCCCCTGTATTGCGTCAGCCTGATGTTACTCTTCCTTTTCAGGTTGAGGTCGACGCTTCAGAAATCGAAGCTGGGGCGGTTTTGTCGCAGAAAAGTTCCGACTGCTCCGTGATGAGACCTTGCGCGTTCTTTTCTCGTAAATTTTCACCCGCTGAGCGAAATTATGATATTGGTAATCGGGAGCTCTTGGCTATGAAGTGGGCTTTTGAGGAGTGGCGTCATTGGCTTGAGGGGGCTAGACATCAGGTGGTGGTATTGACCGACCACAAGAATTTGATTTATCTTGAGTCTGCCAGGCGCCTGACTCCTAGACAGGCGCGCTGGTCGTTATTTTTCTCTCGGTTTAATTTTGTGGTTTCTTACCTACCGGGTTCTAAAAATGTGAAGGCGGATGCCCTTTCTAGGAGTTTTGAGCCTGATTCCCCTGGTAATTCTGAACCTACAGGTATCCTTAAGGATGGAGTGATATTATCTGCTGTTTCCCCAGACTTGCGACGGGTCTTGCAGGAGTTTCAGGCGGATAGACCTGATCGTTGCCCGCCTGGTAGAATGTTTGTTCCTGATGATTGGACCAGTAGAGTCATCTCGGAGGTCCATTCTTCTGCGTTAGCTGGTCATCCTGGAATCTTTGGTACCAGGAATTTGGTGGCTAGGTCCTCCTGGTGGCCTTCCCTGTCGCGAGATGTGCGAGGTTTTGTGCAGTCTTGTGATGTTTGTGCTCGGGCCAAGCCTTGTTGTTCTCGGGCTAGTGGATTGTTGTTATCTTTGCCTATTCCGAAGAGGCCTTGGACTCACATCTCCATGGATTTTATTTCTGATCTCCCTGTTTCTCAGAAGATGTCTGTCATCTGGGTGGTGTGTGACCGTTTCTCTAAGATGGTCCATTTGGTTCCCTTGCCTAAATTGCCTTCCTCATCCGAGCTGGTTCCTCTGTTTTTTCAAAATGTGGTTCGCTTGCATGGTATTCCGGAGAATATCGTGTCTGACAGGGGAACCCAATTCGTGTCTAGATTTTGGCGAGCGTTCTGTGCTAGGATGGGCATTGATTTGTCTTTTTCGTCTGCTTTCCATCCTCAGACTAATGGCCAGACCGAGCGAACTAATCAGACCTTGGAGACTTATTTGAGGTGTTTTGTGTCTGCGGATCAGGATGATTGGGTTGCCTTTTTGCCCTTGGCGGAGTTTGCCCTCAATAATCGGGCTAGTTCTGCCACCTTGGTTTCTCCTTTCTTCTGTAATTCGGGGTTTCATCCTCGTTTCTCTTCCGGTCAGGTGGAGTCTTCGGATTGTCCTGGAGTGGATGCTGTGGTGGAGAGGTTGCATCAGATTTGGGGGCATGTGGTGGACAATTTGAAGTTGTCCCAGGAGAAGACTCAGCATTTTGCCAACCGCCGTCGTCGTGTTGGTCCTCGTCTTTGTGTTGGGGATTTGGTGTGGTTGTCTTCTCGTTTTGTCCCTATGAAGGTTTCTTCTCCTAAGTTTAAGCCTCGGTTCATCGGCCCGTACAAGATATTGGAGATTCTTAACCCTGTGTCCTTTCGTTTGGACCTCCCTGCATCTTTTTCTATTCATAATGTCTTCCATCGGTCATTGTTGCGCAGGTATGAGGTACCGGTTGTGCCTTCCGTTGAGCCTCCTGCTCCGGTGTTGGTTGAGGGTGAGTTGGAGTACGTTGTCGAGAAGATCTTGGACTCCCGTGTTTCCAGACGGAGACTTCAGTATCTGGTCAAGTGGAAGGGCTACGGTCAGGAGGATAATTCTTGGGTGACAGCCTCTGATGTTCATGCCTCCGATTTGGTCCGTGCCTTTCATAGGGCTCATCCTGATCGCCCTGGTGGTTCTGGTGAGGGTTCGGTGCCCCCTCCTTGAGGGGGGGGTACTGTTGTGAATTTGGTTTCTGGGCTCCCCCGGTGGTCACTGGTGGTACTGAACTTGTGTGCTTCATCGCCTCTGTTCACCTGTTTCCATCAGGATGTGGGAGTTGTCTATTTAGCCTTGCTCCTCAGTCATTTCTATGCCGGCCAACAATGTTACCAGAAGCCTTTCTGTTGCATGTTCCTGCTCCTAGACTACTATCAGCTAAGTTGGACTTGTAGTCCTAAGTTTGTTTTGCATTTTTGTTCCAGTTCTCTGTGTTTGAATATTTCTGAGACTGGAAGCTCTTGTGAGCTGAAATTGCCACTCTGGTGTCATGAGTTGATATTAGAGTCTTAAAGTAATTTCAGGATGGTGTTTTGAAAGGGTTTTCAGCTGACTGTGTAGTTCCCTTTTCTGTCTTCCTACTATCTAGTAAGCGGACCTCAATTTGCTAAACCTATCTTCATACTTCGTATGTCAATTTCCTCTAAAATCACCGACAATATATGTGGGGGCTACTGTCTGCCTTTTGGGGAAAATTTCTCTAGAGGTAAGCCAGGTCTGTATTTTCCTCTGCTAGGGTCAGTCAGTTCTCCGGCTGGCGCTGGGCGTCTAGGGATAAAACGTAGGCACGCTACCCGGCCACTGTTAGTTGTGTGGTAGGTTTAGCTCACAGTCAGCTCGAGTTCCCATCTTCCAAGAGTTAGTCCTTTTGTATGCTTTACTACGGTCTCTTGCCATTGAGAACCATGACACAAAGCATCTCAAGTAAGTCTCCAAGGTCTGATTAGTTCGCTCAGTTTGGCCATTTGTCTGAGGATGAAATGCAGAGGAAAAAGATAAATCAATGCCCAGCCTAGCACAAAAGGCTCGCCAAAACCTAGAAACAAACTGGGAACCCCTGTCAGACACAATATTCTCTGGAATACCATGCAAACGAACCACATGCTGGAAAAACAACGAAACCAAATCTGAGGAGGAAGGCAATATAGGCAAAGGCACCAAATGAACCATTTTAGAGAACCGGTCACAAACAACCCAGATAACCGACATCTTCTGGGAAACCGGAAGATCAGAAATAAAATCCATAGAAATATGCGTCCAAGGCCTCTCAGGGACCCACTAGCACGGGAACAACAAGGCTTGGCCCGCGCACAAGTCCCACAGGACTGCACAAAAGAACGCACATCACGTGACAAAGAAGGCCACCAAAAGGACCTACCAACCAAGTCTCTGGTACCAAAAATACCAGGATGACCAGCCAACACGGAACAATGAACCTCAGAAATCACTCTACTAGTCCTTCTGTCAGGAACAAACAGCTTCCCCACTGGACAGCGGCCAGGTCTGTCAGCCTGAAATTCCTGAAGAATCCGTCGTAAATCAGGGGAAATGGCAGAAAGAACCACCCCTTCTTTCAAAATACTGACCGGTTCTAGGACCTCAGGAGCATCAGGCAAAAAATTCCTAGAAAGGGCATCAGCCTTAATATTCTTAGAACCCGGAAGATACGAGACCACAAAATCAAAATGGGAAAAAAAACAAAGACCATCGAGCCTGTCTAGGATTCAACCGTTTGGCAGACTCGAGTAAATCAGATTCTTATGATCGGTCAAGACCACAATACGGTGCTTAGCTCCCTCAAGCCAATGTCGCCACTCTTCAAACGCCCACTTCATAGCCAGCAACTCCTGAGTGCCGACATCATAATTGCATTCAGCAGGTGAAAATTTACGGGAAAAGAAGGCACACGGTTTCATCAAGGAACCAGCAGGATCCCTCTGAGACAAAACGGCCCCTGCCCCAATCTCAGAAGCGTCAACCTCAACCTGAAATGGAAGAGAAACATCAGGATGCAGCAACACCGGAGCAGAAGTAAATCGACGTTTAAGCTCCTGAAAGGCATAAACAGCCACAGAGGACCAATTCGCCACATCAGCGCCTTTCTTAGTCAAATCGGTCAAGGGTTTAACCATGCTGGAAAAGTTAGCAATAAAACGGCGATAAAAACTTGCAAAACCCCAAAATTTCTGAAGGCTCTTTACGGACGTGGGTTGAATCCAGTCATGAATGGCCTGAACCTTAACCGGGTCCATCTCAATAGATGAAGGAGAAAAAATAAAACCCAAGAAAGAAACCTTCTGCACCCCAAAGAGACACTTAGACCCCTTCACAAAGAAAGCATTGTCACGAAGGATCTGAAACACCATCCTGACCTGTTCCACATGAGACTTCCAATCATCAGAAAAAATCAAAATATCGTCCAGATATACAATCATGAATTTATCAATATAAGTCCGGAAGATATCATGCATGAAAGATTGAAAAACAGATGGAGCATTAGTGAGCCCGAATGGCATCACAAGGTACTCAAAATGGCCTTCAGGCGTATTGAACGCAGTTTTCCATTCATCACCCTGCTTAATACGAACAAGATTATACGCCCCCCCGAAGGTCAATCTTTGTAAACCAACTAGCCCCCTTAATCCTGGCAAACAAATCGGAAAGCAAGGGTAAAGGGTATTGAAATTTGACCGTGATCTTATTCAAGAGGTGATAATCAATACAGGGTCTAAAGGAGCCATCCTTCTTAGCAACAAAAAAAAAACCTGCTCCTATCGGTGAAGCAGATGGCCGAATATGCCCTTTCTCCAAAGACTCCTTAACATAATTCCGCATAGCGGTATGTTCAGGCACAGACAGGTTGAAAAGTCGGCCCTTAGGAAACTTACAGCCTGGAATCAAATCAATAGCACAATCACAGTCCCTGTGCGGTGGAAGAGAACTGGACTTGGGCTCATCGAATACATGCTGAAAATCAGACAAAAATTCTGGAATTTCGGAAGAGGAAGAAGAGGAGATGGACATTAAAGGAACATCATTATGAACCCCCTGACAACCCCAACTAGTCACAGACATAGACTTCCAATCCAACACAGGATTATGTACCTGCAACCACGGAAAACACAGCACGATAGCATCATACAAATTATGCAACACCAGAAATCGACAAAATTCCTGATGGGCTGGCGCCATGCGCATGGTCACCTGAGTCCAAAACTGGGGCTTATTTTTAGCCAAAGGTGTAGCATCAATGCCCCTTAAAGGAATAAGATTCTGCAAAGGCTGCAAGGGAAAACCACAACGCCTGGCAAACTCAAAGTCCATTAAGTTCAAAGCGGCGCCTGAATCCACAAACGCCATGACAGAAAATGATGACAATGAACAGATCAGGGACACAGATAACAGAAATTTAGGTTGTACAGTACTGATGGTAAATGAACTAGCGATCTTCTTTGTCCGCTTAGGGCAGACTGAAATGACATGAGAAGCATCGCCACAATAATAACACAACTTATTCTGACGTCTGAATCCTTGTCGTTCTGTTCTAGACAGAATCCTATCACACTGCATTGGCTCAGGACTCTGCTCTGAGGACAATGCCACAGTACGCATAGTTCTGCGCTCCCGCAAGCGCTGATCGATCTGAATGGCCAGAGACATAGAATCACTCAGACCGATAGGCTTGGGAAACCCCACCATAACATCTTTAACGGATTCAGAAAGGCCCTTTCTGAAAATTGCCGCCAAAGCATCCTCATTCCATTTAGTCAACACAGACCATTTTCTAAATCTCTGACAATACAATTCTGCCGCCTCTTGGCCCTGAGACAGAACCAACAAGGTCTTCTCCGCTTGGTCCACAGAATTAGGTTCATCATACAATAATCCTAAAGCCTGCAAAAAGGAATCTACATTAAGCAAAGCAGGACTCCCAGGTTCCAGGGAAAATGCCCAATCCTGTGGATCGCCACGCAGCAGGGAAATAACGATTTTAACCTGCTGAATGGAATCACCAGAGGATCGAGGTCTCAAAGCAAAAAACAGTTTACAGTTGTTTTTAAAACTCAAAAATTTAGACCTCTCACCAAAAAACAAATCAGGAGTAGGAATCTTTGGCTCCAAAACAGGAGTCTGAACAATATAATCAGAAATTCCCAGCACCCTAGCAGCAAGCTGGTCTACACGAGAAGCTAATGCATGAACATCCATGCTAACACAAGACTCCTCAGCCACCCAGGGAAAAAGAGGGAGGGACAGGCAAAACAGACTACAGAAAAAAAATGACTCAACACCTTTCTTCCCTTCTTCTGAGATGCATTTAACTCATTGTTGGCCAGTTGTACTGTTATGAACCGGTGGCTTTGGAGCCGCATGAGACTTTCTCAGGAGAAGTGGAATCTATACTGACCGCAGACCCTGAACTAACACCGCAACTAGAAGTAGCTGTGGGGTGTGCCTAACAAAACCCTAGACACCTCGACACAGCCGGAGGACTAAATACCCCTATAGATAGAAATAGGAACACTATCTTGCGTCAGAGCAGAACCCCAAAGAATAGGCAGCCCCCCACAAATATTGACTGTGAATAGGAGAGGAAAGACACACACAGACTGAAAACAGAATTTAGCAAAAGAGGCCACTCTAGCTAAACAGGGAAAGATAGGACAGAATACTAAGCGGTCAGTAATAAAACTCTAAAAATATCCACAGCAGAAAATACAAAAAGTTCCACAATCTAACTAAAGACATGGAATGTATATCTGCGACTCCTGAGAATCCAGCAAGACTAAGAAAATACTGATACAATCTAAGCTGGACAAAAAAACACTGAATAGCACTAAATTGTTAAGCACACAGCATGTGTGTCACAAAAACAGACACTTATCTTTGCAGATTTGGCAGCAAGGCAGGAAGGAACCAGGCAAGGAAAAAACCTCCAAGATCAATGGACAACTGGCAAGGACCAAAGAATCCTGCAAGCCTAAATACCCCAGTCAGAACTGCAATTAGCAGAAACACCTGACCAGGACTGCAACTCAGGGACAACTGCATTACCACCTACAACCACCAGAGGGAGCCCAAAAGCAGAATTCACAACAGTTCCCGTGCGGAAGGTACCCTGACATCACTTCTGGCTGCCCCTAGCCAGGAGTTCGAGGCCACTCTGCATTCAGATGCAAGCCTGGAGAATTTGAAACAACTCGCCAAGACGCCCACCTCCGTGACTGATAAGGAGAGGGTGTTCTGGGAACAAGGGAGGTTGTACCGGGAGACAGTACCCGGAAAATCCCAAAAGGAGTGGTTGAGGGAAAGCCAGCTGGTCATCTTGTGCCAATTCAGGGGTGAGTTGTTGCGGATTGCCCATGAGATCCTGCTCGCTGGACACTTGAGGATGAGCAAAACTAAGGCCCGGCTGTCTCAACACTTCTGTTGGCCCAAGATGGGGACAGATGTGACAAACTACTACCGCACCTCTATCACCTGTCAAAGAGTGAGGAAGGTGAGGCCTGCTCTTAAGCCTCCCCTGATCCCTTTGCCAGTGATAGAGGAGCCTTTCCAGAGGATCGCTGTTGACATTGTGGGCCAGGGCAGTGGCTCTGTTCTCAACTAGGGCAGATAAGGTAGCGGATGCACTGTTTGCCATCTTTTCACGGGTAGGATCTCCCAGGGAGATGCTTACCGATCAAGGAACTCAATTCATGTCTCGCCTAATGGTGGCTCTCTGTAAGAGAATGCAGGTGAAGCATATGGTATCGAGTGCGTATCACCCACAGACCAATGGCTTGTGTGAGCGCTTCAACGGTACCCTCAAACAGATGCTACGCATGCTGGTTGAGACCCAAGGACGCAACTGGGAGCGGTACCTCCCACACCTGCTATTAGCTTTCTGAGAAGTTCTGCGGGCCTCGATGGGATTCTCTGTTATGACCTGGTGGTTAAGTAGCAACACTGAAATGACCTGGTGGTTAAAGAGCAACATGGGACGAGCTCTGAGGAGGTGGTATCTATACTGACCGCAGTTCCTAATCCTAACACCAACACTAGAAATAGCCGTGGGATGTTCCTGTCACTCCCTAGACACCTCGTCACAGCCTAAGAACTAACTACCCCTAAAGATGGAAACAGAAAGCTATCTTGCCTCAGAGAAAATCCCAAAAGGAAAGATAGCCCCCCACAAATATTGACTGTGAGTGGAGAGGGAAATGACATACACAGAAATGAAAACAGATTTTAGCAAAGGAGGCCAATGCTAATCTAGATAGACAGAATAGGAAAGGATACTGTGCGGTCAGTATTAAAAACTAAAAATCCACGCAGAGTTTACAAAAATAATCTCCACACCGACTCACGGTGTGGAGGGCAAATCTGCTTCCTCAGAGCTTCCAGCTAGCCTTAATATATCATATTGACAAGCTGGACAAAAAGAAACATAACATGAGCTGAACAATAAAGTCCACAGCAAATGGACAACCCAAAGAACTAGCAAGAACTTATCTTTTGCTGAAATGGACAGGCCATCAGAGAAATCCAAGGAGAGATCTGAATCCAACCCAGAAACATTGACAGCTGGCATTGAATGAAGACCAGAGCCAGGTTAAATAGCAAAGCCAGGAGAGACGATCAGTGAAAGCAGCTGCTACTGCTAAACCCAAGGAGCAGCAGTTCCACTCGAAGCCACCAGAGGGAGCCCAAGGGCAGAACTCACAAAAGTGCCATTCACAACCACAGGAGGGAGCCCAAGAACGGAATTCACAACAATTCTCCCCCTTTGAGCTCCTCTAGAACAGGTGAGTCCGGGGACCCCTTGAGTTGGTAAGGGAATCCTGGGAAGAGGAGCCGAAGCCTTCTGAAGTGTCCATAGTGGAATATGTCATGCACTTCAGTGACAAAATGCAGACCTTGACACAGTTGGTGCATGACAACATGACGCAGCCTCAGGCTGATCAGAAGCACTAGTATGACCAGAATGCCCGAGAGTGGACCTACCAGGTGGGTCAAAAGGTGTGGGTGCTGGTCCCCGTACCAAAGGATAAGCTTCAGGCAGCCTGGGAAGGCCAGTACGTCGTCCACCAACAGCTCAACCCAGTCACCTACTTAGTCATGCTTGACCATGCTCTGGGTAGGCGAAAGGCCTTTCACATCAATATGATGAAGGCTCATCACGAACGTGAAGCCTATGTCCTACCAGTCTGCAGCCTGCCCGAAGACAGGGAGGAAGACCCCCTCCTGGACATGATGGCCCAAGCCAAGGCCGGTGGGTCCATTGAGGACGTGGAAGGATGCGCCTTATTAACCGAACCTCAGCGGTCGAAGTTGTGGACCATGCTGGAACCCTTCCGGGCGTGTTCTCCAACCAACCTGGAAAGACTGAGTTAGCGGTCTAAGAGGTGGACACCGGGAATCATGCCCCTCTACCGACACCCTACCGGATCTCTGACGAGGTGCAGCAGGTTATGCACCAGGAGATCGATGAGATGTTACAGCTGGGGGTGATTCAACGGTCAAAGAGCGTGTTGGCCTCACCTGTAGTTCTCGTGACAAAGAAGGATTGGACCACCCAGTTATGCGTGGACTACAGGGGGCTCAACGCCATCACAGCCTCTGGCACGCACCCAATGCCACGCATCGGGGAGCTGCTTGAACGGTTGACCATAATGAATCTGAGTCGAGGATACTGGTAGATTCCCCTGAGCTCCAAGGCACAGGAGAAGTTTACCTTTATCACACCCTTAGGACTGTACGAGTCCACAGTCATGCCCTTCAGCATGAAGAATGCCCCTGCTACTTTCCAGCGGATGGTCAGTCACCTCCTTCAGGGACTGGAGAAGTATGCGGTGGCATACTTGGATGACATTTCCATCTTCAGTTCCTCCTGGGACGAACACCTGCAGCATCTTCAGGAGGTGCTCAGGCAAATTCACCAAGCCGGTCTGACCATCAAGCCGGGAAAGGGCTAGATGTGCATGAGAGAGGTCGATTACCTGGGGAACCAGATAGGTGGGAACTCCATGAGGCCAGAGAATGGCAATGCAGACGGGTTGTCCCGCTGGGGTGAGCCTGCCAAGGTGCGCATGAAGAGTACCGAGAGGTTCTGCCTCCGTAGCACGGTCCAAAAGGGGGAGCTTTCACGACAATATGAACATGCCATGGTTTGAGTATATACCTAAAAAGCCCTATCGCAGGTACATGCCTATGGGTGATGACAGCCCCCTTCGCCTGAGGACAAAACAGCTTTTCTCCTTCCTACCTTGCCTGTGTAATCCTATACCCCGTCCCCCTTCTCTCAGGAATGTTAATTAGCAGAGCTCAGCTCTTTTGTTCGCAGCCATGCGCTTTCGGATTTGTGTGAGTTTTTCTTGATGAATAATTCGACCCCAGGTGGTGACAGCGATATACAGGTTACATATCGCGGATGTCCACCAAGAAATATATAACGCACTGAAATCGCTAGGATCTAAGCTAACGAAATGCAATGAACGGATTTCTCCATAAGGCTACTTTCACACATCAGGTTTTCAGTGTCAGGCAAAATCCGGCTAATTTTCAAAAAACCGGATCAGGCGAATGTTGCCGCCGCTACAGGTTTTTTCCCATAGACTTGTATTAATGCCGGATTGCACCGGATGACATTGCGTTTCATCCGGTTTTTGCCGGATCCGGCAAATCTGCCGCTTCCAGTTTCATGAAAAAACGTCCATAGCAACGTTGTTTGTCTCCAGCGAAAAAGCCTGAAGCTTCCAGCTGTTTGCTAGAATGGAAGCCTATGGGAGCCGGAAGGTGCCGGATCCGGAAAAAGGCGGATCGGGTGGCCTGATCCGGTTTTTTAAACTGAGCATGCTCCAAATTTTTTTTTATCCAATGATCTAGATATGCTAGCCGGATCTGTCAAAAAAACGGATCTGTCGCATTAGTTTTTCACAATCTGCGTCGGATCCAGTTTTTCCAACATTCGCTGGATTTAGCCTGACACTGAAAACCTGATGTGTGAAAGTAGCCTAAGCGGGTCATGTAACTACGCCATGTTTACACTTAAAAGAATCCCCCCAATGTGGTGCACCTCCTGATCATTGTGTCATTCGTATACGAAGTTCATACAGCGAGCTAAGTATAAAAATGGTTTGTCACAGCTCTAAGAAAGGAGAGGATTCAGCCCCTGAGTGAGGTCACCACAGGGGGAGTGCCTTGGTTTTGGGCTGTGAGATAACTAAGTGGGACATCAGTCTTCAAGTGTCTTTTGTCCTGTGTCTAGCTGCGAGACTGAGCTGTAATGCATCTGGATATATGTTTGCCCATTCCCCACAGCACATGGTCAGCCAGGAGATGGAATGATCTGAACGCTATGTAAGTGTTTTTTCAACTTTAATCCCATTTTATTTGTAATTGTACTGTACATACAGTACTTGTCTTTATAATATCTTTTTATACCTCTGTAAACACTGCCTACCTTTTTTGGAGTAAAATATATAAAATTACTAGCTTTGTCTCTCCTTGCTCTATAACGAACTGTCACGTCCTCTGAGGTGAATTACGCTACTAATTTTGCTTGGCTCCAGACCCGTTAATAATTAAGAAATTGGAGCTGGTGGCAGCGGATTTGTCGTGTGCGTTTGGGAGGCTTTGTAGCGACTGGCAGCATTGATAATTATTGTTCCTGCCTGAGTGAGAGTAGTTACATCGCCCTCGATGCAGCATGCCCAATAGCCAGTACATAGCAGGCAGCCATTTTGGCAATTAATTACCCTTGGTGCAGTACCCTGTTTGATCTGAGGTGTTGTGAATTCTGTTTGTGGGCTCCCCCGGTGGTGTTTTATGGTATTGCCACTTATTTGCCTTCTTCTATCCTTGATCACCTGTTGACACCCATTAGGGGAGTTTCCTATTTAAGGCTGCTTGGCTGCTGGTCCGATGCCGGCCAACAATGTATCAGTAGCATTCTGTTGCATTCTCCTGCCTCAAGATCCTGTTCAGCTAAGTTGAATTTTGTTTCTAGTTAATGCTATTTTTGTCCAGCTATTTGCAATGTGACTCTCTTTAGCTGGAAGCTCTCGTGGACTGAAATTGCCACTCCAGTGGCATGAGTTGTCACTGGAGTTTTAAAGTAATTTCAGGATGGTGTTTTTGAGTAGTGTTTTGAAGTGGACCGTGAAGTGACTCTTTCCTGTACTTCTGCTATCTAGTAAGCGGACCTCACTGTGCTAAATCTGCTGTTCATCCTACGTATGTCTTTTCCTCTTGACTCACCGTCAATATCTGTGGGGGACTGCTATCTCCTTTTGGGGTTCATCTCTGGAGGTAAGGCAGGCCTGTATATTCCTCTGATAGGGGTAGTTAGATCTCCGGCTGGCGCGTGGTGTCTAGGGCATCGTAGGAAACACTCCCCGACTACTTCCAGTGTCGTGTCAGGTTCAGGTCACGGTCACTTTAGTTCCCATCACCCGAGAGCTAGTCCGTTGTTATTTTGATTTCCCTGCCATTGGGAAAATCATAACAGTTTGGCCGGCCCACATGTGTTAAAACTATGCACTAAAGCAGGAAAGGATATGAAAAGGGTTTTTTTTTTTCCTTCTGTGTTTGGAAAGTGCACCTTAGTGCTTATTTGTACTTCTTGCTTAAACTGCAGTCTTCAGCCTTTTTTTTTTTTCCTCTCCTCTTAATCTTTGAATGGCTTTGGTTACACCTGTTTGAATCATGGATCCACAGAGTCTGGTTGCAGGTCTGAGTAACCTGGCTTCAAAGGTCCAGAACTTACAAGATTTTGTTATACGTGCTCCAATGTCTGAACCTAAGATCCCTATGCCTGAATTTTTTACCGGAGACAGATCCCAATTTTTGAATTTCAGAGAGAATTGTAAATTGTTTTTGTCTCTGAAATCTCACTCTGCTGGTGATCCTGCGCAACAGGTTAAAATTGTTATTTCTCTATTGCGGGGTGACCCACAAAATTGGGCATTTGCATTGTCGCCAGGGGATCCTGCGTTATTAAATGTAGATGCGTTTTTTCTGGCTTTGGGGTTGCTTTATGAAGAACCTAATTTAGAGATTTTGGCTGAGAAAGCCTTGATAGCTCTTTCCCAAGGGCAAGATGAAGCTGAGATATACTGCCAGAAATTTCGTAAATGGTCGGTGCTTACTAAATGGAATGAGTGCGCTCTAGCAGCTAATTTCAGAGAAGGTCTCTCTGATGCCGTGAAGGATGTCATGGTGGGGTTCCCTGTGCCTACAGGTCTGAATGATGCCATGAAATTGGCTATCCAGATTGATCGGCGTTTACGGGAGCGCAAATCTGTGCACCATATGGCGGTATCTTCTGAGCAAAAACCTGTGCATCATTTGGCGGTGACCTCTGAAAAGGCACCAGAGCATATGCAATGCGATAGTGTATTGTCTAGAGGCGAACGACAGAATTACAGGCGCAAAAATGGGTTGTGCTTCTATTGTGGAGATCCAGCTCATGTTATATCAGCATGCTCTAAACGCATAAAGAAGGTTGATAAAAAGGTTGATAAATCTTTTTCTATGGGTACCTTGCAGTCTAAATTTCTTTTGTCCGTGACATTGATTTGTACTTTATCATCTGTTACTGTGGATGCTTATGTGGATTCTGGCGCCGCTCTGAGTCTCATGGATTGGTCCTTTGCCAAGCGTTGTGGGTTTGATTTAGAGCCTCTGGAGGTTTCTATTCCCTTAAAGGGTATTGATTCTACACCTTTGGCTAGCAATAAACCACAATATTGGACACAAGTGACTATGCATCTTTCCTCAGACCATCAGGAGATTATTCGTTTCCTTGTGTTGTATAATCTACATGACGTATTAGTACTTGGATTACCATGGTTACAAATTCATAATCCAGTCTTGGACTGGAGATCAATGTCTGTGCTGAGCTGGGGATGTCGGGGGATTCATGGGGATGCACCTTTGGTTCCCATTTCTTCATCTACTCCCTCTGAGATTCCAGCATTTCTGTCAGATTTTTATGATGTCTTTCAGGAGCCTAAAACTGATTCTCTCCCCCCTCACAGAGAGTGTGACTGCGCTATTGAGTTGATTCCCGGTAGTAAATTTCCTAAGGGTCGCTTGTTTAATTTGTCTGTACCTGAACATACTGCTATGCGGGAGTATATCAGAGAATCTTTGGAAAAGGGTCATATTCGCCCCTCTTTGTCTCCATTGGGGGCAGGGTTTTTCTTTGTGGGTAAAAAGGATGGTTCATTGAGACCTTGTATCGACTATCGACTTCTGAATAAGATTACTGTTAAATACCAGTACCCGTTACCTTTACTGACTGATCTTTTTGCTCGCATAAAGGGGGCGAAGTGGTTCACTAAGATCGATCTACGTGGTGCGTATAATTTGGTGCGGATTAAGCAGGGGGATGAGTGGAAGACCGCATTTAATACGCCTGAAGGCCATTTTGAGTATTTGGTAATGCCTTTCGGTCTCGCGAATGCCCCTTCCGTTTTTCAGTCCTTTATGCACGATATTTTCCGTGAATATCTGGATAAATTTATGATTGTGTATTTGGATGATATTTTGATTTTTTCGGAGGACTGGGAATCTCATGTTCAACAGGTCAGGAGAGTTTTTCAGGTTTTACGAGCTAATTCTCTATTTGTGAAGGGCTTAAAGTGTATTTTTGGGGTTCAGAGAATTTCCTTTCTGGGATATATTTTTTCCCCTTCATCTATGGAGATGGACCCTGTTAAGGTTCAGGCTATTTGTGATTGGATACAACCTACTTCTCTAAAGAGTCTTCAGAAATTCTTGGGATTTGCTAATTTCTATCGCCGATTCATAGCGGGTTTTTCTGCCATTGCTAAACCTTTGACTGATTTGACCAAGAAGGGTGCTGATGTTGCTAATTGGTCCTCTGCGGCTGTGGAGGCCTTTCGGGAGCTTAAGCGCCGCTTTTCTTCTGCTCCTGTGTTGCGCCAGCCTGATGTTTCGCTCCCGTTCCAGGTTGAAGTAGATGCTTCCGAGATCGGAGCAGGTGCAGTTTTGTCGCAGAAAGGTCCTGACTGCTCAGTGATGAGACCATGTGCGTTTTTCTCTCGAAAGTTTTCGCCCGCTGAGCGAAATTATGATGTTGGAAATCGGGAGCTCTTGGCCATGAAGTGGGCATTTGAGGAGTGGCGTCATTGGCTTGAGGGTGCTAGACACCAGGTGGTGGTCTTGACTGACCACAAAAATCTAATTTATCTTGAGTCAGCCAGGCGTCTGAATCCTAGACAGGCGCGCTGGTCGTTGTTTTTCTCTCGATTTAACTTTGTGGTCTCATATCTGCCTGGGTCTAAGAATGTGAGGGCGGATGCCCTCTCTAGGAGTTTTGAGCCTGACTCGCCTGGTGATTCCGAACCTACTGGCATCCTGAAGGATGGGGTGATATTGTCAGCTGTCTCCCCAGACCTGCGGCGCTCTTTGCAGGAGTTTCAGGTGGATAGGCCTGATCGCTGTCCGCCTGGTAGACTGTTTGTCCCTGATGACTGGACCAGTAGAGTTATTTCGGAGGTTCACTCTTCCGCGTAGGCAGGTCATCCTGGAATTTTTGGCACCAGGGATCTGGTGTCTAGGTCCTTCTGGTGGCCTTCCTTGTCTCGAGATGTACGTATTTTTGTGCAGTCTTGTGATGTTTGTGCTCGGGCTAAGCCCTGCTGTTCCCGGGCCAGCGGGTTGTTGTTGCCCTTGCCTATTCCTAAGAGGCCTTGGACGCACATCTCTATGGACTTTATTTCTGACCTTCCTGTTTCTCGTAGGATGTCCGTCATCTGGGTGGTGTGTGACCGTTTTTCCAAGATGGTTCACTTGGTACCTTTGCCCAAATTGCCCTCCTCCTCTGAGCTGGTCCCTCTATTTTTTCAGAATGTTGTGCGTTTGCATGGTATTCCTGAGAATATAGTGTCTGACAGGGGTACTCAGTTTGTGTCTAGATTTTGGCGGGCGTTCTGTGCCAGGATGGGCATCGACTTGTCTTTTTCGTCTGCATTCCATCCTCAGACTAATGGCCAGACTGAGCGTACTAATCAGACCTTGGAGACTTACTTGAGGTGTTTTGTGTCCGCTGATCAGGACGATTGGCTTGATTTTTTGCCATTGGCAGAGTTTGCCCTTAACAATCGGGCCAGTTCTGCCACTTTGGTTTCTCCATTTTTTTGTAATTCAGGGTTTCACCCTCGCTTTTCGTCCGGTCAATTGGAGTCTTCGGATTGTCCTGGAGTAGATGCTGTGGTTGATAGAATGCATCAGATTTGGGGACAGGTTGTGGACAATCTGAAGTTGTCCCAGGAGAAGACTCAACAGTTCACTAATCGTCATCGGCGTGTCGGTCCTCGTCTTTGTGTTGGGGACCTGGTTTGGTTGTCTTCTCGATTTGTTCCTATGAAGGTCTCGTCTCCTAAGTTTAAGCCTCGGTTTATCGGCCCTTATAGGATTCTGGAGGTTCTCAATCCTGTGTCCTTTCGTTTGGACCTCCCAGCATCTTTTACTATTCATAATGTTTTTCATCGGTCATTATTGCGGAGGTATGAGGTGCCGGTTGTTCCGTCTGCTGATCCTCCTGCTCCTGTGCTGGTTGAGGGTGAGTTGGAGTATGTGGTGGAAAAGATCTTGGACTCCCGTGTTTCCAGACGGAAACTTCAGTATCTGGTTAAGTGGAAAGGCTATGGTCAGGAGGATAATTCTTGGGTGACTGCATCTGATGTTCATGCTCCTGATTTGGTTCGTGCATTCCATAGTGCTCATCCGGATCGCCCTGGTGGTTCTGGTGAGGGTTCGGTGTCCCCTCCTTAAGGGGGGGGTACTGTTGTGAATTCTGTTTGTGGGCTCCCCCGTGGTGTTTTATGGTATTGCCACTTATTTGCCTTCTTCTATCCTTGATCACCTGTTGACACCCATTAGGGGAGTTTCCTATTTAAGGCTGCTTGGCTGCTGGTCCGATGCCGGCCAACAATGTATCAGTAGCATTCTGTTGCATTCTCCTGCCTCAAGATCCTGTTCAGCTAAGTTGAATTTTGTTTCTAGTTAATGCTATTTTTGTCCAGCTATTTGCAATGTGACTCTCTTTAGCTGGAAGCTCTCGTGGACTGAAATTGCCACTCCAGTGGCATGAGTTGTCACTGGAGTTTTAAAGTAATTTCAGGATGGTGTTTTTGAGTAGTGTTTTGAAGTGGACCGTGAAGTGACTCTTTCCTGTACTTCTGCTATCTAGTAAGCGGACCTCACTGTGCTAAATCTGCTGTTCATCCTACGTATGTCTTTTCCTCTTGACTCACCGTCAATATCTGTGGGGGACTGCTATCTCCTTTTGGGGTTCATCTCTGGAGGTAAGGCAGGCCTGTATATTCCTCTGATAGGGGTAGTTAGATCTCCGGCTGGCGCGTGGTGTCTAGGGCATCGTAGGAAACACTCCCCGGCTACTTCCAGTGTCGTGTCAGGTTCAGGTCACGGTCACTTTAGTTCCCATCACCCGAGAGCTAGTCCGTTGTTATTTTGATTTCCCTGCCATTGGGAAAATCATAACACTGAGGGTAAGGGGGGCGCCAGAGAACTGCAAGTTCCAAACTGGAACTGGGAAGTGGGATATAGATAAAACTCCTTCAGAATGAACTGGGCAACGAAACAACCCCGGGTCATGACAAATTGGTGTGAGTGGTGGGGATGATAAAGATATCCTCCCCGTGATCCGTGACAGAAGTAAAAATATATGTACAGTACAATTGCAAATAAAATGGGATTAAGGTTGAAAAACACTTACATTTCGTTATGTCATTTCATCTCATGGCTGACCGTGTGCTGTGGGGGAAGGGCGAGCATAATTCCAGATGCATCACACCCCTGTCTCTCAGCTAGACCCCGGAAAAAAGAAACGTGAAGACTGCTGCTTCACTCACTTATTTACCAGCCTAAAACCAAGGCACTCCCCCTGTGCTGACCTCGCTTAGAGGCTGATTCCTCCCCTTTTCTTAGAGTTCTGGAAACAATTTTTATACATACCTCGCTGTAAGAACCTCCTATATAAAATACACAATGATCAGGATGTGCACCCCATCGGGGGGATTCCTTTAAGTGTAAACATGGCATAGTTCCATAACCCACTTACAGAGGAACCCGCTCCTTGCACTCATTGGGTTTAGCTCCTAGTGATTTCCGTGAGCTATAGATCTCTCGATGGACGTCCAGAATATATAATCCTTGTCATGATATGTACTTTTGCCCTTTCCTGTATTTGAATAATATGCAATTTGATGTTTGTAACTGTTCTCTGGTTTCTATTAGCTGTAATTTATGTATTTTCTTGTGCTGGGAGTTCACCTGTAACAATATGTCTCTTTCCCCAACAATTGCATTCCTGGACTCTAATGTAATTATGGAAGTAACCTATCTCCTTTCCACAAGAATTGTGTACCTGGACTTTAATTTAATTCAGGCTTGTGCCAACAGCTAGGGGAATTCCCCCTTTTTTTTTCGTAAACAGAAGATAACTCCAAATACACAAACTTCTAGACACACCGGAGCCTACCATTCTAGAAGCTTCGGATGAACCCTCCTCCCCTACACACACATTTGCTGATCCCAGGAGCACAGACAAGAGACCCATGTGTGATCTAGCCAGTTGTGTGTTGGATACTGGAAGAGAAGGAACTGAAGCTGTCTGAGGAAGCAATCGGTATCCGTGTGATTGTGGTGGATCTGTTGGACTCGTGGAAGGACTATTGTTTAGTTTATCGGGTGCGGGATTACTGGAAAGCACCTCCAGATCTGTTTCTTTACTTGGACTTATTGTGGACTTCTCGTGGACTTGAAGGACATTATGGATATTTGATGTATGCTCCCTGCTTTAATAAATTTCGTTGGATTGTCCCTCGGCCTGTTGTCCCTTCTTGCTCTGCCGTACACCCCGTCACAAACTGGTTGGCAGCGCTGGGTTCAGAGCAGAGGGAATGGAGGATAATGGCCCAACATCGGGAACCAGCACCGCAAAGTACAAGAACTGGACTTTGGGGAGCCTACAATCAAAGGCCCGTGAAGTAGAAGTCTGTTTTAAAGGACTCTCCAAGGAGCAGTTAATTGAGGCTTTGGAAGGAGTTCGCCTGCAAGATGATGCTGAGGAAGGATCCTCACAGCAAATGGAGGAAAGACTGCAGCCGGAGGTAACTACCCAAAAAAGTCAGTGGGCTATGTGGTACGAGGAGGAGATGGTAGTGCTGGGAGAGGAGGCCACCATAGAAGATAAGAGGGAGGCCATTCACAGAGCTCAGGAGAGGGAGAGGGAGGCCATTCACAGAGCTCTGGAGATGGCATTGCTGGAGAGGCAGATCGCTTTGGAAGCAGATAGAAGCTCCAGACAGACTGTAACCTCAGCACCCACCATGAGGGAACTCCCCAGAGCAGAGTGTCCCGCAAAGAGCCTTTAATGAGGCTGCAGGCGACATTGAGGGCTTCTTTCAGGACTTTGAGCATCAGTGTCGATTAATGGAAGTCCCGGAAAGGGAGCAAGTCTGACATCTTGTGGGGCTCTTAGAGGGTGGAGCTGCTGAAGCCTATAGAGCTATGGACCCTCGGGGGAACCGTGAGTATGCGGAGATTAAACAGACTATTCTAGAACATTATGCTGTGACGCCAGACACTTACAGGACTCTGTTCCGTACTTTAGCCTGTGATGGGGAAGTGTCTTTTAAGATATATGCTCATAGACTCAAACAAATATGTCATTGCTGGCTGGAGGCAGAGGAGGCCTTAACCTGGAACACCTTTCTCCAGGTTATCCTAAAAGAACAATTCTTTGCCAAGTGCCCCGTTGAGATCAGGGAATGGGTGCGTGAGAGGAGACCAGCGACAGTGGAAGAAGCTGCATCTCTCGCTGATGAGGCTCTCACCATCAAGCCTCAGTGGAGGGTTCTGTTGGAGGATGGAGAGAGGCCTACCAGCTCCACAACACCGGTGGCCCCCAGTTCTTCTGTCCCGATTGTTCCCCGTTCCTCTAAGCCACCACCTCATGCTGATACTCGTGTAAATGTGCCTCCAGTTGCTTCTACTGCGTTTTCTGGAATACGACGAGGAGAGGAAGTATCAGAGCGCAGGTGTTATGGTTGTGGGCATCCAGGGCATCTGCAGGCCTCATGCCCAGCCAGCTCATGGAGGAGTCATCCTCAAACCCCTACAGCACCTTCAGGAGGGAGCTGGCCTCCAGGTTCCCTTACCCCTCGCCCAAGAGGACGCCTTGGATGGAGTGAGACCCAGTACAGATGCCATTGATGTGGGCAACCGGGGCATCTGCAAGCCTCCTGCCCAGCTGTTCAAATGAGGATTGATCCTGTACCCAGTCGTATTATTAATTATGTACAGCCAAGTGCCATGGAGGAAGATGTGTCACCACTACGTGAGGACTGGCCTAGTGCCTCACCCACCCATGTTGCACCACTAGGAGTTTATGGTGTGCGACCTGCAGCTATGATGACTTCTGCTCATCGAGGTAAGCACTTGCAGGAGGTCGTGCTAGATGGACAGAAACTTTTTGGATTTTGTGACTCAGGGGCTTTCCTCACACTAGCTGATCCCCGGGTGGTTCGGCCTGAGGCAATCCATAGAGGACCTGGGATTGTCATTGAACTGGCTGGTGGACAATGGAGGACTATTCCCACAGCCACTGTGGATCTGAACTTTGGTTTTGGGGTCAGGCGATGTGTGGTTGGGGTGATGGGTAGTCTGCCTGCAGATGTTCTCCTGGGCAATGATGTGGGAGAGCTACGATGCCAATTCGTGGCTGCATGAAGCCACATGTAAGTTACGCTCGGCCTGTGTGTACTTAACCAGTGAACTGTAGAGGTCCCTAGTACATACTCAAATTGGGAGGGGAAGGGATTGTCATGATATGTACTTTTGCCCTGTTCTGTATTTGAATAATATGCCATTTGATGTATGTAACTGTTCTCTGGTTTCTATTAGCTGTAATTTATGTATTTTCTTGTGCTGGGAGTTCACCTGTAACAATATGTCTCTTTCCCCAACAATTGCATTCCTGGACTCTAATGTAATTATGTAAGTAACCTCAGCCTCTGAAGCATGTGCAGTGTAGAGTTCCACCTTGTTGCAACGTCTATTATTAGGCGGTGCTGGGGAAGATTCAGCGATCGCTGATGGTTAAGCATACGGCTGGAGTGTACGGACGACCGGCGGATGTGTGAGCAAAGTCTGCACACCTTCAGGAGCAGGGCTGGTAAATCAGGCTAATTCTTGAGGAATTACCTAACAAACACCATACCAATAGTAGGTGAAAAAGAGGCATAGGCAAATATAAAAACATATCTATTTTATTGACAATAAATAAAACAAACAAGACAAGGATATTCATACAAAACTGATAGCAGGCAGAACAAGACCATAAAATGACATACTAATGAGTAATCAAAGCCATCAAAAATCAATTACCATATCATGTTTAAATCAACCAATAAAGAGGAAAACATGCACAACTTTTATGCACTCTGTATAGATTATTTACTGAAAGAAGGGGGGGGGAAATTTTGTTATATTAAGCTTCCCACAGAACGAATTATTATTTATATCTGATAGGAGCCAAAAAATCTCAAAATTACATCTCCACCATAACAGTACTAAAAAGTGTCTAGTGCATCTAAGATAAAGTGCTCTTTTATATCCTCATTCCTAGTGGCAATATTGACTCTCCCAAGCAGCATAACAATAATTAAAGGTGTCTAGTGCATCTCAAGTAAAAAATGCCACAACCTCTCACTATTTTCAGTGGCACATAGCACCAATCATTATTTACTAGATACTAAACGATATATTACTTACATCAGTATGATTTCCAGTCTGCGTGCGCCTCAGTAACCCCGACAGCGCCGTTTCGCCTCTGTGGCTTCCTCAAAAAAGGGGCATATTATGCCCCTTTTTTGAGGAAGCCACAGAGGCGAAACGGCGCTGTCGGGGTTACTGAGGCGCACGCAGACTGGAAATCATACTGATGTAAGTAATATATCGTTTAGTATCTAGTGATTGGTGCTATGTGCCACTGAAAATAGTGAGAGGTTGTGGCATTTTTTACTTGAGATGCACTAGACACCTTTAATTATTGTTATGCTGCTTGGGAGAGTCAATATTGCCACTAGGAATGAGGATATAAAAGAGCACTTTATCTTAGATGCACTAGACACTTTCTAGTACTGTTATGGTGGAGATGTAATTTTGAGATTTTTTGGCTCCTATCAGATATAAATAATAATTCGTTCTGTGGGAAGCTTAATATAACAAAATTTCCCCCCCCCTTCTTTCAGTAAATAATCTATACAGAGTGCATAAAAGTTGTGCATGTTTTCCTCTTTATTGGTTGATTTAAACATGATATGGTAATTGATTTTTGATGGCTTTGATTACTCATTAGTATGTCATTTTATGGTCTTGTTCTGCCTGCTATCAGTTTTGTATGAATATCCTTGTCTTGTTTGTTTTATTTATTGTCAATAAAATAGATATGTTTTTATATTTGCCTATGTCTCTTTTTCACCTACTATTGGTATGGTGTTTGTTAGGTAATGTTGGTTTTTGAGGTGGTTAATCCACGATTGGATTGTGTTTATGTATAATTCTTGAGGAAGCATTGCACCAAAAGGTTCAAGGTTTGAGCCAGGCAAGGTATGTGTTTCATTTCGGAAAGGGCTATGGCAGCCATAAAATTCCTTCCATTATCACTGACTACCTTGCCTGCCTCAAGATGTACACTGCCCAGCCATGACTGAGTATCTTGCTGCATGTATTCGGCCAGTACTTCCGCGGAGTGTCTGTTGTCGCCCAAACACTTCATTTGCAGCACCGCCTGCTGACTCTTACCACAAGCTGTTCCATAACGGGACACCACAGGTGCAACACTGGCAGCTGCGGATGGAGTGTTCATGCGACTGAGCTCTGTGGACGAGCTTTCGCTTCTGGAGGAGGAGGAGGAGGATGTGCAAACACCTACAGCCAACTGTTTCCTAGACCGTTGGCTAGGCAGAACTGTGCCACTATGGCTGTCCCCTGTGGACCCTGCATCCACCACATTAACCCAGTGTGCCGTGATGGACACGTAACGTCCCTGGCCATGCCTACTGGTCCATGCATCAGTTGTTAGGTGCGCCTTTCTACTGACCGATTGCCTCAGTGCATGGACAATGCGTTCTTTGACATGTTGGTGGAGTGCTGGGATGGCTTTTCTCGCAAAGAAGTGTCGACTGGGTAGGTCATAGTGTGGTACTGCGTAGGCCATCAGGGCTTTAAAAGCTTCGCTTTCAACCAACCGGTAAGGCATCATCTCTCACAAGATTAGTCGAGCAATGTAGCCGTTCAAACCCTGTGTACGCGGAAGAGAGGAAGAGTACTTTCTTTTCCTATCTAGAGTCTCTTGTAGGCTGAGCTGGACTGGAGAGCTGCATACGGTGGAACTAGCGGGGGGGTGTTGAACATGGCAGATTGAGAGAGGCTTGGTTATGGTATTCTTGATGTGGGCCTACCTACAGTGTTTCCAACCAAGAACCTTGTGATTCCCGGACCCTGACTGCTTTGGCCTTGCGACAATGCCTCCACATTTGTTACTGGTGGTGCCATAACCGGTGGGCTTCCAGTGAGGGAAGCAAAGTTGCGTTGCTGACTAACTTCAATATGAGGAGGTGCATCAACGGTACGGGAAGTTTGGGAGTTAGTCCATGCTTCCAAGTGCCTGCTGGTTAGATGTCTACGCATGCACATTGTATTTAAACTTTGTAGATTCTTCCCTCTGCTAAAGGTCTTGGAGCATTTCTTACATATTACTTTGGACTGATCATTCGGATCTTGGTTAAAAAATTGCCACACTGCACTTGTCCTACTATGGAATACCTTTTCAGGCTTTGCACACCGTGCTACTATCACCAGATTGCAACGCTGTCCTACACATGTTGTGGTTTTTGACACACGTTTTGGGCATGATGCGGGCCTGCCAGATGACAGCTTTTGCGATGTAGATGGATGCAGCAGATCATCCTCCTCCGCTTCTGAGCTACAGGCAGCGGCACCCTCTTCCCCCAATAGCTGCCAATCAGGGTCAACAACTGGGTCATCTATCACCTCCTCTTCTATGTCCTGTACACCTTCCTCTGTGTCACTGTGTAAGCCGGTGCTATAGCGTTTGGGACAGGGCACCATAATCTCATCAGGGTCAGATTCTGGCTCAGTACACTGCGAGGGCAATGTTGTGATCTGAGTCAATGGAACAGCATAATGATGTGGCTGTGCATCTGTGCACTCCATGTCCGATTCATCTTGTAATGGGCATGGCCTGTTAACAATTTCCCTTTCTAACCCAGGCACGGTATGTGTAAAGAGCTCCATGGAGTAACCTGTTGTGTCGCCTGACGCATCCTTCACTGTTGTTCTGGGTGAAGGACACAAGGAAGCGACTTGTACCTGACCGGGAGCATCCACTGACGACGCGCTGCTTTTAAATTTTGCACTTTCCGAAGAGGAGGCGAAACAGCTAGAGGCAGAGTCAGCAAGGAAAGCCAAAACTTTTTCCTGCTGCTCCGGCTTTAAAAGCGGTTTTCCTACTCCCAGAAAAGGGAGCGTTCAAGGCCTTGTGTAGCCAGATGATGACGCTGGCTCAACAACTCGAGACTTAGGTGCTATATTGCTTTTCTCACGACCACCTGATGCTCCACGACCACCATCACTACCATCATTACCAGCTGGCAATGACTGCCCATGGCCATGACCTTTTCCACCAGACTTCCTCATTCTTGGAAAACTGTAACCAAACTAACAACCGTTATATGGTACTGTAAAACCAGGTAGAAGGTGTACGTAAACTTGTTGTGAATTAAAATCTCCCTTTATAGGTGTGGGAGACTGCTGGGAAAATCAGGCCCACTGTATTACACTACACAGTTTCAGTGTCAGAAAGTGCCTGACAGATATGCCACAAACAGGACTGACGCAGATGCACTCAGTGGCAATAGAAATTTCCCTTTATAGGTGTGGGAGACTGCTGGGAAAATCAGGCCCACTGTATTACACTACACAGTTTGTGTCAGAAAGTGGCTGGCAAATATGCCACAAACACGACTGACGCAGATGCACTCAGTGGCAATATAAATGTCCCTTTTTTATGTGTGGGAGAATGCAAAAAAATCAGGCCCACTGTATTACACTACACAGTTTCAGTGTCAGAAAGTGGCTGACAGATATGCCACAAACACGACTGACGCAGATGCACTCAGTGGCAATATAAATCTCCCTTTTTTATGTGTGGGAGAATGCAGAAAAAATCAGGCCCACTGTATTACACTACACAGTTTCAGTGGCAGACAGTGGCTGACAGATATGCCACAAACAGGACTGACGCAGATGCACTCAGTGGCAATATAAATCTCCCTTTTTTATGTGTGGGACAATGCAGAAAAAATCAGGCCCACTGCATTACACTACACAGTTTCAGTTTCAGAAAGTGGCTGACAGATATGCCACAAACAGGACCGACGCAGATGCACTTTGTGGCAATAGAAATTTCCTTTTTTTTATGTGTGGGAGAATGCAGAAAAAATCAGACCCACTGTATTACACTACACAGTTTGAGTGGCAGTAAGTGGCTGGCAGATATGCCACAAACAGGACTGACGCAGATGCACTTTGTGGCAGTTTAAATCTCCCTTTTTATGTGTGGGACACAGCAGAAAAAAACCTGGACCACTGTATTACACTACACAGTTTGAGTGGCAGAAAGTGGCTGGCAGATATGCCACAAACTGGACTGACGCTGATGCACTTTGTGGCAGTTTAAATCTCCCTTTATATGTGTGGGAGACAGCAGAAAAAAATCTGGCCCACTGTATTATACTACACAGTTTCAGTGGTAGACAGTGGCTGGCAGATATATTTTAAAAAAAGGGACTGTACTACAATAACAATCTCCCTACAATGATCTCAGTCAGGACAAGTATGGCAGCCAGCAATAAAAAGAACTGCTGCACACAAAAGTGTAGACAAATAAACAAGAGAACTGTGCAGAAAGGAAAGAGCAACAGGATTTTTGCTTTTAAAAAAGCAGTTGGTTTGCACAGCGGCGTACACACAGCAAAGCAGCTATCAGGGAACCTTATAAGCTACAGAGTTGATGCACAGAAATCTAGCCTCCACTGTCCCTGCAAAGAAAAGGTGGTGTTGGACAGTGGAAATCGCTACAGCACAAGCGGTTTGGGGGTTAATATTTCCTCCCTAACAATATCCCTGCTTCTGATGAAGCTACAGCAAACTCTCCCTATTCTACGATCGGCAGAAGTAAGATGGCGGTCGGCGTGCGTCCCCTTTATAGCCCCTGTGACACTGCAGAAAGCAAGCCAATCACTGCCATGCCCTTCTCTAAGATGGTGGGGACCGAGACCTATGTCATCACGCTGCCCACACTCTGCGTGCACCTTCATTGGCTAGTGCCATTTGCTGAGAAATGTCGCTTAAAGCATCATACGAAACACGACTTTGGCGCGAAAATCACCGACCGCATGGCCGATCCCACAGTGGGACCGGGGCGGGTTTCGCGACTTTTGAAATTGTCCGATCCGTTTCGCTCAACCCTAGTGGTGCCTCTATCTGCCCCTGTATTCTTGGTGCCTGTGGGTTTCTTTTCCTAGTACTGGGCAGCATGTATGATGTTCCCACGTCATCTTCATCAGAGGAATACTTGTGATAGCATGTGCTGGGGTCATACACTGGCTGATTTTGGACTTAGAAGTTGCCATTTTGTGTGAGGATGTCTCCCCCTTGCTGAAGCATAGGCTTATAGTTCTATGTTGGTGTGAATGTAGGCAGCTCTGACTGGTGCTGAAGTTGTACATTATCAGCAGATGGTGATGTCAGTCCTCCCCCCTCTGCACCCAGGGCTGAGCTGTCTGCTGCCTGATGTGTCTGGGGGTTGCCTATTGCATTGTGTGTAGAGGGATTTTTCACCTTCTTCCCCCGATATTATAACTGGCAATGGCTGGACTGTGCCAGGGACATAGAAGGGGTGCCTTGTGCTGTAAGCACTGGATACAGAGACACAACATTGTTTGAATTGGCCGTTGGCCCAGCCGGCAACAAAGAAGAAGAAGGGCTTGATGAAAGGTGTATAGGAGGAGGAGGTGAGTGAGAAAAAGGAACAGAGGGAGGAGAGAGAAGAGGAGGAGAAGAGAGGTGTGGAGATGGATGTGGGGAAGGAAGAGCAGGAGAAGATAGGTGTGGTGAGGGAGTGAAGAAGGAGGAGAGAAGGAGGGGAGAAAAAGGGTGAGTGAATGAGGAAAGAGGTGTGGAGAAGAAGGAGGAGTAGAGAGGTGTGGAGAAGGAGAGGAAAGGAGAGAGAGAAGAAAAAAGTGTGGAGAAAGAGGAGAGGAAAGGAGAGTGAGAGAGGAGAGAAAAAGTGACAGAGAAAGAGGATAGAGAAGAGAATTCCTCCCCCCTGTGCAGTCTGAGAGGGCATGGTTGGAACAAGGATGCCTTCTCCCTGTAGGGAGGGACGAGGCGCGCCACATACTGCGCAAAAACTCCCTATACCATGGATTCTGTTGAGAGCAGACTGCACATGTCTAATATCTCCCTTCTTATAAACATAAAAATCACTTCCTGGTTTGCTCACATACCTTTCTGTACCACCTAAACGATGTAAGCTCTGCTGCTACTTTATACCATGTATTAGTATTCAGCAATTTAACATCAGCTAACTTCCCTTATTTTCCTTTCTACGTCATCCCATTCCGCAGCTTGAATTCTGCCATTCTGATGGTTTTCACATACTTTATACCTTCTAAAATTCTTCACATACTTAACACCTTCGTGTTTTGCCACAATCTGGGGGGGTGGCCGTTTTCTCATCAGGAAGTAAAAGACCCTCCTGTTGCTTGGCCACCTTATTCCCCATGGCAAAAAAAAACAAACAAAAAGGAAAAAACAACAACAACATCAAAAAGACAGTATATAAAAACAGAAAAAAACAAAAAAAAGAAAACCTTCAAAAAGTTGGTACAAGAAGTTGAAATCAAAAGAAAACCATCAAAAACTTGGTACACAACCAAAAAACTTAAAATTTTGATACAGAAGGAAAAACTTTAAAAAGTAAAGAGACAGAAGGAAAAACTTTAAAGAATAAAAAAGTTAAAAACGGCTGTCCTTATACTTTGTCTGTGCTCAAAAGCAGTCAGACACACACACTTCCCCTTTCTTATGCTGCTGTATCCAAAGTCACTAAAATCATGTATCTGAAAACAAGTATGTCACAGCAAAAATGATAGATACCACTTAGTTTCACTTCTTTCAAAAATTGCTACACTCTAGCTAGCACTGCAGAAACAGGAAACTTTGCAAAAACAGATGTGACAGTGTGATTTACAATGGATATATCTTTGCTAGCAGAAGGGAAAGGAAAAAAAACTTCTTAATACAATTGTATTAAGGGTATATATATTAGATTCCTTGATAAGGCGTTGATCCAGGGAACTAGTCTGATTGCCGTATGTGGGGTCGGGAAGGAATTTTTTTCCCCATGATGGAGCTTACTCTTACCACATGGGGTTTTTTTGCCTTCCCCTGGATCAACATGTTAGGGCATGCTAGGCTATGGGTTGAACTAGATGGACTTAAAGTCTTCCTTCAACCTTAATAACTATGTAACTATGTAACTATGTATGCACTTAAAGCAAACAGTACGTGACATGAACAAAACAGATACAGACGTCCGGGAGAACTGATGCCCTCTTTATTATTCCGTGACACGTGCAGGTTGCTCTGGGAACAGACTACTGCCAATCGCACTGGGCACACCTGTGCCGAGGCCGCCTGAGTGAGAAACACAAGCGGGAAATCTACCACCCCGGTCCGGTCGTCCTAACTGGCTCGCCGGCACTACGGGAATCTGCGGTAGCCATCTAAGTTATCACTACCCGAGCCTGGAGCTTGGGACCACCTGCCGCGGGAATACCTGTCCCTCCTATGCACGGGAATCCTGCAATAATTTATCGAGCGATTTGACATTCTGCCTTCTGTTACCCAGCAACCACAAACAAAAGTCACAGTTCCAACTTTCTCTCGGATCTTACACAAACATGGAACACATGCACGGCACACAGCAGACACCTTGACTTTTATCCCAGGGTTTGGATACGGGCTTGGACTTTTTACACTACCTGGGAATGTGGTGGTGACTAGGGTTGAGCGAAACGGATCGTTCATTTTCATAAGTCGCCGACTTTTGGCAAAGTCGGCGTCTCATGAAACCGAGCCGATCCCAGCGTTGCATCGGCCATGCGATACGCGACTTTCGCGCCAAAGTCGCATTTCGATGATGCTAAAAGCGCCATTTCTCAGCCAATGAAGGTGGACGCAGAGTGTGGGCAGCGTGATGACATAGATCTCAGTCCCCACCATCTTAGAGAAGGGCATTGCAGTGATTGGCTTGCTTTCTGCCGCGTCACAGGGGCTATAAAGGGGCGTTCCCGCCGACCGCCATCTTACTGCTGCTGATGTGAGCGTAGGGAGAGGTTGCTGCTGCTTCTTCAGAAGCAGGGATAGTGATAGGCAGGGTACATAAAGCTACAAACCGCTTGTGCTGTAGCGATTTCCACTGTCCAACACCACCTTTTGTTTGCAGGGACAGTGGAAGCTACATTTTTTTTCCTCAGCGCTGTCGCTCATTGGGCTGCCTTAGAAGGCTCCCTGACCCTGATAGCTGCGTTGCTGTGCCTGTGTGTGTACGCCGCTGTGCAAACCAACTGCTTTTTTCAAAGCACAAATCCTGTATTTCCTTCCTTTCTGCACAGCTATCTTGTGTGTTTGTCCACACTTTTGTGTGCAGCAGTCCTTTTTCTAGCTGCCTGCCATACTTTTCTGAGATAACTGCAGGGAGATAAATATTGGCAACTCTGCCTCCATGCCAGTCCTGTGGGTGGCATCTCTCTCTCATTGTGTAGCACCGAAAACAAAAACCACTGTGTGATACTTGGCCATTTTTTTTTTGTGGCTAAATTCTCCCTTTTCAAAAAAAAATAAAAATTAGTGGGAGATAAATATTGGCAAGTCTGCCTCCGTGCCATTGCTGTGGGTGGCATCTCTCTCTCATTGTGTGGCACCGAAAAAACCACTGTGTGATACTTGGCCATTTTTTTTTTTTGACTAAATTCTCCCTTTTCAAAAAAAATAAAAATTAGTGAGAGATAAATATTGGCAAGTCTGCCTCCGTGCCATTGCTGTGGGTGGCATCTCTCTCTCATTGTGTGGCACCGAAAAAACCACTTTGTGATACTTGGCCATTTTTTTTTTTTTTTGGCTAAATTCTCCCTTTTCAAAAAAAAGAAAAATTAGTGGGAGATAAATATTGGCAAGTCTGCCTCCGTGCCAGTCCTGTGTGTGGCATCTGTCTCTCATTGTGTCCCACCGAAAAGCAGTGTGTAATACTGGGCCTTTTTTTTTTGGGGGGGGGGTAAATTCTCCCTTTTAAAAAAAAAATAGTTAGTGGGAGATAAATATTGGCAAGTCTGCTTGAGTGCTGCTCCTGTGTGTGCCATCTGTCTCAAATTATTGGGGCACAGAAAACCTAGTGTGTAACATTGGGCCTGATTTTCCTTTCAGTGTCAGGCACCTATAAAGGTATATATAAATCCTACAGAAGTTTGAGTTCAAGTTATAAGTTGTTTTACAGTAACAAATAGCGTTACTTTAGTTACGTTTTGCAAACAATGAGGAAGTCTAGTGGAGGAGGTCGTGGCCGTGGGCGGTCATTGTCAGCTGGTAATGATGGTAGTGGTGGTGGTGGAGCATCAGGTGGTCGTGGTAAAAGCAGTACAGCACCTAAGTCTCGAATTGTTGAGCCAAAATCGTCGTCTGCCTACGCAAGGCCTCGAACGCTCTCTTTTCTGGGAGTAGGAAAACCACTTTTGAAGCCGGAGCAGGAGGAACAAGTATTGGCTTTCATTGCTCACTCTGCCTCTAGCTCTTTCGCCTCGTCCTCGGAAAGTGCAAAATGTCAGAGCAGTGCATCATCAGTGGATGCTCCCGGTCAGGAACAAGTTGCTTCCTTGTGTCCTTCACCCAGAACAACAGTGAAGGATGCGTCAGTCGACACAACAGGTTACTCCATGGAGCTCTTTACACATACCGTTCCTGGGTTAGACAGCGAAACAGTTAACAGGCCATGCCCATTAGAAGTTGAATCGGACATGGAGTGCACAGATGCACAGCCACAGCCAGATTACTATGCTGTTTCTTTGACTCAGACCAGAACATTGCCCTCGCAGAGTACTGAGGCAGAATCAAACCCAGCGGAGACTATGGTGCCCCGTCACGAACGCTATACCACCGGCTTACACGGTTACACAGACGAAGTTGCACACGACATAGAAGAGGAGGTCATAGATGACCCAGTTGTTGACCCCGATTGGCAGCCATTGGGGGAACAGGGTGCAGGTGGCAGTAGTTCAGAAGCGGAGGAGGAGGAGCCGCAGCAGGCATCAACATCACAACAGGTTCCATCTGCCGGGCCCGTATCTGGCCAAAAACGCGTGGCAAAACCAGTTGGAGGACAGCGTGGCCATCCGGTTAAAGAAGCTCAGTCTGCAATGCCTGAAAAGGTATCCGATAGTAGAAAGAGTGCAGTCTGGCATTTTTTTAAACAACATCCAAATGATCAGCGCAAAGTCATCTGTCAAAAATGTTCAACTACCTTAAGCAGAGGTCAGAATCTTAAAAGTCTAAATACAAGTTGCATGCATAGACATTTATCCACCATGCATTTGCAAGCCTGGACTAACTACCAAACGTCCCTAAAGGTTGCAGCACCCTCGGCCAATGAAGCTAGTCAGCAACGCTACATCCCTTCCTTCACTGTAAACCCACCATTTCCCGCACCACCTGCAGTATCTGTGCAGCTTTCGTCGCCAGGCCAAAGAAGTCAGGGAATCGCCAGGTTTGCAGTAGGAAACACTGCATGTAGGGCACCGGCAAGAATACCATCTCCAACCCTCTCTCACTCACCCATGTCCACCGGCACCACCGCTAGTTCCACGATCTCCAGCTCTCCAGTCCAACTCACCCTACATGAGACTCTTGTTAGGAAAAGGAAGTACTCATCCTCGCATCCGCGTACACAGGGTTTGAACGCACACATTGCTAGACTAATCTCATTAGAGATGATGCCCTACCGGTTAGTTGAAAGCGAAGCTTTCAAAGCGCTGATGGACTACGCTGTACCACGCTACGAGCTACCCAGTCGGCACTTCTTTTCTAGAAAAGCCATCCCAGCACTCCAACAGCATGTTAAAGACCGCATCGTCCATGCACTCAGGCAGTCTGTGACTGCAAAGGTGCACCTGACAACAGATGCATGGACCAGTAGGCATGGCCAGGGACGTTACGTGTCCATCAAGGCACACTGGGTGAATGTGGTGGATGCAGGGTCCACAGGGGACAGCAATATTGGGACAGTTTTGCCTAGCCCACGGTCAAGGAAAGAGTTGGCTGTAGGCGTTCGCCCCCCCTCCTCCTCTTCCTCCTCCTCATGCAGAAGCGAGAGCTCGTCCACACACCGCAGTCGCACATCCACTCCATCCGCAGCTGCCACTGTTGCACACCAGGTGTGCCATTATGGGACAGCTAGTGGCAAGCGTCAGCAGGCTGTATTGGCAATGAAGTGTTTGGGCGACAACAGACACACCGCGGAAGTTCTGTCCGATTTCTTGCAGAATGAAACTCAGTCATGGCTGGGCACTGTACATCTTGAGGCAGGCAAGGTTGTGAGTGATAACGGAAGGAATTTCATGGCTGCCATAGCCCTTTCCCAACTTAAACACATTCCTTGCCTGCCTCACACCTTAAACCTGGTGGTGCAGTGCTTCCTGAAAAGTTACCCGGGGTTACCCGACTTGCTCCTCAAAGTGCGCAGACTTTGCTCGCATATCCGTCGTTCGCCCGTACACTCCAGCCGTATGCAGAACTATCAGCGGTCTTTGAACCTTCCCCAGCATCGCCTAACCATCGACATTGCAACAAGGTGGAACTCCACACTGCACATGCTTCAGAGACTGTGCGAACAGAGGCGTGCTGTTATGTTTTTGTGGGAGGATACACATACACGGGCAGGCAGTTGGATGGCAGACATGGAGTTGTCAGGTGTGCAGTGGTCGAAGCTACAAGACCTGTGTCAAGTCCTTCAGTGTTTTGAGGAATGCACATGGCTGGTTAGTGCAGACAACGCCATAATAAGCATGAGCATCCCCCTAATGCATCTGCTGATGCAAAGTTTGACGCACATAAAGGAGCAGGCGTCTGCAGCCGAGGAAGAGGAAAGCCTTGATGACAGTCAGCCATTGTCTGGTCAGGGCCGTGTTGAGGACGCGGTAGCGGGCGAAGAGGTGGAGGAGGACGATGAGGAGGATGATGGGGATGAGTACTTTTTGAATGAGGAAGCTTCTCCTGGGCCAACAGAAATTAGTGGCGTTGCAAGGCCGGGTTCTGTTTTTTTAAGGGAGACAAGTGACGTAGATTTGCCTGTAACTGCCCCTCCAACCAGCACAACCGCAGATTTGACAACTGGAACTTTGGCCCACATGGCGGATTATGCCTTACGTATCCTCAAAAGGGACACACGCATTATTAAAATGATGAGCGATGATGATTACTGGTTGGCCTGCATCCTTGACCCTCGCTATAAAGGCAAATTGCAAAATATTATGCCACATGAGAACCTCGAACAAATATTAGCAACCAAACAAGCTACTCTTGTAGACCGTTTGATTCAGGCATTCCCAGCACACAGCGCCGGTGATGGTTCTCAGTCTCACACAAGCTGCAGGGGGCTACATGGCAGAGGTGTTCGAGGTGCACAGATCAGAAGTGGCGTTGGACAGAGGGGTTTTCTGACCAGGTTGTGGAGTGATTTCGCAATGACCGCAGACAGGACAGGTACTGCAGCATCCATTCAAAGTGACAGGAGACAACATTTGTCCAGTATGGTTACGAACTATTTTTCAGCCCTTATCGATGTTCTCCCTCAAGCGTCATTCCCATTTGATTACTGGGCATCCAAATTAGACACCTGGCCTGAATTGGCAGAATATGCATTGCAGGAGCTTGCTTGCCCAGCAGCTAGTGTGCTATCAGAAAGAGTATTCAGTGCTGCTGGTTCAATATTAACCGAAAAAAGGACTCGTCTGGCTACCCAAAATGTGGATGATCTCACCTTCATTAAAATGAACCACTCCTGGATTTCAAATTATTTTGCCCCACCTTTCCCGGCTGACACCTAGCTTTCCTATAAAAAGTGCTTGCTTGTGGACTGGTCTTACTGAGTGTTCCAATCTGTTAATTTTCAGCAGCTGTTTGTCCAGCATACGACAGGTTTACACCTCCCGCAATGTGAAAACTCCCCCCACGGGGCCGTGGTCTCGCCACTTGGCTCAAGCACCCGTTACAGTGCTGTTTGTCTGAAGAGGTGGGTGTGCCCGCTTTTGGTCGACGGCACTGCCACTGGGTCCCTCATAGTACAATGTAGTGTCTCTGGCGGTGGTGGTGCGCACCTAACGTCAGACACACCGTTGTAACATGAGGGGCCCTGGGGCGGTACCGCCGGCCACAAGAGAGTTCCCCCCCCAGCTCAAACTGTGCTCTACCACGTGCAAAATTATCTCGCACAGCTCCACCAATGTTTAGTCTATTCGCTGACATCATTCAATGTTTGGCCCCTGCACTACCAATTTGTAGACATCTATGATGCTACTTAAAGTAGTCTGGGTCAGTGTCCTATATTGGCCTTTGATAGCCTGTCTGCGGCCCCTACTTGCATTACTCCTCCACTGTCTAAATCTTACCTTCTACCTTCTGGCTCTCATTAAGTGCTGTTTTTAAATAAAAAAAATGGTGTTTAGGGCCTACTAACGGTGTCTGCCCCTGCCTGGTGTTTGTCCTCAACTGAATACAGCTGAGCTTCTACTTTCTGGCTCTCATTAAGTGCTGTTTTTAAATAAAAAAAATGGTGTTTAGGGCCTACTAACGGTGTCTGCCCCTGCCTGGTGTTTGTCCTCAACTGAATACAGCTGTGCTTCAACCTTCTGGCTCTTATTAAGCTTTTTTTTTTTTTTTAATTGCTGGATGGGGCCTAATACCTCTGTTTGCTGCTCCCTGGTGTTTGTCCTCAACTGAATAAAGCTGAGCTTCTACCTTCTGGCTCTCATTAAGTGCTGTGTTTTTAAAAAATGGTGTTTAGGGCCTACTAACGGTGTCTGCCCATGCCTGGTGTTTGTCCTCAACTGAATACAGCTGAGCTTCAACCTTCTGGCTTTCGGCCTATAGTATCAGATATTAAACTGCATTTGGCCTTCAACTTTGGTTACGGCCTACTAACGGTGTCTGCCCCTCCCTGGTGTTGCCCTCAACTGAATACAGCTGAGCTTCAACCTTCTGGCTTTCGGCCTATAGTGTCAGATATTAAACTGCATTTGGCCTTCAACATTGGTTACGGCCTACTAACGGTGTCTGCCCCTCCCTGGTGTTGCCCTCAACTGAATACAGCTGAGCTTCTACCTTCTGGCTTTCGGCCTATAGTATCAGATATTAAACTGCATTTGGCCTAGTGTGGTTGGGCCCTTGAAACACTGTCTGCTGCTCTTGGGTTTGCTACTCCACTGAACAAAGCAATGCCGCCTGTTTAGTCCTGTTATCAATTTTGAACTGCATTTAGCCTACTTTATTTTTTGGCCCTATATCTGTTTCCTCCTCATCCTGCCCATTGCCCAGCCACTGCTAGATGAGTCTGCTGGTACATTGACCTAGACCACTACATTCCCCTTGCACTCTACACAGCCATAATCTGACCCTGCTGAAAGTAAGGTTCCCCTTCCCGCATGTTATACCACCTTACACAGGGACAAAGAGGAAGGTGCAGATGAAAGTGCAGGTTCCTTCATCAGGTGGGGGGGCATACGCAAAAGTGTCGCTGCTGGTGGGAGGCGCCCCCGCCGTGCAAACACACCGCTGTACTTTGCGGGGCCCTGTGCCAGTGCCAATGCGAACGAGTGGGCCCCCCCTGCTTGCTCAGGATCACAGCACTTGCAACGTTGAAATACTTACCTCTCCCTGCTCCACCGCCGTGACGTAGTCCACGTTTCCTGAGCCCACTAAAACCTTGAACCAGCCCTACCCCCCACAACTTTTGCCAAATGACCCCCAATTTCCAAAGCCCAACTATTATTATAAAGTTAATTAAGATTGACAAGCTTCAGAAACAAGAATGGATGTTTTTGGCATTAAAATGGGCACTGTAGGTGTTTTCCTGGCCTCCACTCACTGCCGACTATGCTGCCCCATTGACTTGCATTGGGTTTCGTGTTTCGGTCGATCCCCGACTTTTAGTGATAATCGGCCGACTGCACTCGACTGGACTCTGGACAAAGTCGGGTTTCACAAAACCCGACTCGATCTTAAAAAAATGAAAGTCACTCAACCCTAGTGGTGACCACACCTGACCGGCAAGAGGTATAGACCCGGACTGGGCACAGGGGACTTTCAGGTAAGATGATAAAATTTTCTTACCTTACTTATGGAGCTGCGCAGTCTCCGTCCCGTGAACCAAGGCCGTGGCCAACACCTCCGTCTCTCCGGTCAGCAGGGTCCCCGTACGTTTCGTCCATTGCCCCGCGAGCAGGCGTCAGATGTTATGGAAATTTGGTTTGGATAAATCTATCCCTGTGTGTGCTGCGGCCGTTCCCAATAAGACTGAGTATTTTGAGCGCTCAAGGAATGAGACATCTAAATATATATGGAATATTGTGATTAATGCACATATGAATGCTGATTAAGCAACTAAAATGTAGCTCTCTGCATCTTTCTGCATCTAGGACAAAGTTGAGACATCTGATCATCACTTAATACATCTGGTGCTGTTCCGCTTTTTGGGTGTCTGGAAAGTACCGAGGAACCATCTGGCCTAGCTCATATGGTCAATTTGAGCAATTGATTATAAACTAGCTGAGTATATAGATACTAGATGGTGGCCCGATTCTAATGCATCAGGTATTCTAGAATATGCATGTCCACGTAGTATATTGCACAGCCCACGTAGTATATTGCCCAGCCACATAGTATATTGCCCAGTCACGTAGTATATTGCCCAGCCACGTAGTATATAGCCCAGCCACGTAGTATATTGCCCAGCGACGTAGTATATTGCACTTTTGCACTTAAACACATGGGCTGATTACCGGATCATGCAGCTTTATATGAAAATCCCTATTTATTATAATTGCCAGAGCTGAAATAACAAGCACTTTTCACCTATTGTGTTCCCCCATTTCCTTGTAGATTGTAAGCTTGCGAGCAGGGACCTCACTCCTAATGTCACTGTTTAAATTGTCTTAACTTGTACTGAATTTATTGTCTGTACATGTCCCCGCTTAATTGTAAAGTGCTGCGAAATATGTTGGCGCTTATATAAATAAAAATTATTATTATTATATTGCACAGCGACGTAGTATACAGCACAGGGCCACGTAGTATATTGCCCAGCCACGTAGTATATTGCTCAGCTACGTAGTATATTGCCCAGCCATGTATGTCACAGGTTAAAAAATAAAAAATAAACATACTCACCTTCCGATCCGAGGGCCCCTTGTAGTTCTAACATACTCACCACACTTGTACTTATGTCGCCTGTGCGTGGTACAGGGAGCAGCTTCCGGTCCCAGGGTGTGATGACGTCGCGGTCACATGACCGTGACATCATGGCAGGTCCTTCTCGCGCATTGCCTGTGATAACGTCACGGTCACATGACCGTGATGTCATGGCAGGTCCTTCTCGCGCAGGGCCTGTGATAACATCACGGTCACATGACCGTGATGTCATGGCAGGTCCTTCTCCCATACGATCCTTGCCACCGGAACCTGCCGCTTGCACAGAGCGGTTACTGAAGGGTCGCGAGGAGCGGGAAAGGCGACGGAAGGTGAGTAAATAATGATTTTTTATTTTTTTAATTATTTTTAACCTTTAGATCCTTTTACTAATGACGCTGCATAGGCAGCGTCAATAGTAAAAAATTGGTCACACAGGGTTAATAGCGGCGGTAACGGAGTGAGTTACCAGCGGCATAAAGCGGTCCATTACCGCTGGCATTAACCCTGTGTGAGCGGTGACTACAGGGAGTATGGAGCGGGCGCCGGGCACTGACTGCAGGGGAGTAAGGAGGGACTAATTAGACTGTGGTTGTCGCTGATTGGTCGTGGCAGCCATGACAGGCAGCTGGCGAGACCAATCAGCGAATGAATATCCGTGACAGACAGAAGGACAGACAGAAAGACGGAAGTGACCCTTAGACAATTATATAGTAGATATTTGCGTTTATATGAGTATATATGATTATAAAGGAGTATACATGCAAGTGAGATCTACATGATATATATTTCCTTCACAACAACTCACAAAAAGCGCAAACGCGTTCTAACGTGGCATTTTTTTGACTGAATGCAGAAGCTGATGCGGATAAAAACCGCTGCGTTTGCATGCGGATTTTCGTGCGTTTGTGGTTGTGGACAATACGCTGCGGACACAACCACAAATGTGAAACCATCCTAACCACTGAGCCCCCGTGCCACCCCAGTTGCATGGTTTCCTATGTGGTGGACTCCTGGGAAAATAACTGCCAGGGGCGGCGCATGCGCAGATGGAGATCTCGGCACCAAGATCTCGGGAGATGAGATCTCAGCGCTGAAATCTCATGTCCCAAGATCTTGGTGCCAAGATCTCCATCTGCTCAGGCGCCGCCCCTGGCAGCCATATTCCCAGGTCCACCCCAAAGGAGACCATGCAACTGCGGGGGCTCTGGCCCTTCACAAAATGTCGGCAGAGCCCCCGCAGCACCGAACACCCGCAGCGGCGAACGGCACATGCGATCACACCTTCATCCAAGCCTGCAGAGACCCTGCTCCACCGCAGCTGGTAAGGTATATCTGCATTATAAGACGCACCCCCATTTCCCAAAAAAAATTTTTGGGAAAAAAGTGGGTCTTATAATCTGAAAAATAAGGTATGTCTGATGCCAATGTCTTATATTAGGGCCTGTCCACACTTTACTGCTCCCGATGCATTCTGCCAGACATGGACAGCGGCCAGAAGACACTTTTTTTAATAAATCTGTTGCTGTCGTCTTTCAGAGTTTCTTTCCCTATTCAAATGAACGGAAGACAAAACTGCAAGTGAAAAGGCTGCGAAAACGCCGAATATTTCCTGCCAACACTGTAGGTCAATCCACAGCAAAAATGGTGAACAGACACTACAGGGGTTTATTGAGAATGTAAAAAGAATTAGCATGAAATGATAAATCCCCGCGGCTCCAGCACTGATGCTCCAGGCATCTCAGCTTTGGGCTGCAAGGGTCTTGTGGCTTCGGGGGTCTCCGCCAGTCTCAGCATTGGGCTGCAGGGGTCTTGTGGCTTCGGGGGTCTCCGCCAGTCTCAGCACTGGGCTGCAGGGGTCTTGTGGCTCCGAGGTCTCTGCTGTCCATGTGATGTCTGTGATCCGTCCGTGAGAAGTCCAAGTTATGTATGTGAGCCGTCCGTGTGCCGTCCATGTGATGTTTGTGAAATGTACGCGAGCTGTCCGTGTGATGTCTCTGTGCTGTGAGCCGTCCGTGTGATGTCTGTGTGTAGTCCATGTGATGTATGTGAGCCGTCCGTGTGATGTACGTGTGCCGTATGTGAGCCGTCCATGTGATGTATGTGAGCCGTCAGTGTGATGTCTGTGTGAAGTCCAAGTGATGTCTGTGAGCCGTCCGTGTGATGTACGTGAGCCGTCCGTGTGATGTCTGTGAGCCGTCCTTGTGATGTCTGTGAGCCGTCCGTGTGATGTACGTGAGCCGTCCGTGTGATGTACGTGAGCCGTCCGTGTGATGTACGTGAGCCGTCCGTGTGATGTCTGTGAGCCGTCTGTGTGATGTCTGTGAGCCGTCCGTGTGATGTCTGTGTGATGTACGTGAGCCGTCCATGTGATGTGTGTGAGCCGTCCGTGTGATGTCTGTGAGCCATTTGTGTGATGTCTGTGAGCCGTCTGTGTGATGTATGTGAGCCGTCCGTGTGATGTCCGTGAACTGTCCGTGAGCCGTCCATGTGATGTCCATGAGATGTCCGTGTGATGTCTGTGAGCCGTCCGTGTGATGTCTGTGAGCCGTCTGTGTGATGTCTGTGAGCCGTCCGTGTGATGTCTGTGTGATGTACGTGAGCCGTCTGTGTGATGTGTGTGAGCCGTCCGTGTGATGTCTGTGAGCCATTTGTGTGATGTCTGTGAGCTGTCCGTGTGATGTCTGTGAGATGTCCGTGTGATGTCTGTGAGCCATCCGTGTGATGTACATGAGCCATCCGTGTGATGTCTGTGAGCCATCCGTATGATGTCCGTGTGATGTCCGTGAGCCGTCCGTGTGATGTCTGTGAGCCGTCCGTGTGATGTCTGTGAGTCGTCTGTGTGATGTACGTGAGCCGTCCGTGTGATGTACGTGATGTTGTGAATTCCATTCTCGGGCTCCCTCCTATGGTCATTAGTGGTACTGTGTGCGTTTGTTCTTGGGCTCCCTCTGGTGGCCTTTAGCGATATGGCTGGTCTTGGCTGGGTTCAGCTGTTTCACTTCCTGCTATGCGGGGCTTATTTAATTCAGCTGGACCTTTACTTGTTGCCTGCTGTCGGTGTATTCAGTCCTGATTCTGTGCTCTCCTGAATATCCCTTGTGACCTGTCTCCTGCTAGGAGAAGCTAAGTTTGCTTGATCATTTTCTCATTATTTCCTTGAAAACGTTTCTCAGTATATGATGAGTTCAGTCCAGCTTGCTTTTATGTGATTTTTCGCTTGCTGGTTAGTTCTGGGGTTTCAGAGTGCGCCCCTCACATCGTGAGTCGGTGTGGGGGTTCTTGTATTCTCTGCGTGGTTTATTTTTGATAGTTTTGTACTGACCGCACAGACACCTATCTATTTTCTGCCTATCTAGTATCAGCGGGCCTCATTTGCTAAACCTGTTTCATCTCTACGTTTGTGTTTTCCCCTTAACTCACCGTTATTATTTGTGGGGGGCTATCTAAAACTTTGGGGATATTTCTCTGAGGCAAGTGAGGTCTTTGCTTTCTCTCTAGGGGTAGTCAGTTTCTCAGGCTGTGACGAGGCGTCTAGGTTTTCAGGTAACGCCCCACAGCTGCCTTTAGTGTGTGTGGATAAGATCAGGATTGCGGTCAGTCTAGCTTCCACATCCCCAGAACTTGTCCTATACATTCAGGTTATATGTGTGAGGTCAGTTTGAGATCCTACCACCGGATCATAACAACGTGAGCCGTCCGTGTGATGTACGTGAGCCGTCCGTGTGATGTCTGTGAGCCGTCCATGTGATGTACGTGAGCCATCCGTGTGATGTCTGTGAGCCGTCCGTGTGATGTACGTGAGCTGTCCGTGTGATGTCTGTGTGATGTACGTGAGCTGTCCGTGTGATGTATGTGAGCCGTCCGTGTGATGTCCGTGAGCCGTCCATGTGATGTCCGTGAGATGTCCGTGTGATGTGTTATGGTTACCCCAATGACCAGGGGAATAAAAATACAAAACGGACTAGCTCTCGGGTGATGGAAACTAAGGTCGACCGTGACCTGAACCTGACCCAACACTTACAGTAGCCGGGGGATGTACCTACGATGCCCTAGACACCACGCGCCAGCCGGAGATCTAACTACCCCTATAAGAGGAATATACAGGCCTGCCTTACCTCAAGTGAGGAACCCCAAAAGATGATAGTAGGCCCCCACAGATATTGACGGTGAGTTCAGAGGAAATGACATACGTAGGATGAACAGCAGATTTAGCACAGTGAGGTCCGCTTACTAGATAGCAGAAGGACAGGAAAGTGTTACTTCACGGTCGACCTAAAAATCACTATTCAAAAACACCATCCAGAAATTACTTTAAACTCCAGTGACAACTCATGCCACTGGAGTAGTAATTTTCTGTCCACAAGAGCTTCCAGCACTGAAGAGTCACATTGCAGATAGCTGGACAAAAATAGCAAAAACAAGAAACAAAATTCAACTTAGCTGAACTGGAACTTGAGGCAGGTGAATGCAACAGAATGCTACTAGCACATTGTTGGCCGGCATATGACTAACAGCCAAGCAGCCTTAAATAGGAAACTCCCCTAGAGGGTGGCGACAGGTAATCAGAGATGGAGGAAGGCACATAAGAGGCACTACCATAACAGACCACCGGGGGAGCCCACAAACCGAATTCACAACAGTACCCCCCCCTTAAGGAGGGGGCACCGAACCCTCACCAGAACCACCAGGGCGATCTGGATGAGCACTATGAAATGCACGAACCAAATCAGGAGCATGAA
Source organism: Ranitomeya variabilis (assembly GCF_051348905.1). NCBI lineage: Eukaryota > Metazoa > Chordata > Amphibia > Anura > Dendrobatidae > Ranitomeya > Ranitomeya variabilis. The sequence continues at coordinate 722,679,037 of NC_135235.1, read as the reverse complement.
CATCGGATGCTGTCACCCAAGAATTATCCTCCTGGCCATAACCTTTCCACTTAACCAGATACTGAAGTTTCCGTCTGGAAACACGGGAGTCCAAGATCTTTTCCACCACATACTCCAATTCACCCTCAACCAACACAGGAGCAGGTGGATCAGCAGAAGGAACAACCGGTACCTCATACCTCCGCAATAATGACCGATGGAAAACATTATGGATATTAAAAGATGCTGGGAGGTCTAAACGAAAGGACACAGGATTAAGAACCTCCAGAATCCTATAAGGGCCGATAAACCGAGGCTTAAACTTAGGAGACGAGACCTTCATAGGAACAAATCGAGAAGACAGCCACACCAGGTCCCCAACACAAAGACGAGGACCAATACGCCGATGACGATTAGTGAACTGTTGAGTCTTCTCCTGGGACAACTTCAGATTGTCCACAACCTGTCCCCAAATCCGATGCATCCTATCAACCACAGCATCCACTCCAGGACAATCCGAAGACTCCAATTGACCGGACGAAAACCGAGGGTGAAACCCTGAATTACAAAAAAATGGAGAAACCAAAGTGGCAGAACTGGCCCGATTGTTAAGGGCAAACTCTGCCAATGGCAAAAAGTCAAGCCAATCATCCTGATCAGCGGACACAAAACACCTCAAGTAAGTCTCCAAGGTCTGATTAGTACGCTCAGTCTGGCCATTAGTCTGAGGATGGAATGCAGACGAAAAAGACAAATCGATACCCATCCTGGCACAGAACGTCCGCCAAAATCTAGACACAAACTGAGTACCCCTGTCAGACACTATATTCTCAGGAATACCATGCAAACGCACCACATTCTGAAAAAATAGAGGAACCAACTCAGAGGAGGAGGGCAATTTGGGTAAAGGTACCAAATGAACCATCTTGGAAAAACGGTCACAAATCACCCAGATGACAGACATCCTACGAGAAACCGGAAGGTCAGAAATAAAGTCCATAGAGATGTGCGTCCAAGGCCTCTTAGGAACAGGCAAGGGCAACAACAACCCACTGGCCCTAGAACAGCAGGGCTTGGCCCGAGCACAAACATCACAAGACTGCACAAACATGCGCACATCTCGAGACAAAGAAGGCCACCAGAAGGACCTAGACACCAAATCCCTGGTGCCAAAAATTCCAGGATGACCTGTCAACGCGGAAGAATGAACCTCCGAGATAACTCTACTGGTCCAATCATCAGGGACAAACAGTCTACCAGGCGGACAGCGATCAGGCCTATCCACCTGAAACTCCTGCAAAGAACGCCGCAGGTCTGGGGAGACAGCTGACAATATCACCCCATCCTTCAAGATGCCGGTAGGTTCGGAATCACCAGGCGAGTCAGGCTCAAAACTCCTAGAGAGGGCATCCGCCTTCACATTCTTGGACCCAGGCAGATATGACACCACAAAGTTAAATCGGGAGAAAAACAACGACCAGCGCGCCTGTCTAGGATTCAGACGCCTGGCCGACTCAAGATAAATTAGATTCTTGTGGTCAGTGAGGACCACCACCTGGTGTCTAGCACCCTCAAGCCAATGACGCCACTCCTCAAACGCCCACTTCATGGCCAGAAGTTCCCGATTTCCCACATCATAATTTCGCTCAGCGGGCGAAAACTTTCGGGAGAAAAACGCACATGGTCTCATTACTGAGCAGTCAGGATCTTTCTGCGACAAAACTGCACCTGCTCCGATCTCCGAAGCATCCACCTCAACCTGGAACGGAAGTAACACATCAGGTTGGCGCAACACAGGAGCGGAAGAAAAGCGGCGCTTAAGCTCTTGAAAGGCCTCCACAGCCGCAGAGGACCAATTAGCAACATCAGCACCCTTTTTGGTCAAATCAGTCAAAGGTTTAGCAATGGCAGAAAAACCCGCTATAAATCGGCGATAGAAATTAGCAAAACCCAAGAACTTTTGCAGACTCTTCAAAGAAGTAGGTTGCATCCAATCACAAATGGCCTGGACCTTGACAGGGTCCATCTCCATAGATGAAGGGGAAAAAATATATCCCAAAAAGGAAATTCTCTGAACTCCAAAACTACACTTTGAGCCCTTTACAAAAAGAGAATTAGCTCGCAAAACCTGAAAAACTCTCCTGACCTGTTGAACGTGAGATTCCCAGTCCTCCGAAAAAACAAGAATATCATCCAAATACACAATCATAAACTTATCCAGATATTCACGGAAAATATCGTGCATAAAGGACTGAAAAACGGAAGGGGCATTTGCGAGACCGAAAGGCATTACCAAATACTCAAAATGGCCTTCAGGCGTATTAAATGCGGTCTTCCACTCATCCCCCTGCTTAATCCGCACCAAATTATACGCACCACGTAGATCGATCTTAGTGAACCACTTAGCCCCCTTTATACGAGCAAACAGATCAGTCAGTAAAGGTAACGGGTACTGGTATTTAACTGTAATCTTATTCAAAAGTCGATAGTCGATACAAGGTCTCAATGAACCATCCTTTTTACCTACAAAGAAAAATCCTGCCCCTAGTGGAGACAACGAGGGGCGAATATGACCCTTTTCCAAGGATTCTCTGATATACTCCCGCATAGCAGTATGTTCGGGCACAGACAAATTAAACAAGCGACCCTTAGGAAACTTACTACCGGGGATCAATTCAATAGCGCAGTCACACTCTCTGTGGGGAGGGAGAGAATCAACTTTAGGCTCTTGAAAGACATCATAAAAATCTGACAGAAATGCTGGGATCTCAGAGGGAGTAGATGAAGAAATAGGAACCAAAGGTGCATCCCCATGAATACCCCGACATCCCCAGCTCAACACAGACATAGATTTCCAGTCCAAGACGGGATTATGAATCTGTAACCATGGTAATCCAAGCACTAAGACATCATGTAGGTTATATAATACAAGGAAACGAATAATCTCCTGATGGTCTGGGGTAAGACGCATAGTCACTTGTGTCCAATATTGTGGTTTATTGCTAGCCAAAGGTGTAGAATCAATACCCTTCAGGGGAATAGAAACTTCCAATGGCTCCAAATCAAACCCACAACGCTTGGCAAAGGACCAATCCATGAGACTCAGAGCGGCGCCAGAATCCACATAAGCATTCACAGTAACAGATGATAAGGTACAAATCAATGTCACGGACAAAAGAAATTTTGACTGCAAGGTACCTGTAGAAAAAGATTTATCAACCTTTTTATCAACCTTATTTATACGTTTAGAACATGCTGATATAACATGAGCTGGATCTCCACAGTAGAAGCACAATCCATTTTTGCGCCTGTAATTTTGACGTTCGCCTCTAGACAAAACACGATCGCATTGCATATGCTCTAATGCCTTTTCAGAGGTCACCGCCAAATGGTGCACAGGTCTTTGCTCAGAAGACACCGCCATATGGTGCACAGGTTTTTGCTCAGAAGATACCGCCATATGGTGCACAGATTTTTCCTCAGAAGACCCCGCCATATGGTGCACAGATTTGCGCTCCCGCAAACGCCGATCAATCTGGATAGCCAATTTCATGGCATCATTCAGACCTGCAGGCACAGGGAACCCCACCATGACATCCTTCACGGCATCAGAGAGACCTTCTCTGAAATTAGCTGCTAAAGCGCACTCATTCCATCCAGTAAGCACCGACCATTTACGGAATTTCTGGCAGTATATCTCAGCTTCATCTTGCCCTTGGGAAAGAGCTATCAAGGCTTTCTCAGCCAAAATCTCCAAATTAGGCTCTTCATAAAGCAACCCCAAAGCCTGAAAAAACGCATCTACATTTAACAACGCAGGATCCCCTGGCGATAATGCAAATGCCCAACTTTGTGGGTCGCCGCGCAATAGAGAGATAACAATTTTAACTTGTTGAGTATGATCACCAGCAGAGTGAGATCTCAGAGACAAAAACAATTTGCAATTTTCTCTGAAACTCAAAAACCGGGATCTGTCTCCGGTAAAGTATTCAGGCAGAGGAATCTTAGGTTCAGACATTGGAGCACGTATAACAAAATCTTGTAGGTTCTGTACTTTTGTCGCAAGGTTATTCAAACCTGCAACTAAACTCTGTGGATCCATGTTTCAAATGGGTGTAACCCAAGCATTCAGAGGTTAAGAGGAGAGGAGAAAAAAAAAAGGCTGAAGACTGCAGTTTAAGCAAGGAATACAAATGATCAAACTAAGGTGCACTTTCAAACACAAAAAAAAAAAAAAAAAAAAAACTTTTCTCCTCCTTCCTGCTTTAGTGCATATTTTAACACATAGATTTTTTACAGGCCGGCCAAACTGTTATGGTTACCCCAATGACCAGGGGAATAAAAATACAAAACGGACTAGCTCTCGGGTGATGGAAACTAAGGTCGACCGTGACCTGAACCTGACCCAACACTTACAGTAGCCGGGGGATGTACCTACGATGCCCTAGACACCACGCGCCAGCCGGAGATCTAACTACCCCTATAAGAGGAATATACAGGCCTGCCTTACCTCAAGTGAGGAACCCCAAAAGATGATAGTAGGCCCCCACAGATATTGACGGTGAGTTCAGAGGAAATGACATACGTAGGATGAACAGCAGATTTAGCACAGTGAGGTCCGCTTACTAGATAGCAGAAGGACAGGAAAGTGTTACTTCACGGTCGACCTAAAAATCACTATTCAAAAACACCATCCAGAAATTACTTTAAACTCCAGTGACAACTCATGCCACTGGAGTAGTAATTTTCTGTCCACAAGAGCTTCCAGCACTGAAGAGTCACATTGCAGATAGCTGGACAAAAATAGCAAAAACAAGAAACAAAATTCAACTTAGCTGAACTGGAACTTGAGGCAGGTGAATGCAACAGAATGCTACTAGCACATTGTTGGCCGGCATATGACTAACAGCCAAGCAGCCTTAAATAGGAAACTCCCCTAGAGGGTGGCGACAGGTAATCAGAGATGGAGGAAGGCACATAAGAGGCACTACCATAACAGACCACCGGGGGAGCCCACAAACCGAATTCACAACAGTGATGTCTGTGAGCCGTCCGTGTGATGTCTGTGAGCCGTCTGTGTGATGTCTGTGTGCCGTCCATATGATGTCTGTGTGATGTACGTGAGCCGTCCGTGTGATGTGTGTGAGCCGTCCGTGTGATGTCTGTGAGCCATTTGTGTGATGTCTGTGAGCTGTCCATGTGATGTCTGTGTAATGTCCGTGTGATGTCTGTGAGCCGTCCGTGTGATGTACATGAGCCGTCCGTGTGATGTCTGTGAGCCATCCGTGTGATGTCTGTGAGCCGTCCGTGTGATGTACATGAGCCGTCCGTGTGATGTCTGTGAGCCGTCCGTGTGATGTCTGTGAGCCGTCTGTGTGATGTACGTGAGCCGTCCGTGTGATGTACGTGAGCCATCCGTGTGATGTACGTGAGCAGTCCGTGTGATGTACGTGAGCCGTCCGTGTGATGTACGTGAGCCGTCCGTGTGATGTCAGTGTGATTTATGTGTGATGTCTGTGAGCCCTCTGTGTCTCCTCCTGCACTAGTGATGTGTCATTCGTGAACGAGCCGACACAAAGAGCCGGCTCCCTGCTGTAAACAAAAGGAGTCGGCTATGCAGTGTGAGTGAGCCGAGTCTTTTTTTTTTCTTTCTTGTCTGGCGCCTGCAGCTTATCAGATTCAGCTATTAAAGTGTGAGGCTGGCGTCACACTAGCGAGTTTTACGGATGTATGAGTGCATAAACTACGTCCGTAAAATACGCATTGCACACGGCCCAATGAATCTCTATGGCCCATCTCCTATCTGCCGTATATTACGCATCTGTAATATACAGTCTTGTACGGCCGTAGAAAATCGCAGAATGCTGCGTTTGTCACCGCATTGCGCAAAAAATCGCCAATGAAAGTCTATTGGGGCAAGAAAAATACGGATTACACACGGACCATGCGTGTGACTTGCGAGAAATACGCACCGGTGTTAGAGAAAAGCCGGTAATTCAATTGCCGGCTTTTCATTTCTCCTTCCCAAACCCGACAGGATATGAGACATGGTTTACTGTTATGATCCTTAGTGGCTGAGGATCACAAAACGGACTAGCTAAGTTACTGAACATAGAAACGAGCTCTAGGGAGGTGGTAACTGGACTGACCGCAAACCTGATCCTAACTAAACACACTAAAGGTAGCCGGTGAACGTGCCTAAAATCCTGGACATCTCGACGCAGCCTGAGAAACTAGCCACCCCTAGAGGGAAAATAAGACCTCACTTGCCTCAGAGAAATAACCCCAAAGATATAGGAAGCCCCCAACAAATAATAACGGTGAGGTAAGGGGAAAATACAAATGTAGAAATGAAAACAGATTCAGCAAATGAGGCCCGCTAATACTAGATAGCAGAAGACAGATAGGGAACTGTGCGGTCAGTAGAAAACCCTATGCAAAATATCCACGCTGAGAATACAAGAACCCCCACACCAACTAACGGTGTGGGGGGAGAAACTCAGCCCCCTAGAGCTGCCAGCAAGCGAGGAAATCACATATAAGCAAGCTGGAAAGGACTAATCACAAACCAAGAAACATATTGAACACTGGTGATCAAAAAATGAATAAACAAAAACTTAGCTTCTCTTGAAGAGACTGATAACGAAGGAATGCAGGAGAGCTCCAAATAGCACTGAATACATTGACAGCAGGCAACAACTGAAAGTCCAGGTGAGCTAAATAGGAAACCAACTACCAGATAACGAGACAGCTGATGCCAGCCACAAACCTGCAGAAAGACACAAAGAGCCACCAGAGGGAGCCCAAAGACAGCACTCACACAGTACCACTTGTGACCACAAGAGGGAGCCCAAAAATAGAGTTCACAACAGTTTACATACAGTAAACCATCTCATATCCCTTTTTTTTTTGCAAATTCCACACTACTACGAAGTAAATCCATCTGAAGGGGTTAAATCATTTTACAGCCAGGAGCTCTGGTGCCTGTCAAAACCCCGGGAATGAATGGAAAGCAGGGTGACCTGTAGTTAACTTGAGTTGCGGTGATGCGCCCTCTGCTGGATGTCTTCATGAACTGGAGCTTGGGAAAAGTTCCCACGCTCGAATTCATATGAGGACATCCAGCAGAGGGCGCATCACCGCAACTCAAGGTAACTACAGGTCACCCTGCTTTCCATTCATTCCCCGAGGTTTTTACAGGCATGAGCACTGCTTTAGCAGAGCTTCTGGCTGTAAAATGATTTAACCCCTTCAGATGGATTTACTTCGTGGGACTTGACCTGAGCGACGGAAGGTATGAGATATTGTTTTTTTTTTATTTTTCCTTTGTTACAGAACGAGGGTCTTCAGGTGGATTACCAGTATAATAAAATATTACAACAACCTGTGTATTTATTTCATTAAAATACTTGTAAATAATGTGTGTGTGTTTTATTAGCCATTTCGTACTATTGGATTAATAATGGATAGGTATCATAATTGACGCCTCTCCATTATTAATCTGGCTTAATGTCACCTTACAATAGCAAGGTGACATTAACCCTTCATTACCCCATATCCCACTGCTACACTGGAGTGGGAAGAGAGTGGCCAAGTGCCAGAATAGGCCCATCTTCCAGATGTGCCTTTTCTGGGGTGGCTGGGGGCAGATGTTTGTAGCCAGGGGGCCAATAACCATGGACCCTCTCTAGGCTATTAATATCTGCCCTCAGTCACTGGCTTTACCACCCTGGCAGAGAAAATTGCGCGGGAGCCCACGCCAATTTTTTCCGCCATTTAACCCTTTATTTTACCAGCTACAGCGCCCAAATTTTGCACATACACATTAATAACATTAGTAGTGTGGAATATGCAAAAAAATAAGGGATATGAGATGGTTTACTGTATGTAAACCATGTCTCATATCCTGTTGGGTTTGGGAAGGAGAAAGAAAAAGCCGGCAATTGAATTACCGGCTTTTCACATATCTCGCGCTGAATTAAATATAAATACAGTACATATATATATATATATATATATATATATACTGTATATATATATGTGTGTGTGTCTCAATGACATATATATATATATACACTCACTGGCCACTTTATTAGGTACACCATGCTAGTAACGGGTTGGACCCCCTTTTGCCTTCAGAACTGCCTCAATTCTTCGTGGCATAGATTCAACAAGGTGCTGGAAGCATTCCTCAGAGATTTTGGTCCATATTGACATGATGGCATCACACAGTTGCCGCAGATTTGTCGGCTGCACATCCCTGATGCGAATCTCCCGTTCCACCACATCCCAAAGATTTCATGTTGTTTACGCCAAATTCTGACCCTACCATCCGAATGTCGCAGCAGAAATCGAGACTCATCAGACCAAGCAACGTTTTTCCAATCTTCTACTGTCCAATTTCGATGAGCTTGTGCAAATTGTAGCCTCAGTTTCCTGTTCTTAGCTGAAAGGAGTGGTACCCGGTGTGGTCTTCTGCTGCTGTAGCCCATCTGCCTCAAAGTTCGACGCACTGTGCGTTCAGAGATGCTCTTAGGCCTACCTTGGTTGTAACGGGTGGCGATTTGAGTCACTGTTGCCTTTCTATCAGCTCGAACCAGTCTGCCCATTCTCCTCTGACCTCTGGAATCAACAAGGCATTTCCGCCCACAGAACTGCCGCTCACTGGATTTTTTTTCTTTTTCGGACCATTCTCTGTAAACCCTAGAGATGGTTGTGCGTGAAAATCCCAGTAGATCAGCAGTTTCTGAAATACTCAGACCAGCCCTTCTGGCACCAACAACCATGCCACGTTCAAAGGCACTCAAATCACCTTTCTTCCCCATACTGATGCTCGGTTTGAACTGCAGGAGATTGTCTTGACCATGTCTACATGCCTAAATGCACTGAGTTGCCGCCATGTGATTGGCTGATTAGAAATTAAGTGTTAACAAGAAGTTGGACAGGTGTACCTAATAAAGTGGCCAGTGGGTGTATATACATACTGTATATATGTTTTAACGAACATTTGAGCACATAAATCCATTAGATGTCGGTTTTGCAAGCATGCGAGAAAATATCGCAGTACGGATGCCATACGGATTACATACGGAGGATGCCATGCGCAAAATACGCTGCCACACCCTGCCTACGGATGACATACAGATCACTATTTTTGGAACATTTTTGCGTATTACGGCCGTAAAATACGGACCGTATTTTCATACGCTGAGTCTGACGCCGGCCTGACTGTGACTTATGTGGGAGGAGCAGACAGGAGAGAGGTAGAGTGGAGTCTGTGGACTGTACATAAATGCATGTGAGTTACCATTTGACCCAAAGAAAGATACACTATTACACTGGCTTGAGTGGCTTCCTCCTTGGTATGTGACTATGTGTGGGAGGAATGGCTCAGCAAATTGTATGTTTATCATCAGTGCATGTTTTCAGGATTTCCTTAGCATTGCACAGGGGTTGGAATCATCACCAGTGCAGGTGATTATATTATCACCTGTACAATACTAAGAAAATCCTGAAAAAGGCACTGTTGGCGGCCCTTGGGGCCTGGGGTTCCCCACACCTGCTTTAGGTGATCAATGTGTGATCACGGGAGGGCGGCACCTGGCACCCCCGATGATCAGCTATTCTCAATGTCGGCCAGAGTTGCTGAGTTATGAAGGTGCTCCATCTTCTATGTAGTGACTGCGGATCGATACTGCACATCAGCTTTCCAGGGATCACACATTGATCACCTATAGTAAGGCCAGGTCATCAATGTTAGTCATGGACAATCTCTTTAAACTTGTTCTATGTGTAATACTACCTCAATTATATTTACTGTAAGGCTGGGTTCACACTGCGTTACAGCAGCCCGTTCAACACATACGCTACGGGCTGCTGTTAATGCAAAAGCCGGCATATGCACATCGCTAGCACAGGTAGAGCATCTGCTAGCTCTATCTGCGCTAGTGGTGACGGACCCGGAAACGCTGCAGCCTGCGTCTCGTGTCCGTCACTCAATGACGGCACATGGCTAGCGCACGCTCATTGTGGGCGTGCGCTAGCGATGCGTCCGACATAGGGGATAATGGCGGCGTTAGGCGGTAATTAGACGCGTTAATGCCGCGGTGTAACGTAGTCCGTCTAACGGACTCCAAAACGTAATGTGAACCAACCCTAACTTAACTGTTAATACAGTTGGTATGTAACTAGGGTTGCATTGCTATATTCTGTTTGACTTGCTGGGATTTGTAGTGCTGTGCACCACCAGCAGCAGAAGTTGATACCATGGTATAGTAGCATTTATACACTTCTGTTCCAGGTTGTGTTGAAATAAACTGAGTTTACTATTCCGTATGCTTTGCTCACATATTTTGGTGTGTGAACAGTGTGTGTGCGTGTGTTTGTACAGTGTATGTGTATATAGTGTATGTGTGTGTACAGTGTGTGCGTGTTTGTACAGTGTATGTGTATATAGTGTATGTGTGTGTACAGTGTGTGCGTGTGTTTGTACAGTGTATATAGTGTATGTGTGTGTATACAGTGTGTGCGTGTGTTTGTACAGTGTATGTGTATATAGTGTATGTGTGTATACAGTGTGTGCGTGTGTTTGTACAGTGTATATAGTGTGTGTGTAGTGTGTATACAGTGTGCGTGTTAGCACAGTGCTTGCAGCATGCCTTTATTTTTACAAATTACAATCTGATACAGCACTTACTAATTCAGAAAGGACGTGTACAAAAAGCGGCACATATTACACAGTAATACAGGTTAGGACTACAACCGAGTAGCACGGGCCCTGTTCACAAGAGCCAACAATCTGAGGAAACAGCAATGCTAAAAAACAGTCTGCACTGCTTCACTAGATACTTATTCAAGTGCAAATGTATCATGAGGCTGTGACTTTACAGGCAAAGAGCGGGAACGATGACAGTGTAAAATCTATTTTTATTTAAAAAAAGAGCCGGTTCACCAAAAAGAGCCGGACTGCCCATCACTACACTGTAAACCCCTCCTGACCCCACACAGAAACTTCCCCTCATCCAGCACCATGACAACCAGCACAGCAGAGTCCTGCATACACTGAGGCCCCTGATCATGTGACCCCTGACTCCTCCCCCCTGTGACCTCATCACAGGTCCTGTGCGGCTCTGCTGGTAGAGGCTCCACACCAGAACTGTAGCAGGTAAAGACCCCAATAGCCACAGGTGTCCCTTCTAATTGGGGGAAGCTATCACCTCTAATAATCCTCGGACAGTTCTGACAAACCCAGAAAAGTGCCCCTTTATGGAGGTGACAGAAAGTCTGTTTAGTCCCTTTAGCTCCATAGTATCAGCTCTAATCCAATGGTGAGAGAGCGATTTACCCTGAAGAGTCACAGATTGTGGGGTTGCTATAAAATGTTATATTTAGGGGGTTTTGTGTTATAAGGGTATGTGCACACGTCGCGGATATCCTGCGGATCTGCAGCGTTTTTTTGCGGTGCAGAAATGCAGTGATTTACAGTGCAATTTAAATCAATCGTAAAAAAAACCCGCTGTGCTAATGGTGCAGAAAATTCAGTGTGGAAACGCTGCGGATTAAAAGAAGTAGCATGTCACTTCTTTTTTGCGGATCTGCAGCGTTTTTGTACCCATTCCATTATAGAAATCCACAGGGGTAAAAAACACAGTAAATCTGCAGCAAATCCACACAAAAACTGCGTCAAATCCACGCCTGCGTTTTCTGCCAAGAGATGCAGAATCCGCACCAGAAATTCCAAAGCCTAATCTGCAACGTGTGCTCATAGCCTAAGAATCACAATGGTTTTGTTCCTTTTCCGCTGATAGATACAAACGACCCAACTATGAAAGACGGAAACCAAGGAAACATGTATTACTCTCATAGTACGGGGTCCCTGTGTCCCCCAATGAGCGTCTCGGAGAAAAGGATTTTACGGTGAGTAACACAAAAATCCCTATTTCTCCTTCGCATCATTGGGGGCACAGGACTGTGGGACGTCCTAAGCCAGTCCCTGGGTGGGGAATTAACTCACCGGTATAACATCCAGGCATCTGCCGGCTATAAGTGCGCTACCGCTGCCTGAAGAATCCTTCTACCCACACTTGCATCTGCCGAAGTCTGAGTGTGGATATTGTAGTGTTTGGAAAAGGTATTCAAACCAGGGTGGATAAAAATCAATGTTTTTTTAAAAAAATCAAAAAAATCGGATTTTTTTGATTTAAATCGGATTTTTTTGATTTAAATCGGATTTTTTTCAATAAACTGCTTTTTGAGGAAAATATTTTACCATCCAAAGGTTCTTCCATCATGAGATAAAGCTGAGTTGTTTAACTCAGTAGAATAAAGGCTGTATATGTGTAACATTCACAATGCCATGCTCTTCCAGAGGTTTCTGTAGGATGCTGACTATCCAACAAGTTTGGGCATGTCAACTGAATGGAAAAAGAAACTAAACCAAAAGTGAAACCAAGCTAGAAGTGTGGAATTAAAGGGGCAGTATGAACAAAATGTGGAGGCTATTAATAGTTTATACAATTAAGACATGCTGCTTTTAAACACCTACCTATTGCCATATAGTAAAACAAAAAAGATTTTTACTTACTTTGGGGTCCCCCCCTCACCCTGGCGTTAGATCGTTGCCCCTAGTTTCGTCCGTGTAACTATGGGCGCACATGCGCACTGCTCTCACTTCTCATTTTAATCGTGATTTATATTAAAAAAAACCTTTTGATTTAAATCAGTGATTTAAATCATGATTAAAATCATGATTTAAATCGATCCGATTTAAATAGAAAAAAATCTTTTGATTTAAATCGTGATTTAAATCATGATTTAAATCGGCGTGATTTAAATCAATCCACCCTGATTCAAACTAGACCAGGTTACAGCCTTGCAAATCTGTTCTGCTGAAGCCTGGTGCCGAAGCGCCCAAGAAGCCCCCACTGACCGAGTGGAATGTGCTTTGATTCCAGCCGGAACGACTACGCCCTTGATGTGGTAGGCCTCCTGACTAGCCGATCGTATCCACCTGGCCAAGGTTGATCTCGAGGCCGCAAGTCCCTTCCTACGACCCTCAGGGATGACAAGCAGCGCATCCGTCTGCTGAAAAGGTGCTGTCCTTGAAACGTACCTTCTTAGCGCTCTCACTAGGTCTAACGTATGGAGAGCTTTTTCCACACGGTGCGTTGGCCCCGGACAAAAAGAAGTCAAGACCATGTCCTCGTTAATTTGGAACGAGGAAACCACCTTTGGTAAAAAAGAGGGTGCTGGTCTGAGCACCACCTTATCTTGATTGAACCGTAGAAAAGGAGCCCGGCAGGATAGGGCAGCCAGCTCCGATACCCGTCTAATTGAAGTAACGGCCACCAAGAATACAACTTTCCAGGAAAGGTAAGTTAAAGAGACGTCCTGAAGGGGTTTGAAAGGAACTTCCTGCAAGGCACTTAAGACCAGATTAAAGGTACCGTCACACATAACGATTTCATTAATGATATCGTTGCTTTTTGTGACGTAGCAACGATATCGTTAACAAAATCGTTATGCGTGACAGCGACCAACGATCAGGCCCCTGCTGGGAGATCGTTGGTCGCTGCGAATGATCAGGACTTTTTTTGGTCGCTGATCACCCGCTGTCATCGCTGCATCGGCGTGTCTGACACCGATCCAGCGATGTCTTCACTGGTAACCAGGGTAAATATCGGGTTACTAAGCGCAGGGCCGCGCTTAGTAACCCGATGTTTACCCTGGTTACCATTGTAAATGTAAAAAAAAACACTGCATACTTACATTCCGGTGTATGTCACGTCCCTCGCCGTAAGCTTCCCGCACTGACTGTGAGCGCCGGCCGTAAAGTAAAAGCAGAGCACAGCGGTGACGTCACCTGTGCTGTGCTTTACGGCCGGCGCTCACAGTCAGTGCGGGAAGCTGATGGCGAGGGACGTGACAGACACCGGAATGTAAGTATGTAGTGGTTTTTTTTTTACATTTACAATGGTAACCAGGGTAAACATCGGGTTACTAAGCGCGGCCCTGCGCTTAGTAACCCGATGTTTACCCTGGTTACCCGGGGACTTCGACATCGTTGGTCGCTGGAGAGCTGTCTGTGTGACAGCTCTCCAGCGACCACACAACGACTTACCAACGATCACGGCCAGGTCGTATCGCTGGTCGTGAACGTTGGTAAATCGTTAAGTGTAACGGTACCTTAAGGTCCCAAGCATCCAGGGGGGCTCTGTAAGGCGGAACGTTGTGAGCTACTCCCTGTAGGAAAGTCTTCACCTGTAGATTAATAGCGATCCTGCGCTGAAAAAGTACTGACAAGGCTGATATCTGTCTTCTAAGTGTACTCAGTGCAAGCCCTGAATCCAGGCCGGTTTGGAGAAATGCAAGAATGTTTGGAATGGAGAAATGGGGGGAGCCCAAGCCTTCTGCACCATGAAAGGAAAACTTTCCAGGTGTGATGATAACTAAGTGCAGAGACGGATTTCCGGGCGCTAATCATGGTAGCGGCTACCTCTTGGGGAAAACCCGGGCTGTGTTAGAATCCAAGATTCAATGGCCAGGCCGTTAAACACAGGGCCCCTAAGTTCTGGTAGTAGATCGGGCCCTGCGAAAGTAGATCCTGGCAGTCCGGAAGCCGCCACGGAGCTCCTGTGAGCAGCTGCACTAGGTCTGCGTACCATGACCGACGAGGCCAATCTGGGGCAACCAGGATAGCTGGAACTCCTTCACACACTAAGGCTACTTTCACACTAGCGTTGTACTCGGCCCGTCGCAGAGCGTCGGGCCGACATACTGACGCTAGCGTTGTATACTCCGCACAACGGGGGCAGCGGATGCATTTTTCCAGCGCATCCGCCGCCCCATTGTGAGGTGCGGGGAGGTGGGGGCGGAGTTCCGGCAGCGCATGCGCGGTCGGAAATGGTGGTCCGTCGACAGCAAAAAACGTTACAGGTAACGTTTTTTGCAGCCGACGGTCCGCCACAACACGGCGCAACCGTGCAACAGAAATCAGACCCTGAATATACTAGAAGAGAGAATTTTCTACAGACGTCCATAGAAAAATTTCAGAATAGGCTTAAAGAAAGAAAACATTTACAGTTTATCAGGGATCTGAACGAATTTAGGGACAATAAGGCCTATGACTATCAGCCCCAAAAAACTGTGGACGTCTCTTCCTCTGATATAGAGACTTCGGACACAGAAAGGTCCGAACAGGGTTCTGCCTCATTTCACAAATGGCGGTCAACCAAGAACCAATACAGACAGAAGGGCAGAGGGGGAAGGGGAAGGGGAACAAGGGGACCCCCAGGTGCTTTTGGATCTGTACCCCAGGCGCCTTCATCATCGTCCTTTGCAGCATCGTCTTTTTTAGACAACAGACCACTAGCAAAGTACGATCTGAGGAAGAGGCCCCAATAGCACAGGGACAGATTATTAATCTTACCCCATATGCATTTTCACGGGAAGAGTATGCGGTGTTGCAGAGGGGTTTAAACTTTGTCCCCACAAATGTATATAACTGCTTCAATTGGGTTAAAGACATTAATCTTTTTGGTCGTAACCTTAAATGGAAACTCTTTTTCCAGAAAAATGATTTGGAGAAGTGTAGGGAATTGGGTCTCAGCGAGGAAGATCTTGAAGGATACAATGCCTTGTTGGGTCTCTTGCACGAGAATGAGAGAGGGAGGGGGGAAGGACCCTTTACATCCCTGAGAAATAGGAGTAAAAAAATGCCACCAATTGGAGATATCACTAGTGTTGACATTTTTGTTAAGCTGGTTGAGGCAGACCTATGTAAGATCTCTATGAACCATCAAAATAGTGATCACAATCTGCCAATGAATGAGTCTTTGGCCTTGAAGAGGTTGGAAAAAAATACCAACCTGATCTTCAAATCGTCTGATAAAGGCGGGAATCTTGTTATCCTAGACCACCCTAGGTATCTTCAGATGTGTGGCTTGCTTTTGAATGACCATCAAACTTATGAGGTCCTATTGGGGGACCCCACAAAAAGCTATTCTGAGGAGCTCAGGGTTGTATTGGACAGAGCTATAGAAAGAAGACTCATTTCAAAAAATGAGTATTCCTTCCTCATACCTACCTCTCCTACCGTGCCAACTTTTTACGCCTTACCCAAGGTGCACAAGGGCTTGGACCCGCTAAAAGGCCGCCCGATTGTGGCAGGGATCAACTCTATATCCCAGAATATTGGCATTTATATAGACAAGATCCTGAGGCCCTTTGTTCTATCTCTTCCCTCATATGTGAGGGACACATTGCACTTGCTGGGTATGTTGGAGGATGTTGCTGTAGAACCCCATGTTATACTAGCCTCCATTGACGTAGAGGCGCTGTACAGCAGCATCCCTCATGACATTGGGATGAAGGCGGTTGACCACTTTTTGAAGACACGAGCAATTGAATGTGTGGAACACAATGATTTTGTCAAGCGGCTCCTCCTTTTTACCCTTACCCGGAATTTTTTTATCTTTAATGGGAAGTACTTCCACCAGCTCAGGGGCACAGCTATGGGGAGCCCCTGTGCCCCCACCTACGCTAATCTGTTCCTGGGCTGGTGGGAGGAAACCTTTATCTTTCCGGGGGAGGAGAAGTGGTGGCAGCCCCATATCGGCCTCTGGGCCAGATACATTGATGACATTTTTGTTCTCTGGTCTGGCCCAGGGGCGGAGTTTGAGAGATTTGTGAGGGAGATAAATATTAATGATATTGGAATGAGGTTTACATCCGAATACCAGGAACATACCATCGCCTTCTTAGACCTCACAATCTCAAAAAATAGCAATGGAGGTATTAGTACAAGCACTTATCGCAAACCGACTGCAACGAACAGCTTGTTGCAGTGGCATAGCCATCACCCCACCCCTCTCAAACGGGGCATACCCAAAGGGCAGTTTCTGCGTATTCGTAGAAACTGCTCTGAGGTGGATACATTCAAACACCAAGCTGGTGATTTGCATCGTAGATTCAGGGAGAGAGGTTATCCCTCTGAAGTCCTCATTAAATCATACAGGGAAGCACTTGGAAGTGACAGACCATCTCTTCTGATGAATCAGGAAAGATCTAGGGATGCACCGGATTTGGTCAGACTTATAGGAACTTTTGACAATCAGTCTGACCGGATTTTTCAGATCATCAGGAGGCACTGGGGTGTGTTACAAGCAGATCCGAACCTCAAGGAGTTTATCACCCCTGTACCTAGTATCACTTACAGAAGGGGGAGATCAATTGGGGATCGTCTGGTACACAGCCTGTATCAAAAACCACAGGGACCAGGTACCTGGCTTGGGAGGAGACCGCTTGGCTTTTTCAGATGTGGCAACTGTTCGAAGTGCAAATATGTCAGACAGACTAAGCAATTCACAAGTGCGGCGAATGGTAGATGCTTTGACATTAGGGATTTTGGCAACTGCAAATCGACAGGAGTAGTCTATATGATTACCTGCCCCTGTCCCCTTGACTATATTGGTAAAACCAAAAGGGAGTTGAGAATAAGATTTGGGGAACATCTCGGGGACATAAGACATAATAGAGATACCCCGGTTGCCCGACACTTTAATCAGGTACATGGGGGTACCCTGGCGGGCATCACTTTCTGCATGATCGACTTGTTAAGACCAAGGATACGAGGAGGTAATTTTGATCAAGCCCTCCTAAAACGAGAAACGGAATGGATTTTTCGCATGCAATCTATGTCGCCAAAAGGATTGAACGAATCCCTTACATATACGTGTTTCCTGTAACTTTAGCATACCTCTCCGTTCCATATGTATTATTAGACTGTGTTTGTTTCTGTCCCATTTTTTTATGTGTAATGGTTTACCTGATTGTGGGACCGCCATGCCAAATTCTACAGCCTATTCGTAGGGGTCAATTGTGACTCTGTATCAATTTAGTTTTCTCCCTGTGATCATTACTGTACGCACACTCTCAGTACCGTTTGTGGGATATATGTATTTGTATTAAGAAGAAAAAGTTTACATTTATTTTACTTTCTACTATCTTTACATTGTTTTCACCTATTATCATGGACTGTTGAAATTTGCCCCGCTGGGTAGTGACTTTGTGCTTATCATTATTCACTATCTTGCTGTAGTGCAGTAGCGCTGATCATTTTGCCAGCAGACAGCCTGTTAGGGCGCCTGCGCTGTCATAGCCTGGACCACATGCAGTGTGACGTTTTTATCACACCAAAGATGGCGGCGCCCAGCAGGTAGAATGCGCACTAAAGCACTTTGGCCTCTTGCACTTTAGCTTACATGCGCCGCCTCCTGGCTGTGTACAGGGTTCTGGCGCATGCGCAGTTTGGCGCTGAAGACCTATCATGGCGGCGTCCAATACACCATGCGGTGTGAAACGGCCTGGGGGGATTTGTGCCTGCTATGGTATGTTATCTATTTTATTAATAATTAATGTGTCTCTTCGGGGGGAGGGGAGCCTCTGAGTGATATTGACGCATGACCATGTATCTTTTCATTGGCACACACTAATGGATTATGTGAGTGCATTGCTACGTCCGGTGGTATCCGGAAAAAGCGAGGGAGGAGGGACTCTTAACCATCCCGCTAATTGTTTAGCAGGTGCTACATTTTGATATATAAATCCCCTCCCTTGTGATCTAACCAGGTCTGTCCTGACACTAGGGCACCTGTATCACTGACCTCCGGTTCATCACATCCGCTCTCTGCCCCCTGAGGAACCGTATGACGGGGAAACGCGTCGGGGCGAATCATGGACAGCTAAGTGTTTTCGTGTGGGGGACAATACCCCTTGTTACTGGCTGCCTCTGAAATCATTTATTAGTCCACTGCACTGTGTGTAAACATAGATACTTACCCCTGGCTATTTCTGTTGTATGGGTAATGGAAAATGGTCTCACGTGTACCACAGTATTGAGACATGATCTGATTTAACCCAATGCTGACAGGGGAGTGCTGTTATGCACAGGCTTAAATTTGGACCGAACCAGGTCATTTGGCATTTATGTCTTTCCTGCTTATTTTCTACCTTCTATGCACATAGCTCTTTATGTGTTTAGGCTGTGCAATAGAACTGACATATTTATTTAAAGATAAAAATAGTATTTATTCATGAGTGTAATGTCTTACATGTTTTAAGTATATGTCCATGGTAGTGTCATTGTCCCAAATTCTGGGCTTTGTTAAGGAAAGTCTATAATACTGGTGTGCACCTTAATTTAGCTCTCCTACGCTTTCTTCATTTCTGCCAATTGCTCCATGTTTTCCCTCCTTTAGCCGGCCAGGTCCTTAATAGGGCCAGTAGGTATCAGCCGTCGCGGAGTGGGGGCGCCAAATTATCTATCAGGGTGCCAACCTCCACTGTTAGGTAGGGATAGTAGGGGAGCGTAGTGTCATTGGTTGAGGGCAGGTGCACCTAGTAGATCTGTATATTATCATTTTCTTTTTCTCGTTCTCACTGGGAAGTGGTATTTTTAATATAACATTAATAAAAATTTAAAAATCTTTTTAAAGGGATAATATGTTACACTAGTTTTGAATTTCCTTTCAACAATCCTGTTCTCATGTGTTTGTTGCAAATTTCTTTGGCATGGCAGGGTTTCTTTCGGGTCCCATTGATACTGGTGTGTGGGCACAGGATGCAAATATAGTCTTCTCTATCAGTGATGCTCCCCTTCAAAATACAGATAATCCCTCCCTTCAGAATCTTTTTAAGGACATCTATCTGTGTTATAAGGACAATATAAAATCGTGGTGGGAGATTAAGGGGTTGGAAAATTATATTAAGAACAAGATCGTACCTAAAGGACTACGTATCTCGATCAGACCTTCCCCTCGGACCGCCAGTCCAGCGTTGTTGGCAGCCTGGACAAAAGAGTCTATTGACTCCTCTATTCGGTTCATGCAGCTTTTGCTTGGAGAGGAAAATAGACTCTTTGAGGAATCAAGTAAAAAACTTAATTCTTTGATTGAACAGGCCCAAAAACAGAAATCAGACCCTGAATATACTAGAAGAGAGAATTTTCTACAGACGTCCATAGAAAAATTTCAGAATAGGCTTAAAGAAAGAAAACATTTACAGTTTATCAGGGATCTGAACGAATTTAGGGACAATAAGGCCTATGACTATCAGCCCCAAAAAACTGTGGACGTCTCTTCCTCTGATATAGAGACTTCGGACACAGAAAGGTCCGAACAGGGTTCTGCCTCATTTCACAAATGGCGGTCAACCAAGAACCAATACAGACAGAAGGGCAGAGGGGGAAGGGGAAGGGGAACAAGGGGACCCCCAGGTGCTTTTGGATCTGTACCCCAGGCGCCTTCATCATCGTCCTTTGCAGCATCGTCTTTTTTAGACAACAGACCACTAGCAAAGTACGATCTGAGGAAGAGGCCCCAATAGCACAGGGACAGATTATTAATCTTACCCCATATGCATTTTCACGGGAAGAGTATGCGGTGTTGCAGAGGGGTTTAAACTTTGTCCCCACAAATGTATATAACTGCTTCAATTGGGTTAAAGACATTAATCTTTTTGGTCGTAACCTTAAATGGAAACTCTTTTTCCAGAAAAATGATTTGGAGAAGTGTAGGGAATTGGGTCTCAGCGAGGAAGATCTTGAAGGATACAATGCCTTGTTGGGTCTCTTGCACGAGAATGAGAGAGGGAGGGGGGAAGGACCCTTTACATCCCTGAGAAATAGGAGTAAAAAAATGCCACCAATTGGAGATATCACTAGTGTTGACATTTTTGTTAAGCTGGTTGAGGCAGACCTATGTAAGATCTCTATGAACCATCAAAATAGTGATCACAATCTGCCAATGAATGAGTCTTTGGCCTTGAAGAGGTTGGAAAAAAATACCAACCTGATCTTCAAATCGTCTGATAAAGGCGGGAATCTTGTTATCCTAGACCACCCTAGGTATCTTCAGATGTGTGGCTTGCTTTTGAATGACCATCAAACTTATGAGGTCCTATTGGGGGACCCCACAAAAAGCTATTCTGAGGAGCTCAGGGTTGTATTGGACAGAGCTATAGAAAGAAGACTCATTTCAAAAAATGAGTATTCCTTCCTCATACCTACCTCTCCTACCGTGCCAACTTTTTACGCCTTACCCAAGGTGCACAAGGGCTTGGACCCGCTAAAAGGCCGCCCGATTGTGGCAGGGATCAACTCTATATCCCAGAATATTGGCATTTATATAGACAAGATCCTGAGGCCCTTTGTTCTATCTCTTCCCTCATATGTGAGGGACACATTGCACTTGCTGGGTATGTTGGAGGATGTTGCTGTAGAACCCCATGTTATACTAGCCTCCATTGACGTAGAGGCGCTGTACAGCAGCATCCCTCATGACATTGGGATGAAGGCGGTTGACCACTTTTTGAAGACACGAGCAATTGAATGTGTGGAACACAATGATTTTGTCAAGCGGCTCCTCCTTTTTACCCTTACCCGGAATTTTTTTATCTTTAATGGGAAGTACTTCCACCAGCTCAGGGGCACAGCTATGGGGAGCCCCTGTGCCCCCACCTACGCTAATCTGTTCCTGGGCTGGTGGGAGGAAACCTTTATCTTTCCGGGGGAGGAGAAGTGGTGGCAGCCCCATATCGGCCTCTGGGCCAGATACATTGATGACATTTTTGTTCTCTGGTCTGGCCCAGGGGCGGAGTTTGAGAGATTTGTGAGGGAGATAAATATTAATGATATTGGAATGAGGTTTACATCCGAATACCAGGAACATACCATCGCCTTCTTAGACCTCACAATCTCAAAAAATAGCAATGGAGGTATTAGTACAAGCACTTATCGCAAACCGACTGCAACGAACAGCTTGTTGCAGTGGCATAGCCATCACCCCACCCCTCTCAAACGGGGCATACCCAAAGGGCAGTTTCTGCGTATTCGTAGAAACTGCTCTGAGGTGGATACATTCAAACACCAAGCTGGTGATTTGCATCGTAGATTCAGGGAGAGAGGTTATCCCTCTGAAGTCCTCATTAAATCATACAGGGAAGCACTTGGAAGTGACAGACCATCTCTTCTGATGAATCAGGAAAGATCTAGGGATGCACCGGATTTGGTCAGACTTATAGGAACTTTTGACAATCAGTCTGACCGGATTTTTCAGATCATCAGGAGGCACTGGGGTGTGTTACAAGCAGATCCGAACCTCAAGGAGTTTATCACCCCTGTACCTAGTATCACTTACAGAAGGGGGAGATCAATTGGGGATCGTCTGGTACACAGCCTGTATCAAAAACCACAGGGACCAGGTACCTGGCTTGGGAGGAGACCGCTTGGCTTTTTCAGATGTGGCAACTGTTCGAAGTGCAAATATGTCAGACAGACTAAGCAATTCACAAGTGCGGCGAATGGTAGATGCTTTGACATTAGGGATTTTGGCAACTGCAAATCGACAGGAGTAGTCTATATGATTACCTGCCCCTGTCCCCTTGACTATATTGGTAAAACCAAAAGGGAGTTGAGAATAAGATTTGGGGAACATCTCGGGGACATAAGACATAATAGAGATACCCCGGTTGCCCGACACTTTAATCAGGTACATGGGGGTACCCTGGCGGGCATCACTTTCTGCATGATCGACTTGTTAAGACCAAGGATACGAGGAGGTAATTTTGATCAAGCCCTCCTAAAACGAGAAACGGAATGGATTTTTCGCATGCAATCTATGTCGCCAAAAGGATTGAACGAATCCCTTACATATACGTGTTTCCTGTAACTTTAGCATACCTCTCCGTTCCATATGTATTATTAGACTGTGTTTGTTTCTGTCCCATTTTTTTATGTGTAATGGTTTACCTGATTGTGGGACCGCCATGCCAAATTCTACAGCCTATTCGTAGGGGTCAATTGTGACTCTGTATCAATTTAGTTTTCTCCCTGTGATCATTACTGTACGCACACTCTCAGTACCGTTTGTGGGATATATGTATTTGTATTAAGAAGAAAAAGTTTACATTTATTTTACTTTCTACTATCTTTACATTGTTTTCACCTATTATCATGGACTGTTGAAATTTGCCCCGCTGGGTAGTGACTTTGTGCTTATCATTATTCACTATCTTGCTGTAGTGCAGTAGCGCTGATCATTTTGCCAGCAGACAGCCTGTTAGGGCGCCTGCGCTGTCATAGCCTGGACCACATGCAGTGTGACGTTTTTATCACACCAAAGATGGCGGCGCCCAGCAGGTAGAATGCGCACTAAAGCACTTTGGCCTCTTGCACTTTAGCTTACATGCGCCGCCTCCTGGCTGTGTACAGGGTTCTGGCGCATGCGCAGTTTGGCGCTGAAGACCTATCATGGCGGCGTCCAATACACCATGCGGTGTGAAACGGCCTGGGGGGATTTGTGCCTGCTATGGTATGTTATCTATTTTATTAATAATTAATGTGTCTCTTCGGGGGGAGGGGAGCCTCTGAGTGATATTGACGCATGACCATGTATCTTTTCATTGGCACACACTAATGGATTATGTGAGTGCATTGCTACGTCCGGTGGTATCCGGAAAAAGCGAGGGAGGAGGGACTCTTAACCATCCCGCTAATTGTTTAGCAGGTGCTACATTTTGATATATAAATCCCCTCCCTTGTGATCTAACCAGGTCTGTCCTGACACTAGGGCACCTGTATCACTGACCTCCGGTTCATCACATCCGCTCTCTGCCCCCTGAGGAACCGTATGACGGGGAAACGCGTCGGGGCGAATCGTGGACAGCTAAGTGTTTTCGTGTGGGGGACAATACCCCTTGTTACTGGCTGCCTCTGAAATCATTTATTAGTCCACTGCACTGTGTGTAAACATAGATACTTACCCCTGGCTATTTCTGTTGTATGGGTAATGGAAAATGGTCTCACGTGTACCACAGTATTGAGACATGATCTGATTTAACCCAATGCTGACAGGGGAGTGCTGTTATGCACAGGCTTAAATTTGGACCGAACCAGGTCATTTGGCATTTATGTCTTTCCTGCTTATTTTCTACCTTCTATGCACATAGCTCTTTATGTGTTTAGGCTGTGCAATAGAACTGACATATTTATTTAAAGATAAAAATAGTATTTATTCATGAGTGTAATGTCTTACATGTTTTAAGTATATGTCCATGGTAGTGTCATTGTCCCAAATTCTGGGCTTTGTTAAGGAAAGTCTATAATACTGGTGTGCACCTTAATTTAGCTCTCCTACGCTTTCTTCATTTCTGCCAATTGCTCCATGTTTTCCCTCCTTTAGCCGGCCAGGTCCTTAATAGGGCCAGTAGGTATCAGCCGTCGCGGAGTGGGGGCGCCAAATTATCTATCAGGGTGCCAACCTCCACTGTTAGGTAGGGATAGTAGGGGAGCGTAGTGTCATTGGTTGAGGGCAGGTGCACCTAGTAGATCTGTATATTATCATTTTCTTTTTCTCGTTCTCACTGGGAAGTGGTATTTTTAATATAACATTAATAAAAATTTAAAAATCTTTTTAAAGGGATAATATGTTACACCAGCCAGCTCCGATACCCGTCTAATTGAAGTAACGGCCACCAAGAATACAACTTTCCAGGAAAGGTAAGTTAAAGAGACGTCCTGAAGGGGTTTGAAAGGAACTTCCTGCAAGGCACTTAAGACCAGATTAAAGGTACCGTCACACATAACGATTTCATTAATGATATCGTTGCTTTTTGTGACGTAGCAACGATATCGTTAACAAAATCGTTATGCGTGACAGCGACCAACGATCAGGCCCCTGCTGGGAGATCGTTGGTCGCTGCGAATGATCAGGACTTTTTTTGGTCGCTGATCACCCGCTGTCATCGCTGCATCGGCGTGTCTGACACCGATCCAGCGATGTCTTCACTGGTAACCAGGGTAAATATCGGGTTACTAAGCGCAGGGCCGCGCTTAGTAACCCGATGTTTACCCTGGTTACCATTGTAAATGTAAAAAAAAACACTGCATACTTACATTCCGGTGTATGTCACGTCCCTCGCCGTAAGCTTCCCGCACTGACTGTGAGCGCCGGCCGTAAAGTAAAAGCAGAGCACAGCGGTGACGTCACCTGTGCTGTGCTTTACGGCCGGCGCTCACAGTCAGTGCGGGAAGCTGATGGCGAGGGACGTGACAGACACCGGAATGTAAGTATGTAGTGGTTTTTTTTTTACATTTACAATGGTAACCAGGGTAAACATCGGGTTACTAAGCGCGGCCCTGCGCTTAGTAACCCGATGTTTACCCTGGTTACCCGGGGACTTCGACATCGTTGGTCGCTGGAGAGCTGTCTGTGTGACAGCTCTCCAGCGACCACACAACGACTTACCAACGATCACGGCCAGGTCGTATCGCTGGTCGTGAACGTTGGTAAATCGTTAAGTGTAACGGTACCTTAAGGTCCCAAGCATCCAGGGGGGCTCTGTAAGGCGGAACGTTGTGAGCTACTCCCTGTAGGAAAGTCTTCACCTGTAGATTAATAGCGATCCTGCGCTGAAAAAGTACTGACAAGGCTGATATCTGTCTTCTAAGTGTACTCAGTGCAAGCCCTGAATCCAGGCCGGTTTGGAGAAATGCAAGAATGTTTGGAATGGAGAAATGGGGGGAGCCCAAGCCTTCTGCACCATGAAAGGAAAACTTTCCAGGTGTGATGATAACTAAGTGCAGAGACGGATTTCCGGGCGCTAATCATGGTAGCGGCTACCTCTTGGGGAAAACCCGGGCTGTGTTAGAATCCAAGATTCAATGGCCAGGCCGTTAAACACAGGGCCCCTAAGTTCTGGTAGTAGATCGGGCCCTGCGAAAGTAGATCCTGGCAGTCCGGAAGCCGCCACGGAGCTCCTGTGAGCAGCTGCACTAGGTCTGCGTACCATGACCGACGAGGCCAATCTGGGGCAACCAGGATAGCTGGAACTCCTTCACACACTAAGGCTACTTTCACACTAGCGTTGTACTCGGCCCGTCGCAGAGCGTCGGGCCGACATACTGACGCTAGCGTTGTATACTCCGCACAACGGGGGCAGCGGATGCATTTTTCCAGCGCATCCGCCGCCCCATTGTGAGGTGCGGGGAGGTGGGGGCGGAGTTCCGGCAGCGCATGCGCGGTCGGAAATGGTGGTCCGTCGACAGCAAAAAACGTTACAGGTAACGTTTTTTGCAGCCGACGGTCCGCCACAACACGGCGCAACCGTGCAACAGAAATCAGACCCTGAATATACTAGAAGAGAGAATTTTCTACAGACGTCCATAGAAAAATTTCAGAATAGGCTTAAAGAAAGAAAACATTTACAGTTTATCAGGGATCTGAACGAATTTAGGGACAATAAGGCCTATGACTATCAGCCCCAAAAAACTGTGGACGTCTCTTCCTCTGATATAGAGACTTCGGACACAGAAAGGTCCGAACAGGGTTCTGCCTCATTTCACAAATGGCGGTCAACCAAGAACCAATACAGACAGAAGGGCAGAGGGGGAAGGGGAAGGGGAACAAGGGGACCCCCAGGTGCTTTTGGATCTGTACCCCAGGCGCCTTCATCATCGTCCTTTGCAGCATCGTCTTTTTTAGACAACAGACCACTAGCAAAGTACGATCTGAGGAAGAGGCCCCAATAGCACAGGGACAGATTATTAATCTTACCCCATATGCATTTTCACGGGAAGAGTATGCGGTGTTGCAGAGGGGTTTAAACTTTGTCCCCACAAATGTATATAACTGCTTCAATTGGGTTAAAGACATTAATCTTTTTGGTCGTAACCTTAAATGGAAACTCTTTTTCCAGAAAAATGATTTGGAGAAGTGTAGGGAATTGGGTCTCAGCGAGGAAGATCTTGAAGGATACAATGCCTTGTTGGGTCTCTTGCACGAGAATGAGAGAGGGAGGGGGGAAGGACCCTTTACATCCCTGAGAAATAGGAGTAAAAAAATGCCACCAATTGGAGATATCACTAGTGTTGACATTTTTGTTAAGCTGGTTGAGGCAGACCTATGTAAGATCTCTATGAACCATCAAAATAGTGATCACAATCTGCCAATGAATGAGTCTTTGGCCTTGAAGAGGTTGGAAAAAAATACCAACCTGATCTTCAAATCGTCTGATAAAGGCGGGAATCTTGTTATCCTAGACCACCCTAGGTATCTTCAGATGTGTGGCTTGCTTTTGAATGACCATCAAACTTATGAGGTCCTATTGGGGGACCCCACAAAAAGCTATTCTGAGGAGCTCAGGGTTGTATTGGACAGAGCTATAGAAAGAAGACTCATTTCAAAAAATGAGTATTCCTTCCTCATACCTACCTCTCCTACCGTGCCAACTTTTTACGCCTTACCCAAGGTGCACAAGGGCTTGGACCCGCTAAAAGGCCGCCCGATTGTGGCAGGGATCAACTCTATATCCCAGAATATTGGCATTTATATAGACAAGATCCTGAGGCCCTTTGTTCTATCTCTTCCCTCATATGTGAGGGACACATTGCACTTGCTGGGTATGTTGGAGGATGTTGCTGTAGAACCCCATGTTATACTAGCCTCCATTGACGTAGAGGCGCTGTACAGCAGCATCCCTCATGACATTGGGATGAAGGCGGTTGACCACTTTTTGAAGACACGAGCAATTGAATGTGTGGAACACAATGATTTTGTCAAGCGGCTCCTCCTTTTTACCCTTACCCGGAATTTTTTTATCTTTAATGGGAAGTACTTCCACCAGCTCAGGGGCACAGCTATGGGGAGCCCCTGTGCCCCCACCTACGCTAATCTGTTCCTGGGCTGGTGGGAGGAAACCTTTATCTTTCCGGGGGAGGAGAAGTGGTGGCAGCCCCATATCGGCCTCTGGGCCAGATACATTGATGACATTTTTGTTCTCTGGTCTGGCCCAGGGGCGGAGTTTGAGAGATTTGTGAGGGAGATAAATATTAATGATATTGGAATGAGGTTTACATCCGAATACCAGGAACATACCATCGCCTTCTTAGACCTCACAATCTCAAAAAATAGCAATGGAGGTATTAGTACAAGCACTTATCGCAAACCGACTGCAACGAACAGCTTGTTGCAGTGGCATAGCCATCACCCCACCCCTCTCAAACGGGGCATACCCAAAGGGCAGTTTCTGCGTATTCGTAGAAACTGCTCTGAGGTGGATACATTCAAACACCAAGCTGGTGATTTGCATCGTAGATTCAGGGAGAGAGGTTATCCCTCTGAAGTCCTCATTAAATCATACAGGGAAGCACTTGGAAGTGACAGACCATCTCTTCTGATGAATCAGGAAAGATCTAGGGATGCACCGGATTTGGTCAGACTTATAGGAACTTTTGACAATCAGTCTGACCGGATTTTTCAGATCATCAGGAGGCACTGGGGTGTGTTACAAGCAGATCCGAACCTCAAGGAGTTTATCACCCCTGTACCTAGTATCACTTACAGAAGGGGGAGATCAATTGGGGATCGTCTGGTACACAGCCTGTATCAAAAACCACAGGGACCAGGTACCTGGCTTGGGAGGAGACCGCTTGGCTTTTTCAGATGTGGCAACTGTTCGAAGTGCAAATATGTCAGACAGACTAAGCAATTCACAAGTGCGGCGAATGGTAGATGCTTTGACATTAGGGATTTTGGCAACTGCAAATCGACAGGAGTAGTCTATATGATTACCTGCCCCTGTCCCCTTGACTATATTGGTAAAACCAAAAGGGAGTTGAGAATAAGATTTGGGGAACATCTCGGGGACATAAGACATAATAGAGATACCCCGGTTGCCCGACACTTTAATCAGGTACATGGGGGTACCCTGGCGGGCATCACTTTCTGCATGATCGACTTGTTAAGACCAAGGATACGAGGAGGTAATTTTGATCAAGCCCTCCTAAAACGAGAAACGGAATGGATTTTTCGCATGCAATCTATGTCGCCAAAAGGATTGAACGAATCCCTTACATATACGTGTTTCCTGTAACTTTAGCATACCTCTCCGTTCCATATGTATTATTAGACTGTGTTTGTTTCTGTCCCATTTTTTTATGTGTAATGGTTTACCTGATTGTGGGACCGCCATGCCAAATTCTACAGCCTATTCGTAGGGGTCAATTGTGACTCTGTATCAATTTAGTTTTCTCCCTGTGATCATTACTGTACGCACACTCTCAGTACCGTTTGTGGGATATATGTATTTGTATTAAGAAGAAAAAGTTTACATTTATTTTACTTTCTACTATCTTTACATTGTTTTCACCTATTATCATGGACTGTTGAAATTTGCCCCGCTGGGTAGTGACTTTGTGCTTATCATTATTCACTATCTTGCTGTAGTGCAGTAGCGCTGATCATTTTGCCAGCAGACAGCCTGTTAGGGCGCCTGCGCTGTCATAGCCTGGACCACATGCAGTGTGACGTTTTTATCACACCAAAGATGGCGGCGCCCAGCAGGTAGAATGCGCACTAAAGCACTTTGGCCTCTTGCACTTTAGCTTACATGCGCCGCCTCCTGGCTGTGTACAGGGTTCTGGCGCATGCGCAGTTTGGCGCTGAAGACCTATCATGGCGGCGTCCAATACACCATGCGGTGTGAAACGGCCTGGGGGGATTTGTGCCTGCTATGGTATGTTATCTATTTTATTAATAATTAATGTGTCTCTTCGGGGGGAGGGGAGCCTCTGAGTGATATTGACGCATGACCATGTATCTTTTCATTGGCACACACTAATGGATTATGTGAGTGCATTGCTACGTCCGGTGGTATCCGGAAAAAGCGAGGGAGGAGGGACTCTTAACCATCCCGCTAATTGTTTAGCAGGTGCTACATTTTGATATATAAATCCCCTCCCTTGTGATCTAACCAGGTCTGTCCTGACACTAGGGCACCTGTATCACTGACCTCCGGTTCATCACATCCGCTCTCTGCCCCCTGAGGAACCGTATGACGGGGAAACGCGTCGGGGCGAATCGTGGACAGCTAAGTGTTTTCGTGTGGGGGACAATACCCCTTGTTACTGGCTGCCTCTGAAATCATTTATTAGTCCACTGCACTGTGTGTAAACATAGATACTTACCCCTGGCTATTTCTGTTGTATGGGTAATGGAAAATGGTCTCACGTGTACCACAGTATTGAGACATGATCTGATTTAACCCAATGCTGACAGGGGAGTGCTGTTATGCACAGGCTTAAATTTGGACCGAACCAGGTCATTTGGCATTTATGTCTTTCCTGCTTATTTTCTACCTTCTATGCACATAGCTCTTTATGTGTTTAGGCTGTGCAATAGAACTGACATATTTATTTAAAGATAAAAATAGTATTTATTCATGAGTGTAATGTCTTACATGTTTTAAGTATATGTCCATGGTAGTGTCATTGTCCCAAATTCTGGGCTTTGTTAAGGAAAGTCTATAATACTGGTGTGCAGTAGCTCTCCTACGCTTTCTTCATTTCTGCCAATTGCTCCATGTTTTCCCTCCTTTAGCCGGCCAGGTCCTTAATAGGGCCAGTAGGTATCAGCCGTCGCGGAGTGGGGGCGCCAAATTATCTATCAGGGTGCCAACCTCCACTGTTAGGTAGGGATAGTAGGGGAGCGTAGTGTCATTGGTTGAGGGCAGGTGCACCTAGTAGATCTGTATATTATCATTTTCTTTTTCTCGTTCTCACTGGGAAGTGGTATTTTTAATATAACATTAATAAAAATTTAAAAATCTTTTTAAAGGGATAATATGTTACACTAGTTTTGAATTTCCTTTCAACAATCCTGTTCTCATGTGTTTGTTGCAAATTTCTTTGGCATGGCAGGGTTTCTTTCGGGTCCCATTGATACTGGTGTGTGGGCACAGGATGCAAATATAGTCTTCTCTATCAGTGATGCTCCCCTTCAAAATACAGATAATCCCTCCCTTCAGAATCTTTTTAAGGACATCTATCTGTGTTATAAGGACAATATAAAATCGTGGTGGGAGATTAAGGGGTTGGAAAATTATATTAAGAACAAGATCGTACCTAAAGGACTACGTATCTCGATCAGACCTTCCCCTCGGACCGCCAGTCCAGCGTTGTTGGCAGCCTGGACAAAAGAGTCTATTGACTCCTCTATTCGGTTCATGCAGCTTTTGCTTGGAGAGGAAAATAGACTCTTTGAGGAATCAAGTAAAAAACTTAATTCTTTGATTGAACAGGCCCAAAAACAGAAATCAGACCCTGAATATACTAGAAGAGAGAATTTTCTACAGACGTCCATAGAAAAATTTCAGAATAGGCTTAAAGAAAGAAAACATTTACAGTTTATCAGGGATCTGAACGAATTTAGGGACAATAAGGCCTATGACTATCAGCCCCAAAAAACTGTGGACGTCTCTTCCTCTGATATAGAGACTTCGGACACAGAAAGGTCCGAACAGGGTTCTGCCTCATTTCACAAATGGCGGTCAACCAAGAACCAATACAGACAGAAGGGCAGAGGGGGAAGGGGAAGGGGAACAAGGGGACCCCCAGGTGCTTTTGGATCTGTACCCCAGGCGCCTTCATCATCGTCCTTTGCAGCATCGTCTTTTTTAGACAACAGACCACTAGCAAAGTACGATCTGAGGAAGAGGCCCCAATAGCACAGGGACAGATTATTAATCTTACCCCATATGCATTTTCACGGGAAGAGTATGCGGTGTTGCAGAGGGGTTTAAACTTTGTCCCCACAAATGTATATAACTGCTTCAATTGGGTTAAAGACATTAATCTTTTTGGTCGTAACCTTAAATGGAAACTCTTTTTCCAGAAAAATGATTTGGAGAAGTGTAGGGAATTGGGTCTCAGCGAGGAAGATCTTGAAGGATACAATGCCTTGTTGGGTCTCTTGCACGAGAATGAGAGAGGGAGGGGGGAAGGACCCTTTACATCCCTGAGAAATAGGAGTAAAAAAATGCCACCAATTGGAGATATCACTAGTGTTGACATTTTTGTTAAGCTGGTTGAGGCAGACCTATGTAAGATCTCTATGAACCATCAAAATAGTGATCACAATCTGCCAATGAATGAGTCTTTGGCCTTGAAGAGGTTGGAAAAAAATACCAACCTGATCTTCAAATCGTCTGATAAAGGCGGGAATCTTGTTATCCTAGACCACCCTAGGTATCTTCAGATGTGTGGCTTGCTTTTGAATGACCATCAAACTTATGAGGTCCTATTGGGGGACCCCACAAAAAGCTATTCTGAGGAGCTCAGGGTTGTATTGGACAGAGCTATAGAAAGAAGACTCATTTCAAAAAATGAGTATTCCTTCCTCATACCTACCTCTCCTACCGTGCCAACTTTTTACGCCTTACCCAAGGTGCACAAGGGCTTGGACCCGCTAAAAGGCCGCCCGATTGTGGCAGGGATCAACTCTATATCCCAGAATATTGGCATTTATATAGACAAGATCCTGAGGCCCTTTGTTCTATCTCTTCCCTCATATGTGAGGGACACATTGCACTTGCTGGGTATGTTGGAGGATGTTGCTGTAGAACCCCATGTTATACTAGCCTCCATTGACGTAGAGGCGCTGTACAGCAGCATCCCTCATGACATTGGGATGAAGGCGGTTGACCACTTTTTGAAGACACGAGCAATTGAATGTGTGGAACACAATGATTTTGTCAAGCGGCTCCTCCTTTTTACCCTTACCCGGAATTTTTTTATCTTTAATGGGAAGTACTTCCACCAGCTCAGGGGCACAGCTATGGGGAGCCCCTGTGCCCCCACCTACGCTAATCTGTTCCTGGGCTGGTGGGAGGAAACCTTTATCTTTCCGGGGGAGGAGAAGTGGTGGCAGCCCCATATCGGCCTCTGGGCCAGATACATTGATGACATTTTTGTTCTCTGGTCTGGCCCAGGGGCGGAGTTTGAGAGATTTGTGAGGGAGATAAATATTAATGATATTGGAATGAGGTTTACATCCGAATACCAGGAACATACCATCGCCTTCTTAGACCTCACAATCTCAAAAAATAGCAATGGAGGTATTAGTACAAGCACTTATCGCAAACCGACTGCAACGAACAGCTTGTTGCAGTGGCATAGCCATCACCCCACCCCTCTCAAACGGGGCATACCCAAAGGGCAGTTTCTGCGTATTCGTAGAAACTGCTCTGAGGTGGATACATTCAAACACCAAGCTGGTGATTTGCATCGTAGATTCAGGGAGAGAGGTTATCCCTCTGAAGTCCTCATTAAATCATACAGGGAAGCACTTGGAAGTGACAGACCATCTCTTCTGATGAATCAGGAAAGATCTAGGGATGCACCGGATTTGGTCAGACTTATAGGAACTTTTGACAATCAGTCTGACCGGATTTTTCAGATCATCAGGAGGCACTGGGGTGTGTTACAAGCAGATCCGAACCTCAAGGAGTTTATCACCCCTGTACCTAGTATCACTTACAGAAGGGGGAGATCAATTGGGGATCGTCTGGTACACAGCCTGTATCAAAAACCACAGGGACCAGGTACCTGGCTTGGGAGGAGACCGCTTGGCTTTTTCAGATGTGGCAACTGTTCGAAGTGCAAATATGTCAGACAGACTAAGCAATTCACAAGTGCGGCGAATGGTAGATGCTTTGACATTAGGGATTTTGGCAACTGCAAATCGACAGGAGTAGTCTATATGATTACCTGCCCCTGTCCCCTTGACTATATTGGTAAAACCAAAAGGGAGTTGAGAATAAGATTTGGGGAACATCTCGGGGACATAAGACATAATAGAGATACCCCGGTTGCCCGACACTTTAATCAGGTACATGGGGGTACCCTGGCGGGCATCACTTTCTGCATGATCGACTTGTTAAGACCAAGGATACGAGGAGGTAATTTTGATCAAGCCCTCCTAAAACGAGAAACGGAATGGATTTTTCGCATGCAATCTATGTCGCCAAAAGGATTGAACGAATCCCTTACATATACGTGTTTCCTGTAACTTTAGCATACCTCTCCGTTCCATATGTATTATTAGACTGTGTTTGTTTCTGTCCCATTTTTTTATGTGTAATGGTTTACCTGATTGTGGGACCGCCATGCCAAATTCTACAGCCTATTCGTAGGGGTCAATTGTGACTCTGTATCAATTTAGTTTTCTCCCTGTGATCATTACTGTACGCACACTCTCAGTACCGTTTGTGGGATATATGTATTTGTATTAAGAAGAAAAAGTTTACATTTATTTTACTTTCTACTATCTTTACATTGTTTTCACCTATTATCATGGACTGTTGAAATTTGCCCCGCTGGGTAGTGACTTTGTGCTTATCATTATTCACTATCTTGCTGTAGTGCAGTAGCGCTGATCATTTTGCCAGCAGACAGCCTGTTAGGGCGCCTGCGCTGTCATAGCCTGGACCACATGCAGTGTGACGTTTTTATCACACCAAAGATGGCGGCGCCCAGCAGGTAGAATGCGCACTAAAGCACTTTGGCCTCTTGCACTTTAGCTTACATGCGCCGCCTCCTGGCTGTGTACAGGGTTCTGGCGCATGCGCAGTTTGGCGCTGAAGACCTATCATGGCGGCGTCCAATACACCATGCGGTGTGAAACGGCCTGGGGGGATTTGTGCCTGCTATGGTATGTTATCTATTTTATTAATAATTAATGTGTCTCTTCGGGGGGAGGGGAGCCTCTGAGTGATATTGACGCATGACCATGTATCTTTTCATTGGCACACACTAATGGATTATGTGAGTGCATTGCTACGTCCGGTGGTATCCGGAAAAAGCGAGGGAGGAGGGACTCTTAACCATCCCGCTAATTGTTTAGCAGGTGCTACATTTTGATATATAAATCCCCTCCCTTGTGATCTAACCAGGTCTGTCCTGACACTAGGGCACCTGTATCACTGACCTCCGGTTCATCACATCCGCTCTCTGCCCCCTGAGGAACCGTATGACGGGGAAACGCGTCGGGGCGAATCGTGGACAGCTAAGTGTTTTCGTGTGGGGGACAATACCCCTTGTTACTGGCTGCCTCTGAAATCATTTATTAGTCCACTGCACTGTGTGTAAACATAGATACTTACCCCTGGCTATTTCTGTTGTATGGGTAATGGAAAATGGTCTCACGTGTACCACAGTATTGAGACATGATCTGATTTAACCCAATGCTGACAGGGGAGTGCTGTTATGCACAGGCTTAAATTTGGACCGAACCAGGTCATTTGGCATTTATGTCTTTCCTGCTTATTTTCTACCTTCTATGCACATAGCTCTTTATGTGTTTAGGCTGTGCAATAGAACTGACATATTTATTTAAAGATAAAAATAGTATTTATTCATGAGTGTAATGTCTTACATGTTTTAAGTATATGTCCATGGTAGTGTCATTGTCCCAAATTCTGGGCTTTGTTAAGGAAAGTCTATAATACTGGTGTGCACCTTAATTTAGCTCTCCTACGCTTTCTTCATTTCTGCCAATTGCTCCATGTTTTCCCTCCTTTAGCCGGCCAGGTCCTTAATAGGGCCAGTAGGTATCAGCCGTCGCGGAGTGGGGGCGCCAAATTATCTATCAGGGTGCCAACCTCCACTGTTAGGTAGGGATAGTAGGGGAGCGTAGTGTCATTGGTTGAGGGCAGGTGCACCTAGTAGATCTGTATATTATCATTTTCTTTTTCTCGTTCTCACTGGGAAGTGGTATTTTTAATATAACATTAATAAAAATTTAAAAATCTTTTTAAAGGGATAATATGTTACACCAGCCAGCTCCGATACCCGTCTAATTGAAGTAACGGCCACCAAGAATACAACTTTCCAGGAAAGGTAAGTTAAAGAGACGTCCTGAAGGGGTTTGAAAGGAACTTCCTGCAAGGCACTTAAGACCAGATTAAAGGTACCGTCACACATAACGATTTCATTAATGATATCGTTGCTTTTTGTGACGTAGCAACGATATCGTTAACAAAATCGTTATGCGTGACAGCGACCAACGATCAGGCCCCTGCTGGGAGATCGTTGGTCGCTGCGAATGATCAGGACTTTTTTTGGTCGCTGATCACCCGCTGTCATCGCTGCATCGGCGTGTCTGACACCGATCCAGCGATGTCTTCACTGGTAACCAGGGTAAATATCGGGTTACTAAGCGCAGGGCCGCGCTTAGTAACCCGATGTTTACCCTGGTTACCATTGTAAATGTAAAAAAAAACACTGCATACTTACATTCCGGTGTATGTCACGTCCCTCGCCGTAAGCTTCCCGCACTGACTGTGAGCGCCGGCCGTAAAGTAAAAGCAGAGCACAGCGGTGACGTCACCTGTGCTGTGCTTTACGGCCGGCGCTCACAGTCAGTGCGGGAAGCTGATGGCGAGGGACGTGACAGACACCGGAATGTAAGTATGTAGTGGTTTTTTTTTTACATTTACAATGGTAACCAGGGTAAACATCGGGTTACTAAGCGCGGCCCTGCGCTTAGTAACCCGATGTTTACCCTGGTTACCCGGGGACTTCGACATCGTTGGTCGCTGGAGAGCTGTCTGTGTGACAGCTCTCCAGCGACCACACAACGACTTACCAACGATCACGGCCAGGTCGTATCGCTGGTCGTGAACGTTGGTAAATCGTTAAGTGTAACGGTACCTTAAGGTCCCAAGCATCCAGGGGGGCTCTGTAAGGCGGAACGTTGTGAGCTACTCCCTGTAGGAAAGTCTTCACCTGTAGATTAATAGCGATCCTGCGCTGAAAAAGTACTGACAAGGCTGATATCTGTCTTCTAAGTGTACTCAGTGCAAGCCCTGAATCCAGGCCGGTTTGGAGAAATGCAAGAATGTTTGGAATGGAGAAATGGGGGGAGCCCAAGCCTTCTGCACCATGAAAGGAAAACTTTCCAGGTGTGATGATAACTAAGTGCAGAGACGGATTTCCGGGCGCTAATCATGGTAGCGGCTACCTCTTGGGGAAAACCCGGGCTGTGTTAGAATCCAAGATTCAATGGCCAGGCCGTTAAACACAGGGCCCCTAAGTTCTGGTAGTAGATCGGGCCCTGCGAAAGTAGATCCTGGCAGTCCGGAAGCCGCCACGGAGCTCCTGTGAGCAGCTGCACTAGGTCTGCGTACCATGACCGACGAGGCCAATCTTGGGCAACCAGGATAGCTGGAACTCCTTCACACACTAAGGCTACTTTCACACTAGCGTTGTACTCGGCCCGTCGCAGAGCGTCGGGCCGACATACTGACGCTAGCGTTGTATACTCCGCACAACGGGGGCAGCGGATGCATTTTTCCAGCGCATCCGCCGCCCCATTGTGAGGTGCGGGGAGGTGGGGGCGGAGTTCCGGCAGCGCATGCGCGGTCGGAAATGGTGGTCCGTCGACAGCAAAAAACGTTACAGGTAACGTTTTTTGCAGCCGACGGTCCGCCACAACACGGCGCAACCGTCGCAAGACGGTTGCGACGTGTGGCAATGGGTCGCTAATGTTAGTCAATGGTGAAAAAACGCATCCTGCAAGCACTTTTGCAGGATGCGCTTTTTCGCCAAAACAACGCATTGCGATGTATTGCAAAAAACGCTAGTGTGAAAGTACCCTAAGCATGAACTGCGGCCAGTGTCAGGGTGTATACAGCAGAGGAGGAGTTAAGCTTTTTTATGTTTACTTAGTGTTAGCCTCCTGGTGGCAGTAGCATGCACCCACAGTCCTATGTCCCCCAATGAGGCGAAGGAGAAAGAAACACTTTACATGGAGACATTGGCCTCATATATCTCCTGTCTTGTTGTTCTTACAAATCATCTTATAAAAGCCTCAAACTTCTGTGTGTTAATCAGACATGAGATCAAACGTGATAGAAGATTCCAGTGCGGGGAAGACGGGAAACCTCCATATAGAGGCCGGTGGGGATGGAGTCAGTGACCGACTCTGGACAAATCTGTTCCTAGAGCCGCAGTAGAAGATGGAGATGTCGTCCTCATCATGAAGTCGTTATTTCTCCTGTCACGTGTAATGAATATCTCCTGCAGTATTACTAATGCCGATTCCAGGGTCGGTAAATGAGACGAGAATTAGCGTTATGGAAGATGAGTCTATGAGGAACGTATTCAGCTGCCGACTCCGAGGGAGAAACTGCTTGTTGTCTGTGGCCTAAATATATAGATTTAGAATACAACATCTACAAGTTCTATCTTCTTATATGTCTCCCTTTATCTCCAGAATTGTATTATTACACGGGATTCTTATGATGTTACATCGGCTCATTTTCTTCTCATTCAGGTCTCTACAATATCCGATCCTCGTAGTGAAGATCTTCTATATAAGATAATTTTCCTGATTTACCCATCAAAGATGGATGTGGACAGAGACAAGATGGCGGAAAGGATATTACTCCTCACCCTAGAGATCCTCTTCCGGCTTACTGGAGAGGTGAGAGATTCTGATGACGTCACATTACATCATTCTTATCTATGGGAATAACAGATGGACAGAACTGGAGAGGTGAGGACTCTGGAAATGTCTGTAGTGAGATTTATTAATGTGTCTCTCCATAACCAGGATTACACAGTAGTGAAGAAGAGCTCTAGTGAGCGCTGTCAGGACCCTGTGTCTGAGGGATGGGGAAGACCCCTGAGCCCAATCATGGAGCCTCCACCTCACCCCCTGAAACATGAGGACATCAATGACCAGAAGATCCTAGAACTCACCTACAAGATGATTGAGCTGCTGACTGGAGAGGTGACACTGCTGGGAATGCTGGGACATTATACAGTAACACTATGAAGGGATCAGGGGGATGACGGTATCATTGTATGTGTCAGATTCCTATGAGGTGTCAAGACGTCGCCATCTATTTATCCATGGAGGAGTGGGAGTATCTTGAAGGACACAAAGATCTGTACAATTACGTCATGATGGAGGTTCCCCAGCCCCTCACATCACCAGGTAATAGACAGGACTAAATACACACAGCCTATAATTATCTCTATGTAAAGAATGAATTCAGTCCCTGTATGTGTTTCCTCCAGATCTATCCAGTAAGAGGACAACACCAGAGAGATGTCCCCGTCCTCTTCTTCCACAGGACTGTAAACAAGGAGATCCCGATGTTCCTCAGAATGATCAGGTAGATGGAGAGAAGATGTCATGAGAACTCCCCTATGATGTGTAGACGGCTGTGAAGGTCTTGTGCTCAGTGTTGTTTTATCCACCAGTATTATATGTTTTATGCTTGTGTAATGAGAACGGTGGAGATGGCAGGATTAGAGCTGATCATAGATGTGACTTCTCCATCTGTCTGTGACTTTTACAATATTTGTTTCAGGGTGAAGATCTGACCCATATTAATACTGCAGAGAAACATGTGAGGGGTGATGAGCGGTGTAAAGAGGAGATTCCTACATATGACTACCCAGGTGAGTAGTAACCACTAAATGCAGAGAAGTCACAGATTATTCCCAGTCGCCGGCTGTGGCTGCTTTATCGGTGGTGTAGTCTGGCCGTATCACAATCGTGTGATCACCATTTTGCCTCTAGACCACAACATTCTCCTCCATCCAAAACTGTTCAAATGACTTTTGGCATTAAAAGCCCTTTTATATAGAACATATAGCCTGGAGGATCCACCTACCCCCTTGAAATTAGAAGACACTGACTGTTTCCTGTCCAGATCTGTAAACTGCAAAGCCAAATGACAGTGTACGTACAATGTGCTCACAAATTAGAAAAGCACTTGAAGAAAACATTATGATGGGTCTGTAAGAGAAAGTGGAGGGTAATGATGCTGTTGGCTTGCTAGATCCCTGATATCTTATTGGATGAATCTCCCTTCTCTCCCTTCTGTGCTGCTGAATGTGCTCATATGGTCCCTACAAGACTAGGTCCAGTCTTTCTGGCCAAACTTCACTTTTATGATCAACAACATTAAATGTGCAGTGAGGCCAAGTGTGAATGTCCAATAGCAACACAGTTTCCCTTTATCCTGACTGCTCAATTTCTTTTAAAACCGACTACTTTGAGGAGGATTGTGATAAACTACATAAAACACATCACACCTGTGCCATGATATATCTCTAAGCTGTGCGTGGCTGATGGCTGTAATATACATTTATTCTCGCCTGCAGTTGTGTTGGCATGGCTCGAGCCCTGGTTTCATAGATTCACTCCATGTCATAAATTCCATTATGTTTTCAATCCTCAGGAATTCAGATTACTGCACAATCTCTCCTGAACTTGGAGCACTAATACTTTCTCTACTCTTCTGGTCAGGAGTCATAGTGGCTCCAATGGTCCACCATAAATGAGTGCAACTCTGGTTTAGTGTTGGAGTTCTCCCCTCATACATACGTTGTTGTTGTTGGGGATGTATCATGGAATAAAAAACTGTCTTTTTCTATTCTCCACGACAGCACCCACTAGAGAGAGGGGATCCGCCCCTAGGAACAGGAAACCTACAGAGAGATAAAAGAGGCGGCCCCCCCTCGCTCCTCAGTTGGTTTCCTGTTCCTAGATCGGAACCCACAGAGAAGACTCTCTGAAGATTGCTAATGAAGAGGAACACCCGCCTGGACTGCCGCCTGTGCGACTCTGCTGAGTGGCAGGGGCTCCAGAGCGGGTAACAGAGTCGGGGGAATGATCCTGTTGAATCCCCCCTCATCTCTGGTTTCACTATGGCGATTCCTGGAGGTTTTTTCAACAATCTCCCTGCTGGGACACTGTTGCACTTTCCACCGCTGAGAAGATGCACAAAGCGGTAAGTGCATGTATGTGAGCGATGGTCGCTTTATGGCCGCAGCAGCGCTAACCCCCTCAGTAACGATACCTTCCAGCCGCGCATGGTGGAAAGAGCCGGGTTGTGTGCGGTGGACGTAATGTGGCTGCAGGTGCAGAGCTTACCCCTCAGTAGCGGTGTCTTTCAGCTGCGCCGCAGAGAAGCACGCGCATGCGCAGTAGCATTGGCGTCCCGGAAGTTGTTGGATGAACTTCCGGGGGCGCGGGGTTAGAATGCCATTTCCTGTGGGACGCCATGTTTTTTCTGTGTGTCCTTATCGGCAGTACACATCAGGGGTATAGACAATTTTCGTGCCGATTTTCTCAGCCGCCACACCCTTCATCAAGGAGAATGGATGCTCAACAGAAGAATCTTCAGACTGATAACTGCCCGATGGGGGGTGCCTCAGATAGACTTATTTTCAACAAGATCCAACCGACAGGTAAGAACATTCGCCTCGTTGTGCAGACAGGACAATCCGGATATATTCGATGCCCTACAGGTTCCATGGACATTCAGTCTAGCTTATGCCTTTCCCCCATGGAATCTTCTACTCATAGTTATCAGAAAAATAAGGGAAGAAGGGGCAAGAGTGCTGTTGATGGCTCCATTTTGGCCCAAGAGGCCATGGTTTTCATGGCTCAGGGCAATGTCGATTACAGACCCTTGGATTTTTTCTCAGACCAAGGACCTGCTATCTCAAGGGTAATTTTTCGACCCTCAGGTAAAGTGAATGAACTTGACAGTCTGGAGTTTGAGAGGCAGTTATTAAATCTTAGAGGATTCTCTAAAGGGTTGATAGATACCCTCATGAAAAGTAGAAAACCATCTACTACAAAAATTTGTCAGAGTCTGGAGAAAATTTCTCGAGTTCCACACAGCACAATTTTCTTCTGAAATACTCATATTTCCAATATTAGAGTTTCTGCAGAAGGGACTTGAGTTAGGTCTCTCTGTAAATACTCTAAAAGTACAAATTACATCTCTAGGAGCTCTCTTCAATTATGATATTGCAGGCGATAGGTGGATATCCCGTTTTATATCTGCATGTGAACGGTCAAAACCGATCTGTATACCTCAGGTCCCACAGTGGGATCTAAGTTTGGTCCTCGACGCATTAACAGAGAGGCCTTTCGAACCCCTTCCTACAGCCTCACTAAAAAATATCTCATTAAAGATAGTATTGTGTTGTGAATTTGGTTTCTGGGCTCCCCCGGTGGTCACTGGTGGTACTGAACTTGTGTGCTTCATCTCCTCTGTTCACCTGTTTCCATCAGGATGTGGGAGTTTTCTATTTAGCCTTGCTCCTCAGTCATTTCTATGCCGGCCATCAATGTAACCAGAAGCCTTTCTGTTGCATGTTCCTGCTCCTAGACTACTACCAGCTAAGTTGGACTTGTAGTCCTAAGTTTGTTTTGCATTTTTGTTCCAGTTCTCTGTGATAGTATATTTCTGAGGCTGGAAGCTCTTGTGAGCTGAAATTGCCACTCTGGTGTCATGAGTTGATATTAGAGTCTTAAAGTAATTTCAGGATGGTGTTTTGAAAGGGTTTTCAGCTGACCGTGAAGTTCCCTTTTCTGTCTTCCTACTATCTAGTAAGCGGACCTCAATTTGCTAAACCTATCTTCATACTTCGTATGTCAATTTCCTCTGAAATCACCGACAATATATGTGGGGGCTACTGTCTGCCTTTTGGGGAAAATTTCTCTAGAGGTAAGCCAGGTCTGTATTTTCCTCTGCT
This sequence comes from Ranitomeya variabilis, assembly GCF_051348905.1. Lineage (NCBI taxonomy): Eukaryota > Metazoa > Chordata > Amphibia > Anura > Dendrobatidae > Ranitomeya > Ranitomeya variabilis. The sequence continues at coordinate 722,636,661 of NC_135235.1, read as the reverse complement.
AGGGTCAGTCAGTCCTCCGGCTGGCGCTGGGCGTCTAGGGATAAAAACGTAGGCACGCTACCCGGCCACTGTTAGTTGTGCGGTAGGTTTAGCTCACGGTCAGCTCGAGTTCCCATCTTCCAAGAGCTAGTCCTTTTGTATGCTCTACTACGTTCTCTTGCCATTTGAGAACCATGACAGTATGGCCGGCCAAGGGTTAAAATAATTGGCAGAAGAAAGGAGAGAAAAGAAGTCTGCAGAGAATTTTTTTTTCTTTTTTTCTGAGTTTGCTCATTAGTTGATTCTCTAGCATCTCTGCTTACTGCAGCCTTCGTCTCTCTCTCCTTCTAATCCTTGAATGGTTCTGATTTCACCTGATTAAAATGGATCCTCAGAGTTTAGCTACAGGTTTGAATAATCTCGCTACGAAGGTTCAAAGTTTACAGGATTTTGTTATTCATGCTCCTATATCTGAACCTAGAATTCCTTTACCTGAATTTTTCTCCGGGGATAGATCTCGCTTCCAGACTTTCAAACATAATTGTAAATTATTTTTGTCTCTGAGATCTCGCTCCGCTGGAGATCCTGCACAGCAGGTCAGGATTGTAGTTTCCTTGCTCCGGGGCGACCCTCAGGATTGGGCATTTGCTTTGGCACCAGGGGATCCTGCGTTGCTCAATGTGGATGCATTTTTCCTGGCTTTGGGGTTGCTTTATGAGGAACCTCATTTAGAGATTCAGGCTGAAAAAGCCTTGATGGCCCTGTCTCAAGGGCAAGATGAGGCTGAAATATACTGCCAAAAATTTCGTAAGTGGTCTGTGCTTACTCAGTGGAATGAGTGCGCCCTGGCGGCGAATTTCAGAGAGGGTCTCTCTGATGCCATTAAAGATGTTATGGTGGGGTTCCCTTTGCCTACAGGTCTGAATGAGTCCATGACAATGGCTATTCAGATTGATCGGCGTTTGCGGGAGCGCAAACCTGTGCACCATTTGGCGGTGTCTACTGAGAAGGCGCCAGAGATTATGCAATGTGATAGAATTCTGTCCAGAAGCGAACGACAGAATTTTAGGCGAAAAAATGGGTTATGCTTCTATTGTGGTGATTCAACTCATGTTATATCAGCATGCTCTAAACGTACTAAGAAGGTTGATAAGTCTGTTTCAATTGGCACTTTACAGTCTAAGTTTATTCTATCTGTGACCCTGATTTGCTCTTTATCGTCTATTACCGCGGACGCCTATGTCGACTCTGGCGCCGCTTTGAGTCTTATGGATTGGTCCTTTGCCAAACGCTGTGGGTATGATTTAGAGCCTCTGGAAGTTCCTATACCTCTGAAGGGTATTGACTCCACGCCATTGGCTAGTAATAAACCACAATACTGGACACAAGTAACTATGCGTATTAATCCGGATCACCAGGAGATTATTCCTTGTGTTGTATAATCTACATGATGTGTTGGTGCTTGGATTGCCATGGCTGCAATCTCATAACCCAGTCCTCGACTGGAAAGCAATGTCTGTGTTAAGCTGGGGATGTCAGGGGACTCATGGGGACGTACCTTTGGTTTCCATTTCGTCATCTATTCCCTCTGAGATTCCGGAATTTTTATCTGATTATCGTGACGTTTTTGAGGAGCCTGAACTTGGTTCACTACCTCCGCACAGAGATTGCGATTGTACTATAGATCTGATTCCGGGCAGTAAGTTTCCAAAGGGTCGTTTATTTAATCTATCTGTGCCTGAACATGCTGCTATGCGGGAATATATTAAGGAGTCCTTGGAAAAGGGACATATTCGTCCTTCGTCATCTCCCTTAGGAGCCGGTTTTTTCTTTGTATCTAAAAAAGATGGCTCTTTGAGGCCGTGTATTGATTATCGGCTTTTGAATAAAATCACGGTTAGATATCAGTATCCTTTGCCACTGCTTACTGATTTGTTTGCTCGAATAAAGGGGGCCAAGTGGTTCTCTAAGATTGATCTTCGTGGGGCGTATAATTTAGTGCGAATTAAGCAGGGGGATGAGTGGAAAACCGCATTTAATACGCCTGAGGGCCATTTTGAGTATTTAGTAATGCCTTTTGGTCTTTCAAATGCCCCTTCAGTCTTTCAGTCCTTTATGCATGACATTTTCCGTGAATATTTGGATACATTTTTGATTGTGTATCTGGATGATATTTTGATTTTTTCGGATGACTGGGACTCTCATGTCCAACAGGTCAGGAGGGTTTTTCAGGTTTTGCGCTCTAATTCCTTGTGTGTAAAGGGTTCTAAGTGCGTTTTTGGGGTTCAAAAGATTTCGTTTTTGGGGTACATTTTTTCCCCCTCTTCCATTGAGATGGACCCTGTCAAGGTTCAGGCTATTTGTGATTGGACGCAACCCTCTTCTCTTAAGAGCCTTCAGAAGTTTTTGGGCTTTGCTAATTTTTATCGTCGATTTATAACTGGTTTTTCTGATGTTGCTAAACCGTTGACTGATTTGACTAAGAAGGGTGCTGATGTTGCTGATTGGTCCCCTGCTGCTGTGGAGGCCTTTCGGGAGCTTAAGCGCCGCTTTTCTTCCGCCCCTGTATTGCGTCAGCCTGATGTTACTCTTCCTTTTCAGGTTGAGGTCGACGCTTCAGAAATCGGAGCTGGGGCGGTTTTGTCGCAGAAAAGTTCCGACTGCTCCGTGATGAGACCTTGTGCGTTCTTTTCTCGTAAATTTTCGCCCGCTGAGCGAAATTATGATATTGGTAATCGGGAGCTCTTGGCTATGAAGTGGGCTTTTGAGGAGTGGCGTCATTGGCTTGAGGGGGCTAGACATCAGGTGGTGGTATTGACCGACCACAAGAATTTGATTTATCTTGAGTCTGCCAGGCGCCTGAATCCTAGACAGGCGCGCTGGTCGTTATTTTTCTCTCGGTTTAATTTTGTGGTTTCATACCTACCGGGTTCTAAAAATGTGAAGGCGGATGCCCTTTCTAGGAGTTTTGAGCCTGATTCCCCTGGTAATTTTGAACCTACAGGTATCCTTAAGGATGGAGTGATATTATCTGCTGTTTCCCCAGACTTGCGACGGGTCTTGCAGGAGTTTCAGGCGGATAGACCTGATCGTTGCCCGCCTGGTAGAATGTTTGTTCCTGATGATTGGACCAGTAGAGTCATCTCGGAGGTCCATTCTTCTGCGTTAGCAGGTCATCCTGGAATCTTTGGTACCAGGGATTTGGTGGCTAGGTCCTTCTGGTGGCCTTCCCTGTCGCGAGATGTGCTAGGTTTTGTGCAGTCTTGTGATGTTTGTGCTCGGGCCAAGCCTTGTTGTTCTCGGGCTAGTGGATTGTTGTTATCCTTGCCTATTCCGAAGAGGCCTTGGACTCACATCTCCATGGATTTTATTTCTGATCTCCCTGTTTCTCAGAAGATGTCTGTCATCTGGGTGGTGTGTGACCGTTTCTCTAAGATGGTCCATTTGGTTCCCTTGCCTAAATTGCCTTCCTCATCCGAGCTGGTTCCTCTGTTTTTTCAAAATGTGGTTCGCTTGCATGGTATTCCGGAGAATATCGTTTCTGACAGGGGAACCCAATTCGTGTCTAGATTTTGGCGAGCGTTCTGTGCTAGGATGGGCATTGATTTGTCTTTTTCGTCTGCTTTCCATCCTCAGACTAATGGCCAGACCGAGCGAACTAATCAGACCTTGGAGACTTATTTGAGGTGTTTTGTGTCTGCGGATCAGGATGATTGGGTTGCCTTTTTGCCCTTGGCGGAGTTTGCCCTCAATAATCGGGCTAGTTCTGCCACCTTGGTTTCTCCTTTCTTCTGTAATTCGGGGTTTCATCCTCGTTTCTCTTCCGGTCAGGTGGAGTCTTCGGATTGTCCTGGAGTGGATGCTGTGGTGGAGAGGTTGCATCAGATTTGGGGGCATGTGGTGGACAATTTGAAGTTGTCCCAGGAGAAGACTCAGCATTTTGCCAACCGCCGTCGTCGTGTTGGTCCTCGTCTTTGTGTTGGGGACTTGGTGTGGTTGTCTTCTCGTTTTGTCCCTATGAAGGTTTCTTCTCCTAAGTTTAAGCCTCGGTTCATCGGCCCGTACAAGATATTGGAGATTCTTAACCCTGTGTCCTTTCGTTTGGACCTCCCTGCATCTTTTTCTATTCATAATGTCTTCCATCGGTCATTGTTGCGCAGGTATGAGGTACCGGTTGTGCCTTCCGTTGAGCCTCCTGCTCCGGTGTTGGTTGAGGGTGAGTTGGAGTACGTTGTCGAGAAGATCTTGGACTCCCGTGTTTCCAGACGGAGACTTCAGTATCTGGTCAAGTGGAAGGGCTACGGTCAGGAGGATAATTCTTGGGTGACAGCCTCTGATGTTCATGCCTCCGATTTGGTCCGTGCCTTTCATAGGGCTCATCCTGATCGCCCTGGTGGTTCTGGTGAGGGTTCGGTGCCCCCTCCTTGAGGGGGGGGTACTGTTGTGAATTTGGTTTCTGGGCTCCCCCGGTGGTCACTGGTGGTACTGAACTTGTGTGCTTCATCTCCTCTGTTCACCTGTTTCCATCAGGATGTGGGAGTTTTCTATTTAGCCTTGCTCCTCAGTCATTTCTATGCCGGCCATCAATGTAACCAGAAGCCTTTCTGTTGCATGTTCCTGCTCCTAGACTACTATCAGCTAAGTTGGACTTGTAGTCCTAAGTTTGTTTTGCATTTTTGTTCCAGTTCTCTGTGATTGAATATTTCTGAAGCTGGAAGCTCTTGTGAGCTGAAATTGCCACTCTGGTGTCATGAGTTGATATTAGAGTCTTAAAGTAATTTCAGGATGGTGTTTTGAAAGGGTTTTCAGCTGACCGTGAAGTTCCCTTTTCTGTCTTCCTACTATCTAGTAAGCGGACCTCAATTTGCTAAACCTATCTTCATACTTCGTATGTCAATTTCCTCTGAAATCACCGACAATATATGTGGGGGCTACTGTCTGCCTTTTGGGGAAAATTTCTCTAGAGGTAAGCCAGGTCTGTATTTTCCTCTGCTAGGGTCAGTCAGTCCTCCGGCTGGCGCTGGGCGTCTAGGGATAAAAACGTAGGCACGCTACCCGGCCACTGTTAGTTGTGCGGTAGGTTTAGCTCACGGTCAGCTCGAGTTCCCATCTTCCAAGAGCTAGTCCTTTTGTATGCTCTACTACGTTCTCTTGCCATTTGAGAACCATGACAGTATTGTTAGCAGCATTGGTATCTGCTAGGAGAGTGAGCGATCTCCAAACCTTGTCAATAGACCCTCAGTTTTTATCAGTAACATCTGACAGAATAATTTTAAAGACAGACCTTACCTATCTTCCTAAAGTTGCTACTAAGTTTCATAGATCCCAAGAGATCTTCCTGCCTACTTTTTATGAAGATCACTCAACTCCAGAGGAAGAGAAACTTCATACCCTAGATGTTAAGAGGACTATTCTAGCCTACTTAGAAAGGACTAGGGACTGGAGAAAGAGTAGGGCTCTCTTTTCTGTCTTTCCAGGGTAAGAACAAAGGCTCTAAAGTCACAAAGAATACATTATCACGCTGGATCAGAGATGCCATAATTCTGGCATATAAAGCTAAAGGAAGAGAGATCCACCACTACATGTGGGAGCACACTCTACAAGGGCTTTGTTGGCTTCCTGGGCGGAGAAGGCAGACATACCAATAGACCTTATATGTAAGGCTGCAACCTGGTCTTCTCCTAGTACTTTTTATAAGCACTATAGATTAGACCTGTCTTCCTCCTGTTATCTAACCTTTGTAATATTGGTCCTTGACACGGTAAACCCACCCAAATTATAGTCTCTGTAAATCTCTCTAGTGGGTGCTGTCGTGGCGAATAGAAAATACCGGATTACTTACCGGTAATGCTCTTTTATAGAGCCCACGACAGCACCCACTCACATCCCTCCCTTTTTATAGTAGCACAAGGTGCCGTGGTTATGAGGTATTAATAGTAGGACGGTATAGTATAAGTTTGTGAATATGTACATATTACTGAGCCTATTAACTAAAACCTGGCGGCGGTTCCTCCTATTCTCTGAAATACAACTGAGGAGCGAGGGGGGGTCGCCCCTTTTATCTCTCTGTAGGTTTCCTGTTCCTAGGGGCGGATCCCCTCTCTCTAGTGGGTGCTGTCGTGGGCTCTATAAAAAAGCATTACCGGTAAGTAATCCGGTATTTTTTACCTGTTCATCTGTATGATAGTTTGATTGTGGTGGATTCATCCTGCCTGAGTTATCTGAGTCTGTAACTCCATGGTAGTCCTTTACCCCTTTCCGACATCGGGCATAAATGTACGGACACTTTCCCTTTGATGTGGACTCCAACGGTGAGCCCACATCTTTCCCGGCACGTCAGCTGTATTGAACAGTTAAATGCCGCTGTCAAACTCTGACAGCGGCATTTAAAACACGCATTCGGCCATTGGGCCGGAAGTACGCACAGCGGTGACCCATGTCACGTTATTGCGGGTCACCAGTGTGTTGGTATGACAACCTGAGGTCTCCTGGAGACCTCTATGGTTGTCAGTGCCGGATTGCTGTGAGCGCCATCCAGTGTTCGGCGCTCATTGCAAGTCAGTAAGTCTGCTATAGGCCGGGGTCAATGTGATGTGAGAAACTCGCACATCAATACCCGGTACTACCGCCGACACTCGGGACCGGAGTGTGCGGCTGCATAGAAATACATGCAGCCGCACACTCCGGTCCCAAGTGCCAGCAGCAGTGCCGGGTATTGATGCGAGAGACTCGCGCGAGTTTGTCGCATCACAGTAACAAGTGTGACCCCGGCCATATAGAGGCAATCTGAACATCGCCTCTATGTAGCAGAGCCAATCGGGATATGGCAGTCTCTAGTCTCCTATTTATTACTTGCCAAAAGCAATAAAGTTTTTAAAAACGTAAAAAAAGTTCAAATCGCTCCCCCCTTTCACCCCATTCAAAATAAAACAATAAAAATAAAATCAAACATACACATATTTGATATCGCCTCATTCAGAATCGCCCGATCTGTCAATAATAAGAAAAGGATTAACCTGATCGCTAAACAGCGTAGCAAGAAAAAAAAAAAAGTAAAAATGCCAAAATTACATTTTTGTTTGGTCGCCACGACAAAAATGGAGAACTCTACAGGGATCGGAAAATGGCACTTTTTATTTTTTTTTTAAACTAAGTTTGGAATTTTTTTTTCGCCATTTAGATAAAAAAGAACGTAGACCTGCTTGGTGTCTATGAACTCGTAATGGAGAATCATAATGGCAGGTCAGTTTTGGCATTTAGTGAACCTAGTAAAAAAGCCAAACAAAAACAAGTGTGGGATTGCACTTTTTTTTTTGCAATTTCACCGCACTTGGAATTTTTTTCCCATTTTCTAGTACACGACATGGTAAAACCAATGGTGTCGTTCAAAAGTGAAACTTGTCCCGCAAGAAACAAGCCTCACATGGCCATATTGGTGGAAAAATAAAAAAGTTATAACTCTAGGAAGAAAAGGAGCAAAAAACGAAAACGCAAAACCGAAAAAAGCTTCGGGGGTTATGGGGTTAATAGCCTGGAAACCTTTGGCTATTGGCTCCCTCCCAGAATATTAACAATAGCTGTCGGCTGATCGGCTCTCGGCTTTCCCTCTGCTGGTTATGAAAATTATGCAGGAACACACGCAATTTAAAAAAAAACAAAAAAAAAAACAGATATTGCATCTCACGCAGATTTCTGATTGCTTTTTGTTACTATGTGTGTATATATATAATTTTTTTGGGGGGGCTCAAAGTCCCCCTTTCGGCTTATACTAGAGTCATACCCAGGGGTCGGCAGGGGAGGGGGAGTGGGGGCTGTCTAATAATACTCACCTGCTCCTGGCGCGGTCCCTGCAGGTCTCTGGTTCCCCGACACCGCAGCTTCGTCCTGTACTGAGCGATCACATGGTACTGCTCATTACAGTAATGAACATGCGGCTCCACCTCCCATAGGGGTGGAGCCGCATATTCATTACTGTAATGAGCGGTAACGGTGACCGCTCAGTACAGGAAGAAGCTGGGGAACCAGGGACCTGCAGCGACCGCGCCAGGAGCAGGTGAGTAAATTCTAACAAACAAGACACAGTATAGGCCATACAAAAATTGGGGATCACCGTAACGCCTGGATTAGGCAAAAACAACTCAGCTTTATTACAAATGACATACAGGACATTAACATATAAAACCGATTAAAGCTTTTACATACACAGAGCCCTTAATAAGGCAAGCACCTGTGCTAGAAACATGGGGATTAATATCATAGGCTTCTATATGAACAGCATGTTACAGGTATGTGCATAATAACAGCAGCGGCAAAATAGAGACTTAACATGTATAGCCATAGCACCCCTGACGAAGCCACCGCTGTGTGGCGATACGCGTTGGGCGTCCGCTTGTTTTAGTGCCTGATCTTGCTAGCATGGGGTATCATGCATAATTTATTGTGGCTCCGGGGATTGGCTTGTTAATCTGTTGCAGCATTGCATGTACTAGTTGGGCTCTAAGATTCTCATTTTTGCCACCTACTGGTACTCTGTCTATCATTTGCAGTTTTTTATTATGGGGGAGCATTTGTCTTCTAGGTCTACGTTCACCCCTTGGCCACTAATTACAGGTATATATCATCTCTGTAAGTTCTATACGAACTCAGTACTTTTTATGCATGACCAGTATAGGGTGGCCGCATTTATACATCGTCGTATTGCCGCTGCTGTTATTATGCACATACCAGTAACATGCTGTTCATATAGAAGCCTATGATATTAATTATTATGGGCTCTGTGTATGTAAAAGTTTTAATTGGTTTTATATGTTAATGTCCTGTATGTCATTTGTAATAAAGCTGAGTTGTTTTTGCCTAATCCAGGCGTTATGGTGATCCTCATTTTTTGTATGGCCTATACTGTGTCTTGTTTCTTAGAGTTTATGCTAAATATTTATAGGTCAAGGATAGGATCCCGTAGTATCTGTTCCTGTGGTGCCCCCACAAAAATATTAGTCAGGAGCAGGTGAGCATAATGGGGTAGGGGAGCGCTGCGCATAGTCACCTTTCCTCGTTCCGGTGCCGTCTTCAGCGTCTACTGCAGTGATGCTCAGGTCAGAGGGTGCGATGACGTGGTTAGTGCTACCCCTCTGCCTGACCCGTGGCAGGATTCTGAAGGGACTCAAATGCATTAGTCAGAGAAGCCATGGACTGTGACAGTGACAAAGCCCACTCAGGGGGACTAGGTACATTGGGTTCGGTGGTGGCAGAAGACTCCTGAGCGCACTTGGGATCACAGGCCTTGCAGAGTGGAGTAATGTGTCCCCGTGGTAATGCATACTGGCAGGTGATACAAGATGTGAAAAACAATGTGTTTTGTTAGCCTTTTTGAAGGTCTTAGAGAGTGACATGGTACACCCCAGAATGTCCCTGATCCTGCTGATATGCTCAAATAGGGAGTATAGTGTGTTGTAAGGCCCAGTGACTATTGCAGAGAAGGGCTAATGAGTTGTATATGGCACAGCCCACAGATCTTACCCCGATCCTGTGGCCCTGAGTAAGTGGTCTTCCTATTGAGGTACAGGAAGGCTGTACGAGAAGAGAGCCGGCCTGTTGAAAGAGTCCGCTGTCCCAATTGCAGAGGGACTGTGGGGAGTGCCACCATATGTGACCAGGCTTCATGTATGGATATGCAGCTGGTGGGGAAAGATGGCCGCTGAGAATTGCACTGGGAAGTCTCGCCGTGTGCAAGACGTGCCAAGAGGAGGGCAGATATGGCGCCGTGATGTCATAAGATGGGGCGGAGCTTCGCTTTGTGGCCTAGAATAGGCCCAAGCTGGGGCCTAAATTTTGTACGCCGGCCGGAACACGCCCAGGGGAAAGGGGAGGCCATGGTGATAGCGCTTAAAGTGCCGTCGCACACGCCGTACCGCGTCCCGGGCCCACACTTACCAACTGTGTGCGTCACGGTATGGAAACTGCCACAGCGCAGGACCTGGACTGTGGAAGCAATCCTGCCATACAGGTGGTATCTGCTACCTCAATCAAAGCTTCTTTTCCTTTAGTAAGCTGTTGATCATCCAGCAATATACGATGACTCGGGTCCACATAAACAGCTGCCAGAAAAAAATTATTTTCTAATAGCAGTGTCACTCTCCGTTTCAATGAAGCAGCAATGACATCTGCGATTAAACCTCCTCTTTGGGACAGGCAAAACAACAAGTTCTTCCACTCCTTTATAAAAATGCCAGGAGATAAATCCACAGCTTGTAACTTTTTAGTCACTGTAAATGGATGATAAAGCAATTCCTTCAATTCAGCCACCTGTGTCTATTGACCTTCATGTAGTGTTACCTGAAGGTTGGCCATATCTACAAGGAAGGGTTTCAACTCAAGCAATTGCTCAATCATTAAATAGGTGCTGCCCCACCGAGTGGCTTGATCCACAATTGCCCCTTTTCCAGCAAGTCTCTACAAGATGGAATCAATTTTAGGGGTTCTGGTAGTAATAGCCAATTTCCCCACTTTGCTAGTCAGAGTTCCAGCATGTCCCCCTTGCAGACTTTCTCTTATTGCCAGCTGCAGCGTGTGCACAACACAGCGCATGTGATGAATAGGAAAGAGGTGTGAAGCAGCTTCAGCAAGATCATCTGATTGTGAAGAATCATTTTGCTGTTCTTCTGTAGTAATATCTGTGCTGAATCACAATCCAGAACACGCGCACACACACACACACACACACACACACACACACACACACACACACACACACACACACACACACACACACATACACATACATACGTCCTCATCGATCGTGTCACTGTATTTCCGAATTTGAGATGTTAGAAAACATTTTTTCCCCTTATATTCTACTGTATGTATAGTGTATATAAGTCATCAGAGCAGCTAATTTCTCCAAACATGAGCTAAGAGGAAAAACAAACTAAAACATGAAGCATACATAGACAACATATACTGGACTATTGATTTATGCACAGTTTATTGAAAGTTTAGATATGCTTTAGGAATTACTTACCTCTTTAATCCTGCTTTCCTGTTCACCCAGAAATTCTGAGATGAATGTAGGCTTTCCTTCCCTGTGTGTTTATTTTTTCCCCTTATCTGTAGAGGAGGAGCTTAAATACGTATCCTGAACATAAACTGCAGCACAGTTTCATCTCCGCTAAAAGTCTAGAACTTAGATCAGGAATAGGACAGACATTTATAGGACATTTTATAACTTTCCCAAATTCTTATGAAAAAAATATTCCCCACAAACTGTATTGAACTACTGTACCCAATTTATTATATATTTTAGGAGTCGGAGTTGGTCCATTTTATACTGACTCCAATTCCATCAAAATGGGCTCCGACTCCACAGCCCTGCTGGACACCTGTCGAGGGTTGGCGATTCTCCCTTGACAGAGTCTTAGCCCTTCAGCGGGGAGCCCGGGTACTTTGTCGCCCACATCCTCTCCATCCGATTCTGCATGGGGGTTCTGAGCAGCAATGGAAGCTGTTCCTTTCACCCAGTTGCATCTTCAGCCTCTACAGCATGCACTTCTAGCAGCCTGGGACAGGAACCCATTTTTTCTCTCTCGACCGGCTATGCCGCTTGTCCCCACGGGTCAAGCAGGTGCTCAGGTGGTGGACGTTGCGGTCATCCCTCACCCAAGGTAAATCTTTCCTTCAGGTCCAATGGCTGATGGTCACCACCGCCGCCAGTCTTCTATGCTAGGGCGCTGTCTTGCGGCATCACACTGCCCAGGGACTCTGGTCTCCTAGCGAGGCACTTCTCCCGATCAAGATTCTGGACATCTGGCTGATTTGGTTCATCCTGCGACGGTGTCACGCTCACGCCCTGACTGGTGGGCGTGAGCTCGGGGGGTTTGTGGCCCCACTGTGCCACAAACCAGACTACCCTGGAAGGGGCGTGACTATGACAGCTGCCTGGGTTTTCACTGTAGTCTCTGATGGTGAGGTCAGGCTTTTGCAGCAGGCAGTTGCCAGGTGCTACTCCAGGGTGGTGTCTGGCTGTGGCTGCTGAACCCACTTGGAGAACAGGAACACTAGGACAGGTGCGGGCATCAGGCAGGACTGGCAGAAGAGCGCGGCTGAAACTCAGACGAGTAGGCTGGCACGGCTGAGACACAGGGCTGGAAGAGACACGGCAGAGAACACAGGGCTGGCAGGCATGGCAGAGAACACAGGGCTGGCAGAGACACAGCAGAGAACACAGGGCTGGCAGGCACGGCAGAGAACACAGGGCTGTTGATGTGGTGTATGAAGGAACAGGTAGGGACCTGTTCACACTGGATGTGCAGGTACGGATTTGTAGTGTGAAGGAACAGGTAGGGACCTGTTCACACTGGCGGTGCAGGTACGGATATGTAGTATGGAGCAACAGGTAGAGACCTGTTCACACAGGAAGTGCAGAAAAGGAAACAAGCAGAAAGGAATGAGGTATGAAGGAAAAAGTTGGGACCTGTTCAGACTGGAAGAGAACCGCAAGGCTGTGGATAGGAACAGTAGAGCAGCAAGAGATAGCGCAGCAATAAAAGCTAAGCAGGGCAGAACCACAAGGAATATGGTGAGGAGCTGCAGCAAGAGATTACTGCAGCAGCAGAAGCTAAGCAGAGGAGAGCCACAAGGAATGTGGAGAGGAGCTGCAGCAAGAGGTTTCTTCAGCAGCAAAGCAGAGCAGAACCGCAAGGAATCCAGAGAGGAGCTGCAGCAAGAGATTACTGCAGCTGCAGAAGCTAAGCAGAGCGGAGCCACAAGGAATGGGGAGAGGAGCTGCAGCAAGAGTTTTCTGCAGCAGCAAAGCAGAGTAGAAAGGAGCAGAACCGCAGGAGTGCGGAGAGGAGATGCAGCAAGAGATTACTGCATCAGCAGAAGATAAGCAGAGTAGAAAGGAGCAGAACCGCAGGAGTGCGGAGCAGAGGTAAAGCTACAAAGGTACAAAGCAGGCAGAGCCGCAATAGTGCGGAGTGTAAGCAGACTGAGAACACGAGGAAATACACAGCAGGGAAGGAAGCCACAGACAAGGAGACCGAGGTAAGACTAAGTTCAGACAAGGAAATGGAACAAGACAAGAAACAAAGACACAGGGACCAGGATATTCTGCCTCCTGGAGGGCGGACAACAAGATCAAGGCAAGAATACAGAGTAAAGCCTCCAGAGAGGGAGTAACACAGAGCAAGGCCTGGCAAGCTCAGACGCTAAGCACAAACTGAGCTAACACATTGCACAGGCTCAGACCTCTGGGTGGAGCTGCACTAAATACTGAAGGCCTCCTGGCAATTGTTCAGGAACAGATTAGACAGATGCACCTGATTCCCATAAGAACCAGAGAGTTCAGGCGCCCTATGTACACAGCCAGGAAGCATGCAGAAAGCAGAGACACAGAATATGGAGCTGGCGAGAAACAGAAACCACATCATTGCCTGGAGCAGTGGGTAAGATAGTGTGAGAGATGAGAGGCCATGCCGTGATGCCAGTAGAGTTGTTACAGATGGTTCCATCACCTCCTAGTGGGTCACCCCATCCACATACAATCGGACAACGCCACAGCTGTGGCATATATCAACCATCAGGAGGGCACCCGCAGCAGTGCGGTAATGTGCAAGGTGAAGCACATTCTCCATTGGGCTGAGAGGAAAAATTCTGTCATCTCAGCAGTTCACATCCCGGGTGTGGAAAACTGGGCGGCAGACTTCCTCAGCCACAAGGGTCTCGCTTTGGGGGAGTGGTCACTGCATCCGGAGGTCTTCCAGCAGGTTTGTCATCGCTGGGGGACTTCGGACGTCGATCTGATGTCATCAAGACTACACGCCAAGGAGCCCGAGTTCATAGCTTGGTCCCAGGATCCAGAGGCCATTGGGGTGGATGCACTGGTCCTTCCGTGGCATCAGTTCCCTCTTCCTTACGTGTCCCTCCCCAACTTCCTTTGCTCCTGAGAGTCATCAGAAAGTTAAAGATGGAAGGAATTCCAGTGATCCTTGTCTCTCCAGCCTGGCCACGCCTGGTGTGGTACGTGGAGTTGGTGCAGCTCGTCATCAACGTTCTTTGGTGTCTTCCAGATTGACCAGATTTACTCTCCCAGGTCCCGATTTGCCACCAGAACTCGGGGGCCCTGTGTTTAACGGCATGGCTGTTGAATCTTGGGTCCTAACCCAAGCTGGGTTTTCCCAAAAAGTGGTTTCCACCATGATTAGCGCTCGGAAACCTGTTGTGAACTGTGTTTCTGGGCTCCCTCTGGTGGTCACTAACGGTATTGTGTTAGGTATGTCTTGTTGCAGGCCTGAGCTCCAGCTGTGTCGTTAAGCAGCGGGTGTTTCCTATTTGAGTCTCCTCTGGACTCAGTCTCTTGCCTGGCATCGTTGTATCCAGACCTATTTGGTCTCCTCCGGATTCCTTTCAGTCTGCCTCATGCAAGAAAAGCTAAGTCTGTTTTGTACAATTTGGATCGTTTGCATTATTCAGTGTTTTTGTCCAGCTTGCTTTACATTTGATTTTTGACTCGCTGGAAGCTCTAGGGGGCTGATATTCTCCCTCCACACCGTCAGTCGATGTGGGGGTTCTTGAATGTTCAGACGTGGATGTTTTGTAGGGTTTTCTGCTAACCGCATAGTCCACTATCTATTTTCTGCTGTCTAGACTATTGGGCCTCACTTTGCTGAATCTAGTTCATCTCTACGTTTGTGTTTTCCTCTTGCCTCACTGTTATTATTTGTTGGGGGCTTTCTATATCTTTGGGGTTCAATTTCTCTGGAGGCAAGCGAGGTCTTATTTTTTCCCTTTAGGGGTAGTCAGTTCTCCGGCTGGCTCGAGACGTCTAGAACCAACGTAGGCACGTTCACCGGCTACTTTTAGTTGTTTGTGTCAGGATCAGGTATGCGGTTAGCCCAGTTTCCACCTCCCTAGAGCAGTATTTATATTTTTGCTATCTTGCCGGAATATCAGAGATCCTCTGCCATTGGGATCATAACAGAAACCTACATCCGTGCGCATTTATCACCGTACCTGGAAATCATTTTTCGCATAGTGCAGGGACCGCGGTCGTTTTCCTCTCGGTTTGTCCATTATGACCATTCTGGAATTTCTTCAGGCTGGTCTGGACTCAGGCCTGGTGCTTAGTTCCCTCAAAGGTCATATTTCTGCCTTATCTGTTTTGTTCCAGGGCACGCGTTGAGAAACACGTGATGGTGTCTCCGCGGCTTTTCTACATGCATCTGGCACTATGTGACAGGAGTGGTCACGGACCCCTCTCGGCACATTAACCCCGGAACACTGCGATCAAACAAGATTGCAGTGTAGCGGTGGCATAAGGAAGCATCGCACAGGGAGGGGGCTCCCTGCATGCTTCCCTGAGACCCTCAGAACAATGCGATGTGATCACAGTGTTCCGAGTGTCTCCTCCCTGCAGGCCCCCGGATCAAAGATGGCCACGAGGTCCTTCTGGGTCCTGCACGGAGGTGGCTTCTCAGTGCCTGCTGAGAGCAGGCGCTGAGAAGCCTCCTGCACTGCCTGTCAGATCGCTGATCTGACATATTGCTGTGCAAAGTGTTAGATCAGCGATCTGACACTATATAGTGATGTCCTACCCTGGGACAAAGTAAAAAAGTAAAAAAAAAAAATATATATATATATATATACTGTATAAAAATATATATATTTTAAATTCCTAAATAAAGGAAAAAATAAATATTGTTCCAATAAATAAATTTCTTTATGTAAATAAAAAAAAAACAATAAAAGTACAGATATTTGGTAATCCCTGACCATAACAACCCGACCGACCTATAAAACTGTCCCACTAGTTAACCCCTTCAGTGAACACCGTAAAAAATAAATATAAAACGAAGCAAAAAACAATGCTTTATCATCATACCGCCGAGCAAAAAGTGGAATAACATCCAATCAAAAAGACAGATATAAATAAACATGGTACCGCTGAAAAAGTCATCTTGTCCTGCAAAAAACGAGCCGCCATATAGCGCCATCGGTTAAAAAATAGTTATAGCTCTCAGAATAAAGTGATGCAAAAACAATTATTTTTTACATAAAATAGTTTTTACTGTATAAAAGCACCATAAAAAAAAAGAGGTATCGCTGTAATCCTACTGACCCGAAGAATAAAACTGCCTTATCAATTTTACCACACGCGGAATGGAATAAACGCCCCACCCAAAAGAAATTCCTGAATTGCTGGTTTTTGTTCATTCTGCCTCCCAAAAAACGTAACAATAACAGATCATGTGCCTGAAAATGGTACCAATAAAAACGTCAACTCGTCCCTCAAAAAACAAGACCTCACATGACTCTGTGG
The DNA here is from genome assembly GCF_051348905.1 of Ranitomeya variabilis. Lineage (NCBI taxonomy): Eukaryota > Metazoa > Chordata > Amphibia > Anura > Dendrobatidae > Ranitomeya > Ranitomeya variabilis. The sequence continues at coordinate 722,620,370 of NC_135235.1, read as the reverse complement.
ACCAAAATATGGAAAAATTATAGCTCTCACAATATGGTGATGCAAAGAAAAAAAATAGTTTTTGCAATAAAAAGCGTCTTTTAGCATGTGAGAGCTGCCAAACATAAAAACCAGATATAAAAACCTGATATAAATAGTAAATCAAGCTCCCCCTTTATCACCTCCTTAGGGAAAAAATATAAAATAAAAAATTTATTTATTTCCATTTTCCCATTAGAGTTAGGATTAGGGTTAAGGCTAAGGTTAGGGTTAAGCCTTAGGGTTTGGATTACATTTATGGCTGGGATTAGGTTTATGGTTGGGATTAGGGTTAGGGGTGTGATTAGGGTTATGGTTGGGATTAAGGTTAGGGGTGTGGTTAGGGTTGGGATTAGGGTTTGGGGTGTGTTCAGGTTAGGGGTGTGGTTATGGTTAGGGTTGGGATTAGGTTTAGGGGTGTGTTAAGGTTAGAGTTGGAGTTAGAATTGGGGGGTTTCCACTGTTTAGGCACATCAGGGGCTCACCAATCGCGACATGGCGTCCGATCTCAATTCCAGCCAATTTTGCATTGAAAAGTCAAATGGCACCCCTTCCCTTCTGAGCTAAGCCATGCGCCCAAATAGTGGTTTACCCCCACATATGGGGTATCAGCATACTCAGGACAAATTGCACAAGAAAGTTTGGGGTCAAATTTCTCCTGTTACCCTTTGGAGAATAAAAAATTGGGAGTGAAAATATCATTTTTGTGAAGAAAATGTTTTTTTATTTTTACGGCTCTATATTATAAACTTCTGTGAAGCACTTGGGGGTTTGAAGTGCTCACCACACATCTAGATAAGTTCCTTAAGGGGTCTGAATTCCAAAATAGTGTCACTTGTGGGGGGTTTCCACTGCTTAGTCCCTTCATGGGCTCTCCAAACGCGACATGGCGTCTGATTTCAATTTCAGCCAATTTTGCATTGAAAAGTAAAACTTCTCTCCTTGCCTTCCGAGCTCTGCCATGCGCCCAAACAGTGGTTTACACTGGACTGGTTTACACATATGCAGTATCGGCGTACTCGGGACAAATTGTTCAACAACATTTAGGGTTCAATTTCTCCTGTTACCCTTGGTAAAATAAAGCAAATTGGATCTGAATTACATTTTTTGTGGAAAAAAAAAGTTAAATGTTCACTTTTTTTTTTTTTTAAACATTCCAAAAAATTCCTGTGGAGCACCTGAAGGGTTAATAATCTTATTGAGTATGGTTTTGAGCACCTTGAGGGGTGCAGTTTTTAGAATGGTGTCACTTTTGGGTATTTTCTATCATGTAGACCCCTCAAAGTGACTTCAAATGTAATGTGGTCCTTTAAAAGAAAAAAAAAATGGTGTTGTAAAATTGAGAAATCGCTGGTCAACTTTTAACCCTTATAATTCCCTAACGAAAAAAAAATGTAGTTCTAAAATTGTGCTGATGTAATGTAGACATGTGGGAAATGTTACTTATGTATTTTGTGTGACAGATCTGTGTGATTTAAGGGCATGAAAATTCAAAGTTGGAAAAATTGCAAAATTTTCAAAATGTTCGCCAAATTTCTGTTTTTTTTTCACAAATAAACGCAAGTCATATCAAAGAAATGTTACCACTGTCATTAAGTACAATATGTCACGAGAAAACAATGTCAGAATCACCAGGATCCACTGGAGCGTTTCAGAGTTATAACCTGATAAAGGGATAGTGGTCAGAATTGTAAATATTAGCCCGGTCTTTAACGTGCAAACCACTCTTTGGGGATTACGTAAAAATGTTTAAAAATACTTATTTTGAGGATATTTCATTGAAAAATAATTGGTTTTATTCTTAGCAGATTACTGTACCAGGAGATCAGAGGGGCAGCTGACATCTTCAGTTTTTAAATCAGATGCTCTTGAGATCACACAGGATGCAATTGATGTGAATGTCATTACGCCAGATATACCATCATCCCTTCACAGCAAAGATCTGTCATCTGACCCTTTGAAACAGGTTCTGTCTTCTGATTCGTTACCGACTACTAAGGAAAATCAAAGTCACAAAATAAGCATTAAAAAACGAACTGCTCCTAAATCAAAGAAGCTGTTTTCACCTTCAGGATATGGAAATAACATTCCCCTTGAAAAGTATTTTCTTAAACATAAAACAATTCACACAGCAGAGAACAGATTTTCTTGTTCCAAGTGTGGGAAATGTTTTAACCAGAAATCAGATTTGCTTAAGCACCAGAGAACTCACACAGGGGAGAAGCCTTTTTCCTGTTCAGAATGTGGAAAATGTTTTAAAAATAAATCACATCTTGTTATACACCAAAGAACTCACACAGGGGAGAAGCCTTTTTCTTGTTCAGAATGTGGGAAATGTTTTAAAAATAAATCACATCTTGTTATACACCAAAGAACTCACACAGGGGAGAAGCCTTTTTCTTGTTCAGAATGTGGGAAATGTTTTAACCAGAAATCAGATTTGCTTAAGCACCAGAGAACTCACACAGGGGAGAAGCCTTTTTCCTGTTCAGAATGTGGGAAATGTTTTAACCGTAAATCAGATTTGCTTAAGCACCAGAGAACTCACACAGGGGAGAAGCCTTTCTCATGTTCAGAATGTGGGAAATGTTTTAACCAGAAATCAGATTTGCTTAAGCACCAGAGAACTCACACAGGGGAGAAGCCTTTTTCCTGTTCAGAATGTGGGAAATGTTTTAAAAATAAATCAGATCTTGTTATACACCAAAGAACTCACACAGGGGAGAAGCCTTTCTCATGTTCAGAATGTGGGAAATGTTTTAAACATAAATCAGATTTGCTTAGGCATCGGAGAATTCACACAGGGGAGAAGCCTTTTTCATGTTCAGAATGTGGGAAATGTTTTAAAAATAAATCACATCTTGTTATACACCAAAGAACTCATACAGGGGAGAAGCCTTTTTCTTGTTCAGAATGTGGGAAATGTTTTAAACGTAAATCAGATTTGCTTAGGCATCGGAGAATTCACACAGGGGAGAAGCCTTTTTCATGTTCAGAATGTGGGAAATGTTTTATCCTGAAATCACAGCTTGTTATACATCAAAGAACTCATACAGGGGAGCAGCCTTTTTTCTGTTCAGAATGTGGGAAATGTTTTAACTATGCATCAGATTTGCGTAAGCATCAGAGAATTCACACAGGGGAGAAGCCATTTTCATGTTCAGAATGTGGGAAATGTTTTAACCAGAAATCACATCTTGTTACACATCATCGAATTCACACAGCGGAGAATATGTTTTCATGTTCTTAACCATCAAAAATAACTCAAACTATGTAAGTTATTGACAAATTGTACAAAAACATAACAGACAGATGTATAATTGAATGAGAAATGGAAATTACTGTAAAACTTACAATTTTTCTTGGACTATAAGACACCCTTTTTTATTAGATCATTTTTATTAAGAACATTACACAATTAAGTTTTTATGAAGAGACATCAGTAGAACAGATATTTTGATGTTTTCAATGTTACATGATATCCTTATATGTTATTGTTATACATAAAATACAATAAAGTCATCATCTCCTTCCAAGGATTCAATTTTTTTTCATTCAAACTAATACAACCCCCTGTAGGAAAGTCCTTACTGAGAGCTTGGAGAGCCGGGAAAAATATGTAGACAATTCTCTTATCAAGCTGAGACTGAAGTTTATTCGGAGATTTTGCAGCAGGACAGCACATGGATAGTCAGTGAAATAAAGCATGTGAGCACGAACAGAAGTCCAGATTGACAAAGTAACGCGAGTATCTGGCGATGGTCCGGCCTTAGCCAGGCAATGAGGTGGCATGGCTGCAGGATGGCGATGGAACGGCCATGTTGTGGCACGGCAGCAGGTTGGCGATGTAATGGCCCCGAACAACAGTTAGGACGTGCACACGTCCGTAATTGCGGAAATTTCAACGGCAATTCCCGAACTCCCTGCCGCGGGAAAAACGCATGCGGAATTGGCATGTGTTTTCCCGCTAAACACTAGCATTTTGCAAGCGTAATTAGCTTGCAGAATGCTAGCATTTTCCAAGCGATCTGTAGCATCGCTTGGAAAACTGATTGACAGGTTAGTCACACTTGTCAAACAAATCCTCCCAAGAATTATGTGCAAAAAAGACAATAAATATTAATTAAAATAATTTTTTATTCAATCATAATATTAAAAAGTATCAAGTAAATATAACAGCTGATAGAAGCACAATAAATAATAAATCTCTAGGTATGGGAACATACAAAAATTATATTAATACAGAAAATCCAGGTATTTGCAATAAAAATTAAAAAACTGACACAAGGGACTCTTGAATAAATGTATACAAAATTAATATGTGTATATCTGACTGTGTAAAATGATGTTACATATAAATGCTCCAGCCACAAAATACATGGATTACTAGTGCTAAATAAGGAAAGACACATATATCCTAGAAAGAACCAAAACATCTAACAAAAGTGCAAATTACAAATAAAGTGCAATGATATGTGCATAGCAGCAAACTAAATTTTCACAAAATGTGATGCATCCACAAAAAAGTGCTAAAAGTGCAATAATAAATTAAGTTTGTGCAAAAAAAGTCCTATATCATATGCTCCAGGACTATATATATATCCTATTAATCCTATAAACAACTAAAAAAACCCATATAAAGTGCTGCAGTGCCTGAGACTATATATAGTCTGTGTAAAACACAGCCAAAAGCCCGTGGAGTCTCGTAGTGCTAAGTAAGCAAAAAAAGCAATAACCTGGCAAAGTGCATATGCAAAAATAAAAGATTCCTCATACCCAAATGCTCCTGGATCCCTACGTACGTTTCGGCGTTTAAGCCTTCTTCCGGGGGGCGTATACAATCAAGCCCAGGGTGTGCATATTTAAGCAAATGGCCACCAATCAAAAAACCAGATTCTGAGTACCGGGTGATGTAATGCGGCGTGTGCGCAGATGCCCCGCCGCTGAACACATCCGCCCGGCTCCTTCTTCCTGCAGCTCCAGGGAACAGCAATGGGTGCAGCTTGTGCACCCTCTTATGCCAACCTGTTCCTGGGGCTGTGGGAGAGGGAGCTTTTCTCTACGGATACCATGGAACGAGTTGTTTTTTGGACTCGGTTTATTGATGATATTTTTTTTATTTGGCGTGGTACTCCCGATGAGCTTTTAAATTTCATTAGTGTTTTAAATTGTAATCAACTCAATATTAAATTAACATGCAATTTTGATTCTAACCATGTCGATTTTTTAGATGTCACAATTCGACGTGATAATTTCGGTATCCTACAAACCGATATTTTTCGTAAAAAAACGGCCGTTAATTCATTGTTACATGCCTCTTCAGCACATCCCAAACATGTCATCAATGCCATTCCAACCGGGCAATTTTTGAGACTTAGGCGTCTATGCTCGTCATTTGATGATTTTAAGTTGCGAGCTGATGACATGAAAAAGAGATTCATTGATCGTGGATATAGCCATAGGAGTATTAAGAAGGCCTACTACCGTGCAATGAAGACTGAACGTGGGAGTTTAATCTTTCCAAAACATAAATTACAGAATGACACTAGAGTTAGACTAATTACGGAATATCACTCTCAATGGGGCATGATGCAGGATATTTTATCCAAACATTGGTCTATACTCACCAGTGATCCCATTTTGAGGGCATACTTACCAGAGCGACCCTGTATAACAGCACGTCGGGCCCGTAATCTAAAAGATCATCTAACTAAGAGCTTTTATCCAATCAACACGCAATCTACTTTGTTTCCCTCAATAATTCCTAAACCCATTGAGAAATGGGGTTGTGCTCCATGTGGCAACTGTATTGCCTGCTCCAACATAGATCATGCTTCTACTTTTGTTGGTTCGGATAAAAAAATTTACAAGATAACACAGTCCATTACGTGCAATACTAAAGCTGTTGTATATCATGCCACATGTCCTTGTCAAAAAATATATGTCGGGCTCACAACCAGAAATTTAAAGCTGCGTGTACGAGAACATGTTAGAGAGATTATTGCCGCAGAAAAGGAAACAACATTAGAATATCTGAAAACCTTACCAAGGCATTTTAAAATTTATCACAATTGTGATCCAACTGGCCTTCGTGTAATTGGTATAGACAGAATTATCTCAGACCTACGTGGCGGCAATATTAGTCGCAGGCTCGCTCAGAAAGAAACCAGGTGGATCTGGACCCTCCGTACTCTTCAACCTTTGGGTCTTAATGAGAATATAAGTTACTCACCTTTTCTCTGATCATCATTCATTCCTAATTATATTGCATATTTTATGTTTTATTTTAACATGCTAATTAATATTTTTTATATATATTTTTTTTAGTTATATTATCTATTCTGGGATTGGTTTCCAGCCTATGAGCAGTGAGAAGACTGTATGAATTTGTTACTGCTATCAACTAATCAGAAGATATTTATGCACATGATAAAATTTGTTAATAAAATTTGTCTATATATGTAGTATAATAATTTTAATAATTATAATATTTGTATTTATTATTATATATATATGGGTCTATAATATTGATTAAAATATGTTATGTCCGTATCACTATACACTTAAATATATTGGTCATTTATAATTGTAGTATATATTATATTTTTTATAACATGGGTAATTGTATTTATTATATATGTAATTATTTACAATATTTTTATATAACGGTATTGATTAAATTATTTATTAATCTCATCACTATACACTAATATGTATTGTTCACTTGTTATCATTATTATTATCACATATAAAATTTTCTTATATTAATCACATTATGCATATTTATGTATTATTTAATATAATATATGTTTCTTTTTTGTATATACTTTATTTATCATATAATATTATATATTTTTTGTGTAGATTTATGTATATATATAATTCTTATGTGCGCATAAATAGTCGGTTATATTATAGGTTTATGAATATGTGGTCCTTGTGGATGGGATCCATTATGATTGTGGCATAAACGGACCTAGAATAGTTTTCACCTTTTCCAGACCTGAGTACGGGCGGTTGTGCGCTTGCGTGGTTTTCCCTTCTGCTGGCTGCATCTGTTCCGGCGTCTGTTTCCTTGGTAGCGCGCCCCTGGCGATTCCCCGGTCATGTGACGTGGCTTGGGGTTTGGCTTGGTGTGCGTTGTCTTGGTGACGCCGGGCGGATGTGTTCAGCGGCGGGGCATCTGCGCACGCGCCGCATTACATCACCCGGTACTCAGAATCTGGTTTTTTGATTGGTGGCCATTTGCTTAAATATGCACACCCTGGGCTTGATTGTATACGCCCCCCGGAAGAAGGCTTAAACGCCGAAACGTACGTAGGGATCCAGGAGCATTTGGGTATGAGGAATCTTTTATAATCTTTTATTTTTGCATATGCACTTTGCCAGGTTATTGCTTTTTTTGCTTACTTAGCACTACGAGACTCCACGGGCTTTTGGCTGTGTTTTACACAGACTATATATAGTCTCAGGCACTGCAGCACTTTATATGGGTTTTTTTAGTTGTTTATAGGATTAATAGGATATATATATAGTCCTGGAGCATATGATATAGGACTTTTTTGCACAAACTTAATTTATTATTGCACTTTTAGCACTTTTTTGTGGATGCATCACATTTTGTGAAAATTTAGTTTGCTGCTATGCACATATCATTGCACTTTATTTGTAATTTGCACTTTTGTTAGATGTTTTGGTTCTTTCTAGGATATATGTGTCTTTCCTTATTTAGCACTAGTAATCCATGTATTTTGTGGCTGGAGCATTTATATGTAACATCATTTTACACAGTCAGATATACACATATTAATTTTGTATACATTTATTCAAGAGTCCCTTGTGTCAGTTTTTAAATTTTTATTGCAAATACCTGGATTTTCTGTATTAATATAATTTTTGTATGTTCCCATACCTAGAGATTTATTATTTATTGTGCTTCTATCAGCTGTTATATTTACTTGATACTTTTTAATATTATGATTGAATAAAAAATTATTTTAATTAATATTTATTGTCTTTTTTGCACATAATTCTTGGGAGGATTTGTTTGATAAATTGTGCTTGACAGAATTGTTTTACATACAATTGGTTACCCATCTGATTGAACACTTGTCAAACAGTGTTTGACAAGTGTGACCAACTTTTTACTATTGATGCTGTCTATGCAGCATCAATAGTAAAAAGATCTAATGTTAAAAATAATAAAATAAAAAATCATGATATCCTCACCTTCCGGCATCCTCAGCAGCCTTCCCGCTCCTCGCGCTGCTCCCGTTCCCAGTAATGCATTGCGAGAATGACCTGTGATAACGTAGCGGTCTCATGAGACGGCTACGTCATCTGGGGTCATTGCCGCTAGGTATTATTGGGAACACGAGCAGCGCGAGGAGCGGGAAGACTGCCGAGGACGCCGGAAGGTGAGGATATCATATTTTTTAATTTTTATTTTTTTTTAACAATTATACGGTTCCCAGGGCCTGGAGGAGAGTCTCCTCTCCTCCACCCTGGGTACCAACAACACATGATCCGCTTACTTCCCGCATGGTGGGCAGCCCCATGCGGGAAGTAAGCGGATCAATGCATTCCTATGTGTGCGGAATCCCCGCGATTCCCCACAAGGAATGAAAAGGCTGCTTTTTTTCCGGAATGCGATTCCGCCGCGGAAAAAAAAATGCAGCATGTGCACAAAAAATGGTGAATGCATTCTAATAGGATGCTTAATGTATGTGTTTATTTCGCGTTTTTATAGCGAAAAAACAAATTCCTGAACGTGCGCATATAGCCTAACAGGGGCTTTTTATACATGATACAGACAAATAAAGCTGTACCTTGCAGCAAAGGACATATACATAATAACATCATACTTTGTAGAAAAACACGCATTCAGGGATGAAGCATAAAATAGTTAAATGTAATGACTTTGAGGCTCTTTACACCCAACTCCATTAGAACTCGTAAATCTCCATGTTCCTCTTAGTAACTGTCATTGTTCACTTAATGCACTTATTTATTATCATACATTTACCCTTTTTCTATTATCATGGCCCTGCAGCTGCTCCAATTAACCTGTGTGTATGTCAAACTATACCTGCTAATGGCTATGATCTCATCTTGTGTCTCCAATCTGTCTATGACTTTCAGAAGTACATCTTAGAATTAGTTAGTTTCTAACTTTGCACAAGATGGCTGCTAGAGCCAACATGGCTGTTCAGTTTATTATCCAGAGTGCAACATACAGTGCTGTAATATTTATTGGTGAATTATTGAAAGTAAGATTATCTATGTAATTCATCGCTTTATGTACTTGTGCGTGTGTGTGTGGAAGGGCAAAAAATCCCTTAAAAAGCACAAAAACAAAATAAAAAGTCATTAAAATATTAGTCCCTGTGACGGGGTGTACGGCAGAGCAAGAAGGGACAACAGGCCGAGGGATGATTCAACAGATTTACTATCAAGAACGCTGGAACAGCACATGCAGGTAGATCTACAGAGTCCACAATTAGTCCAACGGAACAGGTTCGGGGGCACCTCCCGATAATCCTTGTGCCAGCTAACAAAGCAATAGTCCACAATTAGTCCAACGGAACAGATTCGGGGGCACCTCCCGATAATCCTTGTGCCAGCTAACAAAGCAATAGTCCACAATTAGTCCAATGGATCCCAAAACAATCTCACGAATGACGAGATATGTCCTCAGCTCAAGTCTCGCCCCGTTCGCTTCCTCAGTCACAGATGGACGTGGGGTCTTGCCTCGGCTAAGAATCCCCACTCCTTCTCCTTCAAGGGTCAACTCACATCTGATCTCAAAAATAAGAATGGATTGTCTGAGCTCCTGGGATCAGCCCAGGAAGGGGGTAGGGGTCACACCTTCTATTCAATGGTTGAGTCCACCAGAAGATTCTAGACTGGTCTGCTCCGCTTAGTCTATCCAGTCTGTGCATTTGACTAGCCACCTGCTGTGAGGAAGAATAGCTATTCATTCACTAATGGTATTGACAAAGCTTAATTACATTATAGCTCAGGGCTGCAAGTATTGGGGGAAGGAGACAGGTTAAGTTACATACACCCCATAACATTGCAAAGTGTACAGTAAATACAACCAAAGAGAAGTCGCACCACATCATGACATATTATACAAAATACAGGACCGAGAAAAAAAAAGTACATATCATGACAGTCCCCCCAAAAATAAGTTGCATAATTGTTAAGTCTTTTGATCCCTGTCATTCTCTTTTTTTTCTCTCTCTTTGGTTTCCAGATTTTCCTGATCTTCTACCCCTCTCACACTATCAGAGTCCCACTGTATAGTGTGAAACATCTTCTCTCGATCATCCAGTAGGTTCATGGTCCCAGGAATCAAATATGAAAATCTTCAGCTGACCTGGGAAGAGGAGAGAAAAAGTGGAGTATCAGTCCTTACCAGAAATGTCAGTAAGATAATTAAGAAGCTTACACTGGTCAATGGGGAAAAATTTTAACACCTTTGTGCCTTGGTTTGTTAACTCTGCCCACTCCTAAAACTTTGGGGCCAATTTTTATCAGTAATATCAAAGGTACCTTCCCAATTAGCTTCCAGGGTCCCATTGTTCAGAAATTTTTAACCATAACCTAAGCTTCTTTAACAAATTTAGACCTGTAGGATTTTCAGTGGCGTCTGTAAAATTAAGGATGCAAATCCCACTATGTGTCTCACTTGATTCATAGTCCAGTAAGTGCTTCATGCACAGAATGAATCCTTTCTCCCTGGGAGTGAGCAACCTAGAGTAGTAGTCTAGGTTATACAGCTGACTGGACGCTTCAGGGCTATCTTTGGACCATCTTTGTAAAAGCACCAGGAAATAGATATATCAACGGTGTCAGCTTGGATGTAAAAGGGTTGGGAAGGGTCAGGGTTAACTAATGCAGTGGCTGCTATAAGGGCGCGCTTCAATCCTTCAAAAGCCTGCAAGGCTTCTCCCTCTACAATGACGGGCAAAATCATTATCAACATCTTTTAGTAAATCATACAGTGATTTATCCGGATGAGCAAAATCTTAAATAAATTCTCTGAAAAAATTAATAAGAATTTTCTAAGCTCAGTAATATTAGTTGGTATGGGGACAGCTTGAATTGCTTTAACCCTATCATGTATAAGCTTCTTTCCTTCTGCTAAGACAGACACGCCCAGAAATGTAACCTCTGACTTCATTCATTCTACTTTATCTAAGCTCATTTTGAGTCCTGCATCCTGTAAAGCCTGACAAACATTTTCAAGGGTCTCGTTGTGTTCACATTCATCGACAGTTTGAATTAATAAATCACCAACATATTGTAGGACTTTGACTCCGTAGCCAAGGGGTTCTAACACCTGAGCCAATGACTGATGGAAATACAAAGGAGAACTGTGAAATCCCATGGGCAACCGCGTGAACAAGTACTGCACATTCTCAATGTGAATGCAAAGCGGAGGACAGATTCATGTGTTAGGGGTACTGAGAAAAAGCCATTTACAATGTCCAAACAAGAAAACACTTTACAATCACTCCTCAGCTGTGACATAACTTCAGGGACAGATGCAACAAGGTAAGCTGCTGAGGGGGTGTACTTATTTGCAAGTCTCAAGTCCACAACCATTTGAAAGCTACCATCTTCCTTTTTTACAGGTAAAATGGGACTGTTACATGGAGAATTACCTTTTACAACAACGCCTTGTTTTTCCAATTCACTGACCACAACCCTTATGTAAGGGATTGCATCCTCAGGAATTCAATACTCGGTGATGGAAAGGTGGCACCCTTTCACCAACAATTTTAACTTCAGTTTGCATTAACCCACAATCAGTTTTCTTTGAGATCCACAATTCAGGGAACCTGTGCTTCAATTCATTTTTTTAAAACATCATTGTCAACATTTTCATTAGTACATGATCCTAGACTGGCAATAGGTAATTTGTGACTCTCCTCTTTCTCCTCCATAGGTACAATTACAGAGCAAATAGTCGCTTCTATGTTCCCTCTCACGACTTTGTTACACAAATCAACAATTCCCATTGCTCCCAAAACATCAGTACCCAGAATAGTGGACCCAACTGTGGATTTACTAAAAAAATGCATCGAAGACCCCTTTTCTTCGATCCCCCTGCGTCCTGAAATCTCAGGTTCACTGGACGACTTTTTTCTGCTTGAATACAGAAGCCTTCAAATCCTACCAAAGTGGTAGTCTCAGGCAGTCCAGGGGGTGACTGCAATTTGTGTCCTGTTACGGAGACTGAGGCTCCTGTAACGATGAGGATGACTTCCCACGGCAACCTCTCTATTCTCCCTTTGACATAAGGTATTCCATCCTTGCCCATGGAAAGGGGGGAAAGGAAGGCAAGGGGAACAGGGGAAGCAACCCATCAGTTGGTGCTCCCTGCAGTGGGAAACCCCCAAAAATCCATCATCCCCATCTGGACATGGCTTCCATTCTACAGCTCCCACCTCTGCCCCAAAGAGATCCTCAGTAAGAGTCGGGTACTCATGCTCCCTTACCAAAGGAGCATAGGGAGAAGGAGGAGTGACCCCTCCTTGAATAGAATGGATCTCTGGGCATGAATGATTGGGAGCTACTGGTGAGAGAGCAGGAGCAGAAGGCTCCTGAGAGACTGGATTAACCATTTGAAGACCGTTATACTGCTGATACTGCCTAGGGTCATTCACTACTAAATACGGAGGTCTAACTCTGGAAGGAGGTTTGGAGAACTCCCGGGGCTGTTGGGGATTAAATGGCACCCAGGGTTCTCGGGTTTAGTCCCAGGCACAAAATTGAGACAAAAATGTCTAAAGTTCCCAAGCTGCCCACAAAAGTAACACACAGGAGGACCCCTTGTGGGATTCCGGGGGGGATCTGACAAAAGGGACCTGCCCATTCTCGGCAGCTGCGCATACCCCAGGAATTCCTGGGCTCCCTGAATCAGCAGATGCACCCTGAGGTGAAAGGAACGCAAAAACATTGGACTCATCACCCTTCACCTCGGACTGCATTGTCCTAACATTGGTCAACATAACCTCCACAACATCTTCAATAGATTCTGCATTCTGCAAAACTCCTGATTTAAAAACTCTTTCCATGGGCACTTTTTTCACAAATTGTTCCATCATAGCAAATTTATCACTCTGGTCCATAGTATCTAAGGTTTTATTAAACACAATTTTTTAACAAATTTACGATAGACCAGGGACATTTGGCCGGGGGCTGTTCTAGGAGTAGAAGCGGCATCAAACTCCATCTGGGATGAATCATCACTTTCCTCATCATCTGCAAAATCTTTCCTCAACTGTGTCTGTTTAAGCTGGAGCTGATGGGACACTATATCTTGTTTTTTTTATGGACTACTTCACCCATTCTCCTAACTCTCCAGTCTATAACTGTATCTACATCAGCACCTTATCTCAAAGCTGCAGTGTCAATCTGTAACATAACTGCTCTCAGCTGCTGCAGCTGTCACCCCTCCATTCTATGCTTCTCACACCTCTCTGTCTGGATGACCCACTGCTGGTTTGAGTCGACCAAAAGAGGTGTGGCTGTGTTTCCAGCCTCACTCACTATGCTTGTCAGGCGTCTCCCCTCACCTTTTAAAGCCTCTTGCTACCAGGCACAAAACTTCTCACTTCTTTGTAGATAACCCACGTAGAGGTTTCTTCTTAGTTGCACATATATTTTTATAGTCCTTTCTATAGTTTTTTTTTATCAAAATCAGGCAGACTTGGAGAGCTTCATGAGAGGTTCTCCTACTTCAGGCTGGCTTACTTTGAGCGATTTAACACATGGCCATATGACATCAACAAATTTTTGAGAAATCTGACACTAAAAAAACATTTTTTTTCAGATGAAACAACAGATACAAATCAAGATCACAATATGGAAATAAATGAATTTGAAAATCTTGATTTTAAAGAACAGGTCACTCTAAACTGTCTAATGAAATTATCTAAAGAAAATCAAACAGAAATAATGGAAGGGTCCATCAATATATCGAAAAATTTGAAAACAAAAAATCCATATTTCTATCCTATACAGACTAGAGTAAACTGCATGGACAAATTCCAAGAACTTGTTGAGAAGGATTTAAAGGATTTGGAGTACAGTTTAAATAAAAATAAAAAAAGAAAAAACTTATCACATCGGCATTGGAAAGCACTTAATGAACTAAAATCTCTAAAAAACATCATTATTAAGAGAAGTGACAAAGGTGGTCTAATAGTCATTTTGAATGAAAGTGATTATAAAGATAAAATGTATGAACTCCTATCTGATAGTACTACCTATGAAAAATTGAAAAAAAAACCCAACTAAAGAATATAATGATAAAATCATGAAATTTATTGAAGAAGGTATATTTCTAGCCACCATAAACAAAAGACAAGCTGAATATTTACATGTAGAAGCCCCAAAAATGCCCATTATGTATGGTCTCCCTAAGGTGCACAAAAGCACAGGCTTACCAGCCATGCGACCGATAATATCAGGCATAGGCTCTATGTCAGAACACCTATGTGAATGGGTAGACTCTTTATTGCAACCCATGGTAAGAAAAATGCCAGGATTTATCAAAGATTCGAGAGAAATTCTAAGAATATTTAAAAATCGAAAATGGGAAAAAAATCACGTTTGGTTAAGTTGTGACGTAGTCTCATTATACACAAGTATACCTCATGATATAGCCATGAGAGCGCTAGAATTTCATTTAAAAGACTATGGTCAATACTCTCAGAATCTAATAGATTATTTATTAAAAATAATATTTTTCCTAATGAAACACAACATTTTTTCATTTGATGGTGAAGTGTATGCTCAAAAGTCGGGAGTTCCAATGGGGGCAAAGTACTCGCCGTCTCTGGCTAATTTGACAATGGCATACTGGGAACAGGAATTCATTTATTCTGCTGAAAATCCATTTGTTGACCACATCTCCTGGTATGGCAGATACATAGATGACACCCTCATTATTTGGGGGGGTGATGTGTCTGCCATACCGGGATTTGTGGAATACATCAATTCCAATAAATTTGGGATAAAATTTACATATGTTCAAGATGATAAATCCATCTCCTTATTAGATCTAGAATTGAGTGGTATTGTCGGTGAAGAAATTACCAGTCGAACTCATATAAAACCAATTAGTGGCAATACAATTTTACACGCCGAAAGTAGCCATCCAGCCCACACGATAAAATCTATACCAGTAGGGGAGTTCACTAGGTTAAAAAGAAACTGTAGCAAAGAAGAGGATAAATTGAAAGAATTCCATGAAACAAAAAAGAAATTCAAAGCTAGAAATTATCCGAACTGGACAATAAATAGAGCTATCAATATACACTCACTGGCCACTTTATTAGGTACACCTGTCCAACTTCTTGTTAACACTTAATTTCTAATCAGCCAATCACATGGCGGCAACTCAGTGCATTTAGGTATGTAGACATGGTCAAGACAATCTCCTGCAGTTCAAACCGAGCATCAGTATGGGGAAGAAAGGTGATTTGAGTGCCTTTGAACGTGGCATGGTTGTTGGTGCCAGAAGGGCTGGTCTGAGTATTTCAGAAACTGCTGATCTACTGGGATTTTCACGCACAACCATCTCTAGGGTTTACAGAGAATGGTCCGAAAAAGAAAAAAAATCCAGTGAGCGGCAGTTCTGTGGGCGGAAATGCCTTGTTGATGCCACAGGTCAGAGGAGAATGGGCAGACTGGTTCGAGCTGATAGAAAGGCAACAGTGACTCAAATCGCCACCCGTTACAACCAAGGTAGGCCTAAGAGCATCTCTGAACGCACAGTGCGTCGAACTTTGAGGCAGATGGGCTACAGCAGCAGAAGACCACACCGGGTACCACTCCTTTCAGCTAAGAACAGGAAACTGAGGCTACAATTTGTACAAGCTCATCGAAATTGGACAGTAGAAGATTGGAAAAACGTTGCTTGGTCTGATGAGTCTCGATTTCTGCTGCGACATTCGGATGGTAGGGTCAGAATTTGGCGTAAACAACATGAAAGCATGGATCCATCCTGCCTTGTATGGAGCATCTTTGGGATGTGCAGCCGACAAATCTGCGGCAACTGTGTGATGCCATCATGTCAATATGGACCAAAATCTCTGAGGAATGCTTCCAGCACCTTGTTGAATCTATGCCACGAAGAATTGAGGCAGTTCTGAAGGCAAAAGGGGTCCAACCCGTTACTAGCATGGTGTACCTAATAACGTGGCCGGTGAGTGTATATGGCGTCGTTATGTGAGAAGTATATGGCGGTACTATGTGATGTATATGGCGGTATTATGTTTGATATATATGGCAGTATTATGTGTGATCTATATGGCGATATGTGAGAACACTGGTGGTATTATGTGAGATCTATATGACGGTATTATGTGGGAAGTATATTGCGGTATTGTGTGCTCTGTATTATGTGCGCTCTATATGTCGGTATTATGTGTGCTCTATATGGCAGTATTATGTGTGCTCTATATGGCGGTATTGTGTGCTCTATATGGCGGTATTGTGTGCTCTATATGGCGGTATTATGTGTGCTCTATATGGCGGTATTATGTGTGCTCTATATGGCGGTATTATGTGAGATCTATATGGCGGTATGCTCTATATGGCGGTATTATGTGTGCTCTATATGTCGGTATTATGTGTGCTCTATATGGCGGTATTATGTGAGAACACTCTGGCGTCGTTATTTGCGATCTATATGATGGTATTATGTGAGAACTATAGGACAGTATTATGTGTGCTCTATATGGCGGTATTATGAGTGATCTATATGGCAGTATTATGTGAGAACACTATGGAAGTATTATCTGAAGAAAGGGGACCCAATCTAGGGTGGTTCCGGTTGAGCAGCTGCACGCGGGTCTGGGGTAATAGAGGGGCAGCATGACCTCCAGTTAGGTGCAGTGAGGGGAGGGCTGGTGAGGCAGCTGAAGAGAGGGGTCTCATGTTTATCGTTACTATATGGCTACATTTCCTTCCCAGCATCACCCCGGACTGCGCCTGTCACCTCGCTTTCACACATCGCCAGGACAGGATCTGAGGAGGGGAATGGGGTCTTTGCATGCAAAGTCTGGATCAGAACAGGCCATCAATCAGCAGGAATGTTTCCTGGATTTCTGAGGAGACGGTCCATCCATGTGTATAAAAGACAGCGCTCTATGTACAATCCCTGGCTGCTCTGCGCACCAAACAGGGTGCCCCCCATAGACCAGCACACTGCTCTCCTGAAATACTCTGTGCTGCTGTCACCCTGCTCCCTCCACCATATATCTCCCAGAATCCTTGCTGCCTGCCATCTTCGGTGACTGTCTACTTGTCAGTATAACTTTGCAGTCACCAACAAAATGGCTGCACACTGTGTTCCTGAATCCTCTCATCCCCTAGCAAACACCAGGAGGGGAGGAGAGGAGTGACATCACACACGTCAGCAGACTCAGCCCATAATTACTGCAGTGCAGTAATGTGAGCTAGTTGTACACCAGGTTTTTGTCAAATTTCATTAGCTGCTCCCCCTAGTGTTTAAAAGTGGAAATGCCAAACCTTTTAAAATTATTTTTCATATTTTACTAAATTAAAAACAAATGATAATATTTTTTAAGAAAATGTAAACATTAATTCTTTACATTTTTTTCAATCGCTGGAAATTTTTTTTTTTTGATGGCACCTTCCCTTTAAGAAAGTCCTTACTGAGAGCTGGAAGAGCCGGGAAAAATATGTAGACAATTCTCTTATCAAGCTGAGACTGAAGTTTATTCAGAGATTTCGCAGCAGGACAGCACATGTATAGTCATTGAAATAAAGCATGTGAGCACGAACTGAAGTCTAGACAGACAAACTAACGCTGGGACATCTGACGATGGTCTGGCCTTATCATGGCCATGAAGTGGCATGGCTGCAGAATGGTGATGGAAGGGCCATGTTGTGGCATGGCAGCAGGTTGGCGATGTAATGGCCCCGAACAACAGTAACAGGGGCTTTTTATACATGATACAGACAAAGAAAGCTGCACCTTGCAGCAAAAGGCGTATACATGATAACATCATACTGCATAGAAAAACACATATTCATGGATGAAGCATAAAATTGTTACATGTAATGACTTTGAGGCTCTTTACACCCAACTCCATTAGAACTCGTAAATCTCCATGTTCCTCTTAGTAACTGTCATTGTTCACTTAATACACTTATTTATTATCATATGTTTACCCTTTTTCTATTTTAGGGAATATAGGGGGTGCTCCCGGGTAATACGAGGTGGTGCTCCAAGGTATTAGTTAGCAATGAATAACAAAAAAAGCTTGGGCACTCAAATGAAAATGTATTGTCCAATGTAGACCAATGAGGCAAATGCCACCACCATACAGCAAAGAAAAAATGCAGGATGACCCGATTGAAAGATAGATTAACTTTCCCAACCACGAGGCTCACTCTGGCACTCGTGGTCGGTGCCCCCACACCATTCAGGCATGATAGGAGACTAGGTCCCATTACCTTGGACCCCCTTCTACAGCAGATTCAGCTTGAGAAAGGCATGTCCGTGCCGAAACGTTGCAAAAGTTAATCTGTCTTTCAGTCGGGTCATCCTGTATTTTTTCTTTGTTGTATGGTGGAGGCATTTGCCTCATTGGTCTACATTGGACAATACATTTTCATTGGAGTGCCCAAGCTTTTTTGTTATTCATTACCCTTTTTCTATTCTCATGGCCCTGCAGCTGCTCCAATTAACCTGTGTGCATGTCCACTATACCTGCTAATGGCTATGATCTCATCTTGTGTCTCCAATCTGTCTATGACTTTCAGAAGTACATCTTAGAATTAGTTAGGTTCTAACTTTGCACAAGATGGCTGCTAGAGCCAACATGGCTGTTCAGTATATTATGACTGACCATTCTCTTACACCCCCCCCCCTCCCCTGATAACACTCTAGAGAATTATTTCTTCATATTTTTTTTGTGATGTGTATACATTAGAATATCTGCCATTCAGTTATCATAATTAGTTTGCACTGCGTACTCGCCCTACTTACATCATTTAATCTGGATTGATCATACTACAAATGTTCCTGAAGCCAGAAGTTGCCAGGTTATCTCTCAGGAGTATTCCAGATTGTAGGCCTGGAACAGTCAACCAGGATCCCCAGATGTTGTCAAATTTCCAAATAATATTGTTTTGCTTATTTATTAACTAATTAACTGTTGGTGGTTGAGCGTCTGGCCAATGTTGCGCAATACGTTTGCGAGCTTGATAAAAAATGTGTGAAAGACCTACAGCCATCGGGGATTCAAAACTTCCATAATCAGCATCACATCTGCTTCCTATTTTAATGTAGCTGTCAGGGGATGGTCTCCCATGCGAGACTGTGAGAGATTCTGATAGAAGTTTGAAATTAAGCCAGTCATGTATTTTGCCTCCGCTATTGAGTCTAGTAAATATTTATTTCGTATATCCGGTGCCGCAGCGCTAAACTGAGTTAGGCTACGTTCACATTTGCGTTGTGCGCCGCAGCGTCGTCGCAACGCACAACGCAAACAAAAACGCAGTTGCGTTTTGAACAAAAAACGCAGCTTTTTGCGCCGCATGCGCCCCCCCAAAGTCTATACAATGTTTTGCATTTTTTATTGGAAACGCATGCGTCGTACAACGCACCACGACGCAAGTACTTGCGTTGTCTGCGTTGTCAATACAAGTGAATAGGAAAAAAGGCGCATCGACGACGCAAAAACGACGCAAACACGACGCATGCGTTTTTTAAAAAGTCAGCGCCGCAAAAAAAAATGCAACATGTTGCGTTTGCCGCGCCCTGACAGGTGCGCCCTAACGCCGCATGGGGCGTACAACGCACCAAAACGCATGTACATGCGGCGCCATGCGGCCCCAATGTTAAAGATAGGGCCGCACGACGCATGCGTTTTGTTGCGGCGACGACGCTGCGGCGCACAACGCAAATGTGAACGTAGCCTTAGATATGCATGCCTAAGTTGTTGGTATCGAAAGAAGAGCCTGTGAGGCAATCCAAACTATTGTTTAAGCTTGTTAAATCTTTTAAGTGTTCCATTTTCTATTAACTGATCTAAAGTTTAAATTCCCCTTCATTGCCAACCTCTGAAACCAGTAAATTTGTCAAACTCCACCAGTCATTGATTTTGCCACATTGGGGTAAAATTAGAAAATTCCTTTATCCCCAACAGTCTCTTGCCCCATCTCACACCTTGTACATCATTGCTAAGGTCAGTCTCAACGTTTTGACGCCCTAAATCGACTGGGGAGCGTAAAATTGGGCGCTGCGGCAAACGGAGCGTATCCGCACTTTTTTTTTTCCGACCGTGCCAGTAAAAAATAAAGTTTATGTTTTGATGCCGTAAATCACCTAATGAGCATAAAAATGGGTCCTTTGGTGAACGTGAGCTTATCCGCACATATGATTACTGCGGCGGTAACCTCTGACACTCAATGGGTTTTCTGCACATCTGTGACCCACACCCCCTCCCCCCTGACACTGAGAGATCTGGGGGCGTGTCCGGTGTGTTTTACATAAAAAACACATGCGTTTTTTTTTTTATAACCGCATGTGTTTTTTGTGGGAAAATCTGAGGAATCCTTAGCTGATGCTTAAGCACACATTTAAATTCTGGTGCGATAAAAAAGACCCCAAAAAATGGGGTCAGAGTCACTTTTTCATCACAGATCGGATTTTAAGTGTGTGTGTGTTAGCATCAGGGCACCCTCCGGAGGTTGATTGTCCAAAAAAAATTACTTAAAAAGAGGCTCAAATGACTTAAAACGGGGACGTGAAATACGGGGGGCGAGGTTAGTATGTTTTGCAGCTTGGCGGCTTGTCACTCATCCCCCTGTGCTCTGCTCTGTTTCGCCGGAGGGCAGGGTCAGTGTGCTATGGCAGCCACTTCATCTCCCTGGCTGTGTGTAACATGGCAGAATGGAGGGCAAGGGGCGGCAAGATGTGACGCGGCCGGGCAGCCCCCTGTGCTCTTCGGTGTCAGGCCAGTGGGGGGGGAGGTCAGTGTACTATGCAGCCAAGAATGTGTTCATCTTCCAGGCCGTGTGTAACATGGTACAATGGAGGGGGAGGGGGGGTGACACGGCCAGGCTGCTTGTTACTCATCCCCTGTAGTGAAGGGTTGGATGGCAGGTGGGCGGGGTCAGTGCGCTATGTGACCGAGAACCAGTTCATTTCCCCGGCTGTCTAACATGGTAGAATGAAGCGGGAGAGGGGCGGCTGGGCTCTGTGTGTGACGTATGTTCAGGCCCACCCCCCCGGTTCCTGGCCTGACTGTAGGAAGCATGAAGTCACCGCACAGCCCAGAGCGTGCAATTTGAACTTGAATGAATGTGTCGCATTGATTTATGTCTTTTTACATCAATTAAGGAATTTGCTCCTCACACCATATGGGGGCATCACAACACAGAACCAGACCCCAATCACAGGACAATAAAACTTTCACACTCCTTATCTATGAACTGTTCCAATATTTATGGCCACAACTCTCTATCCCTCTCCCATAATGATAGTTCTGCTTCACGTCACTTTTCTTATCTATTTCATTATTTCTGTGCTGTGTTGTGTATAAATATGTGATTCTTCAGATTTTATTATACTGAGCCTGATGAAGAGACCGGAGGGGAAGAAGGTGGACCCAGGGAACTATAGGCTGGTGAGTCTGACATCTATACCAGGAAAAATCTTTGAACAAATTATTAAACAACATGTAAGTAAGTACCTGGATAAGAATGAAGTGATTAAACAGAGTCAGCATGGGTTTGTAACTAATAAGTCACGTCAGACTAACTTAATTTCCTTCTATGACAGAATCACTGACTGGGTGGATCAGGGAAATGCTGTAGATGTAGTATATCTTGACTTCAGCAAAGCATTTGACAAAGTATCTCACACAATCCTTATTGAAAAAATGACTAATTATGGAATGGACGAGGCAACTGTTAGGTGGATTCATAACTGGCTTAGTGATCGGACCCAAAGAGTGGTTGTAAATGGCTGCAAATGCAGTTGGAAAAATGTTTCAAGTGGGGTAACACAGGGCTCTGTCCTGGGCTTTGTATTGTTCAACATCTTTATCAATGATTTAGATGAAAGAATTGAGGGCAAACTGATTAAATTTGCTGATGACACAAAGCTAGGAGGGATAGCTAATACTAGAGAAGAGAGAGGATTCAAAAATATATAAATAAACTGGAGCAGTGGGCAGCAACTAACAGAATGGTTTTTAACAGGGAAAATGCAAACATCTGTACATCTGGGCAATAAAAATGAAAAAAACATACAGAATGGGAGGAATAGGGCTAAGCAACAGCACATGTGAAAAACACTTGGGAATATTAATAGATCACAGACTAAACATGAGTCACCAGTGTGATGCAGCAGCAAAAAAGGCAGCAAAAAAGGTAGATACAATCCTGGGATGTATTAACAGAAGCAAACAGTCTAGATCACGTGAAGTCATTATTGCCCTCTACTCCTGTCAGATCTCATCTGGAATACTGTATCCAGTTTTGGGCACCACATTTTAAAAAAAGACCTCAACAAACTGGAGCTAGTTCAAAGAAGAGCGACCAGAATGGTGACTGGTCTGCAAACCAAGTCCTATGAGGAACATTTACAGAATTTGGGAATGTTTAGCTTGCAAAAAAGAAGACTGAGAGAAGACTTAATAGCTGTCTACAAATATCTCAAGGGCTGTCACATTGTAGAAGGATCATCTTTATTCTCATTTGCACAAGGAAAGACTAGAAGCAATGGGATGAAACTGAATGGAAGGAGACAGATTAGATATTAGAAAAAACTTTTTGACAGTTAGGGTGATCAATGAGTGGAACAGGCTGCCACGAGAGGTGGTGAGTCTTCAAACAGAGGCTGGACCGTCATCTGTTTGGGATGATTTAGTGAATCCTGCTTTGAGCAGGGGGTTGGACCAGATGACCCAGGAGGTCCCTTCGAACTCTACCATTCTATGATTCTGTGATACTAGTCTCGAAAGCTTGCAAATTGTTACCATCTTTTCAGTTAGCCACTAAAAGGTATCAACCACTGAGGACTCTCGATTCTAAATATTTTTCTATCTACTGGCTAACAAGGAACAAAGATATATATCTTTCCTGTATCTAGGTGCCAGTACAAACACTTCAACCGTAAAATAGCAGCCTTATTATAGAAAAAAATAACAATAACAATATTATAACTGTTAACTGTTCCTTTGCCTACACACAAAACTAATATATAAAGTATATATGCAGCGCCCCAGAGTCCTGGTCGTTGCAGTACTGTGGCTCCGCCACTATGGGGAGCTATGGTGCGTCTGACGGCACTGAAGGAGTTCATCTGACGAGGTATCACAGACACCAATACATTTCACAGCTGGGCCTCCGGGGGGAGCTAAGGGTTCTATTCATTAGGCCACTCCCCACCATAGTGGGTAAACTGGGGGTCAGGCAGGAAGTTAGATCAGAAAGCTGACTGGGTTGGAACCAGGCAACCCCTTGTGGCAGAGGGTGTTGTGGGGGAAGATACAGTAGGGTCTCTGTCAGGGGTGGGATCCTGACAGAGGCTTGGCAACTTGAACGAACGTAACGGGACCGCGCCTGCTCCGGGTAGCGGCGGTGCCCAAGGATGGACTAGAAGCGAGATAGATTGTGCTGAGTGAGAAACGAGATCAAGCAAAAGGAGTATACCAGTAGGGGTCGTGCTGTAAGACCGGAGCAACACCCTACTGAGGCGCACTACCGGTGGCCGGAACGCCGAGGGAGTATTATAACATTCAGCTTCAAGCAATACTCTAAACAGCGGCAGGACAGTCAGTCTAAGGCGGGCTGTCTAACTTAAATCACCTATGCAGTCTTGGGGGGCAACTTGTGGAGAGGGGCGACTCTAGGGTCCCGGAAGAGCTCCGAGCCTACCCGTCATACGGGTGCCGTCCCAACCAGAACAACAGGGAGGGACGGAGGATTAGAAGAACATCATTTAATCGAGTTGTGAGGGAACTTAAGAAACAGACACAACGGTTGTGGGGACTTTCCGTAAGCACAGCAGGGAAGGACCGCAACACATAGCGCTAGAAGGAAGGCACAGATTTCCACCTGTGAAGAGAACTCTGGAGGTGCCATCAGACCAGCCGGACTTGCGCAGCCTGGTGAACCATATTCTGGACTGTGGACTCAGAGATCTTCAGTAAAGAGGTAAAGAGACTGCAACCTGGTGTCCTCGTTATTTACTGCACCGCACCACCACTACCATCATCCACTCCTAGTAATCCCCTGTGCGCCCCACGGCAGGGTCACGGACCGGGGCCTAGCCGCCGTGACAACCCCAGAGCAGAGACTCAGAGGCCCGGTACCGGGTACCCCTCGGCCCTGCGGCAGTGGGGGCGCTACAACTTGGCGTCACGAACAGGATCTACTTAAGCCTGAAGAATCAGGTCATGTGTGCCTTGGAACTGTGGTTTATTGTGCTAGGACTGTATTATGTTGCAAAGACTGTGTTACGACATTCCCCGCCAAAACCGCCGCCATTATAACACTATGTGGTGCGCAGGGAGCATGGGGCGTGTCATCGTGGGCGTAGCTTGGAAGAGTGGCGTGAAGATGGAGCCCGCCCCTCACCGATATTACTATGTCCAGAGAATATGCCCATCAAGGAGAAGGGCCCGCCTCCTAGTGTGGGATGGTGGAGGAGAGAAAGGCCGCCCTCCGGACGGGGAGGGGCAAGAACTTCTGGAGGCCACGAGGCAGAATCCGATTGGCGGCATGGAGCGCGGAAGTCACCCCGGAGAGGGAGAGAAGACCCGTGCCAGGTTCTGCCAATGGGAGCCGACGGAGTCCTTACCAGGCTGCAATCAGGAAATCCTCGGGGCGGAAGTGGAGGAGCTGTGCCGGCAGTTCCGGAGTCTGTGCCAGCGAGCAACCACCCCTGGCGAGGAGCCGCACCCGTGCCAGGCATCGATCCCGCAGCCGACAACGGAGGAGACCGGCCCCGGAGATGCGTCGGAAGCAGGTAACCGCGCCGATTCCGGCGTGGCGATTGAAGAGCCCTTGCTGGTGGACGTAGACTCACCCCCACCACGACCACCCGGGCGGGTGTGTAGTCGCCTCGAATGCGAGAGGCCCTGGGAAACTCTGCAGACGGCCGATAGCCCCCTAAGACCCATCAAACTACCCACGCAGCTCCCGGGGGAATGGGTAACCTTCAAATGGACCCGCGCGGCCACTACCAATCTGATGGGGTTTCCAGGAGATGCCCAGGAGGAAGGGGAGAGTATTGAGGTCATCCATCAGAAGGAATACCGCCAGCAGCTGCGCCAGCAAGAAGAAGAGTGGGCCCGCAAGAAGGCGCTCCGGCGTCAGGCTGAGCGAGAGAAGGGCCTTCGGATTAAAACCCAAGTCAGGCAGGTTGCTGAGGAGAACTGGGGCCCGCAGCGCCATGGCGTGGTCAACACCTTCCGGCTGCAGGGAGGTTGGGGCTTCATCAAGGAGCCCGGTCTTGCATTGGAAGTGTTTGTGAACCGGCGGGATGTAGAGGCGCACCTCATCGATGGACACCCAGGCCGGGATCTTTACCCAGGAGACCGGGTTCGGTACACCCGCCACTGGGGAGACAAGGGGTGGTACGCCCTGCACGTGTCCAAATACAAGCCAGAAGTGACAGTACCACCCTCTGATGACTCCTCGAAACCAGTGGTCATTGCCCCAATCTCCCTGTGTGCCAAATGCTTGCGGACCATCACTCCAAGGAGAACCGTGAGTACCCAGACCCCTATCCAGGGTGCAGATGCCCTTTATGTGGTGGCGGGAGGAGGCCGGTACTCACGGAAGCCACCCCCAGACTTGGAGAAATAAACCTCGATACACTGAGCAATGTAAATAGTTGTTGTTTTACCGTTCTCCTATGTTGCTGTTAATACCCGTTTAGGGTAAACTCTTAAGGGGATCCTTCTGTGGACCTGGGATCCCTATTGTTTTGTTTTTGTTTGATTTTTCTAAAGTTTTATTTGCACAAGTTTCTAGAACTGCTGAAATCATGAACAGTGCATGATCCGAACTTCTTGTACATAGTTTGCACCTTATTAAAGGCACTCCCTACTGGTTTTACTTAAAGAAGGACTCTTTGTGAAGATACCACACTGGAACCTTTGCTGAGTATGGACTGGTAGCTTAAGAAGGCGTGCTACCTCATAAAGACTTGGTCCCCTCTTAAAGGGGATGTTCATTTGTTGCGCTTAAACCGTGATATTGCTTTAAGATTGGAAGCAATAATGTCTTGACCAAAGAAAGTGATGATAATGTTTACATGAGAAAGTTATATGTATTTAATTAGTTAAATGTGAAGAAATACTGATGATGTGCTCTGAGAAGTAAAAGGTGAAAGATAAAAGAAGGATGCAGTGGACCCGTAGGGATAGACGTGGTGTCCAGCATGCATGAAAGAAAGAAAGATAATGAGAAGGCTTAGGCTTAATGTTCAAAAGAAAATGTTTTGATAATGATAATAGATAGTTAGGATAGAAGGTAAACCCTGAGTCCTGATAGGAGTCATGTCGAGATGGCTCAGTGCTCTTAAACTGAAAGAAATGGTATGTTCTATACTGTGTATAGTAGCTGAAAAGGCAGTAGGCCCTGGCTGAACGGGGCGGTCCTGTAACCGAAAGGAGAGGCAGTAGGTCTGGTGCCGATAGGACAGGCGGTCCTGCAGATTTAAAGAAGGAGAATGAGAAAGTTAAATTACCTTATAATGTGATTATAGGAAGGTCTTTAGTGGATAAAGAGTGTATGTCCTTAAAGGCGATGTTAAATTATTGTTCAACGATTTTGCACTAAGTAGAATACCCGGTTGGGTAACAGGAGTTATTTATAGCCTGTAATTTATAATGTTAACCATGTTTGTAACGTTCAAGTGTCCTTACCTCCCATAAAGGGAAGCCTGTTCAAGTATACTTATTGTTATTGCACTCAACAAAACTGTATGTCTTTTTGCTAACTTGTATTGTTGTTTTCTTCCCAGTCCCGGAGTACTGTGTTTAACCAGGGGGGAGTGCAGCACCCCAGAGTCCTGGTCGTTGCAGTACTGTGGCTCCGCCACTATGGGGAGCTATGGTGCGTCTGACGGCACTGAAGGAGTTCATCTGATCAGGTATCACAGACACCAATACATTTCACAGCTGGGCCTCCGGGGGGAGCTAAGGGTTCTATTCATTAGGCCACTCCCCACCATAGTGGGTAAACTGGGGGTCAGGCAGGAAGTTAGATCAGAAAGCTGACTGGGTTGGAACCAGGCAACCCCTTGTGGCAGAGGGTGTTGTGGGGGAAGATACAGTAGGGTCTCTGTCAGGGGTGGGATCCTGACAGAGGCTTGGCAACTTGAACGAACGTAACGGGACCGCGCCTGCTCCGGGTAGCGGCGGTGCCCAAGGAAGGACTAGAAGCGAGATAGATTGTGCTGAGTGAGAAACGAGATCAAGCAAAAGGAGTATACCAGTAGGGGTCGTGCTGTAAGACCGGAGCAACACCCTACTGAGGCGCACTACCGGTGGCCGGAACGCCGAGGGAGTATTATAACATTCAGCTTCAAGCAATACTCTAAACAGCGGCAGGACAGTCAGTCTAAGGCGGGCTGTCTAACTTAAATCACCTATGCAGTCTTGGGGGGCAACTTGTGGAGAGGGGCGACTCTAGGGTCCCGGAAGAGCTCCGAGCCTACCCGTCATACGGGTGCCGTCCCAACCAGAACAACAGGGAGGGACGGAGGATTAGAAGAACATCATTTAATCGAGTTGTGAGGGAACTTAAGAAACAGACACAACGGTTGTGGGGACTTTCCGTAAGCACAGCAGGGAAGGACCGCAACACATAGCGCTAGAAGGAAGGCACAGATTTCCACCTGTGAAGAGAACTCTGGAGGTGCCATCAGACCGGCCGGACTTGCGCAGCCTGGTGAACCGTATTCTGGACTGTGGACTCAGAGATCTTCAGTAAAGAGGTAAAGAGACTGCAACCTGGTGTCCTCGTTATTTACTGCACCGCACCACCACTACCATCATCCACTCCTAGTAATCCCCTGTGCGCCCCACGGCAGGGTCACGGACCGGGGCCTAGCCGCCGTGACAACCCCAGAGCAGAGACTCAGAGGCCCGGTACCGGGTACCCCTCGGCCCTGCGGCAGTGGGGGCGCTACATATACACACAAAGAACAGTGGATCAGATGCATGACTAGAGCCCACGTAAAATATTACGTGTCAAGCCATGGACAATCCCCCCTTCTCCAAAATCGTTTCTTCAGATTCCTTAATCAAAAAACAGTTCTGTCCCTGGTAGTGTTGAGCATTCCGATGCTGCAAGTATCGGGTATCGGCCGATACTTGCTGTATCGGAATTCCGATACCGGGATTCCGATACTCTTGTGGTATCGGGTATCGGGTATCGCAACAACATTAATGTTAAAATGTGTAAAAGAGAGAATTAAAATAAAAAATATCGCTATACTCACCTGTCCGACGCAGCCGGGACTTCAGCGAGGGAACCGGCAGCGTTGTTTGTTTAAAATTCGCGCTATTACTTGGTTACGTGAATTCCCGGCTTGTGATTGGTCAGGTCGGCCACGTTGCCGGGACGCGGACCAATCACAGCAAGCCGTGACGAAATTACGTCACGGCTTGCTGTGATTGGTCCGCGTCCCGGCAATATGGCCGCCCTGACCAATCACAAGCCGTGACGTCACGGGAGGCTGGACACGCGCCCATTTTAAAATGAGCGCGTCCAGCCTCCCGGCTTGTGATTGGTTGACCGCGGCGCAACCAATCACAAGCCGTGACGTCACGGGAGGCTGGACACGCGCCCATTTTAAAATGAGCGCGTCCAGCCTCCCGGCTTGTGATTGGTTGACCGCGGCGCAACCAATCACAAGCCATGACGTCACGGGAGGCTGGACACGCGCCCATTTTAAAATGAGCGCGTCCAGCCTCCCGGCTTGTGATTGGTTGACCGCGGCGCAACCAATCACAAGCCGTGACGTCACGGGAGGCTGGACACGCGCCCATTTTAAAATGAGCGCGTGTCCAGCCTCCCATGACGTCACGGCTTGTGATTGGTCAGGGCGGCCATATTGCCGGGACGCGGACCAATCACAGCAAGCCGTGACGTAATTTCGTCACGGCTTGCTGTGATTGGTCCGCGTCCCGGCAACATGGCCGACCTGACCAATCACAAGCCGGGAATTCACGTAACCAAGTAATAGCGCGAATTTTAAACAAACAACGCTGCCGGTTCCCTCGCTGAAGTCCCGGCTGCGTCGGACAGGTGAGTATAGCGATATTTTTTATTTTAATTCTTTCTTTTACACATTTATATGGTTCCCAGGGCCTGAAGGAGAGTTTCCTCTCCTTCAGACCCTGGGAACCATCAGGAATACCGTCCGATACATGAGTCCCATTGACTTGTATTGGTATCGGGTATCGGTATCGGATTGGATCCGATACTTTGCCGGTATCGGCCGATACTTTCCGATACGAATACTTTCAAGTATCGGACGGTATCGCTCAACACTAGTCCCTGGCTTCAGATCTCTCTTGGCAAAAAAGAGAATTGTTGGGGTTTCTCCATCTCCACAATCCAGAACCTTTGGCTTGAGATTGTCAACTATCCCCAAATGATTTATCATCCGTCCAAAAGTGGACGGCATGTCTGGGTGGCAATCACAAGGCACATTGGTGGCATTAATGCAGAATTTTTGTCCTTTATGTTCAAAAAAGTAGATATATGACATTCCTGTCAGTGATCTCTCCAATTCTTCCCCTTTTTTAGAGCTCATGAGTTTTCCATGATAATCACAGACCACCTCTCCCTTTTTAAAAGCATGGGTGGTCTTCACGGTATGCCCGCCTTTGCTGCTGTCCTCTATTATAACTAGTCCTTTCCATTTCTGAGTCCTCACAAGAGCTTTGATCTCCTCTGGAAAGTCGTTTGGCTTCCTCTGCATGGGTGGCTTCCAAGCACGCGTCACTTCTACTATGGTTGGTATATTTGTATTCCATCCCTGTCCTTTCACATAATTTGACAATTGTTTTCTGCTGGGGGATTTCCTGAAAGATTCTAAATACAAAAAAAAATAAATTAGAATAATCAGCAGACATACCGTATTATCCGCTTTATAAGACGCACCCCAAATTATCCTGGCATATATGTCCCCCATCCTGGTATATATGTCCCCCATCCTGGTATATATGTTCCCCATCCTGGTATATATGTCCCCCATCCTGGTATATATGTCCCCCATCCTTGTATATATGTCTGCTATCCTGGTATATATGTCCTCCGTCCTGGTATATATGTTCTCCATCCTGGTATATATGTCTGCTATCCTGGTATATATGTCTACTATTCTGGTATATATGTCCCCCATCCTTGTATATATGTCTACTATCATGGTATATATGTTCTCCATCCTGGTATATATGTCTACAATCCTGGTATGTATGTTCCCCATCCTGGTATATATGTCTACAATCCTGGTATGTATGTTCCCCATCCTGGTATATATGTCCCCCATCCTGGTATATATGTTCTCCATCCTGGTATATATGTTCCCCATCCTGGTATACATGTTCTTCCTCCTGGTATATATATATGTCTACAATCCTGGCATATATGTTCTCCATCCTGGTATATATGTTCCCCATCCTGGTATTCTTCCTCCTGGTATATATATATGTCTACAATCCTAGTATATATGCTCTCTCTCCTAGTACATATGTCCCCATCCTGGTATATATGTTCTCCATCCTTGTATATATGTCCCCCATCCTGGTATATATGTTCTCCATCCTGGTATATATGTTCTCCATCCTTGTATATATGTCCCCCATCCTGGTATATATGTCTGCTATCCTGGTATATGTGTTCTCCATCCTGGTATATATGTTCTCCATCCTTGTATATATGTCCCCCATCCTGGTATATATGTCTCCCATTCTGATATATACCAGGATGGGGGACATATATATCAGAATGGGAGACATATATACCAGGATGGGGGACATATATACAAGGATGGAGAACATATATACCAGGATAGCAGACATAAATACCAGGATGGGGGACATATATACCAGGATGGGGAACATATATATGTCCCCATCCTGGTATATATGTCTATATTCTTGTATATATGGTATATACATTCTCTTGTGTTCAGACTGGCAGAAAATGGCCGCGGAGGCGGTGCATGCGCAGGCTGCGACCCGCGGCCATTTTGTTAAAGTCTGGACACAGCAAGTGTTGCCCCTTGGCAATGTATGCTGGGATATGGATAATGGCGGCGCCCACTGGAAAGTGCCGCAAAGCCCCCCCATGGACTCGTGAAGCCACCGCATGCACCCCCGCAACACCCCACGTTATAATCTGAATTTAAAAAAATTAATCTTAAGACGCACCCCCATTTTACCCCCAGTATGGGGGAAACAAAAGTGCGTCTTACAATCTGAAAAATATGGTGATTTCAGTAAGCACAGGCCTGGAACACTGTGCCATCTACTGCACATAGATTGGAAATGAAAAGAAAGGGAAAAAGCCTTAAACTTACCAGCAGCATCTTCTACTCTTAATCTTTTCTGAATACCGATCCATTTATTTAGCAGAAACTTTGCATGTTTCAGGTTTACTTGTTTACATAGCTTCATCGATGGTGGTGAAGTATTGATCCCTACAGGGCACCTATCCATCAGCCTCTGGTACAAGAACTGGCGCGGACCCTCACTTTCCTCGCTGCCTCTCTCCCTCGTCACTTTGGCACTCTCTGCTCGGACCTTCGCCGCTGGTCCTCATCCTCTTGGTGACATTTCTGTGAAGTGAAAATGAGGTTAGGTGAAGGGGTTTTCAAGGACTTTTATCATTGACCTATTTGAATGCCTCTGTCTTGACATTAGCATATGGTGTATATTCTGAATGAGCATGGTGGAAACGTCACGGAAATTACTGGAATGAGCAAGGCCATTGAGCTCAAATCTGATACTATGGGAGGTAGTTGGTATTTGGTTAGTGCTCTTACCCAGATGTTTCTCCTTCCTCGTTTTCCTTCATTTTCATCAATTTTTTCATCCCCTCAACCAAATCTGGGGTGAAAATCTGGTCCTTAAGGTCCCCATAATATACATAGTTATCCGTTAAGGATCTACTGTCCTGTGACATCTCATCTGCCCAATGCTCATACGCAGACGTTGCCATCTTCCATGTCACAAGGGGCAGGTTGAACCTGAGAAGACAGAAATGGTCAGTATGGGTAAAGGCCCCTTTACATGCAGAGATGGAGATCTCTGGTTGTAGAGAAATCATGAACATACCGTTCCTAATGTACATGACCACAAACCTGCCACCGATTGTCCACAATTTTGCTGCACTCGCCGATCTGCCAAACACTCCTTGAACAATTGTCTGTTTTTATAGGGCCTCTAAGACTATATTGAAAATGTGTCCATGTATTCGAAAATAAAAATGAGTTGCCTGGAGCCACGAAGCACAGAACATCTTTACCTGAGCAATTTAAGACGCCAAAACTGTGCTCAGATTGGTTTCTATGGGCAACATAGACAATAGTGTTTTTTTTTCCTCCTTTGCCTTATTTTCAAAAATAAGACCCTTCCACTTACTTGTTATGGAAGCGCTCCAGGTCTTTTGTGGGATTTTTAACTTCCTGGCCAGTTAGAGAAAGAAAAAACTGCTGCACGGTGGTTGATTGCGGTTTCTCAAGTGTTGGCCGTATCTTCTCGAAATACGTGCTAAAAAGCTGTTGGTGAAACATTGGGTTATGGATTTGATTCTTCTATATACTCTCCATGTTCCTCCTAGGATTTCTACCACTTACATGCTCCTCCTCACTGTCCATTATAACTACATCACGTCTTGTGTAAACCGCTGCGTATGATCGTTCATCGTTGTCTTGTACCTGCTTCCTTTGCAGCCATTCTTTTACCTGTAGGATATGAACCAAAGACAATCCATTACATATGACCCAGCGACATATCTGTGAATAACTGGAAGGAGCTTACTGTTAGTTTTTTTGGTACAGATGGTCTACGCCTGTGTCTTAAAATGAGGACTGCCGTGAGGTAGTATCCAACGAGAGCCTTGTCAGTGTCACTAATTATTTGGTCCGACCTTGCCTTCTCAAAGATTGTGGTCACATTTTTTTTAGACGCTTGTAGTATTTTGCAGCATTCTGTGTTTGTGAGTGGCAGGGTACCCAACCTGTACGTGTGATGGAGAGAAACAAAGACAAGTTTTAATAATAATAATAAAAATAATAATCAATATACCTAATTTGGACGTGTCTGTGCACAATGAGTCATCCACAGCTGAACAGTTACTTAGGATCCATAGTTACTACCACTAGCAGCTAACTGCCTGGGCGTAACCATGGATACCTAAGGAGAGAGGCTCTCCCTGGTGGCGAGTTAAGGCATAAGCCTTTTTTGCAACACTGAGGCAACAGTGTGAGGCAACATTGCAAAGATGGATCAAATTGAGTGCGCTGCTGCGCGTAGAGAAGCCAATCGCATACGGATTCATAACCTGCGTCTTAATGAAACAGAAGATGAATGAAATTGCCGAAGAACTGCTGATGCAGCCCGACAGAGGGCGGCCAGAGCAAGAGAAACGAATGAAGTAACTGAACCACAGAGCATCTAATGCTGCACGACAACGAGCAACACACAATGCACAAAGTGATACACATACTTCACAAAAAAGAGAACAAGATAGAATACGTGTCCAAAATGCCAGAGCCTCTCGACGATGGCAAGTTACATTTGCCGCTAGAGGACTTCTCAATCAAATTGATGAGACACGTATTGAAGAGCACTATGCTGGCAATCTGACATTTCGATGTCACTTCTGCCAATCTAAAAATTTCAACGATGAAATGGCGCAGGACAAAACATTCGCTTCCTGCTGCAAGAGAGGGCGCATTCAATTACGTCCCATTCGTATGGATGATCAATTAGTCAAGTTGATGACAGGAGCGCATCAGTACTCCAATAACTTTATGGCTAATATAAGGCAATACAATAGCTCGCTTGCTTTGGCATCAATGAGAGCACAAGTAGCGCCACCTCCTGGGCATGGTCCATACTGTTGTCAAATTCATGGACAAATTTACCACAGAACTGCCGCATTGCATCCCGCTGTGGGTAGTACTCCCAAGTTTGCCCAGATTTATATCTTGGACAGTGAAGAAGCATTAAGTACAAGAAGTCAAGCAAATAAAAAGTGCCTCCCAGCACGGCTATCATCTCTTGGAGAGAAAATGAAAGCAATTAACCCACTCGCAAGAGCCTTCACAATGATGAGGGAATTTGTAAGAGAGGAAGAGAGGATTGCTGGATTAGAAAATCACAATCCACTTGAAATAACAATGTCAATTATAAATGACTACAACGATGACCAGAGGCGCCACAATGCACCAAGGTGCAATGAAGTAGCTATAATTTATCAAAATGCAATGGGTGAACCCCTATTTAATAGGAACATCAGAGTTCACCTCAAAAGTGAAAACCAAACTGTTCAAATCAGCTTTCTTCACAGAAAGTGTGATGCAATGACATATCCACTTCTATTCCCATATGGGGACAGTGGATGGACAATAAATGTGACAACTCCAATTGCCCTAAGTGTGTAACATCAAGGAATTGGTAACATTCATCTACCATCCATACCAGTGGATCAAGATCGACAAGAAAAAAAATCACCCTGTTGCAGTACTATGCATACAGGCTTGCCATTCGTGACGAGTTCAATCCCCTTTTAAATGCTGGGAAGTTGACGCAACAATTTATCGTTGACAGTTACGTCAAAATTGAATCCCACAGGAATGAATATATAAAACAAAATCAAAAGGCATTACGTGTCGACAGTCATGCCGGCGTTATGGATCACATCCATAATGCTGAATTACACCAAGAGCTAAAATCTGGGACACCAGTAATTTTACCGTTCACTTTCATTGGAAGCCAATCAATGTTGAGATATGTGCTTCAATAAAAAGTGTTAAATAGCTTATCAAATATGTATACAAAGGACATGACTGTGCCAATATCACGTCTGATACATTAAACTGGAATTAACCAGCCATGTACCTAGATTCTTGGTATATAAGCGCCCCTGAGGGCATGCGGAGAAGCAGAAAAAATAAAATGTATGATGCTTCACATACCATTAAAAGGCTTGCTGTTCACCTTGAAAACATGCAGCAAGTGTTTTTCGAAGATGGTAATGTGGATATGGTTATTTCAGACTCAAAAGAATCTACTCTGCAGGCTTATTTTGAGCTAAAGAGAGTTGATGCTTCCGCCCATCAGTATTTGTACAGTGAAATCCCTGAACACTATGTCTGGGATAGAAAAGCTGTACCAGAAGGGCTCAATTTGGGAAAACAATTGCCCGAATGTATACAGTCTCTTTAACAGATGGTGAGCTGTATTACCCAAGACTCCTTTTACTTCAGTCTTATTCTGACTTAAAGGGAAGGTGCCATCAAAAACATTTTTTTTCCAGCGATTGAAAAAATGTAAAGAATTAATGTTTACATTTTCTTAAAAAATATTATCATTTGTTTTTAATTTAGTAAAATATGAAAAATAATTTTAAAAGGTTTGGCATTTCCACTTTTAAACACTAGGGGGAGCAGCTAATGAAATTTGACAAAAACCTAGTGTACAACTAGCTCACATTACAGCACTGCAGTAATTATGGGCTGAGTCTGCTGACGTGTGTGATGTCTCCTCTCCTCCCCTTCTGGTGTTTGCTAGGGGATGAGAGGATTCAGGAACACAGTGCGGAGCCATTTTGTTGGTGACTGCAAAGTTATACTGACAAGTAGACAGTCACCGAGGATGGCAGGCAGCAAGGATTCTGGGAGATATATGGTGGAGGGAGCAGGGTGACAGCAGCACAGAGTATTTCAGGAGAGCAGTGTGCTGGTCTATGGGGGGCACCCTGTTTGGTGCGCGGAGCAGCCAGGGATTGTACATAGAGCGCTGTCTTTTATACACATGGATGGACCGTCTCCTCAGAAATCCAGGAAACATTTCTGCTGATTGATGGCCTGTTCTGATCCAGACTTTGCATGCAAAGACCCCATTCCCCTCCTCAGATCCTGTCCTGGCGATGTGTGAAAGCGAGGTGACAGGCGCAGTCCGGGGTGATGCTGGGAAGGAAATGTAGCCATATAGTAACGATAAACATGAGACCCCTCTCTTCAGCTGCCTCACCAGCCCTCCCCTCACTGCACCTAACTGGAGGTCATGCTGCCCCCTCTATTACCCCAGACCCGCGTGCAGCTGCTCAACCGGAATCACCCTAGATTGGGTCCCCTTTCTGCAGATAATACTTCCATAGTGTTCTCACATAATACCGCCATATAGATCACACATAATACCGCCAGTGTTCTCACATAATACCGCCATATAGAGCACACAATACCGCCGTATAGAGCACACATAATACTGTCGTATAGATCGCAAATAATGACGCCATAGTGTTCTCACATAATACCGCCATATAGAGGACACATAATAGTGCCATATAGAGCACACATAATACCGCCATATAGAGCACACATAATACCACCATAGAGAGCATACCGCCATATAGAGCACACATAATACCGCCATATAGAGCACACAATACCGCCATATACTTCACACATAATACCGTCATATAGATCTCACATAATACCACCAGTGTTCTCACATATCGCCATATAGATCACACATAATACCGCCATATACATCACACATAATACCGCCATATACATCACACATAGTACCGCCATATACTTCTCACATAACGACGCCATATAGATCTCACATAATACCGCTATATAGAGCATACCGCCATATAGAGCACACATAATACCGCCATATAGAGCACACATAATGCTGCCATATATTGCACACATAATACCGCCATATAGAGCATACCGCCATATTGAGCACACATAATACAGAGCACACAATACCGCAATATACTTCACACATAATACCGCCATATACTTCACACATAATACCGTCATATAGATCTCACATAATACCGCCATATAGATCACACATAATACCGCCATATAGAGCACACATAATACCGCCATATAGAGAACACATAATACCGCCATATAGAGCACACATAATACCGCCATATAGAGCACACATAATACCGCCATATAGAGCACACATAATACCGCCATATAGAGCACACATAATACCGCCATATAGAGCACACATAATACCGCCATATAGAGCACACATAA
Source organism: Ranitomeya variabilis (assembly GCF_051348905.1). Classification (NCBI taxonomy): domain Eukaryota; kingdom Metazoa; phylum Chordata; class Amphibia; order Anura; family Dendrobatidae; genus Ranitomeya; species Ranitomeya variabilis. The sequence continues at coordinate 722,583,028 of NC_135235.1, read as the reverse complement.
TACCGCCATATAGAGCATACCGCCATATAGAGCACACATAATACCGCCATATAGAGCACACATAATATCTCCATATAGATAACTCATAATACTGCCATATAGAGCACACAATACCGCCGTATAGAGCACACATAATACCGTCATATAGATCTCACATAATACCGCCATATAGATCACACATAATACCGCCATATAGAGCACACACAATACCGCCATATAGAGCACACAATACCGCCATACAGAGCACACAATACCGCCATACAGAGCACACAATACCGCCATACAGAGCACACAATACCGCAATATACTTCTCACATAATACCGCCATATAGATCACACATAATACCGCCAGTGTTCTCACATAATACCGCCATATAGAGCACACAATACCACCGTATAGAGCACACATAATACTGTCCTATAGTTCTCACATAATACCATCATATAGATCGCAAATAATGACGCCATAGTGTTCTCACATAATACCGCCATATAGAGGACACATAATAGTGCCATATAGAGCACACATAATACCGCCATATAGAGCACACATAATACCACCATAGAGAGCATACCGCCATATAGAGCACACATAATACCGCCATATAGAGCACACAATACCGCCATATACTTCACACATAATACCGTCATATAGATCTCACATAATACCACCAGTGTTCTCACATATCGCCATATAGATCACACATAATACCGCCATATACATCACACATAATACCGCCATATACATCACACATAGTACCGCCATATACTTCTCACATAACGACGCCATATAGATCTCACATAATACCGCTATATAGAGCATACCGCCATATAGAGCACACCGCCATATAGAGCACACATAATACCGCCATATAGAGCACACATAATGCTGCCATATATTGCACACATAATACCGCCATATAGAGCATACCGCCATATTGAGCACACATAATACAGAGCACACAATACCGCAATATACTTCACACATAATACCGCCATATACTTCACACATAATACCGTCATATAGATCTCACATAATACCGCCATATAGAGCACACATAATACCGCCATATAGAGCACACATAATACCGCCATATAGAGCACACATAATACCGCCATATAGAGCACACATAATACCGCCATATAGAGCACACATAATACCGCCATATAGAGCACACATAATACCGCCATATAGAGCATACCGCCATATAGAGCACACATAATACCGCCATATAGAGCACACATAATATCTCCATATAGATAACTCATAATACTGCCATATAGAGCACACAATACCGCCGTATAGAGCACACATAATACCGTCATATAGATCTCACATAATACCGCCATATAGATCACACATAATACCGCCATATAGAGCACACATAATACCGCCATATAGAGCACACAATACCGCCATACAGAGCACACAATACCGCCATACAGAGCACACAATACCGCCATACAGAGCACACAATACCGCAATATACTTCACACATAATACCGCCATATACTTCACACATAATACCGTCATATAGATCACACAATACTTGGCGGCATAATGTGTGATTATATATATATATATATATATATATATATAATATCTCGGCATAATGTGTGGACTTTATGGGAGTATTATGTGATAAATATATATAGCGGCATTATACGTGATCCATATGGTATTGTGCTGCTCTAGGGAGGTCAGAGACGTATGGTGGAAGGAGCAGGGTGACAGGGGCACAGAGTATTTCAGGAGAGCAGTGTACTAATCTATGGGGGGGAGGGTGTGCTCACACTCACACGCTCCCAACTGTATACTTAGCCTTTACTGGCTATTAAAATGGGGGACACCCCCCCAAAAAAAGATGCGGAGCCCCCTATAATTAATAACCATCAAATACTATGCAGACAGCTGCGGGCTGACATTAATATCCTAGGAAGGGGCCATGGATATTGTCCCCCCCAAGCTACAAACATCAGCTCTCAGCCGCCTTTTACATGCGCCTTTTCCGGCGCTTTGCCTGGCAATTTCCACTTGCCCTGTAGCGGTAGCAAGTGGGGTTCACATTTATGGGGTTAATGTCACCTCCATATTGTCCGGTGACATCAAGCCCACGGCTTAGTAATGGAGAGGCGTCTATGAGGCACACATCCATTACTAATCCTATAGTTGTATTGTAAATAAAGACTCGGCCAGAATAAAGTCCTTTATTAATCTTTTTTAAACCATACCGAATGCGTAATCCTCGACTCCCTCATCTCCCACAACAAAAATAATAAACCACAATGGGGAAAGACACGCAGGGGGGAGAGGAGTGCATAGGAGAGGATTAGATACTGACTGCTGAGCCGTGTATCTAATCCTGGCCTGTGTGATACCGACTGCTGAGCCGTGTATCTAATCCTGTCCTGTGTGATACCGACCGCTGAGCCGTGTATCTAATCCTGTCCTGTGTGATAACGACTGCTGAGCCGCGTATGTAATCCTCCCCGTGTGATACTGACTGCTGAGCCGTGTATCTCATCCTATCCTGTGTGATACCGACTGCTGAGCTGTGTATCTAATCCTGTCCTGTGTGATACCGACTGCTGAGCCGTGTATGTAATCCTGTCCTGTGTGATACCGACTGCTGAGCCGCGTATGTAATCCTCCCCGTGTGATACTGACTGCTGAGCCGTGTAGCTAATCCTATCCTGTGTGATACCGACTGCTGAGCCGTGTATCTAATCCTTTCCTGTGTGATACCGACTGCTGAGCCGTGTATCTAATCCTGTCCTGTGTGATACCGACTGCTGAGCCGTGTATCTAATCCTCCCCGTGTGATACCGACTGCTGAGCCGTGTATCTAATCCTGTCCTGTGTGATACCGACTGCTGAGCCGTGTATCTAATCCTGTCCTGTGTGATACCGACTGCTGAGCCGTGTATCTAATCCTGTCCTGTGTGATACCGACTGCTGAGCCGTGTATCTAATCCTGTCCTGTGTGATACTGACTGCTGAGGACACAGTACACAGGACAGGATTAGCTACACAGGACTAGATTAGCTACACAGGACTAGATTAGCTACACAGGACTAGATTAGCTACACAGGACAGAGGTAGCAGTGGTAGGTGTATATAGAGGCAGGTAGCAGTGGTATATAGAGGCAGATAGTGGTATATAGAGGCAGGTAGCAGTGGCAGGTGGTATATAGAGGCAGGTAGCAGTGGTATATAGAGGCAGGTAGCAGTGGTATACAGAGGCAGGTAGCAGTGGTATACAGAGGCAGGTAGCAGTGGTATACAGAGGCAGGTAGCAGTGGTATACAGAGGCAGGTAGCAGTGGTATACAGAGGCAGGTAGCAGTGGTATACAGAGGCAGGTAGCAGTGGTATACAGAGGCAGGTAGCAGTGGTATACAGAGGCAGGTAGCAGTGGTATACAGAGGCATGTAGCAGTGGTATACAGAGGCAGGTAGCAGTGGTATACAGAGGCAGGTAGCAGTGGTATACAGAGGCAGGTAGCAGTGGTATACAGAGGCAGGTAGCAGTGGTATACAGAGGCAGGTAGCAGTGGTATACAGAGGCAGGTAGCAGTGGTATACAGAGGCAGGTAGCAGTGGTATACAGAGGCAGGTAGCAGTGGTATACAGAGGCAGGTAGCAGTAGTATACAGAGGCAGGTAGCAGTGGTATACAGAGGCAGGTAGCAGTGGTATATAGAGGCAGGTAGCAGTGGTAAGTGGTATATAGAGGCAGGTAGCAGTGGTAGGTGGTATATAGAGGCAGGTAGCAGTGGTATATAGAGGCAGGTAGCAGTGGTATACAGAGGCAGGTAGCAGTGGTATACAGAGGCAGGTAGCAGTGGTATACAGAGGCAGGTAGCAGTGGTATACAGAGGCAGGTAGCAGTGGTATACAGAGGCAGGTAGCAGTGGTATACAGAGGCATGTAGCAGTGGTATACAGAGGCAGGTAGCAGTGGTATACAGAGGCAGGTAGCAGTGGTATACAGAGGCAGGTAGCAGTGGTATACAGAGGCAGGTAGCAGTGGTATACAGAGGCAGGTAGCAGTGGTATACAGAGGCAGGTAGCAGTGGTATACAGAGGCAGGTAGCAGTGGTATACAGAGGCAGGTAGCAGTGGTATACAGAGGCAGGTAGCAGTAGTATACAGAGGCAGGTAGCAGTGGTATACAGAGGCAGGTAGCAGTGGTATATAGAGGCAGGTAGCAGTGGTAAGTGGTATATAGAGGCAGGTAGCAGTGGTAGGTGGTATATAGAGGCAGGTAGCAGTGGTATATAGAGGCAGGTAGCAGTGGTATATAGAGGCAGGTAGCAGTGGTAAGTGGTATATAGAGGCAGGTAGCAGTGATAGGTGCTATATAGAGGCAGGTAGCAGTGGTAGGTGGTATATTGGGGCAGGCAGCAGTGGTATATAGGGGCAGGTAGCAGTGGTACGTGGTATATAGGGGCAGGCAGCAGTGGTATATAGGGGCAGGTAGCAGTGGTAGGTGGTATATTGGGGCAGGTAGCAGTGGTATTTAGGGGCAGGTAGCTGTGGTAGGTGGTATATAGGGGCTGGTAGCAGTGGAATATAGAGGCAGGTAGCAGTGGTATACAGAGGCAGGTAGCAGTGGTATACAGAGGCAGGTAGCAGTGGTATACAGAGGCAGGTAGCAGTGGTATACAGAGGCAGGTAGCAGTGGTATACAGAGGCAGGTAGCAGTGGTATACAGAGGCAGGTAGCAGTGGTATACAGAGGCAGGTAGCAGTGGTATACAGAGGCAGGTAGCAGTGGTATACAGAGGCAGGTAGCAGTGGTATACAGAGGCAGGTAGCAGTGGTATACAGAGGCATGTAGCAGTGGTATATAGAGGCAGGTAGCAGTGGTATACAGAGGCAGGTAGCAGTGGTATACAGAGGCAGGTAGCAGTGGTATACAGAGGCAGGTAGCAGTGGTATACAGAGGCAGGTAGCAGTGGTATACAGAGGCAGGTAGCAGTGGTATACAGAGGCAGGTAGCAGTGGTATACAGAGGCAGGTAGCAGTAGTATACAGAGGCAGGTAGCAGTGGTATACAGAGGCAGGTAGCAGTGGTATATAGAGGCAGGTAGCAGTGGTAAGTTGTATATAGAGGCAGGTAGCAGTGGTAGGTGGTATATAGAGGCAGGTAGCAGTGGTATATAGAGGCAGGTAGCAGTGGTATATAGAGGCAGGTAGCAGTGGTAAGTGGTATATAGAGGCAGGTAGCAGTGGTAGGTGCTATATAGAGGCAGGTAGCAGTGGTGGGTGGTATATTGGGGCAGGCAGCAGTGGTATATAGGGGCAGGTAGCAGTGGTACGTGGTATATAGGGGCAGGCAGCAGTGGTATATAGGGGCAGGTAGCAGTGGTAGGTGGTATATTGGGGCAGGTAGCAGTGGTAGGTGGTATATAGGGGGTGGTAGGTGGTATATAGGGGCAGGTAGCAGTGGTAGGTGGTATATAAGGGACAGTAGCAGTAGTAGGTGGTATATAGGGGCAGGTAGCAGTGGTAGGTGGTATATAGGGGGTGGTAGGTGGTATATAGGGGCAGGTAGCAGTGGTAGGTGGTATATAAGGGACAGTAGCAGTAGTAGGTGGTATATAGGGGCAGGTAGCAGTGGTAGGTGGTATATAGGGGGTGGTAGGTGGTATATAGGGGCAGGTAGCAGTGGTATATAGGGGCAGGTAGCAGTAGTAGGTGGTATATAGGGGCAGGCAGCAGTGGTAGGTGGTATATAGGGTCAGGTAGCAGTGGTAGGTGGCAGTGGCGTAACTACAAAGTTATGGGCCCCGGTGCGAACTTCCAAATGGGGCCCCCCCCCGCCATAAAATTCAATGTAAGCCCCATAGAATACAATGCAGCCCCCCTCATAGTATAATGCAGCCCCTCCATACAGGGGCAGTGACAAAGACACGAGCAAATGGTGACGAGGGGGCAGAGGAGAGGGAACAAGGGGGCAAGGAAGACAGGCACTAGGGGACACATGGGGGCTAGGAGGCAGGGGAGAAGGATACAAGGGGTCTAGTGGGCAAGGGAGACTGACACAAAGGGCACACGGGGACTAGTGGACAAGAGAGACTGGCACACGGGGACACGGACTAGTGGGCAAGGGAGACTGACACACGGGGAATAGTGGGCAAGGGAGACTGATACAAGGGGACTAGTGGGCAATGGAGACTGACACACGGGGAATAGTGGGCAAGGGAGACTGATACAAGGGGACTAGTGGGCAATGGAGACTGACACACAGGGACAAGGACAAGGGAGACAGGCACAAGGGGACACATAGGGACTAGTGAGCAAGAGACTGACACAAGGGGACAAGGGATACAAGCACAAGGGGACACACAGGGACAAGTGGGAAAGGGAGACTGACACACAGGGACTAGTGGGCAAAGGAGACTGACACAAGCACAAGGGGACAAAGGAGACTGACACAAGCACAAGGGGACATAGGAGACAGGCACATGGGGACACACAGGGACTAATGGGCAAGGGAGACTGGCACACGGGGACACAAGCATAAGGGAGACAGGCTCAAGGGGACACACAGGGACTAATGGGCAAGGGAGACTGGCACACGGGGACAAGGGACACAAGCATAAGGGGACAAGGGAGACAGGCACATGGGGACACACAGGGACTAATGGGCAAGGGAGACTGGCACATGGGGACACAAGCATAAGGGAGACAGGCTCAAGGGGACTCACGGCCCCCTGACCTGCCAGAGCCGCTTGCAGCTGCGACCGTAGTAGTTACGCCGCTGCCTCACACACACACATACTACAGATATCACACACACACTACAGATATCACACACACACATCATACTACAGATATCACACACACACACACACATCAGTTATTACACACACTACAGATATCACACACACACTACAGTTATCACACACACACACACTACAGATATCACACACACACAGACATACTACAGATATCACACACACACACACAATACTACAGATATCACACACACACACACACACTACAGATATCACACACACACACACACTACAGATATCACACACACACACACACACACACACACACACACACTACAGATATCACACACACACACACATACACACACTACAGATATCACACACACACACACATCATACTACAGATATCACACACATACTACAGTTATCACACACACACTACAGATACCACACACACACACACACCAGAGATACCAGCTCATATACACAACTCACAATCTCCTCTCTGGTACAGGGGTGGCTGATGTAAACCGGCTGCAGCTCCTCAGCTTCTCCTGACTAAGGCTAGTTTCACACTAGCGTCGGGAACAACCCGTCGCTGTGCGTCGGGCCGACGTTCCCGACGCTAGTGTGGTCTCCACCGCACAACGGGGGCAGCGGATGCATTTTTCCCATGCATCCGCTGCCCCATTGTGAGGTGCGGGGAAGTGCGGGGAGGTGGGGGCGGAGTTCCGGCCGCGCATGCGCGGTCGGAAAAAGTGGACCGTCGGGAGCAAAAAACGTTACATGTAAGGTTTTTTTCTCCCGACGGTCCACTACCACACGCCCAAGCGTCGCAAAACGGACGCAACGTTTGGCAATGCGTCGCAAATGCGTCGCTAATGTTAGTCTATGACGAAAAAACGTATCCAGCAAGAACTTTTGCTGGATGCGTATTTTCGGCAAAACGACGCATTTGCGACGTATTGCAGTTAACGCTAGTGTGAAACTAGCCTAAAGCGGCTCTGTCCCGCACCTCCCCCCTGCTCTCGCCTTCTGTCCCGGGGTTATTTTGGCTTTCTCTTAAAGGGAACCTGTCACCCCGTTTTTTCCGTATGAGATAAAAATACTGTTAAATAGGGCCTGAGCTGTGCATTGCAACAGTGTATTTTGTGGACCCAGATTCCCCAACTATGCTGCAGAAATACGTTACCAAAGTAGTCGTTTTCGCCTGTCAATCAGGCTGGTCTGTTCAGATGGGCGTGGTGTCTTCCCCCAGATCTTGCTTAGTTTTCCGTTGGTGGCGTAGTGGTGTGCGCATGCCCAAGGTCCCAAATCCACTGCACAGGGGAGTGAAAATAGCGTGATGTGCGACATTTCATTGGTGATCGGTGGGGGCGGCCATCTTCCTTTGGCCGCGCGTGCGCAGAAGCGGCGCTCTGCTGGCCGCGGCTTCAGGAAAATGGCCGCAGGATGCCGCGCGTGCCCAGATGGAGATCGCGGCGGCCATTTTCCTGAAGCAGAGATGCGACACCTCGTACACACCCGACTCCGCTCCGTACACCCCCGACTCCGCTCCGTACACCTCGTACACACACGGCTCCGCTCCGTACACCTTGTACACACCCGGCTCCGCTCCGTACACCTCGTACACACCCGGCTCCGCTCCGTACACCTCGTACACACCCGGCTCCGCTCCGTACACCTCGTACACACCCGGCTCCGCTCCGTACACCTCGTACACACACGGCTCCGCTCCATACACCTCGTACACACACGGCTCCGCTCCGTACACCTCGTACACACACGGCTCCGCTCCGTACACCTCGTACACACCCGGCTCCGCTCCGTACACCTCGTACACACCCGGCTCCGCTCCGTACACCTCGTACACACCCGGCTCCGCTCCGTACACCTCGTACACACCCGGCTCCGCTCCGTACACCTCGTACACACCCGGCTCCGCTCCGTACACACCCAGCTCTGCTCCGTACACCTCATACACACCCAGCTCTGCTCCGTACACCTCATGCACACCCGGCTCTGCTCCGTACACCTCATGCACACCCGGCTCTGCTCCGTACACCTCATGCACACCCGGCTCCGCTCCGTACACCTCATACACACCCGGCTCTGCTCCGTACACCTCATGCACACCCAGCTCTGCTCCGTACACCTCATGCACACCCAGCTCTGCTCCGTACACCTCATACACACCCGGCTCCGCTCCGTACACCTCATACACACCCGGCTCCGCTCTGTACACCTCATACACACACTGCTCTGCTACATCCACCCAAACCCCTCCTGACCTCACACAAAAGCTTACCCTCCTCCAGCATGATGACAACCAGCACTGCACTACTGTCCTGCACTACACGGAAGCCCTTGATCATGTGACTCCAACTCCTCCCCTCCTGTGACCTCATCACAGGTCCTGTGCGCACAGAGCAGTGGCAGCTATAGTAGTGGTGTGCGGCTCTCTGCGGTGGAGGGGCTCTGCTGCGGGTCAAGTGCAGTCCCACCCGTGATCGCGAGTGCACGCGCAGCAGGGCCTGTAAGGAAGAATTATTTAAAGGGCCGGCGGCCCATTTTGTAGCTTAGAGTTCTTAGGAGCCCGCCCAGTCTGCTGGACTGGGTGGGCCCCTAAGCACTGCGGGCCCCGTCGCAATTGCGACCCCTGCGACCGCGGTAGTTACGCCCCTGGTAGGTGGTATATAGGGGCAGGTAGCAGTGGTAGGTGGTATATAGGTGCAGGTAGCAGTGGTAGGTGGTATATAGGGGCAGGTAGCAGTGGTAGGTGGTATATAGGGGCAGGTAGCAGTGGTAGGTGGTATATAGGGGCAGGTAGCAGTAGTAGGTGGTATATAGGTGCAGGTAGCAGTGGTAGGTGGTATATAGGGGCAGGCAGCAGTGGTAGATGCATAAGAAAATAAAAACCCTATACTTACCTTCAGTCCTCTCCCAGGAAGTGCTGAGTCATGTTCAGGGCAGAGCAGTGTGACGATCTCCCTGCTGTGCTCTGAACAGGTCAGCAGTGAGCAGTGATTGCAGTGTGTGCTGTAATACGAAGTACAGGCTGCAATCACCGCACCTCGCTGCAGATACTTACCTCGGCCCCTGCTTCCCAGCAGCAGCTTCTCCCTGGCAGCTCCTGTCATCGCACGCATTGAGCTGTGTGAGCGATGACAGGGGGAAATAAACAAAGTGGCCGCGATCTCCTCTCACAGCTGTGACGTAGCAGCTCAGTGGGCGTGGCCAAGTCACAGCTGAGAGGCAGGAGGCGCGGCCTCAATGAAAGAGATGCGGTCGGAGCCCGACTGTTGGCTCCTATGTCCATGGCTGCCGTAAGTGAGGTGTGCAAGTGTCGTGCCCAGACACTTACACCCACACTAATGAAAATGGCGGCCTCCAGTGGTAACAGTAAAAGTGAATAAGTAAAAAATTATGAAAGTAGTACATTTACTTTTGTATTAAAAATCATTGGTTATATAATCAATAATTATTAATACAAAAACTAAAATCACGGCACCCTCCCTTTAAGGACTGTCAATGGAGTCGTACATGACACGTATAAAAATGCGTGCATTGATCTTCATCTTTTAGAAGACAATTCCCAATGGGAAGACGGTATAACGGATGCATTCGCTTTCCAAATGCCCTACCAACTTCCCAAATTATTTGCTATAATTTGTGTATATGGGGAACCAGCTAAACCATTGGCATTATGGCAAAAATATAAAACCGAATTTATGGAGGATTACACCAGGCGGTATACTCTAGAAATTGCTGAGCAACTGGCTCTTCGTGATATTAATGAAGTGCTGTTAAGCAATAAAAAGTCCTGTGCTGACTACGGATTGCCAACTCCAGTAAATGATCCAGATGAAATACAGGACCAACTAAATTATGCTGCAATAAAGCAGGAGGCTGAGCAATTGAAAGCTCTGCTTAATGAAGCTCAGAAATCAGCTTTCGATGCAATTATGCAAGCAGTCAATGCTGCATCACAGCCAGACGACACTAGCTCACACTGTTTTTTTCTGAACGGCCCAGGAGGCAGTGGGAAGACATTTGTGTACAACTGCTTGCCCGAGGCACTACAAGCAGAAAAGAAGTCTATTTGCTCAGTAGCCTCCACTGGATTGGCGGCTACATTACTACAAAAGAGTAGCACCTACAATTCCAAGTTTGGCCTTGCAATTGCAACAAATGAGACCACAGTGTCAAAAATTAAGCCAACCTCACTTCAAGCAAAGGAGCTTAGGGAGTCATCTGTCGTTATTTCGGACGAAGTAACAATGACTCCCTGTTTTAATATGAACTCTGTTGATAATTTGTTCCAAGACATATGTGGGGAAAAAAAGACCATTTGCTGGAAAAGTTTTCATAAATGTTGGTGACTTTCGTCAACCCGTACCAATAGTGGAAGGTGGAAAAAGAGCCCAAATTGTACAGTTCACCATTAAATACTCAAAATCCTAGAATCAGTTTTCACGGTTCCAGTTACAACAGAATATGAGAATGTCTCAGGACGTAGTTAAGTGCAACTCATGGATACTGAAACTTGGCAATGGAGAGCTGCAGGGGCGTAACGACCGCGGTCGCAGCGGTCGCCATTGCGACCGGGCCCCGCAGGTCAGGGGCCCCGGGCCGGCAGGTCAGGGCAGGGCCGGGCTGGACATCGGGCACTTCTGGCAAATGCCAGAAGAGCCGATGCCAGTAGTGGGCCGCTGCACTGTTCCTCCCGCCGCCGCCGCCGCCGCCGCCGCATTTAACTATACCGGCGTCTATGACACCGGTATAGTTCAATGCAATGATGGAGGAGAGCGTCACCTGACGCTCCCTCTCCCATCATTCCCCGCTCTGCCTCTGACAGTACACTGCGGGTGCGCGATGATGTCATATCATCGCGCACCTGCAGTGTCCTGGGCAGACTGCAGCCACCAGGAGCAGCGCGGGCAAAAGGAAAGGTGAGGAGAGTTTTTTTTTTTCTTTTTCACCGGACTGTGGGGCCATTATCGGGGGGGGGGGGGGGAGATGAGATGCGGGCTGTGCTCTATATACCCCTGTGCTGGCTGTGCTCTATATACCCCTGTGCTGGCTGTGCTCTATATACCCCTGTGCTGGCTGTGCTGCATATACCCCTGTGCGGGCTGTGCTCTATATACCCCTGTGTGGGCTGTGCTGTATATACCCCTGTGTGGGCTCTGCTGTATATACCCCTGTGCGGGCTGTGCTCTATATACCCCTGTGCGGGCTGTGCTCTATATACCCCTGTGCGGGCTGTGCTGTATATACCCCTGTGCGGGCTCTGCTGTATATACCACTGTGCGGGCTGTGCTGTATATACCACTGTGCGGGCTGTGCTGTATATACCACTGTGCGGGCTCTGCTGTATATACCCCTGTGCGGGCTGTGCTGTATATACCCCTGTGCGGGCTGTGCTGTATATACCCCTGTGTGGGCTGTGCTGGATATACCCCTGTGCGGGCTGTGCTGTATATACCCCTGTGCGGGCTGTGCTGTATATACCCCTGTGCGGGCTGTGCTGTATATACCCCTGTGCGGGCTGTGCTGTATATACTCCTGTGCGGGCTGTGCTGTATATACCCCTGTGCGGGCTGTGCTGTATTTACCCCTGTGCGGGCTGTGCTGTATATACCACTGTGCGGGCTGTGCTGTACATACCACTGTGCGGGCTGTGCTGTACATACCACTGTGCGGGCTGTGCTGTATATACCACTGTGCGGGCTGTGCTGGATATACCACTGTGCGGGCTGTGCTGGATATACCACTGTGCGGGCTGTGCTGGATATACCACTGTGCGGGCTGTGCTGGATATACCACTGTGCGGGCTGTGCTGGATATACCACTGTGCGGGCTGTGCTGGATATACCACTGTGCGGGCTGTGCTGGCACCCAACACCATGTTGCAGTGCAGGAGATTCCTGCAACAGTCCGAGGCGTATCTAGGGGAAGGGGGTGGGGGGGCGTCACGGAGGTAGGGGGGGGGGGCCCCATTTGGAAGTTCGCACCGGGGCCCATAACTTTGTAGTTACGCCACTGGAGAGCTGTCAAATGTATATGATCTACCAGAAGACACAATTGAAATCCCGAATTCTTTTATTGAAGAGGATGATTTAATTACAGCTATTTTTGGCAACTCAACTGAGATTACCGATGCAATGGTAGAAGCAATTGCTAATAAAGCAATTCTTACACCATTGAATGATGACGTTCACGCCTTGAACGACAAAATTCTTAGTCAAGTTCAAAGTGAACACGCAACATATCGCTCTGTGGACACAATTGCTGAAGAGGAGGGTGTGATTCTCACAGATTACCCTGTAGAGTTTCTTTACCCTTTGAATCCCACTGGGATGCCTCTTCATGAACTAAAGCTGAACCAGGAGCTGTAATAATGCTCCTGCGTAATCTTAACAGAAAGCGTGGCCTTGGTAATGGCACAAGGCTTTATGTGAAAAGCTTAAAAGCAAACCTTATTCATGCCGTTGCTTTAAATGAAAAAGCAAAGCGTCAGACAGTTCTTATTCCAAGAATTGACCTGATTTCCAAAGATAAAAACTTGCCAGTCCAGATGCGACGGCGTCAGTTTCCTGTCATGTTGGCTTTTGCAATGACCATCAATAAATCTCAGGGACAGTCCTTGGATATTGTAGGAATTTATTTGCCTCTCCCAGTTTTTTCACATGGGCAGTTATATGTGGCTTTCTCCAGGGGAAGGAAAAGCCAACAAATAAGGGTCAAAATATTTGAGACACAGAAGCAAGGTAAACTTATTCCTAACATTGACAAATGGTTTACTGTCAACTGTGTGTACAAAGAAGTATTTTATTAAGCTTTTTAACAATTGTAAAAGCCAAAAAATGTTGTACACAAAAGCGGGACTAACTCCTAGCCGCAGTCTACGGACCAAACATTGGGCATGGGCAGGGCCTTGGGGGCAGATCCCAAGTGCACTCAACCATGTGAAATGGCTTATGCTCATGAACATTGAGGAATAGCGCTATTGGATAGCTCTACCCGTTCATTTCCTTTAGGATTAGGGCTATGGGATAGCTCTACCTGTTCACTTTCTTCATGGATAGCGCTATCGGATAGCTCTACCCGTTCATTTCCTTTAGGAATAGCGCTATTGGATAGCTCTACCCGTTCATTTCCTTTAGGAATAGCGCTATTGGATAGCTCTACCCGTTCATTTCCTTTAGGAATAGCGCTATTGGATAGCTCTACCCGTTCATTTCCTTTAGGAATAGCGCTATGGGATAGCTCTACCCGTTCATTTCCTTTAGGATTAGGGCTATGGGATAGCTCTACCCGTTCACTTTCTTCATGGATAGCGCTACCGGATAGCTCTACCCGTTCATTTCTTTTAGAAATAGCGCTATTGGATAGCTCTACCCGAACAGAGCTTTTTCATACACAAGGTAGGAGTGGTAGGAGAGGTACTTATATTTGCTATTAGTCTGCATATACGCCAGTCTGGTGCATGGGTACACCCCATTGCGTGGTTCGTAATCACAGCACGCGCCAGAAGGAAGCACAATCACTCGTTAATATTAATTCCATAGCGCTTTACATACATTTGCAGTTACTTTCACATCTATACATTCGGTATGAATACTTGGATAATTTGCAGAAAATACAAAGCAATGACTATCCAATGCTTACCCCCTTTTCAGGCTTTTAGGTTTCTTCTCATTGAGTCCCTGTTCAATTTTTTTTAATCCCTCTTAAAAAGATTTTGCGTGGATTTTGGTTTCCTCATCCAGGTCACCAGTCAGAAAAATTACCAGTTGGCGCACATTTCCTATATATTTTTTCAGGGTGTTTTCAGCTGTTTTTAGTTTTGACAGTGCATCAAAATATGCCATGGTCTTATCAAATTCCTTCAGAAAATCCAGGGTGATTTCCTCGGGGCTGACATAATAAAGAAATCTGGCAACATTGTCTACCTGAAATTGAGAACACGACATACATTAGGATTGGAGTATTTTAAGGCGCATTAATCAACTACATGCAACCTGACAGCGCAGCAAACTTGCCATTCGCTCCACAGACATCTCTGAGTGGGTCTTCTGTAAATATTCCTTAAATCTTGTCAGTGTAGGAGATGCTAAATCGTGTTTCTGTTGCAGCCCGGCCTTTGACAAATGTTTTCGCAGGTGTAACCTGAAACGGATGTAGACATATTAGGGCACATAGTAGAGGTTTTCTTTGCTTATAATTGATGTCAAACACTATTTTCATCAAGGCCCATGAGCTTCAAGCTATGCCATTGATCAAGATCTGACTACACTATCCATACGCAGAGACATCCATGCTGCATCACCGGAGACAAGGTGAGAACTTCCCAGCCACCTTGTTTGGCCAGACCTCCTCCG
This sequence comes from Ranitomeya variabilis, assembly GCF_051348905.1. Classification (NCBI taxonomy): domain Eukaryota; kingdom Metazoa; phylum Chordata; class Amphibia; order Anura; family Dendrobatidae; genus Ranitomeya; species Ranitomeya variabilis. The sequence continues at coordinate 722,567,899 of NC_135235.1, read as the reverse complement.
TACCCATCACTACCCAAAAAAAAACACCATTTACCAGGTTTTTGAGGTCCCAGGGACCGGGAAGAGAAGATGACTACCCTGTGTACCTGCTGGCAGTGACTGCCTAATAACATACATTATGAGTTGGCATGTATATATTCACCAGATACGGAGATGATCCAGACTGTGTCCGTGTGCCCTGTTATCCGATTAAATAACTGATATCCACAGATATATCTGCCCATGCCTACTGATAATATTTCATCTGTTACCGATACAGTACATAGGCCAAATGATAAATGGAACTTACTGAGATGTTTCACCGCTGATGCCGGTAACTTCACAATCTGCTATCCTAAGGAGATTAATTTAAATCTGTATTGGTACTTTGTAAAAACATTCATATCTGCCACTTGGCTTTCCACCCAGCATCTCACATCTGTATATGCCGCCCAGCTTTCCATTGCTGTAGGACAGGTTACCTGTCATGGAGCACTAATACATTATTGGCTTGTCTCTTGACAAGTTGATTTTATGGAAGCGGTTGTCATAGATGGGTGCACAAATCCATATCTTTATTCAAAAAAATTGGACGCAACTTTTGCATGTTCCCTGGCACAGACCGAGTCAGAAACTGCATTGTGATCATACCCTGACAAAGTCAATACAGTAAACCCCTTTTTAATTTTTTTTTTTTTTGTAACTTAAAGCATGTTCACACTGCTTTTTAGTGCCTTAATCTGTCCTGAGGAACGCTAAAACTGCATCTTATTCAGAACACAAACACAGATTTACATCACTGAAAAAAATAGGCATCTTTAATCATAGGCTATTTCTGTGTTATCATGCATCTATATCTGCTACCCAGATCTCCACCTTCTTCTGTCACACATGTATATCTGCCACCCAGCTTCTCATAAGGGTAGAAGGAACTATATATTTACCTAATTGAGGGCTTATTTAAGACCGTGCATCCTTGTCTCTCCAAAAAATCAGCAAAAAATTCCTTGGGATCTTCAAACTTGCTCTTCTTGAAATCGAGGGAGTCATATGAAACTGCAGATAAATATCTAATTATGTTGCGCTGTTTCCTCTTGGCTTCCACCAAAACGTTGTTGCGCTCCTCTACAGAAGCCGTTTTCATGCAGGACTTGCACAGATGTCTAGATAATTTGCGCTGTAAAGTCTTGCACATCTTGCAAAAAAGTTGTTCGAAATGCCTTGTAGAAGTCATTCCTGATATATGCTGTATTTTTCGGTCTTTAAGACACACCTAGTTTATAGAGGAGGAAATTAGGGAAAAAAAATTGAAGCAAAAAATGTGGTCAATTCTGTACTTAATATCCCCTATCCTGGTATATATGGTCCCCTCAGCCCCATCCTGATACACATGGCTCCCTAATCCCTGCCCTGGTATGCATGGCCCAACCCTGTTCTGGTATGATTGGCCCCCTTCCTGGTCCTGGTATGCATGGCTCCATCAGAAAACGTTATAAAAAAATCCATTACACTTACCTACCCGGCGTTCCCTCGCAGCGTCCTGCTCCGGTGCCAGCAACCGTTTTATGCTTGTAAGCAGCGCATGCCACTGATGTCATGCGTTCCTCAAAAGCAGAGCACAGATGCTGGAATTCTAGCGGGGACTGCACGCAGAGAGCAGTGAGTATTCATGAATATTCATTTCTCTTAAGTATTGGCACACATGACCGCCTGCAGCAGCATGGAGTCTCCGGGTGACACTGCGCACTACTGAAGAGCAATGAATACTCACTGCTCTTTGCACGCACAGTCCCGGCAGCTGCTTGTGAGCAGCACATGACATCCCTGCCATGCGCTGCTTACAAGCATAAAGCAGTTGCTGGCTCCAGAGCAGGATGCTGCAAGGGAGAGCCGGGTAGGTAAGTGTAATGGTTTATTTTTTTAACGTTTTCTGATGGGGCCATGCAAACCAGGATGGGGTTGAGGGCCAATTACAAGGATGGGGATGGGGCCATGCATACTAGGACGAGATGGGGGCCCTGCATACCTAGACGAGATGGGGGTCTTGCATATTAGGACTAGATGGTGGCCCTGCATACCAGGATAGGGATGGGGCCATACATACCAGGATCGGGGTTGGGAGGAAATCATACCAAGATACCATTATTAAAGAGAAATTAATATTCATTGCCCTCCATGCCCATGGGCGTGGAATGCAGTGAATATTAATTTCTCTTTAACAGTGGGAACAGGAGTTGGATGCTCCGTACCTGGAACGCCCGCCAGGGCCGAGGGGTACTCGGTACCGGGTCCGGTACTTAAAGGGATGCATCACGGGGGTGTCTACCCGATCTGTGGCTCTGGGTGCCCATGTTAAGGAGACAGTCTTTAAAAGGGATTTGTGAGATAATAAGAGTTTGTGACGCCACCTGTGGTATTCGGTCAGGGATGACTGACGCTGCTTTAAGGGGTCCACTGGGGTGATGTTATGGCAGGTGGGATGGTATAGCTTCCCACAGGTGAAGCTGGGTCCCAAGGGCTCCCACGGTGTAGTAGATGAAGATGGTGAGTGGTGTGATAAAGAATGGAGGAGACAGGTTTGCAGTCTCTTTACCTGGTTTACTGATAGTAGCAGGCAGCCCCAGTCCAGTGCACAAGATCACAGGTACAGGCAGGGTCCGGCCAGCTTGGAAGCGAGTTCAGAGTCCCCTTTAACCAGGTGGCGTTAAAAACCTTCCTTTTAGTGCTGTGGTATTGTAGTCCCTTACTGCCTATGGCTTCTGATAAGGTCCTCTCAATTCTCTCTGTCCCCCTTTAGGTAGGACTCAAACCCATATGACAGGTGACTCGAGCCTTTTTACAGGGTCTCTATCACGACCCGGGCTCTGTGTCACTGTGTCTCCTGGGTGTTAGGGCAGACAAGTTACATGTAGTCTAGCTGTCCTACCTGTTTCTGCTGTGCCTCCTAGAGTATGATACAACCTCGGTCTTCCGGTTACCGGTATCTGCGCTCTGTCGGGGAGGTAGACCAGTCGTAGCTATTCTCCCTTGTTGTCAACTCTCCTGTGCTTCGCTCTCTCTGTAACTTCCTGAAGTGTGATTGGTGTATCCAGTGGGTTTTGGAAATGTTTGACCTTTTCTTCCATAGCTTTTAGTTTTTCCGTTATGTTTTTGTGTTCTTGGTTTAGTTCTTCCTTTCAGGATGTCTTTGTAGAGGTCGCTGAAGTACTGAAGCCAGATATTGCCATTTTGGATATGGATGTTGTTTTTTTTGTTTTTGTGCCCATGTGGATCCATAGTTCCCAGAAGGAGTTATCTTGGAGGGCGTCTTCCAGTTGGTTAAGTTTGGTGGAGATGTAATTCTGCTTCTGACTCTTGAGGGTTGTTTTGTATTGCCTTTGTATAGCGTCATAGGCAACCCTCAGACCCGGATGGTTGGGGTCTCTGTGTTTCTTGTTTGAGGCTGTTCTCAGGATCTTCGGTATGGCTTTACATTCTCTGTCAAACCAACCATTGGTCTGTTTTTCTTTTGGTCTCTTATAGTTGACTTTTTTCAGGTCGGACAGTTCGGCCATGGTGTAGAATGTATCATTGAGGTCTTTTGCAGCTTAGTTCACTCCTTCTGGGTTAGGCTTGTACTCGTAGTTGTAGAAGTGGTGGAGCATCTCCTGTATTCTGGGTCTGCTGGGAGCCTCTTGATATTTTATTGCTGACGTCTTGGACCATTTATAGGATGGAGGCAGGTTGAAGAGGCCTGTCTGCTGAGGCTTTTGTGCCGATGGTTTCTCTGTAGATTTTATGTACAGAAGAAGTTGGCTGTGATCTGACAGGTGCGTTTGTGGGGTGACTATGAAGCCGCCGATATTTTCCATGTCCATATCTGTAATGGCGTAATCTACTACACTCCTTCCTACATGGGAGTCTAATGTATATGTTCCTTGGGAGTCTCCCTTGGTACGGCCATTAAGAATATGAAGTCCTAAACTTCTACATACGTTCAGTATCTTTTTGCCACTTTTGTTGACTGTACTGTCGTGGCTGTTTCCCTCCATGTGTATTGAGTCATGGCTGTCAGCCTCTGCTCCAAGAATGTAGATGTTTCCATCCGTGGTCAGAAAGTCTTTTTCTCTTCCAGTTCTTGCGTTGAGGTCTCCAATGATGAGAACTTTGCCCAGGGCCTGAAAATGGGGGGCTTCTTCTTGTAAGATCTCAAAGCTCTCTGTATTGAAGTAGGGTGACTCTGGTGGTGGTAAAGAGATGGCGCAGGCATAGAAATCAGACTGAGCGGTGAGGATGGAGCTGCTGATTCTAAACCATATGTGGCTGTCTCCTCTTTTCACCGGTTTGATGTACTGGTGGAGCTCTTTTTTATGCCAGATCAGTATTCCTCCTGAGCAGCGGCCCTGTTTAATGTTCTTATTTTTCAGGGCAGGGACACAGATTTCCCTGTATCCGTTGGGCACCAGGGATTCATTTTCGGCCCTGGTCCATGTTTCTAGGAGAATCTGAATGTCTATGTTTTTCAGTCTTTGTATAAAATCTGTGTCATTTGTTTTACATCCAAACACCGAGGTGTTCAGGTCGTGCATGTTCCAGCTGCTAATTTTAAATCAAGTCATTTTTTTTATATATATCACTTCTGTGAGTATTCTTTGTAATGAGTGTGGCTGTGTACGACACACCGTATCTCTGACTGGTTTAGTAATGATGTTCTATCCAGTCACATTAGTTTCCTGCACAATGTGTTGAGCAGAGTCCTGATCTCCGCGATGTCTCTGCTCTGTATATCTCTGCTCTGGATGCCTCTGTTTTGTATGTCTCTGTGCGAGATCGGTGGTGGTCTCCTCCATGGTGGTCTTCTCCTCTGATGGTCAGATTTTGGGTGAGTGTGTTTGTTTCCAGCTTCCTTAGATATACAGTGGGGCAAAAAAGTATTTAGTCATTCAGCAATAGTGCAAGTTCCACCACTTAAAAAGATGAGAGGCGTCTGTAATTTACATCATAGGTAGACCTCAACTATGGGAGACAAACTGAGGAAAAAAAATCCAGAAAATCACTTTGTCTGTTTTTTTATCATTTTATTTGCATATTATGGTGGAAAATAAGTATTTGGTCAGAAACAAACAATCAAGATTTCTGGCTCTCACAGACCTGTAACTTCTTCTTTAAGAGTCTCCTCTTTCCTCCACTCATTACCTGTAGTAATGGCACCTGTTTAAACTTGTTATCAGTATAAAAAGACACCTGTGCACACCCTCAAACAGTCTGACTCCAAACTCCACTATGGTGAAGACCAAAGAGCTGTCAAAGGACACCAGAAACAAAATTGTAGCCCTGCACCAGGCTGGGAAGACTGAATCTGCAATAGCCAACCAGCTTGGAGTGAAGAAATCAACAGTGGGAGCAATAATTAGAAAATGGAAGACATTCAAGACCACTGATAATCTCCCTCGATCTGGGGCTCCACGCAAAATCCCACCCCGTGGGGTCAGAATGATCACAAGAACGGTGAGCAAAAATCCCAGAACCACGCGGGGGGACCTAGTGAATGAACTGCAGAGAGCTGGGACCAATGTAACAAGGCCTACCATAAGTAACACACTATGCCACCATGGACTCAGATCCTGCAGTGCCAGACGTGTCCCACTGCTTAAGCCAGTACATGTCTGAGCCCGTCTGAAGTTTGCTAGAGAGCATTTGGATAATCCAGAGGAGTTTTGGGAGAATGTCCTATGGTCTGATGAAACCAAACTGGAACTGTTTGGTAGAAACACAACTTGTCGTGTTTGGAGGAAAAAGAATACTGAGTTGCATCCATCAAACACCATACCTACTGTAAAGCATGGTGGTGGAAACATCATGCTTTGGGGCTGTTTCTCTGCAAAGGGGCCAGGACGACTGATCCGGGTACATGAAAGAATGAATGGGGCCATGTATCGTGAGATTTTGAGTGCAAACCTCCTTCCATCAGCAAGGGCATTGAAGATGAAATGTGGCTGGGTCTTTCAACATGACAATGATCCAAAGCACACCGCCAGGGCAACGAAGGAGTGGATCGTAAGAAGCATTTCAAGGTCCTGGAGTGGCCTAGCCAGTCTCCAGATCTCAACCCTATAGAAAACCTTTGGAGGGAGTTGAAAGTCCGTGTTGCCAAGCGAAAAGCCAAAAACATCACTGCTCTAGAGGAGATCTGCATGCAGGAATGGGCCAACATACCAACAACAGTGTGTGGCAACCTTGTGAAGACTTACAGAAAACGTTTGACCTCTGTCATTGCCAACAAAGGATATATTACAAAGTATTGAGATGAAATTTTGTTTCTGACCAAATACTTATTTTCCACCATAATATGCAAATAAAATGATAAAAAAACAGACAATGTGATTTTCTGGATTTTTTTTCCTCAGTTTGTCTCCCATAGTTGAGGTCTACCTATGATGTAAATTACAGACGCCTCTCATCTTTTTAAGTGGTGGAACTTGCACTATTGCTGAATGACTAAATACTTTTTTGCCCCACTGTAGTTGTGGTTTCCTGCCTTTTCATTGTTGAGGGTCTTTCCATGAGATTGTGGTTGGTGTTGGATTCAGGCCTAGGGTCCCTGTTCAGTACAATGTCCTTCAGCTCTTTGGCCAGAAGGCTGACCCCTAGTTTATTCAGGTGTTTGCTGTCATGGAGGTGATGGTGATTTATGGAGGGGTGTTGTGCCAGAATCACTCCTGGCACAGATTTCATTCTTGCGGTTAGGTCCGCGTTGATATTCTGGATGGTGTGGCTGGATATATCTTTTCTTGGGAGCAGAGATGACAGAATGATTTTGCTGTCAGGGAATTTTAGTTGTGCCGTCTTTGCTAGTTGGGTCAGGTGTCCTGAGATCTGCTGGTGCTGGTCTGGCAGATTGTTTGTGCCGCTGGGTATAGTGATATGGTTTGGGTTGGTAAACCGTGGATTATTGATGACTGCTGTCGCCTGCTCAATAGTTGTACAGCGGATTTTATTGGCCCTCTTTCCTGGGAATAGCCACCGTGTATTCAGGTATTTGAGTCCATTATGAGGACGGTATAAGGACTTTGTAACGTTGTGGATGGGTGATGTGGCCCTGTGATGGGGGTCTGTGCTGGAGATTGTGCTGATGGCAGGTTCTCTTCTCTCTGCTATGGGTCTTATTTCTGTCTCCCTTTTATTAGACTCGGGTTCCTCCATATTGAGGTTATTAGGCCTCTCAGCCTTCTGGCCAGTGGAGGTCATGTGCTCTGCATTCCACGTTTCTATGTCCCCCTCCTGGCTCAAATGTCCAGGGGTTGGTGTCTGTAACTTTTCTATCTCCTGCCTCAGTCTGGCATTTTCTTGCTGCAGTTCACACATTGATGCTCTTATTTCCTGCAGAGCCGACCTGTATTCATATTTCAGTTTGTTTATCTCATTAATTGCTGGGTCATTAGCATTTCTGTCACCAGTGTTTCTCAGATATTCTTCCTTAAATTGTACAAAGTCTCTTTCTAGTTGAGATAGACAGTCTCTGAGGGTCTGGGGTGTGAAGCATTGGGGGCAGTGGTGTCTCTGGACGTCTCTGTAGTGCTGCAGACACCAGAGGTGTCTGGGGTTTGTTGTACTTTGTGAGTTTGGGCCTGGAGTTTAATATCAGGGAATCTGTCTTCAAATTGCTGCAGATTGTACTCAGTCCCTTGTACCAGGACGGTGCCATTGTTATACAGAGTGATGGTAAGTGAGCAGCACTCGTCATCTTCATGGTTTCTGACTCTGATCTGTCGGCCATTATTGATATCAGACTTGCTTGTATATTTATAATGTTTGCACAGGGCGGTTTGCCAGGCCAGGAGATGTTCTGTGACGAATAACACATTGGTTTTTCTTTTATCTTCCTCACTAGATGTAAAGTCAGCATAGAGGGTCTCTGGGTTTTCTCTAATTGTGGCAGTTTTTATGGTTTTCTTTGCTTGAATGCTCTTCTGCCCTTCTGACCCCCAGCAGGCTTGTGTCCCCAGCTCTCTGCTATCTGCATTTACTTTGTTCTGTTTCTTTTGTTCCAAATTAAAATTTTCCATTTTTATAATTCTAATCCTTATTTCTGATAGTTTTAAGTTCTAGCAAGACTATGAGTGTGATGAGGCTGAGGATGGTCCTACCTGAGGGTGCTGTCCTCTGGATGACAGACCTGGTTCTGCCTGCTGTCTGTCCGCCAGGAGATTCTTGTTTGGTCCTTTTAAGACTTTTTTTCCCCTCCTTTTTCATAAAGATCTTTAGTCCGGCTCACTTCTGTAATCCACAGGGATTAATTTTTTCAGGTTATGTCCTAAAGTTTCCTCATTACAAGGTATGAAGTGATGAAAGTTCAGGAGCTCATGTTCAGTGCTGCTTACTCCTGGAATGGTGGGCGGGGCATATATTCAATAAGACGCCTATCCATTATTAATCCAATAGTAATAAAGGGTTAATAAAACACACACACATTAGTAAAAAAGTATTTTAATATTCTTCATTTAACCATACTTACTTACCATACTTCAGCGCCTGCAAAAAACGTAAAATAATAAACCGTATACTACCTGTCCGCCGTAGTCCAATTAATAACGAGTGTCCCACGACGATCTCCCCTATAGAACAGTGACATCGGGTGATGTCACTGCTCTATAGGACCCTCAGTGACACACTGACAGGAGACAATGGCTCCTGCAGTGCATCACTGAGAGGTTACTAGAGTTCAAAGTCTCACTTTATGGCAATTGCTGCGTGGGAAAATTTCTCACACAGCAATGTCAAAAGTGAGACTAGGGACTATTTTTTTTACAGCGGAGGAGGAATATAGTGCAGAAGGATACCTTCCGTCATTGTGTTCCTGGGCCCCTGGAGAGCGGTCGCATCAGCTGATGCTGCCATTCTCCAAGGAGATCGTCGTGGGACACTCGTGGATTTCTGCGGATCAGGGAGTATATTGGTTGTTTGTTATTTTAATATTTTTTACAGGTGACACTGGCTTTGGGGATCAAAATGACAAGTAATGGTGAGTATGTACTCTATGTTTAATGTACTGTATGTCTGTATTGTATGTAATGTATGAATGTACTGTATGTAGTATGTATGTAGTATGTATGTAGTATGCATTTTTTTTTGTTTTTTTTACATTCAACACATTAGCCGGATGATGGGACTACTACTGTCCCATCAGTAGCTAATGTGTCAATCACTGTCACTGTGGCAGGCATCGTCCGATGGGACTTGTAGTCTCATCGGACGATGCCTGCACACATGCACAGACCCCCGGCAGTCCACACAGACCCCTGGCAGCCCACACCGAGCACCAGCAGCCCGCACAGACCCCCAGCAGCCCGCACAGATCCCCGGCAGCCCGCACAGAGCCCTGGCAGGCACACACAGAGCCCCGGCAGGCACACACAGAGCCCCGGCAGGCACGCACAGACCCCCGGCAGCCCGCAAAGACCCCCGGCAGCCCGCACAGAGCCCCGGCAGCCCGCACAGAGCCCCGTCAGGCCCGCACAGAGCCCCAGCAGGCCCACACAGACCCCCGGCAGGCCCGCACAGACCCTTGGCAGGCCCGCACAGACCCTCGGCAGGCCCGCACAGACCCCTGGCAGGCACACACAGACCCCCGGCAGGCCCGCACAGACCCCCGGCAGGCACGCACAGACCCCCGGCAGCCCGCACAGACCCCCGGCAGGAACGCACAGATCCCCGGCAGGCCCGCACAGACCCCGCCCGCACACAGAGACACGCACAGTGTCCGCCCACGCACCGCCCACACTCTTCCCCCCTCCGGAACAGGATGTAGAAGGAGAGAAAGGGCTTATTTACATTCCGATATTTGTGTCCCATTGACTTGCATTTGTATCGGGTATCGGTATCGGCGATATCCGATATTTTTTGGATATCGGCTGATCCAATCCGATACTGATACTTCTGGATATCGGAAGGTATCACTCAACACTAGTAGAGACCTGTTCACACAGGAGATGCAGGTACAGATACAAGCAGGAAGGAATGAAGTGTGAAGGAACAGGTTGGGACCTGTTCACACAGGAGGTGCAGGTATGGATACAAGCAGGAACAAATGAAGTGTGAAGGAACAGGTTGGGACCTGTTCACACAGGAAGAGAACCGCAAAGCTGTGGATAGGAGCATTAAAGCAGCAAGAGAAGCTAAGCAGAGCGGAACCACAAGGAATGTGGAGGGGAGCTGCAGTTAGATTTCTGCAGAAACTAAGCAGAGCGGAACCGGAAGGAATGCGGAGAGGAGCTGCAGTAAGAGATTTCTGCAGCAGCAGGAGTGGAGAGCAGAGGTAAAGCTGCAAGAGAGCAGAGCACAGGCAAAGTCACAAGGGTACAGAACAGGCAGAGCTGCAAGAGTGCGGAGCATAAGCAGAGAGGACACAAGGAAAAACACAACAGGGAAAGAAGCCACAGACAAGGAGACAAATGTAGGACACAGTTCAGACAAGGTAATAGAACAAGACAATGTATAAGAACAAAGATACAGGGACCAGGATATTCTGCCTCCTGGAGGGCAGACAGACAGGTACAAGGCAAAGCAAGGAGAATAGCCTTCTGAGAAGGCAAAACACAAAGCAAGGCCTGGCAGCTCAGAAGCAAAACACAAACTGAGTTAACACACTGCACAGGCGCAGTCCACAGGGTGGAGCTGCCCTAAATACTAAAGTCCTCTTGACAATTGATCAGGGACACATTAGAAAGGTGGACCCTGATTCCATAATGACCAGAGAGTTATGGCGCCGCCCCCCTATGCACACAGCCAGGAAGCATGCAGAAAACAGGCAGAAAGCAAGAGAAACAGAGCATGGAGCCGGCAGTAGACAGAGACCACAACATGACATGGAGCAGTGGGTAAGATGGTGTGTGAGAGATAGGAGGCCATGTAGTTATGCTGGCAGAGTTGTTACACCTATGCAGCATCAATAGTAAAAATATATAATGTTAAAAATAATGAAAAAATAATAAATCGTGATATTTTCACCTTCCGGCGTCCCCGGCAGTCTTGCTGCTCCTTGCGATGCTCCCGTTCCCAGCAATGCCTCTCGACAATGACCCCAGATGACGTAGCATCAAGCGAGACCGCTACGTCATCACAGGTCATTGTCGCAAGGTATTATTGGGAATGGGAGCATCACGAGGAGCGGGAAGGCTGCGGGGACGCCGGAAGGTGAGAATATCACGATTTATTATTTTAATTCTTTGTTTTAATAGGTATATGGTTCCCAGGGCCTGGAGGAGAGTCTCCTCTCCTCCACCCTGGGTACCAACAGCACAATGCGGAAGTAAGCGGATCATTGCACTCCTATGTGTGCGGAATCCCCACAATTCCACACAAAGAATGAACATGCTGCGTTTTTTTCCGGAATACGATTCCGCCACGGAAAAAACGCAACATGTGCACATGATGGGATCCTTATGTAAGCGTTTTTTGGCAGAAAACCGCTAAAAAATGCAAAAAATCCTGAACGTGTGCTCATAGCCTAAGGGTGCTTTGTTCCTTCCCTGTACCATAATTTCATCAATGTAATGCGATATCTGCATTACTAAAGCTAAATCTATCACTCCATACCAGGTTCTCTTGTATTTCTATATTTGTTCAACTAAGGTGATGGCTTCAGGTACTGTGGCTGTGAGGGGAGGCGTGTGTTTCTTCAATTCCCTATAATCCACAGTTATTCTCCATGAACCATCACTCTATTTTACTGGCTAAACAGGATTGTCCCCCCCTCCCCCTTGGGATTCTGTATTGTTTCATACTGATCACCTTTCTACAGGAGACATTTTGACTCTCCCAACCATCACCGGTGCCACTTCGATATAGGTCTTCACTGACAGCTGAGATGGTCTAGCTGTTACTGCGGGAGGTGCCCCAAATTGATACTTACCATCAGGTAACTGTATTGTCATCTCTTTCAGTATATCACTGACAATTATATACATTGGAGTACGTACAATCATCACTTTATACATTGCAGTAGGCAAACTCCCTATTTTTAATGATACTTTAGTTTGTACTGCTTCTATTTGTTTGCTCCCTAATCCTATGATTATCACTTTTCTTCCTTTAAATTTTAAAGGAAGAAATAATTAATTTCTACATTTAAATTTTACATGTCATTAACCCCTTTCTGTCATTAGACGTACTATTCCGTCCATGTGGGGTGGGCCATACTTCCCAAGGACGGAATAGTACGTCATACGCAATCGGCCGCGCTCACGGGGGGAGCGCGGCCGATCGCGGCCGGGTGTCAGCTGACTATCGCAGCTGACATCCGGCACTATGTGCCAGGAGCGGTCACGGACCGCCCCCGGCACATTAACCCCCGGCACACCGCGATCAAACATGATCGCGGTGTACCGGCGGTATAGGGAAGCATCGCGCAGGGAGGGGGCTCCCTGCGTGCTTCCCTGAGACCCCCGGAGCAACGCGATGTGATCGCGTTGCTCCGAGGGTCTCCTACCTCCCTCCTCGCCGCAGGTCCCGGATCCAAGATGGCCGCGGCATCCGGGGTCCTGCAGGGAGGGAGGTGGCTTACCGAGTGCCTGCTCAGAGCAGGCACTGGTAAGCCTGCACCGATGTAAGTGAGATCGGTGATCTGACAGAGTGCTGTGCACACTATCAGATCATCGATCTGTAATGTCCCCCCCTGGGACAAAGTAAAAAAGTAAAAAAAAACGTCCACATGTGTAAAAAAAAAAAATAAAAAAAAAATTCCTAAATAAATAAATTAAAAAAAAAAATTATTCCCATAAATACATTTCTTTATCTAAATAAAAAAAATCAAACAATAAAAGTACACATATTTAGTATCGCCACGTCCGTAACGACCCCACCTATAAAACTATATCACTACTTAACCCCTTCAGTGAACACCGTAAAAAAAAAAAAAAAAACGAGGCAAAAAACAACGCTTTATTCTCATACCGCCAAACAAAAAGTGGAATAACACGCGATCAAAAAGACAGATATAAATAACCATGGTACCGCTGAAAACGTCATCTTGTCCCGCAAAAAACTAGCCGCCATACACCATCATGAGCGAAAAAGTAAAAAAGTTATAGTCCTCAGAATAAAGCGATGCCAAAATAATTATTTTTTCTATAAAATAGCTTTTATCGTATAAAAGCGCCAAAACAAAAAAAAATTATATAAATGAGATATCGCTGTAATCGTACTGACCCGAAGAATAAAACTGCTTTATCAATTTTACCAAACGCGGAACGGTATAAACGCCTCCTGTTATGACCCCAATGGCGAGGGTCTCAGAGAAATATGTAAGTCTGCAAAGCACAAAATTCCAGCTCATAGGGCAGTGGTAACTGGGTTGACCATATATCTACTCCTAACGCCAACACTAGAAGTAGCCGGGGAACAGCAGCAGGAGTGGAGAGCAGAGGTAAAGCTGCAAGAGAGCAGAGCACAGGCAAAGTCACAAGGGTACAGAACAGGCAGAGCTGCAAGAGTGCGGAGCATAAGCAGAGAGGACACAAGGAAAAACACAACAGGGAAAGAAGCCACAGACAAGGAGACAAATGTAGGACACAGTTCAGACAAGGTAATAGAACAAGACAATGTATAAGAACAAAGATACAGGGACCAGGATATTCTGCCTCCTGGAGGGCAGACAGACAGGTACAAGGCAAAGCAAGGAGAATAGCCTTCTGAGAAGGCAAAACACAAAGCAAGGCCTGGCAGCTCAGAAGCAAAACACAAACTGAGTTAACACACTGCACAGGCGCAGTCCACAGGGTGGAGCTGCCCTAAATACTAAAGTCCTCTTGACAATTGATCAGGGACACATTAGAAAGGTGGACCCTGATTCCATAATGACCAGAGAGTTATGGCGCCGCCCCCCTATGCACACAGCCAGGAAGCATGCAGAAAACAGGCAGAAAGCAAGAGAAACAGAGCATGGAGCCGGCAGTAGACAGAGACCACAACATGACATGGAGCAGTGGGTAAGATGGTGTGTGAGAGATAGGAGGCCATGTAGTTATGCTGGCAGAGTTGTTACACCTATGCAGCATCAATAGTAAAAATATATAATGTTAAAAATAATGAAAAAATAATAAATCGTGATATTTTCACCTTCCGGCGTCCCCGGCAGTCTTGCTGCTCCTTGCGATGCTCCCGTTCCCAGCAATGCCTCTCGACAATGACCCCAGATGACGTAGCATCAAGCGAGACCGCTACGTCATCACAGGTCATTGTCGCAAGGTATTATTGGGAATGGGAGCATCACAAGGAGCGGGAAGGCTGCGGGGACGCCGGAAGGTGAGAATATCACGATTTATTATTTTAATTCTTTGTTTTAATAGGTATATGGTTCCCAGGGCCTGGAGGAGAGTCTCCTCTCCTCCACCCTGGGTACCAACAGCACAATGCGGAAGTAAGCGGATCATTGCACTCCTATGTGTGCGGAATCCCCACAATTCCACACAAAGAATGAACATGCTGCGTTTTTTTCCGGAATACGATTCCGCCACGGAAAAAACGCAACATGTGCACATGATGGGATCCTTATGTAAGCGTTTTTTGGCAGAAAACCGCTAAAAAATGCAAAAAATCCTGAACGTGTGCTCATAGCCTAAGGGTGCTTTGTTCCTTCCCTGTACCATAATTTCATCAATGTAATGCGATATCTGCATTACTAAAGCTAAATCTATCACTCCATACCAGGTTCTCTTGTATTTCTATATTTGTTCAACTAAGGTGATGGCTTCAGGTACTGTGGCTGTGAGGGGAGGCGTGTGTTTCTTCAATTCCCTATAATCCACAGTTATTCTCCATGAACCATCACTCTATTTTACTGGCTAAACAGGATTGTCCCCCCCTCCCCCTTGGGATTCTGTATTGTTTCATACTGATCACCTTTCTACAGGAGACATTTTGACTCTCCCAACCATCACCGGTGCCACTTCGATATAGGTCTTCACTGACAGCTGAGATGGTCTAGCTGTTACTGCGGGAGGTGCCCCAAATTGATACTTACCATCAGGTAACTGTATTGTCATCTCTTTCAGTATATCACTGACAATTATATACATTGGAGTACGTACAATCATCACTTTATACATTGCAGTAGGCAAACTCCCTATTTTTAATGATACTTTAGTTTGTACTGCTTCTATTTGTTTGCTCCCTAATCCTATGATTATCACTTTTCTTCCTTTAAATTTTAAAGGAAGAAATAATTAATTTCTACATTTAAATTTTACATGTCATTAACCCCTTTCTGTCATTAGACGTACTATTCCGTCCATGTGGGGTGGGCCATACTTCCCAAGGACGGAATAGTACGTCATACGCAATCGGCCGCGCTCACGGGGGGAGCGCGGCCGATCGCGGCCGGGTGTCAGCTGACTATCGCAGCTGACATCCGGCACTATGTGCCAGGAGCGGTCACGGACCGCCCCCGGCACATTAACCCCCGGCACACCGCGATCAAACATGATCGCGGTGTACCGGCGGTATAGGGAAGCATCGCGCAGGGAGGGGGCTCCCTGCGTGCTTCCCTGAGACCCCCGGAGCAACGCGATGTGATCGCGTTGCTCCGAGGGTCTCCTACCTCCCTCCTCGCCGCAGGTCCCGGATCCAAGATGGCCGCGGCATCCGGGGTCCTGCAGGGAGGGAGGTGGCTTACCGAGTGCCTGCTCAGAGCAGGCACTGGTAAGCCTGCACCGATGTAAGTGAGATCGGTGATCTGACAGAGTGCTGTGCACACTATCAGATCATCGATCTGTAATGTCCCCCCCTGGGACAAAGTAAAAAAGTAAAAAAAAACGTCCACATGTGTAAAAAATAAAAATAAAAAAAAAATTCCTAAATAAATAAATTAAAAAAAAATTATTCCCATAAATACATTTCTTTATCTAAATAAAAAAAATCAAACAATAAAAGTACACATATTTAGTATCGCCACGTCCGTAACGACCCCACCTATAAAACTATATCACTACTTAACCCCTTCAGTGAACACCGTAAAAAAAAAAAAAAAAACGAGGCAAAAAACAACGCTTTATTCTCATACCGCCAAACAAAAAGTGGAATAACACGCGATCAAAAAGACAGATATAAATAACCATGGTACCGCTGAAAAGTCATCTTGTCCCGCAAAAAACTAGCCGCCATACACCATCATGAGCGAAAAAGTAAAAAAGTTATAGTCCTCAGAATAAAGCGATGCCAAAATAATTATTTTTTCTATAAAATAGCTTTTATCGTATAAAAGCGCCAAAACAAAAAAAAATTATATATGAGATATCGCTGTAATCGTACTGACCCGAAGAATAAAACTGCTTTATCAATTTTACCAAACGCGGAACGGTATAAACGCCTCCTGTTATGACCCCAATGGCGAGGGTCTCAGAGAAATATGTAAGTCTGCAAAGCACAAAATTCCAGCTCATAGGGCAGTGGTAACTGGGTTGACCATATATCTACTCCTAACGCCAACACTAGAAGTAGCCGGGGAACATGCCTACGTTGATCGCTATATGTCTCGCGCCAGCCGGAGGACTAACTACTCCTAGAAGAGGAAAACAAAGACCTCTCTTGCCTCCAGAGAAAGGACCCCAAAAGTAGGATACAAGCCCCCCACAAATAATAACGGTGAGGTAAGGGGAAATGACAAACACAGAAATGAACTAGGTTTAGCAAAGAGAGGCCCACTTACTAATAGCAGAAAGTGGTAAGATAACTTATATGGTCAACAAAAACCCTATCAAACATCCAAGCTGGAAATTCAAGAACCCCCGAACCGTCTAACGGCCCGGGGGGAGAACACCAGCTCCCTAGAGCTTCCGGCAAGGTCAGGATACTGATTAAGTACAAGCTGGACAAAAATGCAAACAAAAAACAAATAGCAAAAAGCAAAAAGCAGACTTAGCTTAATTTAGCAGGAACCAGGATCAGAAGACCAGAGCACAGCAGATTAGCTCTGATTACAATGTTGCCAGGCATAGAACTGAAGGTCCAGGGAGCTTATATAGCAACACCCCTAACTAACGACCCAGGTGAACATACAAGGGATAACAGACATACCCAGAGTCAAATCACTAGTAGCCACTAGAGGGAGCCTAAAAACAAATTCACAACAGTACCCCCCCCTTAGTGAGGGGTCACCGAACCCTCACCAAGACCACCAGGGCGATCAGGATGAGCGGCGTGAAAGGCACGAACTAAGTCGGCCGCATGCACATCAGAGGCGACCACCCAGGAATTATCCTCCTGACCATAGCCCTTCCACTTGACCAGGTACTGAAGCCTCCGCCTGGAGCGACGAGAATCTAAGATCTTCTCCACCACATACTCCAACTCGCCCTCAACCAACACCGGAGCAGGAGGCTCAGCAGAAGGAACCACAGGCACAACGTACCGCCGCAATAAGGACCTATGAAACACGTTGTGAATGGCAAACGACAACGGAAGATCCAGGCGAAAGGATACCGGATTCAGGATTTCCAATATCTTGTAAGGACCAATGAAGCGAGGCTTAAACTTGGGAGAGGAGACCTTCATAGGAACAAAGCGAGAAGAAAGCCACACCAAATCCCCAACACGAAGTCGGGGACCCACACCGCGGCGGCGGTTGGCAAAACGCTGAGCCTTCTCCTGTGACAACTTCAAGTTGTCCACCACATGATTCCAGATCTGCTGCAACCTATCCACCACAGAATCCACCCCAGGACAGTCAGAAGACTCCACATGTCCCGAGGAAAAACGAGGATGGAAACCTGAGTTGCAGAAAAATGGCGAAACCAAGGTGGCGGAACTAGCCCGATTATTAAGGGCAAATTCAGCCAACGGCAAGAAGGCCACCCAATCATCCTGATCAGCAGAGACAAAACACCTCAAATAAGCCTCCAGAGTCTGATTAGTTCGCTCCGTTTGTCCATTAGTCTGTGGATGAAAAGCGGACGAAAACGACAAATCAATGCCCATCCTACCACAAAAGGATCGCCAGAATCTGGACACAAACTGGGATCCTCTGTCTGACACAATATTCTCAGGAATGCCGTGTAAACGAACCACGTTCTGGAAAAACACAGGAACCAGATCGGAAGAGGAAGGCAGCTTAGGCAAAGGGACCAAATGGACCATCTTGGAAAAACGATCACATATAACCCAGATGACAGACATGCCCTGAGACACCGGAAGATCAGAAATGAAATCCATTGAGATGTGGGTCCAAGGTCTCTTCGGGACAGGCAAGGGCAAGAGCAACCCGCTGGCACGAGAACAGCAAGGCTTAGCTCGAGCACAAGTTCCACAGGACTGCACAAATGACCGCACATCCCTAGACAAGGAAGGCCACCAAAAGGACCTGGCCACCAGATCTCTGGTGCCAAAAATTCCCGGGTGCCCTGCCAACACCGAGGAATGCACCTCGGAAATGACTCTGCTGGTCCACTTATCAGGCACAAACAGTCTATCAGGTGGACAAGAGTCAGGCCTACCAGCCTGAAATCTCTGCAACACTCGTCGCAGATCCGGAGAAATAGCGGACAAGATAACTCCCTCCTTAAGGATACCAACAGGTTCAGCGACTCCAGGAGCATCAGGCACAAAGCTCCTAGAAAGAGCATCGGCCTTCACGTTCTTTGAACCTGGTAAATACGAGACCACAAAGTCAAAACGGGAGAAAAACAATGACCAGCGGGCCTGTCTAGGATTCAGGCGTTTAGCAGACTCGAGATACATCAAATTTTTGTGATCAGTCAAGACCACCACACGATGCTTAGCACCCTCGAGCCAATGACGCCACTCCTCAAATGCCCACTTCATGGCCAACAACTCCCGATTGCCCACATCATAATTTCGCTCTGCCGGCGAAAACTTCCTAGAGAAAAAGGCACAAGGTCTCATAGTAGAGCAACCAGGACCTCTCTGTGACAACACGGCCCCTGCCCCAATCTCCGAAGCATCCACCTCAACCTGAAAGGGAAGTGAGACGTCAGGCTGGCACAAAACAGGCGCCGAAGTAAACCGGCGCTTCAACTCCTGGAAAGCCTCCACGGCAGCAGGAGCCCAGTTAGCTACATCAGAGCCTTTCCTGGTCATATCCGTCAAAGGTTTAACAACGCTAGAAAAATTAGCGATAAAACGACGGTAGAAGTTAGCAAAACCCAAGAACTTCTGCAGACTCTTAACTGACGAGGGTTGAGTCCAATCATGAATAGCTCGGACCTTGACTGGGTCCATCTCCACAGCAGAAGGGGAAAAAATGAACCCTAAAAAAAGGAACCTTCTGTACACCAAAGAGACACTTTGAGCCTTTAACAAACAAAGAATTTTCACGCAAAATCTTAAAGACCATCCTGACCTGCTCCACATGCGAGTCCCAATCATCAGAAAAAACCAGAATATCATCCAGATAAACGATCAAAAATTTATCCAGGTATTTCCGGAAAATGTCATGCATAAAGGACTGAAAAACTGAAGGCGCATTAGAAAGCCCAAAAGGCATCACCAAGTACTCAAAATGACCTTCGGGCGTATTGAATGCGGTTTTCCATTCATCACCTTGCTTAATGCGCACAAGGTTGTACGCACCACGAAGGTCTATCTTGGTGAACCACTTGGCACCTTTAATCCGGGCAAACAAGTCTGACAACAGCGGCAAAGGATACTGAAATTTGACAGTGATCTTATTTAAAAGCCGATAGTCAATACAAGGCCTCAAAGATCCGTCCTTTTTGGCCACAAAAAAGAATCCCGCACCAAGAGGGGAAGAAGAAGGACGGATATGCCCCTTCTCCAGAGACTCCTTAATATATGAACGCATAGCGGTATGTTCAGGTACCGACAGATTAAACAGTCTTCCCTTAGGAAACTTACTGCCTGGAATCAAATCTATTGCACAGTCACATTCCCTATGAGGAGGCATTGCACTGGACCTGGACTCGCTGAAGACATCCTGATAATCAGACAAATACTCCGGAACTTCCGAAGGCGTAGAAGAAGCAATAGACACGGGTAGGGAATCCCCATGAATCCCACGGCAACCCCAACTTGACACTGACATTGCCTTCCAGTCCAAGACTGGATTATGGGTCTGTAACCATGGCAACCCCAAAACAACTAAATCATGCATTTTATGCAAAACAAGAAAACGTATCACCTCCCGATGTTCAGGAGTCATGCACATGGTGACCTGTGTCCAAAACTGCGGTTTATTTTCTGCCAACGGAGTAGCATCAATACCCCTGAGAGGGATAGGATTTTCTAATGGCTCAAGAACAAAACCACAGCGCTTGGCAAATGACAGATCCATAAGGCTCAGGGCAGCACCTGAATCCACAAACGCCATGACAGGATAGGACGATAGTGAACAAATCAAAGTTACAGATAGGATAAATTTAGGTTGCAAATTACCAATAGAGACAGGACTAACAACCTTAGTAAGACGTTTAGAGCATGCTGAGATAACATGTGCAGAATCACCACAGTAGTAACACAAGCCATTCTGGCGTCTATGAATTTTCCGCTCATTTCTAGTCAGGATTCTGTCACATTGCATTAAATCAGGTGCCTGTTCAGACAATACCATGAGGGGATTTGCGGTTTTGCGCTCCCGCAACCGCCGGTCTATTTGAATGGCCAGGGCCATGGAATCATTCAGACCTGTGGGAATGGGAAAACCCACCATAACATTCTTAATGTTTTCAGAAAGGCCGTTTCTAAAATTTGCAGCCAGTGCACACTCGTTCCACTGGGTCAGCACGGACCATTTCCGAAATTTTTGGCAATACACTTCAGCCTCGTCCTGGCCCTGAGACATAGCCAGCAAGGTTTTTTCTGCCTGAATCTCAAGATTGGGTTCCTCATAAAGCAAACCCAGCGCCAGAAAAAACGCATCAATATCAGCCAATGCAGGATCTCCTGGCGCCAGCGAGAAGGCCCAATCCTGAGGGTCGCCCCGTAAAAAAGAAATAACAATTTTTACTTGCTGAGCGGAGTCTCCAGATGAACAGGGTTTCAGGGAAAAAAACAATTTACAATTATTCCTGAAATTTCTAAATTTAAATCGGTCTCCGGAAAACAGTTCAGGAATCGGTATCTTAGGTTCTGACATAGGATGTCTGGTAACATAATCTTGTATGCCCTGCACCCGAGCAGCGAGCTGGTCCACACTTGTAATCAAGGTCTGGACATTCATGTCTGCAGCAAGCTTAAGCCACTCAGATGTAAAGGGGAAAATAAAGAAAAAAAAAAATGAGAAAGAGGAAAAAAAACTCAGAATTTTTCTTTCTTATAATCCCGCTTCTGCAATGCATTAAACATTTAATACTGGCCTGGCAAACTGTTATGACCCCAATGGCGAGGGTCTCAGAGAAATATGTAAGTCTGCAAAGTACAAAATTCCAGCTCATAGGGCAGTGGTAACTGGGTTGACCATATATCTACTCCTAACGCCAACACTAGAAGTAGCCGGGGAACATGCCTACGTTGATCGCTATATGTCTCGCGCCAGCCGGAGGACTAACTACCCCTAGAAGAGGAAAACAAAGACCTCTCTTGCCTCCAGAGAAAGGACCCCAAAAGTAGGATACAAGCCCCCCACAAATAATAACGGTGAGGTAAGGGGAAATGACAAACACAGAAATGAACTAGGTTTAGCAAAGAGAGGCCCACTTACTAATAGCAGAAAGTAGTAAGATAACTTATATGGTCAACAAAAACCCTATCAAACATCCACGCTGGAAATTCAAGAACCCCCGAACCGTCTAACGGCCCGGGGGGAGAACACCAGCTCCCTAGAGCTTCCAGCAAGGTCAGGATACTGATTAAGTACAAGCTGGACAAAAATGCAAACAAAAAACAAATAGCAAAAAGCAAAAAGCAGACTTAGCTTAATTTAGCAGGAACCAGGATCAGAAGACCAGAGCACAGCAGATTAGCTCTGATTACAACGTTGCCAGGCATAGAACTGAAGGTCCAGGGAGCTTATATAGCAACACCCCTAACTAACGACCCAGGTGAACATACAAGGGATAACAGACATACCCAGAGTCAAATCACTAGTAGCCACTAGAGGGAGCCTAAAAACAAATTCACAACAGCCTCCCCCAAAAGAAATTCATGAATAGCTGGTTTTTGGTCATTCTGCCTCACAAAAATCGGAATAAAAAGCGATCAAAAAAATATCCCGTGCCCGAACATGTTACCAATAAAAACGTCAACTTGTCCCACAAAAAACAAGACCTCACATGACTCTGTGGTCTCAAATATGGAAAAATTATAGCTCTCAAAATGTGGTAACGCAAAAAATATTTTTTGCAATAAAAAGCGTCTTTCAGTGTGTGATGGCTGCCAATCATAAAAATCCGCTAAATAACCCGCTGGGATTAGGGTTAGGGGTGTGTTTGGATTAGGGTTTCAGTTATAATTGGGGGGTTTCCACTGTTTAGGCACATCAGGGGCTCTCCAAACGTGACATGGCGTCCGATTTCAATTCCAGCCAATTCTGCGTTGAAAAAGTAAAACAGTGCTTCTTCCCTTCCAAGCTCTCCCGTGCGCCCAAACAGGGGTTTACCCCAACATATGGGGTATCAGCGTACTCGGAACACATTGGAGAACAACTTTTGGGGTCCAATTTCTCCTGTTACCCTTGGGAAAATACAAAACTAGGGGCTAAAAAATAATTTTTGTGGAAAAAGTTTTTTTTTATTTGCATGGATCTGCGTTATAAACTGTAGTGAAACACTTGGGGGTTCAAAGCTCTCACAACACATCTAGATGAGTTCCTTAGGGGTTCTACTTTCCAAAATGGTGTCACTTGTGGGGGGTTTCTACTGTTTAGGTACATTAGGGGCTCTGCAAACGCAATGTGACGCCTGCAGACCATTCCATCTAAGTCTGCATTCCAAATGGCGCTCCTTCCTTTCCGAGCCCTCCCATGCGCCCAAACGGTGGTTCCCCCCCACATATGGGGTATCAGCGTACTCAAGACAAATTGGACAACAACTTTTGGGGTCCAATTTCTCCTGTTACCATTGGGAAAATACAAAACTGGGGGCTAAAATATAATTTTTGGGGGAAATTTTTTATTTTTTTTATCTTCACGGCTCTGCGTTATAAACTGTAGTGAAACACTTGGGGGTTCAAAGTTCTCACAACACAACTATATAAGTTCCTTGGGGGGTCTAGTTTCCAATATTGGGTCACTTTTGGGGGGTTTATACTGTTTAGGTACATTAGGGGCTCTGCAAACGCAATGTGACGCCTGTAGACCAATCCATCTAAGTCTGCATTGCAAATGATGATCCTTCCCTTCCGAGCTCTGCCATGCGCTCAAACGGTGGTTCCCCCCAGATATCAGGTATCAGCGTACTCAGGACAAATTGGACAACAATATATAGGGTCCAATTTCTCCTGTTACCCTTGGAAAAATACAAAACTGGGGGCTAAAAAATATTTTTTTGTGGAAAAAAAATATTTTTTATTTGCACGGCTCTGCGTTATAAACTGTAGTGAAACACTTGGGGGTTCAAAGCTCTCACAACACATCTAGATGAGTTCCTTAGGGGGTCTACTTTCCAAAATGGTGTCACTTGTGGGGGGCTTTTACTGTTTAGGTACATTAGGGGCTCTGCAAACGCAATGTGATGCCTGCAGACCATTCCATCTAAGTCTGCATTCCAAATGGCGCTCCATCCCTTCCGAGCCCTCCCATGCGCCCAAACGGTGGTTCCCCCCCACATATGGGGTATCAGCGTACTCAGGACAAATTGGACAACAACTATTGGGGTCCAATTTCTCCTGTTACCCTCGGGAACATACAAAACTGGGGGCTAAAAAATAATTTTTGTGGGAAAAAAATTTTGTTTTATTTTTACGGCTCTACATTATAAACTTCTGTGAAGCACTTGGTGGGTCAAAGTGCTCACCACACCTCTAGATAAGTTCCTTAGGGGGTCTACTTTCCAAAATGGTGTCACTTGTGGGGGGGCTTCAATGTTTAAGCACATCAGTGGCTCTCCAAACGCAACATGGCGTCCCATCTCAATTCCTGTCAATTTTGCAGTGAAAAGTCAAACGGCGCTCCTTCCCTTCCGAGCTCTCCCATGCGCCCAAACAGTGGTTTACCCCCACATATGGGGTATCAGCGTACTCAGGACAAATTGTACAACAACTTTTGGGGTCCAATTTCTTCTCTTACCCTTTAGAAAATAAAAAATTGGGGGCGAAAAGATCATTTTTGTGAAAAAATATGATTTTTTATTTTTACGGTTCTGCATTATAAACTTCTGTGAAGCACTTGGTGGGTCAAAGTGCTCACCACACATCTAGATAAGTTCCTTAGGGAGTCTACTTTCCAAAATGGTGTCACTTGTGGGGGGTTTCAATGTTTAGGCACATCAGTGGCTCTCCAAACGCAACATGGCGTCCCATCTCAATTCCTGTCAATTTTGCAGTGAAAAGTCAAACGGCGCTCCTTCCCTTCCGAGCTCTCCCATGCGCCCAAACAGTGGTTTACCCCCACATATGGGGTATCAGCGTACTCAGGACAAATTGTACAACAACTTTTGGGGTCCAATTTCTTCTCTTACCCTTGGGAAAATAAAAATTGGGGGCGAAAAGATCATTTTTGTGAAAAAATATGATTTTTTATTTTTATGGCTCTGCATTATAAACTTCTGTGAAGCACTTGGTGGGTCAAAGTGCTCACCACACATCTAGATAAGTTCCTTAGGGGGTCTACTTTCCAAAATGGTGTCACTTGTGGGGGGTTTCAATGTTTAGGCACATCAGTGGCTCTCCAAACGCAACATGGTGTCCCATCTCAATTCCAGTCAATTTTGCATTGAAAAGTCAAATGGCGCTCCTTCGCTTCCGAGCTCTGTCATGCGCCCAAACAGTGGTTTACCCCTACATATGGAGTATCGGCGTACTCAGGACAAATTGTACAACATCTTTTGGGGTCCATTTTTTCCTGTTACCCTTGGTAAAATAAAACAAATTGGAGCTGAAGTAAATTTTGTGTGAAAAAAAGTTAAATGTTTATTTTTATTTAAACATTCCAAAAATTCCTGTGAAACACCTGAAGGGTTAATAAACTTTTTGAATGTGGTTTTGAGTACCTTGAGGGGTGCAGTTTTTAGAATGGTGTCACACTTGGGTATTTTCTATCATATAGACCCCTCAAAATGACTTCAAATGAGATGTGGTCCCTAAAAAAAAATGGTGTTGTAAAAATGAGAAATTGCTGGTCAACTTTTAACCCTTATAACTCCCTAACAAAAAAAAATTTTGGTTCGAAAATGGTGCTGATGTAAAGTAGACATGTGGGAAATGTTACTTATTAAGTATGTTGTGTGACATATCTCTGTGATTTAATTGCATAAAAATTCAAATTTGGAAAATTGCGAAATTTTCAAAATTTGTGCCAAATTTCCATTTTTTTCACAAATAAACACAGGTAATATCAAAGAAATGTTACCACTGTCATGAAGTACAATATGTCATGAGAAAACAATGTCAGAATCGCCAAGATCCGTTGAAGCGTTCCAGAGTTATAACCTCATAAAGGGACAGTGGTCAGAATTGTAAAAATTGACCCGGTCATTAACGTGCAAACCACCCTTGGGGGTGAAGGGGTTAATAATTTAATGTACAAATATCAGATATTAGAGAATAACACAAGTCACAATACAAACGAGGAGCGAGGGCCTGTTCCCAGGAACTACAGTCTGAGAAATGGCTAAAAAGCCTCCACTAGGCTCCTGTACAGCTGTATAATGAGGCCCAGGCTTTATAGTGAAGGGACTGGAGGGAGAAAAGTGGGGAAAGTAGCTGCAAGAAGAGCCGGTTTTTGAGCCAAAAAGAGACAAACTACTGTTCATCAGAATCATCACTAATACACTGAGGCCCCTGATCATGTGACCCCTGACTCCTCCCCTCCTGTGACCTCATCACAGGTTCTTTGCGCACAGAGCAGCCGTATATGTGGAGTGCGGCTCTGCGGGTGGAGGGTCCACACCAGGACTGTAGCAGGTAAAGACCCCAATATCCACAGGTGTCCCTTCTAATTGGGGGGGAAACTATCACCTCTAATAATCCTCGGACTGTTCTGACAAACACAGAAAAGTGCCCCTTTATGGAGGTGACAGAAAGTCTGTTTAGTCCCTTTAGCTTCATAGTATCAGCTCTAATCCAATGGTGAGAGAGCGATTTACCCTGAAGAGTCACAGATTGTGGGGTTGTTATATAATGTTATATTTAGGGGGTTTGTGTTATAAGGGTATGTGCACACGTCGCAGATATCCTGCGGATCCGCAGCTTTTTTTTGCGGTGCAGAAATGCAGTGATTTACAGTGCAATGTAAATCGTAAAAAAAACCGCTGTGCTAATGGTGCAGAAAATTCAGTGTGGAAACGCTGCGGATTAAAAGAAGTACCATGTCACTTCTTTTTTGCAGATCTGCAGCGTTTTTGTACCCATTCCATTATAGAAATCCGCAGGGGTAAAAAACAGTAAATCTGCAGCAAATCCGCACAAAAATTGCGTCAAATCAATCCTGCGTTTTCTGCCAAGAGATGCAGAATCCGCACCAGAAATTCCTAAGCCTAATCTGCAACGTGTGCTCATAGCCTAAGAATCACGATGGTTTTGTTCCTTTTCCGCTGATAGATACAATCAACCCAACTATGAAAGACGGAAACCAAGGAAACATGTATTACTCTCATAGTACGGGGCCCCTGTGTCCCCCAATGAGCGTCTCGGAGAAAAGGATTTTACGGTGAGTAACACAAAAATCCCTATTTCTCCTTCGCCTCATTGGGGGCACAGGACTGTGGGATGTTCTAAGCCAGTCCCTGGGTGGGGAATTAACTCACCGGTATAACATCCAGGCATCTGCCGGCTATAAGTGCGCTACCGCTGCCTGAAGAATCCTTCTACCCACACTTGCATCTGCCGAAGTCTGAGTGTGGATATTGTAGTGTTTGGAAAAGGTATGCAAACTAGACCAGGTTACAGCCTTGCAAATCTGTTCTGCTGAAGCCTGGTGCCGAAGCGCCCAAGAAGTCCCCACTGACCGAGTGGAATGTGCTTTGATTCCAGCCGGAACGACTACGCCCTTGATGTGGTAGGCCTCCTGACTAGCCGATCGTATCCACCTGGCCAAGGTTGATCTCGAGGCCGCAAGTCCCTTCCTACGACCCTCAGGGATGACAAGCAGCGCATCCGTCTGCTGAAAAGGTGCTGTCCTTGAAGCGTACCTTCTTAGCGCTCTCACTAGGTCTAACGTATGGAGAGCTTTTTCCACACGGTGCGTTGGCGCCGGACAAAAAGAAGTCAAGACCATGTCCTTGTTAATTTGGAACGAGAAAACCACCTTTGGTAAAAAAGAGGGTGCTGGTCTGAGCACCACCTTATCTTGATTTAACCGTAGAAAAGGAGCCCGGCAGGATAGGGCAGCCAGCTCCGATACCCGTCTAATTGAAGTAATGGCCACCAAGAATACAACTTTCCAGGAAAGGTAAGTTAAAGAGACGTCCTAAAGGGGTTTGAAAGGAACTTCCTGCAAGGCACTTAAGACCAGATTAAAGGTACCGTCACACATAACGATTTCGTTAATGATATCGTTGCTTTTTGTGACGTAGCAACGATATCGTTAACGA
The DNA here is from genome assembly GCF_051348905.1 of Ranitomeya variabilis. Taxonomy (NCBI): domain Eukaryota; kingdom Metazoa; phylum Chordata; class Amphibia; order Anura; family Dendrobatidae; genus Ranitomeya; species Ranitomeya variabilis. Next base: position 722,540,288 of record NC_135235.1, on the reverse strand, counting down.
AATCGTTATGCGTGACAGCGACCATCGATCAGGCCCCTGCTGGGAGATCGTTGGTCGCTGCGAATGATCAGGACTTTTTTTGGTCGCTGATCACCCGCTGTCATCGCTGCATCGGCGTGTGTGACGCCGATGCAGCGATGTCTTCACTGGTAACCAGGGTAAATATCGGGTTACTAAGCGCAGGGCCACGCTTAGTAACCCGATGTTTACCCTGGTTACCATTGTAAATGTAAAAAAAAAACACTGCATACTTACATTCCGGTGTATGTCACGTCCCTCGCCGTCAGCTTCCCGCACTGACTGTGAGCACCGGCCGTAAAATAAAAGCAGAGCACAGCGGTGACGTCACCGCTGTGCTTTACGGCCGGCGCTCACAGTCAGTGCGGGAAGCTGATGGCAAGGGACGTGACAGACACCGGAATGTAAGTATGTAGTGTTTTTTTTTACATTTACAATGGTAACCAGGGTAAACATCGGGTTACTAAGCGTGGCCCTGCGCTTAGTAACCCGATGTTTACCCTGGTTACCCGGGGACTTCGGCATCGTTGGTCGCTGGAGAGCTGTCTGTGTGACAGCTCTCCAGCGACCACACAACGACTTACCAACGATCATGGCCAGGTCGTATCGCTGGTCGTGATCGTTGGTAAATCGTTAAGTGTAACGGTACCTTAAGGTCCCAAGCATCCAGGGGGGCTCTGTAAGGCGGAACGTTGTGAGCTACTCCCTGTAGGAAAGTCTTCACCTGTAGATTAATAGCGATCCTGCGCTGAAAAAGTACTGACAAGGCTGATATCTGTCTTCTAAGTGTACTCAGTGCAAGCCCTGAATCCAGGCCGGTTTGGAGAAATGCAAGAATGTTTGGAATGGAGAAATGTAGTGGGGGGAGCCCACGCCTTCTGCACCATGAAAGGAAAACTTTCCAGGTGTGATGATAACTACGTGCAGAGACGGATTTCCGGGCGCTAATCATGGTAGCGGCTACCTCTTGGGGAAAACCCGGGCTGTGTTAGAATCCAAGATTCAATGGCCAGGCCGTTAAACACAGGGCCCCTAAGTTCTGGTAGTAGATCGGGCCCTGCGAAAGTAGATCCTGGCAGTCCGGAAGCCGCCACGGAGCTCCTGTGAGCAGCTGCACTAGGTCTGCGTACCATGACAGACGAGGCCAATCTGGGGCAACCAGGATAGCTGGAACTCCTTCACACACTAAGGTTACTTTCACACTAGCGTCATACTCGGCCCGTGGCAGAGCGTCGGGCCGACATACCGACGCTAGCGTTGTATACTCCGCACAACGGGGGCAGCGGATGCATTTTTCCAGCGCATCCGCCGCCCCATTGTGAGGTGCGGGGAGGTGGGGGCGGAGTTCCGGCAGCGCATGCGCGGTCGGAAATGGTGGTCCGTCGACAGCAAAAAATGTTACATGTAATGTTTTTTGCAGCCGACGGTCCGCTACAACACGGCGCAACCGTCGCACGACGGTTGCGACGTGTGGCAATGGGTCGCTAATGTTAGTCAATGGTGAAAAAACGCATCCTGCAAGCACTTTTGCAGGATGCGCTTTTTTGCCAAAACAACGCATTGCGACGTATTGCAAAAAACGCTAGTGTGAAAGTACCCTAAGCATGAACTGCGGCCAGTGTCAGGGTGTATACGGCAGAGGAGGAGTTAACCTTTTTTTATGTTTACTTAGTGTTAGCCTCCTGGCGGCAGTAGCATACACCCACAGTCCTATGTCCCCCAATGAGGCGAAGGAGAAAGAAACACTTTACATGGAGACATTGGCCTCATATATCTCCTGTCTTGTTCTTACAAATCATCTTATAAAAGCCTCAAACTTCTGTGTGTGACTCAGACATGAGATCAAACGTGATAGAAGATTCCAGTGCGGGGAAGACGGGAAACCTCCATATAGAGGCCGGTGGGGATGGAGTCAGTGACCGACTCTGGACAGATCTGTTCCTAGAGCCGCAGTAGGAGATGAAGATGTCGTCCTCATCATGAAGTAGTTATTTCACCTGTCACGTGTGATGAATATCTCCTGCAGTATTACTAATGCAGATTCCAGGGTCGGTAAATGAGGAGAGAATTAGCGATATGGAAGATGAGTCTATGAGGAACGTATTCAGCTGCCGACTCCGAGGGAGAAACTGCTTGTTGTCTGTGGCCGAAATATATAGGTTTAGAATACAACATCTACAAGTTCTATCTTCTTATATGTTTCCCTTTTATCTCCAGAATTGTATTATCGCCAGGATTTTTATGATGTTACATCGGCTCATTTTCTTCTCATTCAGGTCTCTACAATATCGGATCCTCGCAGTGAAGATCTTCTGTATATGAGAATTTTTCTGATTTACCCATCAAAGATGGATGTGGAGAGAGACAAGATGGCGGAGAGGATATTACACCTCACCCTAGAGATCCTCTTCCGGCTTACTGGAGAGGTGAGAGATTCTGATGACGTCACATTACATCATTCTTATCTATGGGAATAACAGATGGACAGAACTGGAGAGGTGAGGACTCTGGAAATGTCTGTAGTGAGATTTATTAATGTGTCTCTCCATAACCAGGATTACACAGTGGTGAAGAAGACCTCTAGTGAGCGCTGTCAGGACCCTGTGTCTGAGGGATGGGGAAGACCCCTGAGCCCAATCACTGGACCTCCACCTCACGCCCTGATACATGAGGACATCAATGACCAGAAGATCCTAGAACTCACCTACAAGATGATTGAGCTGCTGACTGGAGAGGTGACACTGCTGGGAATGCTGGGATATTATACAGTAACACTATGAAGGGATCGGGGGATGACGGTATCATTGTATGTGTCAGATTCCTATGAGGTGTCAAGACGTCGCCATCTATTTATCCATGGAGGAGTGGGAGTATTTAGAAGGACACAAAGATCTGTACAAGGACGTCATGATGGAGGTTCCCCAGCCCCTCACATCACCAGGTAATAGACAGGACTAAATACCCACGGCCTATAATTATCTGTATGTAAGGAATGAATTCAGTCCCTGTATGTGTTTCCTCCAGATCTATCGAGTAAGAAGACAACACCAGAGAGATGTCCCCGTCCTCTTCTTCCACAGGACTGTAAACAAGGAGATCCCGATGTTCCTCAGAATGATCAGGTAGATGGAGAGAAGGTGTCATGAGATCTCCCCTATGATGTGTAGACGGCTGTGAAGGTCTTGTGTCCAGTGTTGTTTTATCTACCAGTATTATATGTTTTATTCTTGTGTAATGAGAACGGTGGAGATGGCAGGATTAGAGCTGACTTCTCCATCTGTCTGTGACTTTTACAATATTTGTTTCAGGGTGAAGATCTGACCCATATTAATACTACAGAGACATATGTGAGGGGAGATGAGCGGTGTAAAGAGGAGATTCCTGCATATGACTACCCAGGTGAGTAGTGACCACTAAATGCAGAGAAGTCACAGATTCTTCTCAGTCTCCGGCTGTGGCTGCTTTATCGGTGGTGTGGTCCGGCCGTATCACAATCGTGTGATCACCATTTTGCCTCTAGACCACAACATTCTCCTCCATCCAAAACTGTTCAAATGACTTTTGGCATTAAAAGCCCTTTTATATAGAACATATAGCCTGGAGGATCCACCTACCCCCTTGAAATTAGAAGACGCTGACTGTTTCCTGTCCAGATCTGTAAACTGCAAAGCCAAATGACAGTGTACGTACAATGTGCTCACAAATTAGAAAATCACTTGAAGAAAACATTATGATGGGTCTGTAAGAGAAAGCGGAGGGTAATGATGCTGTTGGCTTGCTAGATCCCTGATATCTTATTGGATGAATCTCCCTTCTCTCCCTTCTGTGCTGCTGAATGTGCTCATATGGTCCCTACAAGACCAGGTCCAGTCTTTCTGGCCAAACTTCACTTTTATGATCAACAACATTAAATGTGCCGTGAGGCCAAGTGTGAATGTCCAATAGCAACACAGTTTCCCTTTATCCTGACTTCTCAATTTCTTTTAAAACCGACTACTTTTAAGGAGGATTGTGATAAACTACATAAAACACATCACACCTGTGCCATGATATATCTCTAAGCTGTGCGTGGCTGATGGCTGTAATATACATTTATTCTCGCCTGCAGATGTGTTGGCTCGAGCCCCGGATTCATGGGTTCACTCCACATCATAAATTCAATTATGTTTTCAATCCTCAGGAATTCAGATTACTGCACAATCTCTCCTGAACTGGGAGCACTAATACTTTTTCTACTCTTCTGGTCAGGAGTCATAGTGGCTCCAATGGTCCACCATAAATGAGTGCAACTCTGGTTTAGTGTTGGAGTTCTCCCCTCATACATACGTTGTTGTTGTTGGGGATGTATCATGGAATAAAAAACTGTCTTTTTCTATTCTCCACGACAGCACCCACTAGAGAGAGGGGATCCGCCCCTAGGAACAGGAAACCTACAGAGAGATAAAAGAGGCGCCCCCCCCTCGCTCCTCAGTTGGTTTCCTGTTCCTAGATCGGAACCCACAGAGAAGACTCTCTGAAGATTGCTAATGAAGAGGAACACCCGCCTGGACTGCCGCCTGTGCGACTCTGCTGAGTGGCAGGGGCTTCAGAGCGGGTAACAGAGTCGGGGGAATGATCCTGTTGAATCCCCCCTCATCTCTGGTTTCACTATGGCGATGCCTGGAGGTTTTTTCAACAATCTCCCTGCTGGGACACTGTTGCACTTTCCACCGCTGAGAAGATGCACAAAGCGGTAAGTGCATGTATGTGAGCGATGGTCGCTTTATGGCCGCAGCAGCGCTAACCCCCTCAGTAACGATACCTTCCAGCCGCGCATGGTGGAAAGAGCCGGGTTGTGTGCGGTGGACGCAATGTGGCTGCAGGTGCAGAGCTTACCCCTCAGTAGCGGTGTCTTTCAGCTGCGCCGCAGAGAAGCACGCGCATGCGCAGTAGCATTGGCGTCCCGGAAGTTGTTGGATGAACTTCCGGGGGCGCGGGGTTAGAATGCCATTTCCTGTGGGACGCCATGTTTTTTCTGTGTGTCCTTATCGGCAGTACACATCAGGGGTATAGACAATTTTCGTGCCGATTTTCTCAGCCGCCACACCCTTCATCAAGGAGAATGGATGCTCAACAGAAGAATCTTCAGACTGATAACTGCCCGATGGGGGGTGCCTCAGATAGACTTATTTTCAACAAGATCCAACCGACAGGTAAGAACATTCGCCTCGTTGTGCAGACAGGACAATCCGGATATATTCGATGCCCTACAGGTTCCATGGACATTCAGTCTAGCTTATGCCTTTCCCCCATGGAATCTTCTACTCATAGTTATCAGAAAAATAAGGGAAGAAGGGGCAAGAGTGCTGTTGATGGCTCCATTTTGGCCCAAGAGGCCATGGTTTTCATGGCTCAGGGCAATGTCGATTACAGACCCTTGGATTCTTTCTCAGACCAAGGACCTGCTATCTCAAGGGTAATTTTTCGACCCTCAGGTAAAGTGAATGAACTTGACAGTCTGGAATTTGAGAGGCAGTTATTAAATCTTAGAGGATTCTCTAAAGGGTTGATAGATACCCTCATGAAAAGTAGAAAACCATCTACTACAAAAATTTATGTCAGAGTCTGGAGAAAATTTCTCGAGTTCCACACAGCACAATTTTCTTCTGAAATACTCATATTTCCAATATTAGAGTTTCTGCAGAAGGGACTTCAGTTAGGTCTCTCTGTAAATACTCTAAAAGTACAAATTACATCTCTAGGAGCTCTCTTCAATTATGATATTGCAGGCGATAGGTGGATATCCCGTTTTATATCTGCATGTGAACGGTCAAAACCGATCTGTATACCTCAGGTCCCACAGTGGGATCTAAGTTTGGTCCTGGACGCATTAACAGAGAGGCCTTTCGAACCCCTTCATACAGCCTCACTAAAAAATATCTCATTAAAGATAGTATTGTTAGCAGCATTGGTATCTGCTAGGAGAGTGAGCGATCTCCAAACCTTGTCAATAGACCCTCAGTTTTTATCAGTAACATCTGACAGAATAATTTTAAAGACAGACCTGTCCTATCTTCCTAAAGTTGCTACTAAGTTTCATAGATCCCAAGAGATCTTCCTGCCTACTTTTTATGAAGATCACTCAACTCCAGAGGAAGAGAAACTTCATACCCTAGATGTTAAGAGGACTATTCTAGCCTACTTAGAAAGGACTAGGGACTGGAGGAAGAGTAGGGCTCTCTTTTCTGTCTTTCCAGGGTAAGAACAAAGGCTCCAAAGTCACAAAGAATACATTATCACGCTGGATCAGAGATGCCATAATTCTGGCATATAAAGCTAAAGGAAGAGAGATCCACCACTACATGTGGGAGCACACTCTACAAGGGCTTTGTTGGCTTCCTGGGCGGAGAAGGCAGACCTACCAATAGACCTTATATGTAAGGCTGCAACCTGGTCTTCACCTAGTACTTTTTATAAGCACTATAGATTAGACCTGTCTTCCTCCTGTTATCTAACCTTTGTAATATTGGTCCTTGACACGGTAAACCCACCCAAATTATAGTCTCTGTAAATCTCTCTAGTGGGTGCTGTCGTGGCGAATAGAAAATACCGGATTACTTACCGGTAATGCTCTTTTATAGAGCCCACGACAGCACCCACTCACATCCCTCCCTTTTTATAGTAGCACAAGGTGCCGTGGTTGTGAGGTATTAATAGTAGGACGGTATAGTATAAGTTTGTAAATATGTACATATTACTGAGCCTATTAACTAAAACCTGGCGGCGGTTCCTCCTATTCTCTGAAATACAACTGAGGAGCGAGGGGGGGTCGCCCCTTTTATCTCTCTATAGGTTTCCTGTTCCTAGGGGCGGATCCCCTCTCTCTAGTGGGTGCTGTCGTGGGCTCTATAAAAAAGCATTACCGGTAAGTAATCCGGTATTTTTTACCTGTTCATCTGTATGATAGTTTGATTGTGGTGGATTCATCCTGCCTCAGTTATCTGAGTCTGTAACTCCATGGTAGTCCTTTACCCCTTTCCGACATCGGGCATAAATGTACGCTGATGTCGGGCACTTTCCCTTTGATGTGGACTCCAGTGGTGCGCCCACATCTTTCCCGGCACGTCAGCTGTTTTGAACAGTTAAATGCCGCTGTCAAACTCTGACAGTGGCATTTAAATTGGGCCGGAAATACGCACAGCGGTGACCCACGTCACGTTATTGCGGGTCACCAGTGTGTTGGTATGACAACCTGAGGTCTCCTGGAGACCTCTATGGTTGTCAGTGCCGGATTGCTGTGAGCGCCATCCAGTGTTCGGCGCTCATTGCAAGTCAGTAAGTCTGCTATAGGCCGGGGTCACACTTGCGAATGTGATGTGAGAAACTCGCACATCAATACCCGGTACTACCGCCGACTCTCGGGACCGGAGTGTGCGGCTGCATAGAAATACATGCAGCCGCACACTCCGGTCCCAAGTGCCAGCAGCAGTGCCGGGTATTGATGCGAGAGACTCGCGCGAGTTTGTCGCATCACAGTAACAAGTGTGACCCCGGCCATATAGAGGCAATCTGAACATTGCCTCTATGTAGCAGAGCCAATCAGGATATGGCAGTCTCTAGTCTCCTATTTATTACTTGCCAAAAGCAATAAAGTTTTAAAAAATATAAAAAAACGAAAAAGTTCAAATCGCCCCCCCTTTCACCACATTCAAAATAAAACAATAAAAATAAAATCAAACATACACATATTTGATATCGCCTCATTCAGAATCGCCCGATCTGTCAATAATAAGAAAAGGATTAACCTGAAAGCTAAACAGCGTAGCGAGAAAAAAAAAAGTAAAAATGCCAAAATTACATTTTTGTTTGGTCGCCACGACAAAAATGGAGACTCTACAGGGATCGGAAAATGGCACTTTTTATTTTTTTTTAAACAAAGTTTGGAATTTTTTTTTCGCCATTTAGATAAAAAAGAACGTAGACCTGCTTGGTGTCTATGAACTCGTAATGGAGAATCATAATGGCAGGTCAGTTTTGGCATTTAGTGAACCTAGTAAAAAAGCCAAACAAAAACAAGTGTGGGATTGCACTTTTTTTTTGCAATTTCACCGCACTTGGAATTTTTTTCCCATTTTCTAGTACACGACATGGTAAAACCAATGGTGTCGTTCAAAAGTGAAACTTGTCCCGCAAGAAACAAGCCTCACATGGCCATATTGTTGGAAAAATAAAAAAGTTATAACTCTAGGAAGAAAAGGAGCAAAAAACGAAAACGCAAAACCGAAAAAAGCTTCGGGGGTTATGGGGTTAATAGCCTGGAAACCTTTGGCTATTGGCTCCCTCCCAGAATATTAACAATAGCTGTCGGCTGATCGGCTCTCGGCTTTCCCTCTGCTGGTTATGAAAATTATGCAGGAACACACGCAATTTAAAAAAAAAAAAAAAAAAAAAAAAAAAAAAAACAGATATTGCATCTCACGCAGATTTCTGATTGCTTTTTGTTACTATGTGTGTATATATATAATTTTTTTGGGGGGGGCTCAAAGTCCCCCTTTCGGCTTATACTAGAGTCATACCTGGGGGTCGGCAGGGGAGGGGGAGTGGGGGCTGTCTAATAATACTCACCTGCTCCTGGCGCGGTCCCTGCAGGTCTCTGGTTCCCCGACACCGCAGCTTCGTCCTGTACTGAGCGATCACATGGTACTGCTCATTACAGTAATGAACATGCGGCTCCACCTCCCATAGGGGTGGAGCCGCATATTCATTACTGTAATGAGCGGTAACGGTGACCGCTCAGTACAGGAAGAAGCTGGGGAACCAGGGACCTGCAGCGACCGCGCCAGGAGCAGGTGAGTAAATTCTAACAAACAAGACACAGTATAGGCCATACAAAAATTGGGGATCACCGTAACGCCTGGATTAGGCAAAAACAACTCAGCTTTATTACAAATGACATACAGGACATTAACATATAAAACCAATTAAAACTTTTACATACACAGAGCCCTTAATAAGGCAAGCACCTGTGCTAGAAACATGGGGATTAATATCATAGGCTTCTATATGAACAGCATGTTACAGGTATGTGCATAATAACAGCAGCGGCAAAATAGAGACTTAACATGTATAGCCATAGCACCCCTGACGAAGCCACCGCTGTGTGGCGATACGCGTTGGGCATCCGCTTGTTTTAGTGCCTGATCTTGCTAGCATGGGGTATCATGCATAATTTATTGTGGCTCCAGGGATTGGCTTGTTAATCTGTTGCAGCATTGCATGTACTAGTTGGGCTCTAAGATTCTCATTTTTGTCACCTACTGGTACTCTGTCTATCATTTGCAGTTTTTTATTATGGGGGAGCATTTGTCTTCTAGGTCTACGTTCACCCCTTGGCCACTAATTACAGGTATATATCATCTCTGTAAGTTCTATACGAACTCAGTACTTTTTATGCATGACCAGTATAGGGTGGCCGCATTTATACATCGTCGTATTGCCGCTGCTGTTATTATGCACATACCAGTAACATGCTGTTCATATAGAAGCCTATGATATTAATTATTATGGGCTCTGTGTATGTAAAAGTTTTAATTGGTTTTATATGTTAATGTCCTGTATGTCATTTGTAATAAAGCTGAGTTGTTTTTGCCTAATCCAGGCGTTATGGTGATCCCCATTTTTTGTACGGCCTATTCTGTGTCTTGTTTCTTAGAGTTTATGCTAAATATTTATAGGTCAAGGATAGGATCCCGTAGTATCTGTTCCTGTGGTGCCCCCACAAAAATATTATTCAGGAGCAGGTGAGTATAATGGGGTAGGGGAGCGCTGCGCATAGTCACCTTTCCTCGTTCCGGTGCCGTCTTCAGCGTCTACTGCAGTGACGCTCAGGTCAGAGGGTGCGATGACGTGGTTAGTGCGCGCCCTCTGCCTGACTGTCAGTGTAGAAGACGCTGAAGATGGAGCAGCACCGGAACGAGGAAAGATGAGGAAAGGTGAGTATAGCAAGTGCCGGGGGCTTTAGTGACGAGAGGTGAGTATGTGATTTTTTTTTTTTTTTCTTTTTATCGCAGCAACAACAAATGGGGCAAGTGTCTGTATGGAGCATCTTACGGGGCCATAATTAACGTTTGTGCAGCACTGTATGGGGCAAATATCTTTATGGAGCATCTTATGGGGCCATAATTAACGTTTGGGCAGCAATATATGGTGCAAATGTGTCTATGGAGCACGCTCATTGCTATCTAATTAACGCTGCTGGTTATTAAACTAAAGTAAATAATGACAACATTCAATAGCGCTTACGCAGGTGGTAAATTAACTTAAAATGAAGTTAATAACAATAGTGTGGTGATGAGTTGGGGCGGGATTATGTGTTGTGATGTGGTGGGGGTGGGATTATGTGTGGTAATGGGGTGGGGGGGCGGGATTATGTGTGGTGATGTGTTGGGGGCGGGATTATGTGGTGATGGGGTGGAGGGCGGGATTATGTGTGGTGATGTGTGGATTGTGTGTGATAATGAGATGGGGCGGGATTGTGTGTGGTGATGTGTGGATTGTGTGTGGTAATGTGGTGGGGGGCGGGGTTGTGTGTGGTAATGTGGTGGGGGGCGGGGTTGTGTGTGGTAATGTGGTGGGGCGGGATTAAGTGTGGTGATGTGGGGGCAGAGCTACTATGCAGGAGGCGGGTTTAGCGAGTAATCACGATGAGAGATATATATATATATATATATATATATATATATATATATATATGTTAATGCTCCAACATAGGCTGGTGTTGTGAACTGTGTTCAGGCTCCCTCTTGTGGTCACTGGTGGTATGGTGTGACTTTTGCTTTGGGCTCCCCCTGGTGGCTTTGTTTGTTATCCTGCTGGTCTCTGGCTATTAGCTGGTTCGTTATCCTCTGGGAGGTTCCTATATAGCTCTGTTTTACTTTCACTTGTTGCCGGCTGTCGATGTAATCAGTGCTACTCAGATTCTTTCTACTACCTTGCTCCCAGTCCATCCAGGACAAGCTAAGTTTTGTTTGCTCATTTTTTGATCAGCAGTGTTTATCATGTTTTCTGTTCCAGCTTGCTAAAATGTAATTCCCTCGCTTGCTGGTTGCTCTAGTGGGCTGAGTTTCTCCCCACACACCGTTAGTTGGTGTGTGGGTTCTTGAAATCTCAGGATGGATATTTTGTAAGGGTTTTTTATTGATCGCATAGACCCCTGCTCTATTTTTCTGCTTTCTAGTACTAGTGGGCCTCTTTTGCTGAATCTGATTTCATCCCTATGTATGTGCCTTCTTCTTACCTCACCGTTAATATTTGTTGGGGGCTTCTATATCTTTGGGGATTATTTCTCTGGAGGCAAGCGAGGTCTTTCTTTCTCTTTAGGGGTAGCTAGTTCCTCAGGCTGGCTCAAGACGTCTAGTAATTTTTTAGGCACGTTCACCGGCTACCTCTAGTTGTGTTGGATAGGTTCAGATTTGCGATCAGTCCAGTTACCATCTCCCTAGAGCTCGTCCTTAGTTTAATCACTTGCTGGTCTATTTGTGATCCTCAGCCACTAGGGATCATAACAGTACAGCCGGCCAACAAAGTGTTAATTGCATGGCAGAAGCAGGAGAAAAGAAGCCTTGAGACATTTTTTTTTTGTGTGTTGTTGCCATGTGTCTAGCTGCTGTGGCTGGCTTCTCTCCTCCTCTTAATCTTGGTGTGGCTCTGAGTTCAGCTGCTGACATGGATGTCCAGAGCTTGGCTTCCAGTCTGGATCATCTTGCTGCTAGGGTTCAAAGTATTCAGGATTTTGTTGTTCACAGTCCTATGTCAGAGCCTAGAATACCTATTCCGGAGTTGTTTTCTGGAGATAGATCTAGGTTCCTGAATTTCAAGAACAATTGTAAGTTGTATCTTTCTTTGAAATCTCGTTCCTCTGGTGATTCCGTTCAGCAAGTTAAAATTATAATTTCTTTTTTGCGGGGTGACCCTCAAGATTGGGCTTTCGCATTGGCGCCAGGGGATCCTGCATTGCTCAGTGTGGATGCGTTTTTTCTGGCCCTTGGATTGCTCTATGAGGAACCTAATCTTGAGAACCAGGCTGAAAAAGCATTATTGGCCCTCTCACAGGGGCAAGATGAAGCAGAGGTGTACTGCCAGAAATTTCGGAAATGGTCGGTGCTTACTTAGTGGAATGAGTGTGCCCTGGCTGCAAATTTCAGAGAAGGTCTTTCTGAAGCCATTAAGAATGTCATGGTGGGGTTCCCTACGCCTGCAGGTCTGAATGAGTCAATGACTCTGGCCATTCAGATTGATCGGCGTTTGCGGGAGCGCAAACCTGTGCACCATTTGGCGGTGTCTTCTGAACAGACACCTGAATTTATGCAATGTGACAGAATTCTGACCAGAAGTGAACGGCAAAATTATAGACGGCAAAATGGCTTGTGCTTTTACTGTGGTGACTCAGCTCATGTTATCTCAGCATGCTCTAAGCGCAAAAAGAAGGTTGATAAATCAGTCACCATTGGTACTTTACAGCCTAAGTTCATTTTGTCTGTTACCCTGATTTGTTCCCTGTCATCTTACCCGGTTAATGCTTTTGTAGATTCAGGTGCTGCCCTGAGTCTGATGGATTGGTCGTTTGCCAGGCGCTGTGGTTTTGATTTGGAGCCTTTGAAATTCCCTATTCCACTTAGGGGAATTGATTTTACACCATTGGCTACGAATAGACCTCAGTACTGGACACAAGTGACCATGTGCATGACTCCTGTTCATCAGGAGGTGATTCGTTTTCTTGTACTGCATAATTTGCATGATGTAGTCGTGTTGGGTCTACCATGGCTGCAGACTCATAATCCAGTCCTGGATTGGAAAGCTATGTCTGTGTCAAGTTGGGGTTGTCAGGGAATTCATGGTGACGCTCCTGTGGTGTCAATTGCTTCGTCCACTCCTTCTGAAGTCCCTACGTTTTTGTCAGACTACCAGGATGTATTTGAGGAGCCCAAACTCAATTCTCTACCTCCTCATAGGGATTGTGATTGTGCTATAGATTTGATTCCTGGTAGTAAGTTTCCTAAGGGACGACTTTTCAATTTATCTGTGCCGGAGCATGCTGCCATGCGGAGTTATGTAAAGGAGTCTTTGGAGAAGGGACATATTCGCCCGTCCTCTTCCCCTCTTGGTGCGGGATTCTTTTTTGTGGCTAAGAAGGATGGTTCCCTGAGACCTTGTATTGATTATCGCCTTTTGAATAAAATTACGGTCAAATTTCAGTATCCTTTGCCATTGTTAACTGATTTGTTTGCTCGCATTAGGGGGTCTAGTTGGTACACCAAGATAGATCTTCGTGGTGCGTATAACCTTGTGCGTATAAAACAGGGTGATGAATGGAAAACTGCATTTAATACGCCTGAAGGCCATTTTGAGTACTTGGTGATGCCTTTTGGACTTTCTAATGCTCCTTCAGTCTTTCAGTCCTTTATGCACGACATCTTCCGTGAATATCTGGATAAGTTTATGATTGTGTATCTGGATGATATTCTGTTTTTTTCGGATGATTGGGAGTCTCATGTTAAGCAGGTCAGGATGGTCTTTCAGGTCCTGCGTGACAATGCTTTATTTGTGAAGGGCTCAAAATGTCTTTTTGGAGTCCAGAAGATTTCTTTTTTGGGTTTCATTTTTTATCCTTCTACTATTGAGATGGACCCAGTCAAGGTTCAGGCTATTCATGACTGGACGCAGCCTACATCTGTTAAGAGTCTTCAGAAGTTCTTGGGTTTTGCTAATTTTTACCGTCGCTTCATAGCTAATTTTTCTGGTGTTGTTAAGCCTTTGACGGATTTGACCAAGAAAGGTTCTGATGTGACTAATTGGTCTTCTGCGGCTGTGGAGGCCTTTCAGGAGCTGAAGCGTCGGTTTTCTTCGGCTCCGGTCTTATGTCAGCCAGATGTCTCACTTCCCTTCCAGGTGGAGGTTGATGCTTCCGAGATTGGAGCGGGGGCTGTTTTGTCGCAGAGAAGCTCCGATGGCTCTGTGATGAAGCCATGTGCTTTCTTTTCAAGAAAGTTTTCACCTGCCGAGCGGAATTATGATGTCGGTAATCGGGAGCTGTTGGCTATGAAGTGGGCATTTGAGGAGTGGCGACATTGGCTCGAGGGAGCTAAGCATCGTGTGGTGGTCTTGATTGATCACAAGAATTTGATTTATCTCGAGTCGGCCAAACGGCTGAATCCCAGACAGGCTCGTTGGTCGTTGTTTTTCTCTCGTTTTGATTTCGTGGTTTCGTACCTGCCTGGTTCGAAGAATGTGAAGGCTGATGCTCTTTCTAGGAGTTTTGTGCCTGACTCTCCTGGAGATTCAGAGCCGGCTGGTATTCTTAGAGAAGGGGTGATTTTGTCTGCCATCTCCCCAGATTTGCGACGTGTGCTGCAAGAGTTTCAGGCGGATAGACCTGATCGCTGTCCACCGGAGAGACTGTTTGTCCCGGATAGATGGACCAACAGAGTCATCTTCGAGGTTCATTCTTCGGTGTTGGCGGGCCATCCTGGAATATTTGGTACCAGAGACTTGGTGGCCAGGTCTTTTTAGTGGCCTTCCTTGTCGTGGGATGTGCGTTCCTTTGTGCAGTCTTGTGGAATTTGTGCTCGGGCTAAGCCTTGCTGTTCTCGAGCCAGTGGTTTGCTGTTACCTTTGCCTGTCCCATAGAGGCCTTGGACGCACATTTCCGTGGATTTTATTTCAGATCTCCCTGTCTCTCAGAGAATGTCTGTCATCTGGGTGGTGTGTGATCGTTTTTCTAAGATGGTCCATTTGGTACCCTTGCCTAAGTTGCCTTCCTCCTCCGAGTTGGTTCCACTGTTTTTTCAAAATGTGGTTCGTTAGCACGGGATTCCTGAAAACATTGTTTCTGACAGAGGATCCCAGTTTGTGTCTAGATTTTGGCGGACCTTTTGTGCTAAATTGGGCATTGATTTGTCTTTTTCGTCGGCCTTCCATCCTCAGACGAATGGCCAAACCGAGCGAACTAATCAGACCTTGGAGACTTATTTAAGATGTTTTGTTTCTGCTGATCAGGACGACTGGGTTACTTTTTTGCCGTTGGCCAAGTTTGCCCTTAATAATCGGGCTAGTTCTGCTACTTTGGTTTCTCCTTTCTTTTGTAATTCGGGGTTTCATCCTCGTTTTTCCTCAGGTCAGGTGGAGCCTTCTGACTGTCCTGGAGTGGATGTTGTGGTTGATAGGTTGTATCAGATTTGGAATCATGTGGTGGACAATTTGAAGCTGTCTCAAGAGAAGGCTCAGCTCTTTGCCAACCGCCGTCGCTGTGTGGGTCCCCGACTTCGCGTTGGAGACTTGGTGTGGTTGTCTTCTCGCTTCGTTCCTATGAAGGTCTCCTCTCCTAAGTTCAAGCCTCGGTTTATCGGTCCTTATAAGATTCTGGAAGTCCTTGGCCCTGTGTCATTTCGTCTGGACCTCCCAGCATCATTTGCTATTCATAATGTGTTCCATCGCTCGTTGTTGCGGAGATATGTGGTGCCTGTGGTTCCTCCGGTTGAGCCTCCTGCCCCGGTGCTGATTGAGGGAGAATTGGAATACGTGGTGGAGAAGATCTTGGATTCTCGTATTTCTAGACGGAGGCTCCAGTATTTGGTTAAATGGAAGGGCTATGGTCAGGAGGATAATTCTTGGGTTGTCGCCTCTGATGTTCATGCAGCCGATTTGGTTCGTGCCTTCCATGTGGCTCATCCTGATCGCCCTGGTGGTTTTCATGAGGGTTCGGTGACCCCCTCCTCAAGGGGGGGGTACTGTTGTGAACTCTGTGTTCAGGCTCCCTCTTGTGGTCACTGGTGGTATGATGTGACTTTTGCTTTGGGCTCCCCCTGGTGGCTTTGTCTGTTATCCTGCTGGTCTCTGGCTATCAGCTGGTTCATTATCCTCTGGGAGGTTCCTATATAGCTCTGTTTTACTTTCACTTGTTGCCGGCTGTCGATGTAATCAGTGCTACTCAGATTCTTTCTACTACCTTGCTCCCAGTCCATCCAGGACAAGCTAAGTTTTGTTTGCTCATTTTTTGATCAGCAGTGTTTATCATGTTTTCTGTTCCAGCTTGCTAAAATGTAATTCCCTCGCTTGCTGGTTGCTCTAGTGGGCTGAGTTTCTCCCCACACACCGTTAGTTGGTGTGTGGGTTCTTGAAATCTCAGGATGGATATTTTGTAAGGGTTTTTTATTGATCGCATAGACCCCTGCTCTATTTTTCTGCTTTCTAGTACTAGTGGGCCTCTTTTGCTTAATCTGATTTCATCACTATGTATGTGCCTTCTTCTTACCTCACTGTTAATATTTGTTGGGGGCTTCTATATCTTTGGGGATTATTTCTCTGGAGGCAAGCGAGGTCTTTTTTTCTCTTTAAGGGTAGCTAGTTCCTCAGGCTGGCTCGAGACGTCTAGTAATTTTTTAGGCACGTTCACCGGCTACCTCTAGTTGTGTTGGATAGGTTCAGATTTGCGATCAGTCCAGTTACCATCTCCCTAGAGCTCGTCCTTAGTTTAATCACTTGCTGGTCTATTTGTGATCCTCAGCCACTAGGGATCATAACAGGCTGGTGTGTGTGTATCTTTATTCAACATTAATGAGGGGATCTGGCTGAAGAGGTTGAACAAGGAAGTGACATCATAATTATTATTATTTTTTTAATATATCTTTATTTAGCTCTATGGATTTACAAACACTCATGCAAAAACCCATTAAAAATGTGAGTATTTTCAGCTGCGTTTTTCTGCCAAGAGATGCAGAAACCTTGCAGAAATTTCTGCAAGCAAATACGCAATGTGCGCTCACAGCCTTATAAATAGTTCTATTTAAAAGTATATTTCTTGTTGAAATTAATGTGATAGTTTATATTGCTATCGTAAAGGCCAAAATTTTCTAAGAGCCACTGAGACCCATACTCTAATTACCCCGAAGAGGTTTTACCATTAGATACACTTTTTTTTTTTTTTTATACTTAAAAAGACTATTCAGCTTGATTATTTCAGTAGATGTGTTATTGTCTATAGTCACAGTTTTGCCCATCATCCTTTAACTTCAACCCATTTACATCTGGACTTACGCACAGACCCCTAGGCTTGGGCCACATTGATAGTTGCTTTTCTGTAGTATGAGATGGCAAGAAGAATAGTCAGGTAGTCTGGCTACAACCGGGAGGGGAGAGAAAATAGAGTAATGGCAATTTTGACTCCACAGCCACTTTCTGGTAATTAGGGCACAGTGGATGTTGGAGAGTTATACATTGAAAATATACCATTTTGTTACCCAACGCATAGTGCCCAGATTGTGCTCCAGCAGACACACACTATAAATTAAGTGGGTTCTTCTCACTATAGCCAAATACATGGATGCTAAATGTGGTTTGCGCACACTTGTAAGACTCAGAAGTGAGGGGGAAATTTGACTTTGGGAGAGCGGATTTTGCTAGATTGGTATATGGAAGCGATGTTGCTTTTCAGGCCACTAATAATGTAGAAATCTCTATTTTTCCATTGACAGATGATGTGGACTTGTGGGGGACTTGTTTTTTGTAAGATGAGTAAAACTTTTCATTGGTATTACTTTTGTCTACATAACATTGTTTGGTGGCTTTTTGTTCCATATTTGGGAGGCAGAATGAACAAACAGTTGAACACCACGCTCCACTGGTTCATGCCATGAGGTTTTCTAGGAGACTTTGAACTGTCGTTTTTTTTGTGAATAATTCAAATTTTTTTTTTACATAATTTGCCATTTCTCTTTCGCCTCATTGGGGGACACAGGGCCATGGGTGTTATGCTGCTGCCATTAGATTAGCTCCTCCTCTGCAGTGTACACCACACACAGTGACGCCAGCCGAACCAGTTCAAGCTTAGTGTCAGTAGGAGGAATATGTGTTCTCATCTTCAGACAACATCTGTATCTTTATTATTTTATTTTTTGGTTTTATCTTCAACATCTTCTTCAAAAGATTACAGGGGGCAACGGATCCCTTAAGGGCTTCACTTTCCCCAAAACGACAACAGGCGGGAACATGGAGTGTCGCCTCAAATGTAAACCTTCCTGCATTGTTTTCTATGGCATGCCTGAGATTTTTTAGGGGAGATGGTACCCTTCAAGGCATCGATCTCCCCACACCCACAACAGATGGAAACATGGAGTATCTCCTCAATGTACTCCCCTCTGCATCCAGGCCCTTTTCGCTTTTAGTGCTGGACAAACAGCCCTGACCCATCCTCGGGGAGTTAACCCCTTGGATGCCCAGAAGCACTTATGGCGTCCGTGCATCCCCCACTGCATCGCCACTGACTGAACAGCGGCGATGGAAGGAAGGCGAACAGTCCCTCTCCTTCTCTCTGTCAAAGGGATGGTGGATGGAGGGCTGCCTGCACTGTCCAAGCTGCAGCTCACCTGTATGGCAGGATTGCTTCCATAGTCCAGGACCTGCGCTGTGGCAGTTTCCATACCGCGACGCACACAGCTGGTAAGTGTGGGCCCGGGACGCGGTATGGCGTGTGCAACGGCACTTTAAGCGCTATCACCATGGCCTCCCCTTTCCCCTGGGCGTGTGCCGGCCGGCTAACAAAATCATCACGGCGCCATATCTGCCCTCCTCTTGGCACGTCTTGCACACGGCGAGACTTCCCAGTGCAATTCTCGGCGGCCATCTTTCCCCACCAGCTGCATATCCATACATGAAGCCTGGTCACATATGGTGGCACTCCCCACAGTCCCTCTGCAATTGGGACAGCGGACTCTTTCAACAGGCCGGCTCCCTTCTCGTACAGCCTTCTTGTACCTCAATAGGAAGACCACTTACTTAGGGCCACAGGATCGGGGTAAGATCTGTGGGCTGTGCCATATACAACTCATTAGCCCTTCTCTGCAATAGTCACTGGGCCTTACAACACACTATACTCCCTATTTGAGCATATCAGCAGGATCAGGGACATTCTGGGGTGTACCATGTCACTCTCTAAGACCTTCAAAAAGGCTAACAAAACACATTGTTTTTCACATCTTGTATCACCTGCCAGTATGCATTACCACGGGGACACATTAATCCACTCTGCAAGGCCTGTGATCCCGAGTGCGCTCAGGAGTCTTCCGCCACCACCGAACCCAATGTACCTAGTCCCCCTGAGTGGGCTTTGTCACTGTCACAGTCCATGGCTTCTCTGACTAATGCATTTGAGTCCCTTCAGAATCCTGCCACGGGTCTGGGCATTTGTCTGCCTGTCTTAGAAGGTTTCTCTACTTCACATGAACCGTTAGCCAGCAGGGTCTGTTCTCAGTCAAAAACTCCAGAGGCATCTAGGAAATGGATCCATAGTACGTCTCCCAGGTCCTCTCGCTCCTCGGCATCTGTGAGCTCCGTTTCCCACTCCCCCGTCACTTGGGGTTTGTAGTAACCAGGACTCTGAGTTCGATACTGATATGCCGCTTGATCTAGATTCTCCGGATTATCAGGCAATGGTGGATAGTCTCAATGAGGCCATCAACCAGACTTTGAAGATTGACGAGGACTCTGATTCTGTCCCAGATCATGAGGTGTCCTTCAAGAGGACCAAATGCTCTCATAGGGTTTTTACCAACCATCCTGAATTTCAGGACATAGTTCAGCGGCATAGGGAGCAACCGGACAAACGCTTCACAGGTCAAAAGCTGCTTGAAGAGAGAGATCCATTTTCATCGGATCTGCAGAAGGAATGGGCCGAATCTCCTACGGTTGACCCACTGGTATCGCTCCTGACCACCAAAACCCTCCTATCCTTGCCAGCTGGCTCTTTCATTAAAGATCCCATGGACCATCAGAGAATCTTGCCCATTCAGTTTTTGAAGCGTCGGGCTCGGAGCTCTCTCCCTCTTTCGCTGCAATGTGGGTAGCTAAAGCTATGGTCTCTTGGGCAGATACCCTGACCAGAATCATTCAGGATAGTGACCTTCCATTCCCTCTGAGGGAGCTTATCTGGCAAACCAGATCTCCTTAGCCGGGGACTATTTGGTGCATGCTTCCCTGGACTCAGCTAACAGTGCCTCTCTTGCAGCCGCAAGACTCTGCCTCTAAAAAATCCCTAACATCTCTGCCTTTCCAGAATGATTACTGTCTCGGACGCCACAGGAGGAAAAAGTAAATTCCTCCCACAGCAGGCGCGTTTCCGATCCTTTCGCAGCAATCCCTTTTGGTGTAATACAGCTACCTCTTCCAGTTCGGGGCACTCCTCCCGGGAAACAGGGGTCCCCAGGTTTCATTCAAGTCCAGCCAGTCATGGAAGAACCGTCCCAAACAATCCAGATCTAAGGGAGCCAGATCACATAGATTCTCGACGCAATGACTCACGGCATTACCAGGTCGACACCAGCAGAGTAGGCGGCCGTCTACTCCTATTTTGCCATACCTGGCTCTCCGTCGTTCACAACGAATGGGTCAGGGACCTGGTGTCTTCCTGTTACAAAATAGAATTTTCTTCCCACCCTCCAGCACGGTTCTTCCCCTCTCGTCCCCCCAAAACAGACGCAGGCACGGTCCTTCTACCAAGCCAACGATTTGCTATGCCAAAACAGTCATTATTCCAGTTCCAGAAAATTAGAGGTCTGAGGAATTCTACTCAAACTTATTTGTGGTTCCGAAGAAGGACAGGTCGGTGCGGCCCATTCTGGACCTGAAGCTCCTAAACAAGTTTGTCAAGGTCCGGCACTTCAGGATGGAATCCCTCCGTTGTGTCATCAGTTCGATGGAGAAGGGGGAGTTCCTAACATCCATCGACATCCGGGATGCTTACCTGCATATCCTAATTTGATATTTTTTTCCTCCCTCACCAAAGGTTCCTTTGCTTCACCGTCCGCGAAGAACATTTCCAGTTTACAGCTTTGCCCTTTGGCCTCGCCACCGCTTCCAGATTGTGCACGAAGGCCATGGTGGTCATTCTGCCATACCTAGATGTTCTCCTAGTCAAGGGTCCGTCTTTCCAAGCATGCGTGGATTGTGTCCATATCACTTCGGACACACTTTCTCTCCTGGATTGGCTTATAAACTTAGACAAATCGTCCCCTGTACCAGATCAGCAGATTTCATTTTTAGGAATGACCCTGGACACAACCCAAACCTTCGACTCCTCAATTCCCATGATTCCGACTCCCTCATATATGTTTAAGTGATAAATTTACTGTAGTAAAATTGTAACATCAGGCTTTTAATCTTTATTATGATACAATAATCAAGCCATTTAGAGCATAAAATATATTTATTGGAATACAACTTTAGAACAAAAAAACTTAGCATATTTACACTTTATTATACACTCTGCAGTAAGTGGGAAACACAGTTAAAAAAAAAAAACATACTGAATAGCATTTGTACAGTCTATAAATTTGTTCTGAGAAATAGTATCGCCTCCATCAGATCCTCCTTCATAGATTACCTGAAATCTGACCTAATTATTTTAAGGCTAGAGAACAACCTCTCTACACTAACTTGGGTTGGTGGCAAAGCAGTAACCACATGGGTAACATCTCTAACCATTTCAGTGTAAAGGAATTGCCTCATGCACAGTCAGTTTTGATGAACGATTGAAATATGGTCAATCTGTTTCCTATGGGAGTGGAATCTTTTTCCCTGCAGCCAAGCTTTGCCTGCTCCATGTCATCCAAATACTTGTCGAAATCAAACTCCTCATCTGATGAGGATAAGGATGAAGGAACGGCAGCATCAGCACTGGCAGGGCCCGAGTCCTCTTTACTCATCCTAACTGTTACCTCAATCAAATCTTCTTTTCCTTTAGTAAGCTGTTGATCATCCAGCAATATACGATGACTCGGGTCCACATAAACAGCTGCCAGAAAAATTGTATTTTCTAATAGCAGTGTCACTCTCCGTTTCAATGAAGCAGCAATGACATCTGCGATTAAACCTCCTCTTTGGGACAGGCAAAACAACAAGTTCTTCCACTCCTTTATAAAAATCCCAAGAGATAAATCCACAGCTTGTAACTTTTTAGTCACTGTAAATGGATGATAAAGCAATTCCTTCAATTCAGCCACCTGTGTCCATTGACCTTCATGTAGTGTTACCTGAAGGTTGGCCATATCTACAAGGAAGGGTTTCAACTCAAGCAATTGCTCAGAGTGGCTTGATCCACAATTGCCCCTTTTCCAGCAAGTCTCTACAAGATGCAATCAATTTTAGGGGTTCTGGCAGTAAAAGCCAATTTCCCCACTTTGCTAGTCAGAGTTCCAGCATGTCCCCCTTGCAGACTATCTCTTATTGCCAGCTGCAGCGTGTGCACAACACAGCGCATGTGATGAATAGGAAAGAGGTGTGAAGCAGCTTCAGCAAGATCATCTGATTGTGAAGAATCATTTTGCTGTTCTTCTGTAGTAATATCTGTGCTGAATCACAATCCAGAACACACACACACATACGTCCTCATCGATCGTGTTACTGTATTTCCGAATTTGAGATGTTAGAAAACATTTTTTCCCCTTATATTCTACTGTATGTATAGTGTATATAAGTCATCAGAGCAGCTAATTTCTCCAAACATGAGCTAAGAGGAAAAACAAACTAAAACATCAAGCATACATAGACAACATATATTGGACTATTGATTTATGCACAGTTTATTGAAAGTTTAGATATGCTTTAGGAATCACTTACCTCTTTAATCCTGCTTTCCTGTTCACCCAGAAATTCTGAGATGAATGTAGGCTTTCCTTCTCTGTGTGTTTATTTTTTCCCCTTATCTGTAGAGGAGGAGCTTCAATACTTATCCTGAACATGAACTGCAGCACAGATTCATCTCAGCTAAAACTCCAATACTTAGATCAGGAATAGGACAGACATTTATAGGACATTTCATAACTTTCCCAAATTCTTATGAAAAAAATATTCCCCACAAACTGTATTGAACTACTGTACCCAATTTATTATATATCTTAGGAGTCGGAGTTGGTCCATTTTATACTGACTCCAATTCCACCAAAATGGGCTCCGACTCCACAGCCCTGCTGGACACCTGTCGAGGGTTGGCGATTCTCCCTTGACAGAGTCTTAGCCCTTCAGCAGGGAGCCCGGGTACTTTGTCGCCCACATCCTCTCTCCATCCGATTCTGCATGAGGGTTCTGAGCAGCGATGGAAGCTGTTCCTTTCACCCAGTTGCATCTTCAGCCTCTACAGCATGCACTTCTAGCAGCCTGGGACAGGAACCCATTTTTTCTCTCTCGACCGGCTATGCCGCTTGTCCTCACGGGTCAAGCAGGTGCTCAGGTGGTGGACGTTGCGGTCATCCCTCACCCAAGGTAAATCTTTCCTTCAGGTTCAATGGCTGATGGTCACCACCGCCGCCAGTCTTCTATGCTAGGGCGCTGTCTTGCGGCATCACACTGCCCAGGGACTCTGGTCTCCTAGCGAAGCACTTATCCGATCAAGATTCTGGACATCTGGGTGATTTGGTTCATCCTGCGATGGTGTCACGCTCACGCCCTGACTGGTGGGCGTGAGCTCGGGGGGTTTGTGGCCCCACTGTGCCACAAACCAGACTACCCTGGGAGTGGCGTGACTATGACAGCTGCCTGGGTTTTCACTGTAGTCTCTGATGGTGAGGTCAGGCTTTTGCAGCAGGCAGTTGCCAGGTGCTACTCCAGGGTGGTGTCTGGCTGTGGCTGCTGAACCCACTTGGAGAACAGAAACACTAGGACAGGTGCGGGCATCAGACAGGACTGGCAGAAGAGCACGGCTGAAACTCAAGACGAGTAGGCTGGCACGGCTGAGACACAGGGCTGGCAGAGAACACAGGGCTGGCAGGCATGGCAGAGAACACAGGGCTGGTTGATGTGTATGAAGGAACAGGTAGGGACCTGTTCACACTGGATGTGCAGGTACGGATTTGTAGTATGAAGGAACAGGTAGGGACCTGTTCACACTAGAGGTGCAGGTACGGATATGTAGTATGGAGCGACCTGTTCACACAGGAAGTGCAGAAAAGGAAACAAGCAGAAAGGAATGAGGTATGAAGGAAAAAGTTGGGACCTGTTCAGACTGGAAGAGAACCGCAAGGCTGTGGATAGGAGCGGTAGAGCAGCAAGAGATAGCGCAGCAATAAAAGCTAAGCAGGGCAGAACCACAAGGAATATGGTCCAGAGCTGCAGCAAGAGTTTACTGCAGAAGCTAAGCAGAGCAGAGCCACAAGGAATGTGGAGAGGAGCTGCAGCAAGAGGTTTCTGCAGCAGCAAAGCAGAGCAGAACTGCAAGGAATGTGGAGAGGAGCTGCAGCAAGAGATTACTGCAGCTGTAGAAGCTAAGCAGAGCGGAGCCACAAGGAATGGGGAGTGGAGCTGCAGCAAGAGGTTCCTGCAGCAGCAAAGCAGAGTAGAAAGGAGCAGAACCGCTGGAAGCGGAGAGGAGATGCAGCAAGAGATAACTGCAGCAGCAGAAGATAAGCAGAGTAGAAAGGAGCAGAACCGCAGGAGTGCGGAGCAGAGGTAAAGCTACAAAGGTACAGAGCAGGCAGAGCCGCAATAGTGCGGAGTGTAAGCAGACTGAGAACACGAGGAAATACACAGCAGGGAAGCAAGACACAGACAAGGAAACCGAGATAAGACTAAGCTCAGACAAGGAAATGGAACAAGACAAGAAACAAGGACAAAGACACAGGGACCAGGATAGCCTCCAGAGAGGGAGTAACACAGAGCAAGGCCTGGCAAGCTCAGAAGCTAAACACAAACTGAGCTAACACATTGCACAGGCCCGACCTCTGGGTGGAGCTGCACTAAATACTGGAGGCCTCCTGGCAATTGGTCAGGAACAGATTAGACAGATGCACCTGATTCCTATGAGAACCAGAGAGTTCAGGCGCCGCCCCCCTATGTACACAGCCAGGAAGCATGCAGAAAGCAGAGACACAGAATATGGAGCTGGCGAGAAACAGAAACCACATCATTGCCTGGAGCAGTGGGTAAGATAGTGTTAGAGATGAGAGGCCATGCCGTGATGCCAGCAGAGTTGTTACAGATGGTTCCATCACCTCCTAGTCAGTCACCCCATCCACATACAATCGGACAACGCCACAGCTGTGGCATATATCAACCATCAGGAGGGCACCCGCAGCAGTGCGGTAATGTGCAAGGTGAAGCACATTCTCCATTGGGCTGAGAGGAAAAATTCCGTCATCTCAGCAGTTCACATCCCGGGTGTGGAAAACTGGGCGGCAGGGTCTCGCTTTGGGGGAGTGGTCACTGCATCCGGAGGTCTTCCAGCAGGTTTGTCATCGCTGAGGGACTTCGGACGTCGATCTGATGTCATCAAGACTACACGCCAAGGAGCCCGAGTTCATAGCTTGGTCCCAGGATCCAGAGGCCATTGGGGTGGATGCACTGGTCCTTCCGTGGCATAATTTCCCTCTTCCTTACGTGTCCCTCCCCAACTTCCTTTGCTCCTGAGAGTCATCAGGAAGTTAAAGACAGAAGGAATTCCAGTCATCCTTGTCTCTCCAGCCTGGCCACGCCTGGCGTGGTACGTGGAGTTGGTGCAGCTCGTCAACGTTCTTTGGTGTCTTCCAGATCGACCAGATTTACTCTCCCAGGGCCCGATTTGCCACCAGAACTCGGGGGCCCTGTGTTTAACGGCATGGCCGTTGAATCTTGGGTCCTAACCCAAGCTGGGTTTTCCCAAAAAGTGGTTTCCACCATGATTAGCGCTCGGAAACCTACATCCGTGCGCATTTATCACCGTACCTGGAAATCATTTTTCGCATAGTGCAGGGACCCCACGGTCCTTTTCCTCTTGCTTTCTCCATCATGACCATTCTGGAATTTCTTCAGGCTGGTCTGGACTCAGGCCTGGTGCTTAGTTCCCTCAAAGGTCATATTTCTGCCTTATCTGTTTTGTTCCAGGGCACATGTTGAGAAACACGTGATGGTGTCTCCGCGGCTTTTCTACATGCATCTGGCACTATGTGACAGGAGTGTTCACGGACCCCTCTCGGCACATTAACCCCGGAACACTGCGATCAAACAAGATTGCAGTGTAGCGGTGGCATAAGGAAGCATCGCACAGGGAGGGGGGCTCCCTGCGTGCTTCCCTGAGACCCTCAGAACAATGCGATGTGATCACGTTGTTCCGAGGGTCTCCTCCCTGCAGGCCCCCGGATCAAAGATGGCCACGAGGTCCTTCTGGGTCCTGCACGGAGGTGGCTTCTCAGTGCCTGCTGAGAGCAGGCGCTGAGAAGCCTCCTGCACTGCCTGTCAGATCGCTGATCTGACATATTGCTGTGCAGAGTGTTAGATCAGCGATCTGACACTATATAGTGATGTCCCACCCTGGGACAAAGTAAAAAAAAAAAAAAAAAAATTATACTGTATAAAAATGCATATTTTTTAAATTCCTAAATAAAGGAAAAAATAAGTATTGTTCCAATAAATACATTTCTTTATGTAAATAAAAAAAACAATAAAAGTACAGATATTTGGTAATTCCTGACCATAACGACCTGACCGACCTATAAAACTGTCCCACTAGTTAACCCCTTCAGTGAACACCGTAAAAAATAAATATAAAACGAAGCAAAAACCAATGCTTTATCATCATACCGCCAAGCAAAAAGTGGAATAACACCCGATCAAAAAGACAGATATAAATAAACATGGTACCGCTGAAAAAGTCATCTTGTCCTGCAAAAAACGAGCCGCCATATAGCGCCATCGGTTAAAAAATAGTTATAGCTCTCAGAATAAAGTGATGCAAAAACAATTATTTTTTACATAAAATAGTTTTTACTGTATAAAAGCACCATAAAAAAGATATAAATGAGGTATCGCTGTAATCCTACTGACCCAAAGAATAAAACTGCCTTATCAATTTTACCACACGTGGAATGGTATAAACGCCCCACCCAAAAGAAATTCCTGAATTGCTGGTTTTTGTTCATTCTGCCTCCCAAAAAACGTAACAATAAGAGATCATGTGCCTGAAAATGGTACCAATAAAAACGTCAACTCGTCCCTCAAAAAACAAGACCTCACATGACTCTGTGGAACAAAATATGGAAAAATTATAGCTCTCAAAATATGGTGATGCAAAAACTATTTTTTTTCTTTGCAATAAAAAGCGTCTTTTAGCATGTGACAGCTGCCAAACATAAAAACCAGATATACAAACCTGATATAAATAGTAAATCAAGCTCCCCCTTTATCACCTCCTTAGGGAAAAAATATAAAATAAAAAAAAATTATTTATTTCCATTTTCCCATTAGAGTTAGGATTAGGGTTAAGGCTAAGGTTAGGGTTAAGCCTTAGGGTTTGGATTACGTTTATGGCTGGGATTAGGTTTATGGTTGGGATTAGGGTTAGGGGTGTGGTTAGGGTTATGGTTGGGATTAAGGTTAGGGGTGTGGTTAGGGTTGGGATTAGGGTTAGGGGTGTTTTCAGGTTAGGGGTGTGGTTATGGTTAGGGTTGGGATTAGGTTTAGGGGTGTGTTAAGGTTAGAGCTGGAGTTAGAATTGGGGGGTTTCCACTGTTTAGGCACATCAGGGGCTCTCCAATCGCGACATGGTGTCCGATCTCAATTCCAGCCAATTTTGCATTGAAAAGTCAAATGGCACTCCTTCCCTTCTGAGCTCTGCCATGTGCCCAAATAGTGATTTACCCCCACATATGGGGTATCAGCGTACTCAGGACAAATTGCACAAGAAAGTTTGGGGTCAAATTTCTCCTGTTACCCTTTGGAGAATAAAAAATTGGGGGTGAAAAGATCATTTTTGTGAAAAATTTTTTTTTTTATTTTTACGGCTCTATTCTGTGAAGCACTTGGGGGTTCAAAGTGCTCACCACACATCTAGATAAGTTCCTTAAGGGGTCTGCATTCCAAAATGGTGTCACTTGTGGGGGGTTTCCACTTTGTAGTCCCTTCATGGGCTCTCCAAACGCGACATGGCGTCTGATTTCAATTTCAGCCAATTTTGCATTAAAAAGTAAAACTTCTCTCCTTGCCTTCCGAGCTCTGCCATGCGCCCAAAAGGTGGTTTACACTGGACTGGTTTACACATACGCAGTATTGGCGTACTCGGGACAAATTGTTCAACAACATTTAGGGTTCAATTTCTCCTGTTACCCTTGGTAAAATAAAGCAAATTGGATCTGAATTACATTTTTTGTGGAAAAAAAAAAGTTAAATGTTCACTTTTTTTTTTTAACATTCCAAAAAATTCCTGTGGAGCACCTGAAGGGTTAATAAACTTATTGAGTGTGGTTTTGAGCACCTTGAGGGGTGCAGTTTTTAGAATGGTGTCACTTTTGGGTATTTTCTATCATATAGACCCCTCAAAGTGACTTCAAATGTAATGTGGTCCTTTAAAAGAAAAAAAAAATGGTGTTGTAAAATTGAGAAATCGCTGGTCAACTTTTAACCCTTATAATTCCCTAACGAAAAAAAAATGTGGTTCTAAAATTGTGCTGATGTAATGTAGACATGTGGGAAATGTTACTTATTATGTATTTTGTGTGACAGATCTGTGTGATTTAAGGGCATGAAAATTCAAAGTTGGAAAAATTGCAAAATTTTCCAAATGTTCGCCAAATTTCTGTTTTTTTTCGCAAATAAATGCAAGTCATATCAAAGAAATGTTACCACTGTCATTAAGTACAATATGTCACGAGAAAACAATGTCAGAATCACCAGGATCCACTGGAGCGTTTCAGAGTTATAACCTCATAATAGTGGTCAGAATTGTAAATATTGGCCCGGTCTTTAACGTGCAAACCACTCTCGGGGGATTAAGTAAAAATGTTTAAAAATACTTATTTTGAGGATATTTCATTGAATAATAATTGGTTTTATTCTTAGCAGATTACTGTACCAGGAGATCAGAGGGGCAGCTGACATCTTCAGTTTTTAAATCAGAAGCTCTTGAGATCACACAGGATGCAATTGATGTGAATGTCATTACGCCAGATATACCATCATCCCTTCACAGCAAAGATCTGTCATCTTACCCTTTGAAACAGGTTCTGTCTTCTGATTCTTTACCGACTACTAAGGAAAATCAAAGTCACAAAATAAGCATTAAAAAACGAACTGCTCCTAAATCAAAGAAGCTGTTTTCACCTTCAGGATATGGAAATAACATTCCCCTTGAAAAGTATTTTCTTAAACATAAAACAATTAACACAGCAGAGAACAGATTTTCTTGTTCCAAGTGTGGGAAATGTTTTAACCAGAAATCAGATTTGCTTAAGCACCAGAGAACTCACACAGGGGAGAAGCCTTTTTCCTGTTCAGAATGTGG
Organism: Ranitomeya variabilis; assembly: GCF_051348905.1. NCBI lineage: Eukaryota > Metazoa > Chordata > Amphibia > Anura > Dendrobatidae > Ranitomeya > Ranitomeya variabilis. Next base: position 722,511,001 of record NC_135235.1, on the reverse strand, counting down.
AAAATGTTTTAACTATAAATCACATTTTGTTACACACCAAAGAACTCACACGGGGGAGAAGCCTTTTTCCTGTTCAGAATGTGGGAAATGTTATAAAAATAAATCAGATTTGCTTAAGCACCAGAGAACTCACACAGGGGAGAAGCCTTTTTCGTGTTCAGAATGTGGGAAATGTTGTAACCATAAATCAGATTTGCTTAAGCACCAGAGAACTCACACAGGGGAGAAGCCATTTTCATGTTCAGAATGTGGGAAATGTTTTAAGCAGAAATCACATCTGATTAGACACCAAAGAACTCACACAGGGGAGAAGCCTTTTTCCTGTTCAGAATGTGGGAAATGTTTTAAAAATAAATCATATCTTGTTATACACCAAAGAACTCACACAGGGGAGAAGCCTTTTTCATGTTCAGAATGTGGGAAATGTTTTATCCATACATCAGATTTGCGTAAGCATCAGAGAATTCACACAGTGGAGAAGCCTTTTTCCTGTTCAGAATGTGGGAAATGTTTTAAAAATAAATCATATCTTGTTATACACCAAAGAACTCACACAGGGGAGCAGCCTTTTTTCTGTTCAGAATGTGGGAAATGTTTTAACCATGCATCAGATTTGCGTAAGCATCAGAGAATTCACACAGGGGAGAAGCCATTTTCATGTTCAGAATGTGGGAAATGTTTTAAAAATAAATCACCTCTTGTTATACACCAAAGAACTCACACAGGGGAGAAGCCTTTTTCATGTTCAGAATGTGGGAAATGTTTTAACCAGAAATCACAACTTATTAAACATCAACGAATTCACACAGCGGAGAATATTTTTTCATGTTCTTAACCATCAAAAATAACTCAAACTATATAAGTTATTGACAAATTGTACAAAAACATAACAGACAGATGTATAATTGAATGAGAAATGGAAATTACTGTAAAACTTACCATATTTCTTGGACTATAAGACACCCTTTTTTATTAGATCATTTTTATTAAGAACATTACACAATTAAGTATTTATGAAGAGACATCAGTAGAACAAAGATATTTTGATATTTTCAATGTTACATGATATCCTTATATGTTATTGTTATACATAAAATACAATAAAGTCATCATCTCCTTCCAAGGATTCAATTTTTTTTCATTCAAACTAATACAACCCCCTGTAAGAAAGTCCTTACTGAGAGCTGGGAGAGCCGGGAAAAATATGTAGACAATTCTCTTATCAAGCTGAGACTGAAGTTTATTCAGAGATTTTGCAGCAGGACAGCACATGGATAGTCAGTGAAATAAAGCATGTGAGCACGAACAGAAGTCCAGATTGACAAAGTAACACTGGGACATCTGGCGATGGTCCAGCCTTAGCCAGGCCATGAGGTGGCATGGCTGCAGGATGGCGATGGAACGGCCATGTTGTGGCACGGCAGCAGGTTGGCGATGTAATGGCCCCGAACAACAGTTAGGACGTGCACACGTCCGTAATTGCCACGGAAATTTCAGCGGCAATTCCCGAACTCGCTGCCGTGGGAAAAACGCATGCGGAATTGGCATGTGTTTTCCCGCTAAACACTAGCATTTTGCAAGCGTAATTAGCTTGCAGAATGCTAGCATTTTCCAAGCGATCTGTAGCATCGCTTGGAAAACTGATTGACAGGTTAGTCACACTTGTCAAACAGTGTTTGACAAGTGTGACCAACTTTTTACTATTGATGCGGTCTATGCAGCATCAATAGTAAAAAGATCTAATGTTAAAAATAATAAAAATAAAAAATCATGATATCCTCACCTTCCGGCGCCCTCAGCAGCCTTCCCGCTCCTCGCGCTGCTCCCGTTCCCAGCAATGCATTGCGAGAATGACCTGTGATGACGTAGCGGTCTCATGAGACCACTACGTCATCTAGGGCCATTGCCGCTAGGCATTATTGGGAACACGAGCAGCGCGAGGAGCGGGAAGACTGCCGAGAACGCCGGAAGGTGAGGATATCATGATTTTTTATTTTTATTTTTTTAACAATTATACGGTTCCCAGGGCCTGGAGGAGAGTCTCCTCTCCTCCACCCTGGGTACCAACAACACATGATCCGCTTACTTCCCGCATGGTGGGCATAGCCCCATGCGGGAAGTAAGCAGATCAATGCATTCCTATGTGTGCGGAATCCCCGCGATTCCCCACAAGGAATCAGGGGCTTTTTATACATGATACAGACAAAGAAATCTGTACCTTGCAGCAAAGGGCATATACATAACAACATCATACTGCGTAGAAAAACACACATTCAAGGATGAAGCATAAAATAGTTAAATGTAATGACTTTGAGGCTCTTTTCACCCAACTCCATTAGAACTCGTAAATCTCCATGTTCCTCTTAGTAACTGTCATTGTTCACTTAATACACTTAATTATTATCATACATTTACCCTTTTTCTATTATCATGGCCCTGCAGCTGCTCCAATTAACCTGTGTGTATGTCAAACTATACCTGCTAATGGCTATGATCTCATCTTGTGTCTCCAATCTGTCTATGTCTTTCAGAAGTACATCTTAGAATTAGTTAGTTTCTAACTTTGCACAAGATGGCTGCTAGAGCCAACATGGCTGTTCAGTTTATTATCCAGAGTGCAACATACAGTGCTGTAATATTTATTGGTGAATTATTGAAAGTAAGATTATCTATGTAATTCATCGCTTTATGTACTTGTGTGTGTGTGTGTGTGTGTGTGTGTGGAAGGGCAAAAAATCCCTTAAAAAGCACAAAAACAAAATAAAGTCATTAAAATATTAGTCCCTGTGACGGGGTGTACGGCAGAGCAAGAAGGGACAACAGGCCGAGGGATGATTCAACAGATTTACTATCAAGAACGCTGGAACAGCACATGCAGGTAGATCTACAGAGTCCACAATTAGTCCAATGGAACAGGTTCGGGGGCACCACTCGATAATCCTTGTGCCAGCTAACAAAGCAATAGTCCACAATTAGTCCAACGGAACAGATTCGGGGGCACCTCCCCATAATCCTTGTGCCAGCTAACAAAGCAATAGTCCACAATTAGTCCAACGGATCCCAAAACAATCTCACGAATGACGAGATATGTCCTCAGCTCAAGTCTCGCCCCGTTCGCTTCCTCAGTCACAGATGGACGTGGGGTCTTGCCTCGGCTAAGAATCCCCACTCCTTCTCCTTCAAGGGTCAACTCACATCTGATCTCAAAATAAGAATGGATTGTCTGAGCTCCTGGGATCAGCCCAGGAAGGGGGTAGGGGTCACACCTTCTATTCAATGGTTGGGTCCACCAGAAGATTCTAGACTTGTCTGCTCCGCTTAGTCTATCCAGTCTGTGCATTTGACTAGCCACCTGCTGTGAGGAAGAATAGCTATTCATTCACTAATGGTATTGACAAAGCTTAATTACATTATAGCTCAGGGCTGCAAGTATTGGGGGAAGGAGACAGGTTAAGTTACATACACCCCATAACATTGCAAAGTGTACAGTAAATACAACCAAAGAGAAGTCGCACCACATCATGACATATTATACAAAATACAGGACTGAGAAAAAAAAAGTACATATCATGACAGTCCCCCCAAAAATAAGTTGCAGAATTGTTAAGTCTTTTGATCCCTGTCATTCTCTTTTTCTTCTCTCTCTTTGGTTTCCGGATTTTCCCGATCTTCTACCCCTCTCACACTATCAGAGTCCCACTGTATAGTGTGAAACATCTCTCGATCATCCAGTAGGTTCATGGTCCCAGGAATCAAATATGAAAATCTTCAGCTGACCTGGGAAGAGGAGAAAAAAAGTGGAGTATCAGTCCTTACCAGAAATGTCAGTAAGATAATTAAGAAGCTTACACTGGTCAATGGGGAAAAATTTTAACACCTTTGTGCCTTGGTTTGTTAACTCTGCCCACTCCTAAAACTTTGGGGCCAATTTTTATCAGTAATATCAAAGGTACCTTCCCAATTAGCTTCCAGGGTCCCATTGTTCAGAAATTTTTAACCATAACCTAAGCTTCTTTAACAAATTTAGACCTGTAGGATTTTCAGTGGGGTCTGTAAAATTAAGGATGCAAATCCCACTATGTGTCTCACTTGATTCATAGTCCAGTAAGTGCTTCATGCACAGAATGAATCCTTTCTCCCTGGGAGTGAGCAACCTAGAGTAGTAGTCTAGGTTATACAGCTGACTGGACACTTCAGGGCTATCTTTGGACCATCTTTGTAAAAGCACCAGGAAATAGATATATCAACGGTGTCAGCTTGGATGTAAAAGGATTGGGAAGGGTCAGGGTTAACTAATGCAGTGGCTGCTATAAGGGCGCGCTTCAAGCCTTCAAAAGCCTGCAAGGCTTCTCCCTCTACAATGACGGGCAAAATCATTATCAACATCTTTTAGTAAATCATACAGTGATTTATCCGAATGAGCAAAATCTTAAATAAATTCTCTGAAAAAATTAATAAGAATTTTCTAAGCTCAGTAATATTAGTTGGTATGGGGACAGCTTGAATTGCTTTAACCCTATCATGTATAAGCTTCTTTCCTTCTGCTAAGACAGACACGCCCAGAAATGTAACCTCTGACTTCATTAATTCTACTTTATCTAAGCTCATTTTGAGTCCTGCATCCTGTAAAGCCTGACAAACATTTTCAAGGGTCTCGTTGTGTTCACATTCATCGACAGTTTGAATTAATAAATCACCAACATATTGTAGGACTTTGACTCCGTAGCCAAGGGGTTCTAACACCTGAGCCAATGACTGATGGAAATACAAAGGAGAACTGTGAAATCCCATGGGCAACCGCGTGAACAAGTACTGCACATTCTCAATGTGAATGCAAAGCGGAGGACAGATTCATGTGTTAGGGGTACTGAGAAAAAGCCATTTACAATGTCCAAACAAGAAAACACTTTACAATCACTCCTCAGCTGTGACATAACTTCAGGGACAGATGCAACAAGGTAAGCTGCTGAGGGGGTGTACTTATTTGCAAGTCTCAAGTCCACAACCATTTGAAAGCTACCATCTTCCTTTTTTACAGGTAAAATGGGACTGTTACATGGAGAATTGCCTTTTACAACAAAGCCTTGTTTTTCCGATTCACTGACCACAACCCTTATGTAAGGGATTGCACCCTCAGGAATTCAATACTCGGTGATGGAAAGGTGGCACCCTTTCACCAACAATTTTAACTTCAGTTTGCATTAATCCACAATCAGCTTTCTTTGAGATCCACAATTCAGGGAACCTGTGCTTCAATTCATTTTTTTAAAATATCATTGTCAACATTTTCATTAGTACATGATCCTAGACTGGCAATGGGTAATTTGTGACTCTCCTCTTTCTCCTCCATAGGTACAATTACAGAGCAAATAGTCGCTTCTATGTTCCCTCTCACGACTTTGTTACACAAATCAACAATTCCCATTGCTCCCAAAACATCAGTACCCAGAATAGTGGACCCAACTGTGGATTTACTAAAAAAATGCATCGAAGACCCTTTTCTTCGATCCCCCTGCGTCCTGAAATCTCAGGTTCACTGGACGACTTTTTTCTGCTTGAATACAGGAGCCTTCAAATCCTACCAAAGTGGTAGTCTCAGGCAGTCCAGGGGGTGACTGCAATTTGTGTCCTGTTACGGAGACTGAGGCTCCTGTATCGATGAGGATGACTTCCCACGGCAACCTCTCTATTCTCCCTTTGACATAAGGTATTCCATCCTTGCCCATGGAAAGGGGGGAAAGGAAGGCAAGGGGAACAGGGGAAGCAACCCATCAGTTGGTGCTCCCTGCAGTGGGAAACCCCCAAAAATCCATCATCCCCATCTGGACATGGCTTCCATTCTACAGCTCCCACCTCTGCCCCAAAGAGATCCTCAGTAAGAGTCGGGTACTCATGCTCCCTTACCAAAGGAGCATAGGGAGAAGGAGGAGTGACCCCTCCTTGAATAGAATGGATCTCTGGGCATGAATGATTGGGAGCTACTGGTGAGAGAGCAGGAGCAGAAGGCTCCTGAGAGACTGGATTAACCATTTGAAGACCGTTATACTGCTGATACTGCCTAGGGTCATTCACTACTAAATACGGAGGTCTAACTCTGGAAGGAGGTTTGGAGAACTCCCGGGGCTGTTGGGGATTAAATGGCACCCGGGGTTCTCGGGTTTAGTCCCAGGCACAAAATTGAGACAAAAATGTCTAAAGTGCCCAAGCTGCCCACAAAAGTAACACACAGGAGGACCCCTTGTGGGATTCCGGGGGGATCTGACAAAAGGGACCTGCCCATTCTCGGCAGCTGCGCATACCCCAGGAATTCCTGGGCTCCCTGAATCAGCAGATGCACCCTGAGGTGAAAGGAACGCAAAAACATTGGACTCATCACCCTTCACCTCGGACTGCATTGTCCTAACATTGGTCAACATAACCTCCACAACATCTTCAATAGATTCTGCATTCTGCAAAACTCCTGATTTAAAAACTCTTTCCATGGGCACTTTTTTCACAAATTGTTCCATCATAGCAAATTTATCACTCTGGTCCATAGTATCTAAGGTTTTATTAAACACAATTTTTTAACAAATTTACGATAGACCAGGGACATTTGGCCGGGGGCTGTTCTAGGAGTAGAAGCGGCATCAAACTCCACCTGGGATGAATCATCACTTTCCTCATCATCTGCAAAATCTTTCCTCAACTGTGTCTGTATAAGCTGGAGCTGATGGGACACTATATCTTGTTTTTTTTATGGACTACTTCACCCATTCTCCTAACTCTCCAGTCTATAACTGTATCTACATCAGCACCTTATCTCAAAGCTGCAGTGTCAATCTGTAACATAACTGCTCTCAGCTGCTGCAGCTGTCACCCCTCCATTCTATGCTTCTCACACCTCTCTGTCTGGATGACCCGCTGCTGGTTTGAGTCGACCAAAAGAGGTGTGGCTGTGTTTCCAGCCTCACTCACTATGCTTGTCAGGCGTCTCCCCTCACCTTTTAAAGCCTCTTGCTACCAGGCACAAAACTTCTCACTTCTTTGTAGATAACCCACGTAGAGGTTTCTTCTTAGTTGCACATATATTTTTATAGTCCTTTCTATAGTTTTTTTTAATCAAAATCAGGCAGACTTGGAGAGCTTCACGAGAGGTTCTCCTACTTCAGGCTGGCTTACTTTGAGCGATTTAACACATGGCCATATGACATCAACAAATTTGTGAGAAATCTGACACTAAAAAAACATTTTTTTTCAGATGAAACAACAGATACAAATCAAGATCACAATATGGAAATAAATTAATTTGAAAATCTTGATTTTAAAGAACAGGTCACTCTAAACTGTCTAATGAAATTATCTAAAGAAAATCAAACAGAAATAATGGAAGGGTCCATCAATATATCGAAAAATTTAAAAACAAAAAATCCATATTTCTATCCTATACAGACTAGAGTAAACTGCATGGACAAATTCCAAGAACTTGTTGAGAAGGATTTAAAGGATTTGGAGTACAGTTTAAATAAAAATAAAAAAAGAAAAAACTTATCACATCGGCATTGGAAAGCACTTAATGAACTAAAATCTCTAAAAAAACATCATTATTAAGAGAAGTGACAAAGGTGGTCTAATAGTCATTTTGAATGAAAGTGATTATAAAGATAAAATGTATGAACTCCTATCTGATAGTACTACCTATGAAAAATTGAAAAAAAAACCCAACTAAAGAATATAATGATAAAATCATTAAATTTATTGAAGAAGGTATATTTCTAGCCACCATAAACAAAAGACAAGCTGAATATTTACATGTAGAAGCCCCAAAAATGCCCATTATGTATGGTCTCCCTAAGGTGCACAAAAGCACAGGCTTACCAGCCATGCGACCGATAATATCAGGCATAGGCTCCATGTCAGAACACCTATGTGAATGGGTAGACTCTTTATTGCAACCCATGGTAAGAAAAATGCCAGGATTTATCAAAGATTCGAGAGAAATTCTAAGAATATTTAAAAATCGAAAATGGGAAAAAAATCACGTTTGGTTAAGTTGTGACGTAGTCTCATTATACACAAGTATACCTCATGATATAGCCATGAGAGCGCTAGAATTTCATTTAAAAGACTATGGTCAATACTCTCAGAATCTAATAGATTATTTATTAAAAGTAATATTTTTCCTAATCAAACACAACATTTTTTCATTTGATGGTGAAGTGTATGCTCAAAAGTCGGGAGTTCCAATGGGGGCGAAGTACTCGCCGTCTCTGGCTAATTTGACAATGGCATACTGGGAACAGGAATTCATTTATTCTGCTGAAAATCCATTTGTTGACCACATCTCCTGGTATGGCAGATACATAGATGACACCCTCATTATTTGGGGGGGTGATGTGTCTGCCATACCGGGATTTGTGGAATACATCAATTCGAATAAATTTGGGATAAAATTTACATATGTTCAAGATGATAAATCCATCTCCTTTTTAGATCTAGAATTGAGTGGTATTGTCGGTGAAGAAATTAACAGTCGAACTCATAAAACCAATTAGTGGCAATACAATTTTACACGCCGAAAGTAGCCATCCAGCCCACACGATAAAATCTATACCAGTAGGGGAGTTCACTAGGTTAAAAAGAAACTGTAGCAAAGAAGAGGATAAATTGAAAGAATTCCATGAAACAAAAAAGAAATTCAAAGCTAGAAATTATCCGAACTGGACAATAAATAGGGCTATCAATATAGTTGGGAAAAAACAAAGAGAGGATTTACTAGTCCCAAGTAAAACCAATACCTGCATAATTAATAAAAACGAAAATAAAAAACATGCTAATAATTTACAATTCTCCCCTCAATTTAATCTGATTAAAAAAATTATAAATAAAAGATTACCTATCCTTTATGAAGATGACACATTGTTCCATCTATTACAGGATGGTGTAAATATAGTTGCAAGGAGGGCACAAACGATAGGTGATGTAATTGCCCCAAACTCACTGCAGTCCAACACTAGATCTAAGTCTAATACCTGGTTAAACTGTAAGGGTTTCTATAGATGCGGTACCGCAGCGTGAAGTACATGCGGTCATGCACAATTGGGAAGTGAATTCTGGAATTCTGATCAAAGTAAGAGTTATAATATTAATAGCTTTATTAACTGCCATACAAAAAATGTAGTATACAAAATAGACTGTACTGCGTGTCAGATTTCCTATGTAGGTTGCACGTCACGTAAATTAAAAACGCGCATAACGGAGCATCTTAGAGATGTTAATATGTGTAATACTACGAATAGAAATACATCAATGGCTGCAAAACATTTTTCTACCATACACAATGGGGATATTTCATCATTTAAAGTGCATGGCATTGAAAAAAATCTATCCGCCTAATCGAGGAGGAGATATTAAAAGACGCCTACTTACGAGGGAGGCGTTTTGGATTTATAATTTAAATACTCGCTTTCCCAAAGGTTTAAACAAACGAAACGAAATATTGTATCACTATTGCTAATTGTTTATTGTTATTATTTTAAATTGCACATTGTATTTAAATATGTTTGTAGGACCTTCTGTTTAAAAATCATGTGATGTTAAGAGGGCGGATTCCTTTTTTTTTTTTTTTTCCCTTTCTTAACATGATATATATATATATATATAGCTCTCATTTGTGATGTGATACAGGCATGATTAAGACCGATTTAGGTCGAAACGCGTAGCCGTGATCTATACACCTGTTTGGTCCACCAAATGTAAGGACTATGTTTTAACCGTTTTGGATAAATAAAGACTTCAATTTTATCGGAAGCTGGAGTATCTATTTTCTATTGGATTTGCTCACTCACTATGCTTGTCAGGCGTCTCCCCTCACCTTTTAAAGCCTCTTGCTACCAGGCACAAAACTTCTCACTTCTTTGTAGATAACCCACGTAGAGGTTTCTTCTTAGTTGCACATATATTTTTATAGTCCTTTCTATAGTTTTTTTTAATCAAAATCAGGCAGACTTGGAGAGCTTCACGAGAGGTTCTCCTACTTCAGGCTGGCTTACTTTGAGCGATTTAACACATGGCCATATGCAGTTTTTTTTATCTTCACACTTCCAGCCTCAAGCCCTCATCCACAAATCCTTCCAATGGTTCTTCTGGAGGCAGCTCTCCGGAGCTGCACCTCCTGGCTTAAGGTACCTTCACACGAAACGACTTTGTAACGATATCGCTAGCGATCCGTGACGTTGCAGCGTCCTGGCTAGCGATATCGTTTAGTTTGACACGCAGCAGCGATCAGGATCCTGCTGTGATATCGCTGGTCGCTGAATACAGTTCAGAACTTTATTTGGTCGTCCAATCACCGTGTATCGTTGTGTTTGACAGCAAAAGCAACGATACCAGCGATATTTTACACTGGTAACCAGGGTAAACATCGGGTTACTAAGCGCAGGGCCGGGCTTATTAACCCGATGTTTACCCTGGTTACCAGCGTAAAATGTAAAAAAAACAAACAGTACATACTTACGTGCGTCCCCCGGCGTCCGCTTCGCACACTGACTGAGCGCCGCAAAGTGAAAGTGAAAGCACAGCACAGCGGTGACGTCACCGCTGTGCCCTGCTACTGCCGGCGCTCACACAGTGCAGGAAGCGGACGCCGGGGGACGCATGTAAGTATGTACTGTTTTTTTTTTTTTACATTTTACGCTGGTAAACAGGGTAAACATCGGGTTACTAAGCGCGGCCCTGCGCTTAGCAACCCGATGTTTACCCTGGTTACCCGGGGACCTCGGCATCGTTGGTCGCTGGAGAGCGGTCTGACAGCTCTCCAGCGACCAAACAGCGACGCTGCAGCGATCGGCATCGTTGTCGCTATCGCTGCAGCGTCACTTCGTGTGAAGGTACCTTTAGGCTTCACCACTCTTAAAGGAAAGGTGCCGCATTTTATTTTTTGTATTAAAAATAATTGTTTATATAAACAATTATTTTTCATACAAATTTCCTTTTTTTAACTTTAACATTTTTTTTATTATTAATTTTTTTTTCAGCCACTGGGCGCCGCCATTTTGCTTTGCAGGAGTGTAAGGGTACTGTCACACAGTGCAATTTTGATCGCTACGACGGTACGATTCGTGACGTTCTAGCGATATCGTTACGATATCGCAGTGTCTGACACGCTACTGCGATCAGACATCACGCTGAGAATCGTACGTCGTAGCAGATCGTTTGGAACTTTCTTTCGTCGCTTGATCACCCGCTGACATCGCTGGATCGTTGTGTGTGACAGCGATCCAGCGATGTGTTCGCTTGTAACCAGGGTAAACATCGGGTAACTAAGCGCAGGGCCGCGCTTAGTAACCCGATGTTTACCCTGGTTACCATCGTAAACGTTAAAAAAACAAACAGTACATACTTACATTCCGGTGTCTGTCCCCGGCGTCTCAGCTTCTCTGCACTGTGTGAGCGCCTGCCGGCCAGAAAGCGAGCACAGCGGTGACGTCTGACGTCACCGCTCTGCTTTCCGGCTATGGCGCTTACACAGTGGAGAGAAGCTGAGACGCCGGGGACAGACACCGGAATGTAAGTATGTACTGTTTGTTTTTTTAACGTTTACGATGGTAACCAGGGTAAACATCGGGTTACTAAGCGCGGCCCTGCGCTTAGTTACCCGATGTTTACCCTGGTTACCCGGGGACTTCGGCATCGCTCCAGCGCCGTGATTGCAAAGTGTGACCGCAGTCTACGACGCTGGAGCGATAATCATACGACGCTGCGACGTCACGGATCGTGCCGTCGTAGCGACGAAAATTGCACTGTGTGACAGTACCCTAAGTGAAGCTGCACGACACTTACACTCTGCATTTACGGCAGCCCAGGGCATAGAGATCTGCGGTGGGGAGCCGACTCTATAGCTAGCATTATATGCTGCCCCCTGCTGTGTCTGGCCACGCCCCCTAAGTCGTCCTGCACAGCAGAGGCAGGAGATCAGCGCCATCTTCCTGGAGCTCACACTGCAGCTGTGAGCTCCAGCTCCCAGGATAATCGCAGGAGCCCTGCAGCTATAGGAGGAGGAGGAGACCAAGGACAGGAGGGAGAAGAAAGGACTCAGCAGGGAGCCGTAAGTATCAGTGGGGAGGGGGAGAGGGAATCTATTCCTATCCCTTGTGGTGCTGACTCTGAGCAGTGTATCTCCTCTCCTGTGTGTTACTGTCTGCTGAGCTGTGTATCTAATCCTCTCCTGTGTGTTACTGTCTGCTGAGCTGTGTATCTAATCCTCTCCTGTGTGATACTGACTGAGCTGTGTATCTAATCCTCTCCTGTGTGATACTGACTGAGCTGTGTATCTAATCCTCTCCTGTGTGATACTGTCTGAGCTGTGTATCTAATCCTATCCTGTGTCATACTGTCTGCTGAGCTGTATACCTAATCCTCTCCTGTGTGATACTGACTGCTGAGCTGTGTATCTAATCCTCTCCTGTGTGATAGTCTGCTGAGCCATGCATCTAATCCTATCCTGAGTGATACTGACTGCTGAGCCATGCATCTAATCCTATCTTGTGTGATACTGTGCTGAGCCTTGTATCTAATCCTACCCTGTGTGATACTGTGCTGAGCCATGTATCTAATCCTATCCTGTGTGATACTGACTGAGCTGTGTATCTAATCCTCTCCTGTGTGATACTGTCTGCTGAGCCATGCATCTAATCCTATCCTGTGTGATACTGTGCTGAGCCTTGTATCTAATCCTACCCTATGTGATACTGTGCTGAGCCGTGTATCTAATCCTCTACTGTGGGATGCTGTGTTCTGAGCCATGTATCTAATCCTATCCTGTGTGATACTGACTGAGCTGTGTATCTAATCCTCTCCTGTGTGATGCTGTCTGCTGAGCCATGTATCTAATCCTATCCTATGTGATACTGTGCTGAGCCTTGTATCTAATCCTATCCTGTATGATACTGACTGAGCTGTGTATCTAATCCTCTCCTGTGTGATACTGTGTGCTGAGCTGTGTATCTAGTCCTATCCTGTGTGATACTGACTGAGCTGTGTATCTAATCCTCTCCTGTGTGATACTGTGTGCTGAGCTGTGTATCTAGTCCTATCCTGTGTGATACTGACTGAGCCATGTATCTAATTCTCTCCTGTGTGATACTGTCTGCTGAGCCATGTATCTAATCCTATCCTGTGTGATACTGTGCTGAGCCTTGTATCTAATCCTACCCTGTGTGATACTGTGCTGAGCTATGTATCTAATCCTCTACTGTGGGATACTGTGTGCTGAGCCATGTATCTAATCCTATCCTGTGTGATACTGACTGAGCTGTGTATCTAATCCTCTCCTGTGTGATGCCATCTGCTGAGCCATGTATCTAATCCTATCCTATGTGATACTGTGCTGAGCCTTGTATCTAATCCTATCCTGTATGATACTGTGCTGAGCCGTGTATCTAATCCTCTCCTATGCAGTCCTCTCCCGTTATGTGTGATCTATATGGCGTCGTTATGTGAGAAGTATATGGCGGTACTATGTGATGTATATGGTGGTATTATGTGTGATGTATATGGCGGCATTATGTGAGAACACTCTGGCGTCGTTATTTGCGATCTATATGATGGTATTATGTGAGAACTATAGGACAGTATTATGTGTGCTCTATATGGCGGTATTATGAGTGATCTATATGGCGGTATTATGTGAGAACACTATGGAAGTATTATCTGCAGAAAGGGGACCCAATCTAGGGTGGTTCCGGTTGAGCAGCTGCACGCGGGTCTGGGGTAATAGAGGGGCAGCATGACCTCCAGTTAGGTGCAGTGAGGGGAGTGCTGGTGAGGCAGCTGAAGAGAGGGGTCTCATGTTTATCGTTACTATATGGCTACATTTCCTTCCCAGCATCACCCCGGACTGCGCCTGTCACCTCGCTTTCACACATCGCCAGGACAGGATCTGAGGAGGGGAATGGGGTCTTTGCATGCAAAGTCTGGATCAGAACAGGCCATCAATCAGCAGAAATGTTTCCTGGGTTTCTGTGGAGCAGACGGTCCATCCATGTGTATAAAAGACAGCGCTCTATGTACAATCCCTGGCTGCTCCGTGCACCAAACAGGGTGCCCCCCATAGACCAGCACACTGCTCTCCTGCAATACTCTGTGCTGCTGTCACCCTGCTCCCTCCACCATATATCTCCCAGAATCCTTGCTGCCTGCCATCTTCGGTGACTGTCTACTTGTCAGTATAACTTTGCAGTCACCAACAAAATGGCTGCACACTGTGTTCCTGAATCCTCTCATCCCCTAGCAAACACCAGAAGGGGAGGAGAGGAGACATCACACACGTCAGCAGACTCCGCCCATAATTACTGCAGTGCAGTAATGTGAGCTAGTTGTACACTAGGTTTTTGTCAAATTTCATTAGCTGCTCCCCCTAGTGTTTAAAAGTGGAAATGCCAAACCTTTTAAAATTATTTTTCATATTTTACTAAATTAAAAACAAATGATAATATTTTTTAAGAAAATGTAAACATTAATTCTTTACATTTTTTTCAATCGCTGGAAATTTTTTTTTTTTTGATGGCACCTTCCCTTTAAGAAAGTCCTTACTGAGAGCTGGAAGAGCTGGGAAAAATATGTAGACAATTCTCTTATCAAGCTGAGACTGAAGTTTATTCAGAGATTTCGCAGCAGGACAGCACATGGATAGTCATTGAAATAAAGCATGTGAGCACGAACTGAAGTCCAGACAGACAAACTAACGCTGGGACATCTGGCGATGGTCTGGCCTTATCATGGCCATGATGTGGCATGGCAGCAGGTTGGCGATGTAATGGCCCCGAACAACAGTAACAGGGGCTTTTTATACATTATACAGACAAAGAAAGCTGCACCTTGCAGCAAAAGGCGTATACATGATAACATCATACTGCATAGAAAAACACATTCATGGATGAAGCATAAAATTGTTAAATGTAATGAATTTGAGGCTCTTTACACCCAACTCCATTAGAACTCGTAAATCTCCATGTTCGTCTTAGTAACTGTCATTGTTCACTTAATACACTTATTTATTATCATATGTTTACCCTTTTTCTATTTTAGGGAATATAGGGGGTGCTCCCTGTTAATACGAGGTGGTGCTCCAAGGTATTAGTTAGCAATGAATAACAAAAAAAGCCTGGGCACTCAAATGAAATTTATTGTCCAATGTAGACCAATGAGGCAAATGCCACCACCATAAACAAAGAAAAAATGCAGGATGACCCGATTGAAAGATAGATTAACTTTCCCAACCACGAGGCTCACTCTGGCACTCGTGGTCGGTGCCCCCACACCATTCAGGCATGATAGGAGACTAGGTCCCATTACCTTGGACCCCCTTCTACAGCAGATTCAGCTTGAGAAAGGCATGTTCGTGCCGAAACGTTGCAAAAGTTAATCTGTCTTTCAATCGGGTCATCCTGTATTTTTTCTTTGTTGTATGGTGGTGGCATTTGCCTCATTGGTCTACATTGGACAATACATTTTCATTGGAGTGCCCAAGCTTTTTTGTTATTCATTACCCTTTTGCTATTATCATGGCCCTGCAGCTGATCCAATTAACCTGTGTGCATGTCCACTATACCTGCTAATGGCTATGATCTCATCTTGTGTCTCCAATCTGTCTATGACTTTCAGAAGTACATCTTAGAATTAGTTAGGTTCTAACTTTGCACAAGATGGCTGCTAGAGCCAACATGGCTGTTCAGTATATTATGACTGACCATTCTCTTACACCCCCGCTCCGGTGATAACACTCCAGAGAAATCTTTCTTCATATTATTTCATATATTGTGTAAACATTAGAATATCTGCCATTCAGTTATCATAATTAGTTTGCATGTGTACTGGCCCTACTTACATCATTTAATCTGGATTGATCATACTACAAGTGTTCCTGAAGCCAGAAATTGCCATGTTATCTCTCAGGAGTATTCCAGATTGTAGGCCTGGAACAGTCAACCAGGTTCCCCGGTGTTGTCAAATTTCCAAATAATATTGTTTTGCTTATTTATTAACTAATTAACTGTTGGTGGTTGAGCGTCTGGCCAATGTTGCGCAATACGTTTGCGAGCTTGATAAAAAATGTGTGAAATACCTACAGCCATCGGGAATTCAAAACTTCCGTAATCAGCATCACATCTGCTTCCTATTTTAATGTAGCTGTCAGGGGTTGGTCTCCCATGCGAGACTGTGAGAGTTTCTGATAGATGTTTGAAATTAAACCGATCGTGTATTTTGCCTCCGCTATTGAGTCTAGTAAATATTTTTTCCTTATATCTGGTGCCGCGGCGCTAAACTGAGTTAGATATGCATGCCTAAGTTGTAGGTATCGAAAGAAGAGCCTGTGAGGCAATCCAAACTATTGTTTTAGCTTGTTAAATCTTTTAAGTGTTCCATTTTCTATTAACTGATCTAAAGTTTGAATTCCCCTTCATTGCCAACCTCTGAAACCAGTAAATTTGTCAAACTCCACCAGTCATTGATTTTGCCACATTGGGGTAAAATTAGAAAATTCCGTTATGTCCAACAGTCTCTTGCCCTATCTCACACCTTGTACATCATTGCTAAGGTCAGTCTCAACATTTTGACGCCCTAAATCGACTGGTGAGCGTAAAATTGGGCGCTGCGGCAAACGGGAGCGTATCCGCACTTTTTTTTTTCCGACCGTGCCAGTAAAAAATAAAGTTTATGTTTTGATGCCGTAAATCACCTAATGAGCGTAAAAATGGGTCCTTTGGTGAACGTGAGCTTATCCGCACATATGATTACTGCGGCGGTCACCTCTGACACTCAATGGGTTTTCTGCACATCTGTGACCCACACCCCCTCCCCCCTGACACTGGGAGATCTGGGGGCGTGTCCGGTGTGTTTTACATAAAAAACATATGCTTTTTTTTTTTTTTTTATAACCGCATGTGTTTTTTGTGGGAAGATCTGAGGAATCCTTAGCTGATGCTTAAGCACACATTTAAATTCTGGTGCGATAAAAAAGACCCCAAAAAATGGGGTCAGAGTCACTTTTTCATCACAGATCGGATTTTAAGTGTGTGTGTGTTAGCATCAGGGCACCCTCCGGAGGTTGATTGTCCAAAAAAAATTACTTAAAAAGAGGCTCAAATGACTTAAAACGGGGACATGAAATACGGGGGGCGAGGTTAGTATGTTTTGCAGCTTGGCGGCTTGTCACTCATCCCCCTGTGCTCTGCTCTGTTTCGCCGGAGGGCAGGGTCAGTGTGCTATGGCAGCCACTTCATCTCCCTGGCTGTGTGTAACATGGCAGAATGGAGGGCAAGGGGCGGCAAGATGTGACGCGGCCGGGCAGCCCCCTGTGCTCTTCGGTGTCAGGCCAGTGGGGGGGGGAGGTCAGTGTACTATGCAGCCAAGAATGTGTTCATCTTCCAGGCCGTGTGTAACATGGTACAATGGAGGGGGAGGGGGGGTGACACGGCCAGGCTGCTTGTTACTCATCCCCTGTAGTGAAGGGTTGGATGGCAGGTGGGCGGGGTCAGTGCGCTATGTGACCGAGAACCAGTTCATTTCCCCGGCTGTCTAACATGGTAGAATGAAGCGGGAGAGGGGCGGCTGGGCTCTGTGTGTGACGTATGTTCAGGCCCACCCCCCAGGTCCCAGGTTCCTTGCCTGACTGTAGGAAGCATGAAGTCACCGCACAGCCCAGAGCGTGCAATTTGAACTTGAATGAATGTGTCGCATTGATTTATGTCTTTTTACATCAATTAAGGAATTTGCTCCTCACACCATATGGGGGCATCACAACACAGAACCAGACCCCAATCACAGGACAATAAAACTTTCACACTCCTTATCTATGAACTGTTCCAATATTTATGGCCACAACTCTCTATCCCTCTCCCATAATGATAGTTCTGCTTCACGTCACTTTTCTTATCTATTTCATTATTTCTGTGCTGTGTTGTGTATAAATATGTGATTCTTCAGATTTTATTATACTGAGCCTGATGAAGAGACCTGAGGGGAAGAAGGTGGACCCAGGGAACTATAGGCTGGTGAGTCTGACATCTATACCAGGAAAAATCTTTGAACAAATTATTAAACAACATGTAAGTAAGTACCTGGATAAGAATGAAGTGATTAAACAGAGTCAGCATGGGTTTGTAACTAATAAGTCACGTCAGACTAACTTAATTTCCTTCTATGACAGAATCACTGACTGGGTGGATCAGGGAAATGCTGTAGATGTAGTATATCTTGACTTCAGCAAAGCATTTGACAAAGTATCTCACACAATCCTTATTGAAAAAATGACTAATTATGGAATGGACGAGGCAACTGTTAGGTGGATTCATAACTGGCTTAGTGATCGGACCCAAAGAGTGGTTGTAAATGGCTGCAAATGCAGTTGGAAAAATGTTTCAAGTGGGGTAACACAGGGCTCTGTCCTGGGCTTTGTATTGTTCAACATCTTTATCAATGATTTAGATGAAAGAATTGAGGGCAAACTGATTAAATTTGCTGATGACACAAAGCTAGGAGGGATAGCTAATACTAGAGAAGAGAGAGGATTCAAAAATATATAAATAAACTGGAGCAGTGGGCAGCAACTAACAGAATGGTTATTAACAGGGAAAATGCAAACATCTGTACATCTGGGCAATAAAAATGAAAAAAACATACAGAATGGGAGGAATAGGGCTAAGCAACAGCACATGTGAAAAACACTTGGGAATATTAATAGATCACAGACTAAACATGAGTCACCAGTGTGATGCAGCAGCAAAAAAGGCAGCAAAAAAGGTAGATACAATCCTGGGATGTATTAACAGAAGCAAACAGTCTAGATCACGTGAAGTCATTATTGCCCTCTACTCCTGTCAGATCTCATCTGGAATACTGTATCCAGTTTTGGGCACCACATTTTAAAAAAAGACCTCAACAAACTGGAGCTAGTTCAAAGAAGAGCGACCAGAATGGTGACTGGTCTGCAAACCAAGTCCTATGAGGAACATTTACAGAATTTAGGAATGTTTAGCTTGCAAAAAAGAAGACTGAGAGAAGACTTAATAGCTGTCTACAAATATCTCAAGGGCTGTCACATTGTAGAAGGATCATCTTTATTCTCATTTGCACAAGGAAAGACTAGAAGCAATGGGATGAAACTGAATGGAAGGAGACAGATTAGATATTAGAAAAAACTTTTTGACAGTTAGGGTGATCAATGAGTGGAACAGGCTGCCACGAGAGGTGGTGAGTCTTCAAACAGAGGCTGGACCGTCATCTGTTTGGGATGATTTAGTGAATCCTGCTTTGAGCAGGGGGTTGGACCAGATGACCCAGGAGGTCCCTTCGAACTCTACCATTCTATGATTCTGTGATACTAGTCTCGAAAGCTTGCAAATTGTTACCATCTTTTCAGTTAGCCACTAAAAGGTATCAACCACTGAGGACTCTCGATTCTAAATATTTTTCTATCTACTGGCTAACAAGGAACAAAGATATATATCTTTCCTGTATCTAGGTGCCAGTACAAACACTTCAACCGTAAAATAGCAGCCTTATTATAGAAAAAAATAACAATAACAATATTATAACTGTTAGCTGTTCCTTTGCCTACACACAAAACTAATATATAAAGTATATATGCAGCGCCCCAGAGTCCTGGTCGTTGCAGTACTGTGGCTCCGCCACTATGGGGAGCTATGGTGCGTCTGACGGCACTGAAGGAGTTCATCTGACGAGGTATCACAGACACCAATACATTTCACAGCTGGGCCTCCGGGGGGAGCTAAGGGTTCTATTCATTAGGCCACTCCCCACCATAGTGGGTAAACTGGGGGTCAGGCAGGAAGTTAGATCAGAAAGCTGACTGGGTTGGAACCAGGCAACCCCTTGTGGCAGAGGGTGTTGTGGGGGAAGATACAGTAGGGTCTCTGTCAGGGGTGGGATCCTGACAGAGGCTTGGCAACTTGAACGAACGTAACGGGACCGCGCCTGCTCCGGGTAGCGGCGGTGCCCAAGGAAGGACTAGAAGCGAGATAGATTGTGCTGAGTGAGAAACGAGATCAAGCAAAAGGAGTATACCAGTAGGGGTCGTGCTGTAAGACCGGAGCAACACCCTACTGAGGCGCACTACCGGTGGCCGGAACGCCGAGGGAGTATTATAACATTCAGCTTCAAGCAATACTCTAAACAGCGGCAGGACAGTCAGTCTAAGGCGGGCTGTCTAACTTAAATCACCTATGCAGTCTTGGGGGGCAACTTGTGGAGAGGGGCGACTCTAGGGTCCCGGAAGAGCTCCGAGCCTACCCGTCATACGGGTGCCGTCCCAACCAGAACAACAGGGAGGGACGGAGGATTAGAAGAACATCATTTAATCGAGTTGTGAGGGAACTTAAGAAACAGACACAACGGTTGTGGGGACTTTCCGTAAGCACAGCAGGGAAGGACCGCAACACATAGCGCTAGAAGGAAGGCACAGATTTCCACCTGTGAAGAGAACTCTGGAGGTGCCATCAGACCGGCCGGACTTGCGCAGCCTGGTGAACCATATTCTGGACTGTGGACTCAGAGATCTTCAGTAAAGAGGTAAAGAGACTGCAACCTGGTGTCCTCGTTATTTACTGCACCGCACCACCACTACCATCATCCACTCCTAGTAATCCCCTGTGCGCCCCACGGCAGGGTCACGGACCGGGGCCTAGCCGCCGTGACAACCCCAGAGCAGAGACTCAGAGGCCCGGTACCGGGTACCCCTCGGCCCTGCGGCAGTGGGGGCGCTACAACTTGGCGTCACGAACAGGATCTACTTAAGCCTGAAGAATCAGGTCATGTGTGCCTTGGAACTGTGGTTTATTGTGCTAGGACTGTATTATGTTGCAAAGACTGTGTTACGACATTCCCCGCCAAAACCGCCGCCATTATAACACTATGTGGCGCGCAGGGAGCATGGGGCGTGTCATCGTGGGCGTAGCTTGGAAGAGTGGCGTGAAGATGGAGCCAGCCCCTCACCGATATTACTATGTCCAGAGAATATGCCCATCAAGGAGAAGGGCCCGCCTCCTAGTGTGGGATGGTGGAGGAGAGAAAGGCCGCCCTCCGGACGGGGAGGGGCAAGAACTTCTGGAGGCCACGAGGCAGAATCCGATTGGCGGCATGGAGCGCGGAAGTCACCCCGGAGAGGGAGAGAAGACCCGTGCCAGGTTCTGCCAATGGGAGCCGACGGAGTCCTTACCAGGCTGCAATCAGGAAATCCTCGGGGCGGAAGTGGAGGAGCTGTGCCGGCAGTTCCGGAGTCTGTGCCAGCGAGCAACCACCCCTGGCGAGGAGCCGCACCCGTGCCAGGCATCGATCCCGCAGCCGACAACGGAGGAGACCGGCCCCGGAGATGCGTCGGAAGCAGGTAACCGCGCCGATTCCGGCGTGGCGATTGAAGAGCCCTTGCTGGTGGACGTAGACTCACCCCCACCACGACCACCCGGGCGGGTGTGTAGTCGCCTCGAATGCGAGAGGCCCTGGGAAACTCTGCAGACGGCCGATAGCCCCCTAAGACCCATCAAACTACCCACGCAGCTCCCGGGGGAATGGGTAACCTTCAAATGGACCCGCGCGGCCACTACCAATCTGATGGGGTTTCCAGGAGATGCCCAGGAGGAAGGGGAGAGTATTGAGGTCATCCATCAGAAGGAATACCGCCAGCAGCTGCGCCAGCAAGAAGAAGAGTGGGCCCGCAAGAAGGAGCTCCGGCGTCAGGCTGAGCGAGAGAAGGACCTTCGGATTAAAACCCAAGTCAGGCAGGTTGCTGAGGAGAACTGGGGCCCGCAGCGCCATGGCGTGGTCAACACCTTCCGGCTGCAGGGAGGTTGGGGCTTCATCAAGGAGCCCGGTCTTGCATTGGAAGTGTTTGTGAACCGGCGGGATGTAGAGGCGCACCTCATCGATGGACACCCAGGCCGGGATCTTTACCCAGGAGACCGGGTTCGGTACACCCGCCACTGGGGAGACAAGGGGTGGTACGCCCTGCACGTGTCCAAATACAAGCCAGAAGTGACAGTACCACCCTCTGATGACTCCTCGAAACCAGTGGTCATTGCCCCAATCTCCCTGTGTGCCAAATGCTTGCGGACCATCACTCCAAGGAGAACCGTGAGTACCCAGACCCCTATCCAGGGTGCAGATGCCCTTTATGTGGTGGCGGGAGGAGGCCGGTACTCACGGAAGCCACCCCCAGACTTGGAGAAATAAACCTCGATACACTGAGCAATGTAAATAGTTGTTGTTTTACCGTTCTCCTATGTTGCTGTTAATACCCGTTTAGGGTAAACTCTTAAGGGGATCCTTCTGTGGACCTGGGATCCCTATTGTTTTGTTTTTGTTTGATTTTTCTAAAGTTTTATTTGCACAAGTTTCTAGAACTGCTGAAATCATGAACAGTGCATGATCCGAACTTCTTGTACATAGTTTGCACCTTATTAAAGGCGCTCCCTACTGGTTTTACTTAAAGAAGGACTCTTTGTGAAGATACCACACTGGAACCTTTGCTGAGTATGGACTGGTAGCTTAAGAAGGCGTGCTACCTCATAAAGACTTGGTCCCCTCTTAAAGGGGATGTTCATTTGTTGCGCTTAAACCGTGATATTGCTTTAAGATTGGAAGCAATAATGTCTTGACCAAAGAAAGTGATGATAATGTTTACATGAGAAAGTTATATGTATTTAATTAGTTAAATGTGAAGAAATACTGATGATGTGCTCTGAGAAGTAAAAGGTGAAAGATAAAAGAAGGATGCAGTGGACCCGTAGGGATAGACGTGGTGTCCAGCATGCATGAAAGAAAGAAAGATAATGAGAAGGCTTAGGCTTAATGTTCAAAAGAAAATGTTTTGATAATGATAATAGATAGTTAGGATAGAAGGTAAACCCTGAGTCCTGATAGGAGTCATGTCGAGATGGCTCAGTGCTCTTAAACTGAAAGTAATGTTATGTTCTATACTGTGTATAGTAGCTGAAAAGGCAGTAGGCCCTGGCTGAACGGGGCGGTCCTGTAACCGAAAGGAGAGGCAGTAGGTCTGGTGCCGATAGGACAGGCGGTCCTGCAGATTTAAAGAAGGAGAATGAGAAAGTTAAATTACCTTATAATGTGATTATAGGAAGGTCTTTAGTGGATAAAGAGTGTATGTCCTTAAAGGCGATGTTAAATTATTGTTCAACGATTTTGCACTAAGTAGAATACCCGGTTGGGTAACAGGAGTTATTTATAGCCTGTAATTTATAATGTTAACCATGTTTGTAACGTTCAAGTGTCCTTACCTCCCATAAAGGGAAGCCTGTTCAAGTATACTTATTGTTATTGCACTCAACAAAACTGTATGTCTTTTTGCTAACTTGTATTGTTGTTTTCTTCCCAGTCCCGGAGTACTGTGTTTAACCAGGGGGGAGTGCAGCACCCCAGAGTCCTGGTCGTTGCAGTACTGTGGCTCCGCCACTATGGGGAGCTATGGTGCGTCTGACGGCACTGAAGGAGTTCATCTGACCAGGTATCACAGACACCAATACATTTCACAGCTGGGCCTCCGGGGGGAGCTAAGGGTTCTATTCATTAGGCCACTCCCCACCATAGTGGGTAAACTGGGGGTCAGGCAGGAAGTTAGATCAGAAAGCTGACTGGGTTGGAACCAGGCAACACCTTGTGGCAGAGGGTGTTGTGGAGGAAGAGACAGTAGGGTCTCTGTCAGGGGTGGGATCCTGACAGAGGCTTGGCAACTTGAACGAACGTAACGGGACCGCGCCTGCTCCGGGTAGCGGCGGTGCCCAAGGAAGGACTAGAAGCGAGATAGATTGTGCTGAGTGAGAAACGAGATCAAGCAAAAGGAGTATACCAGTAGGGGTCGTGCTGTAAGACCGGAGCAACACCCTACTGAGGCGCACTACCGGTGGCCGGAACGCCGAGGGAGTATTATAACATTCAGCTTCAAGCAATACTCTAAACAGCGGCAGGACAGTCAGTCTAAGGCGGGCTGTCTAACTTAAATCACCTATGCAGTCTTGGGGGGCAACTTGTGGAGAGGGGCGACTCTAGGGTCCCGGAAGAGCTCCGAGCCTACCCGTCATACGGGTGCCGTCCCAACCAGAACAACAGGGAGGGACGGAGGATTAGAAGAACATCATTTAATCGAGTTGTGAGGGAACTTAAGAAACAGACACAACGGTTGTGGGGACTTTCCGTAAGCACAGCAGGGAAGGACCGCAACACATAGCGCTAGAAGGAAGGCACAGATTTCCACCTGTGAAGAGAACTCTGGAGGTGCCATCAGACCGGCCGGACTTGCGCAGCCTGGTGAACCGTATTCTGGACTGTGGACTCAGAGATCTTCAGTAAAGAGGTAAAGAGACTGCAACCTGGTGTCCTCGTTATTTACTGCACCGCACCACCACTACCATCATCCACTCCTAGTAATCCCCTGTGCGCCCCACGGCAGGGTCACGGACCGGGGCCTAGCCGCCGTGACAACCCCAGAGCAGAGACTCAGAGGCCCGGTACCGGGTACCCCTCGGCCCTGCGGCAGTGGGGGCGCTACATATACACACAAAGAACAGTGGATCAGATGCATGACTAGAGCCCACGTAAAATATTACGTGTCAAGCCATGGACAATCCCCCCTTCTCCAAAATCGTTTCTTCAGATTCCTTAATCAAAAAACAGTTCTGTCCCTGGCTTCAGATCTCTCTTGGCAAAAAAGAGAATTGTTGGGGTTTCTCCATCTCCACAATCCAGAACCTTTGGCTTGAGATTGTCAACTATCCCCAAATGATTTATCATCCGTCCAAAAGTGGACGGCATGTCTGGGTGGCAATCACAAGGCACATTGGTGGCATTAATGCAGAATTTTTGTCCTTTATGTTCAAAAAAGTAGATATATGACATTCCTGTCAGTGATCTCTCCAATTCTTCCCCTTTTTTAGAGCTCATGAGTTTTCCATGATAATCACAGACCACCTCTCCCTTTTTAAAAGCATGGGTGGTCTTCACGGTATGCCCGCCTTTGCTGCTGTCCTCTATTATAACTAGTCCTTTCCATTTCTGAGTCCTCACAAGAGCTTTGATCTCCTCTGGAAAGTCGTTTGGCTTCCTCTGCATGGGTGGCTTCCAAGCACGCGTCACTTCTACTATGGTTGGTATATTTGTATTCCATCCCTGTCCTTTCACATAATTTGACAATTGTTTTCTGCTGGGGGATTTCCTGAAAGATTCTAAATACAAAAAAAAATAAATTAGAATAATCAGCAGACATACCGTATTATCCGCTTTATAAGACGCACCCCAAATTATCCTGGCATATATGTCCCCCATCCTGGTATATATGTCCCCCATCCTGGTATATATGTCCCCCATCCTGGTATATATGTTCCCCATCCTGGTATATATGTCCCCCATCCTGGTATATATGTCCCCCATCCTTGTATATATGTCTGCTATCCTGGTATATATGTCCTCCGTCCTGGTATATATGTTCTCCATCCTGGTATATATGTCTGCTATCCTGGTATATATGTCTACTATTCTGGTATATATGTCCCCCATCCTTGTATATATGTCTACTATCATGGTATATATGTTCTCCATCCTGGTATATATGTCTACAATCCTGGTATGTATGTTCCCCATCCTGGTATATATGTCCCCCATCCTGGTATACATGTTCTTCCTCCTGGTATATATATATGTCTACAATCCTGGCATATATGTTCTCCATCCTGGTATATATGTTCCCCATCCTGGTATTCTTCCTCCTGGTATATATATATGTCTACAATCCTAGTATATATGCTCTCTCTCCTAGTACATATGTCCCCATCCTGGTATATATGTTCTCCATCCTTGTATATATGTCCCCCATCCTGGTATATATGTTCTCCATCCTAGTATATATATTCCCCATTCTGGTATATATGTCCCCCATCCTGGTATATATGTCTGCTATCCTGGTATATGTGTTCTCCATCCTGGTATATATGTTCTCCATCCTTGTATATATGTCCCCCATCCTGGTATATATGTCTCCCATTCTGATATATACCAGGATGGGGGACATATATATCAGAATGGGAGACATATATACCAGGATGGGGGACATATATACAAGGATGGAGAACATATATACCAGGATAGCAGACATAAATACCAGGATGGGGGACATATATACCAGGATGGGGAACATATATATGTCCCCATCCTGGTATATATGTCTATATTCTTGTATATATGGTATATACATTCTCTTGTGTTCAGACTGGCAGAAAATGGCCGCGGAGGCGGTGCATGCGCAGGCTGCGACCCGCGGCCATTTTGTTAAAGTCTGGACACAGCAAGTGTTGCCCCTTGGCAATGTATGCTGGGATATGGATAATGGCGGCGCCCACTGGAAAGTGCCGCAAAGCCCCCCCATGGACTCGTGAAGCCACCGCATGCACCCCCGCAACACCCCACGTTATAATCTGAATTTAAAAAAATTAATCTTAAGACGCACCCCCATTTTACCCCCAGTATGGGGGAAACAAAAGTGCGTCTTAAAATCTGAAAAATATGGTGATTTCAGTAAGCACAGGCCTGGAACACTGTGCCATCTACTGCACATAGATTAGAAATGAAAAGAAAGGGAAAAAGCCTTAAACTTACCAGCAGCATCTTCTACTCTTAATCTTTTCTGAATACTGATCCATTTATTTAGCAGAAACTTTGCATGTTTCAGGTTTACTTGTTTACATAGCTTCATCGATGGTGGTGAAGTATTGATCCCTACAGGGCACCTATCCATCAGCCTCTGGTACAAGAACTGGCGCGGACCCTCACTTTCCTCGCTGCCGCTCTCTCCCTCGTCACTTTGGCCCTCTCTGCTCGGACCTTGGGTCCTCATCCTCTTGGTGACATTTCTGTGAAGTGAAAATGAGGTTATGTAAAGGGGTTTTCAAGGACTTTTATCATTGACCTATTTGAATGCCTCTTGACATTAGCATATGGTGTATATTCTGAATGAGCATGGTGGAAACGTCACGGAAATTACTGGAATGAGCAAGGCCATTGAGCTCAAATCTTATACTATGGGAGGTAGTTGGTATTTGGTTAGTGCTCTTACCCAGATGTTTCTCCTTCCTCGTTTTCCTTCATTTTCATCAATTTTTTCATTCCCTCAACCAAATCTGGGGTGAAAATCTGGTCCTTAAGGTCCCCATAATATACATAGTTATCCGTTAAGGATCTACTGTCCTGTGACATCTCATCTGCCCAATGCTCATACGCAGACGTTGCCATCTTCCATGTCACAAGGGGCAGGTTGAACCTGAGAAGACAGAAATGGTCAGTATGGGTAAAGGCCCCTTTACATGCAGAGATGGAGATCTCTGGTTGTAGAGAAATCATGAACATACCGTTCCTAATGTACATGACCACAAACCTGCCACCGATTGTCCACAATTTTGCTGCACTCGCCGATCTGCCAAACACTCCTTGAACAATTGTCTGTTTTTATAGGGCCTCTAAGACTATATTGAAAATGTGTCCATGTATTCGAAAATAAAAATGAGTTGCCTGGAGCCACGAAGCACAGAACATCTTTACCTGAGCAATTTAAGACGCCAAAACTGTGCTCAGATTGGTTTCTATGGGCAACATAGACAATAGTGTTTTTTTTTCCTCCTTTGCCTTATTTTCAAAAATAAGACCCTTCCACTTACTTGTTATGGAAGCGCTCCAGGTCTTTTGTGGGATTTTTAACTTCCTGGCCAGTTAGAGAAAGAAAAAACTGCTGCACGGTGGTTGATTGCGGTTTCTCAAGTGTTGGCCGTATCTTCTCGAAATACGTGCTAAAAAGCTGTTGGTGAAACATTGGGTTATGGATTTGATTCTTCTATATACTCTCCATGTTCCTCCTAGGATTTCTACCACTTACATGCTCCTCCTCACTGTCCATTATAACTACATCACGTCTTGTGTAAACCGCTGCGTATGATCATTCATCGTTGTCTTGTACCTGCTTCCTTTGCAGCCATTCTTTTACCTGTAGGATATGAACCAAAGACAATCCATTACATATGACCCAGCGACATATCTGTGAATAACTGGAAGGAGCTTACTGTTAGTTTTTTTGGTACAGATGGTCTACGCCTGTGTCTTAAAATGAGGACTGCCGTGAGGTAGTATCCAACGAGAGCCTTGTCAGTGTCACTAATTATTTGGTCCGACCTTGCCTTCTCAAAGATTGTGGTCACATTTTTTTTAGACGCTTGTAGTATTTTGCAGCATTCTGTGTTTGTGAGTGGCAGGGTACCCAACCTGTACGTGTGATGGAGAGAAACAAAGACAAGTTTTAATAATAATAATAAAAATAATAATCAATATACCTAATTTGGACGTGTCTGTGCACAATGAGTCATCCACAGCTGAACAGTTACTTAGGATCCATAGTTACTACCACTAGCAGCTAACTGCCTGGGCGTAACCATGGATACCTAAGGAGAGAGGCTCTCCCTGGTGGCGAGTTAAGGCATAAGCCTTTTTTGCAACACTGAGGCAACAGTGTGAGGCAACATTGCAAAGATGGATCAAATTGAGTGCGCTGCTGCGCGTAGAGAAGCCAATCGCATACGGATTCATAACCTGCGTCTTAATGAAACAGAAGATGAATGAAATTGCCGAAGAACTGCTGATGCAGCCCGACAGAGGGCGGCCAGAGCAAGAGAAACGAATGAAGTAACTGAACCACAGAGCATCTAATGCTGCACGACAACGAGCAACACACAATGCACAAAGTGATACACATACTTCACAAAAAAGAGAACAAGATAGAATACGTGTCCAAAATGCCAGAGCCTCTCGACGATGGCAAGTTACATTTGCCGCTAGAGGACTTCTCAATCAAATTGATGAGACACGTATTGAAGAGCACTATGCTGGCAATCTGACATTTCGATGTCACTTCTGCCAATCTAAAAATTTCAACGATGAAATGGCGCAGGACAAAACATTCGCTTCCTGCTGCAAGAGAGGGCGCATTCAATTACGTCCCATTCGTATGGATGATCAATTAGTCAAGTTGATGACAGGAGCGCATCAGTACTCCAATAACTTTATGGCTAATATAAGGCAATACAATAGCCCGCTTGCTTTGGCATCAATGAGAGCACAAGTAGCGCCACCTCCTGGGCATGGTCCATACTGTTGTCAAATTCATGGACAAATTTACCACAGAACTGCCCCATTGCATCCCGCTGTGGGTAGTACTCCCAAGTTTGCCCAGATTTATATCTTGGACAGTGAAGAAGCATTAAGTACAAGAAGTCAAGCAAATAAAAAGTGCCTCCCAGCACGGCTATCATCTCTTGGAGAGAAAATGAAAGCAATTAACCCACTCGCAAGAGCCTTCACAATGATGAGGGAATTTGTAAGAGAGGAAGAGAGGATTGCTGGATTAGAAAATCACAATCCACTCGAAATAACAATGTCAATTATAAATGACTACAATGATCACCAGAGGCGCCACAATGCATCAAGGTGCAATGAAGTAGCTATAATTTATCAAAATGCAATGGGTGAACCCCCATTTAATAGGGACATCAGAGTTCACCTCAAAAGTGAAAACCAAACTGTTCAAATCAGCTTTCTTCACAGAAAGTGTGATGCAATGACATATCCACTTCTATTCCCATATAGGGACAGTGGATGGACAATAAATGTGACAACTCCAATTGCCCTAAGTGTGTAACATCAAGGAATTGGTAACATTCATCTACCATCCATACCAGTGGATCAAGATCGACAAGAAAAAAAATCACCCTGTTGCAGTACTATGCATACAGGCTTGCCATTCGTGACAAGTTCAATCCCCTTTTAAATGCTGGGAAGTTGACGCAACAATTTATCGTTGACAGTTACGTTAAAATTGAATCCCACAGGAATGAATATATAAAACAAAATCAAAAGGCATTACGTGTCGACAGTCATGCCGGCGTTATGGATCACATCCATAATGCTGAATTACACCAAGGGCTAAAAGTTGGGACACCAGTAATTTTACCGTTCACTTTCATTGGAAGCCAATCAATGTTGAGATATGTGCTTCAATAAAAAGTGTTAAATAGCTTATCAAATATGTATACAAAGGACATGACTGTGCCAATATCACGTCTGATACATTAAACTGGAATTAACCAGCCATGTACCTAGATTCTTGGTATATAAGCGCCCCTGAGGGCATGCGGAGAAGCAGAAAAAATAAAATGTATGATGCTTCACATACCATTAAAAGGCTTGCTGTTCACCTTGAAAACATGCAGCAAGTGTTTTTCGAAGATGGTAATGTGGATATGGTTATTTCAGACTCAAAAGAATCTACTCTGCAGGCTTATTTTGAGCTAAAGAGAGTTGATGCTTCCGCCCATCAGTATTTGTACAGTGAAATCCCTGAACACTATGTCTGGGATAGAAAAGCTGTACCAGAAGGGCTCAATTTGGGAAAACAATTGCCCGAATGTATACAGTCTCTTTAACAGATGGTGAGCTGTATTACCCAAGACTCCTTTTACTTCACGTAAGAGGAGCAAAGTCTTATTCTGACTTAAAGGGAAGGTGCCATCAAAAACATTTTTTTTCCAGCGATTGAAAAAATGTAAAGAATTAATGTTTACATTTTCTTAAAAAATATTATCATTTGTTTTTAATTTAGTAAAATATGAAAAATAATTTTAAAAGGTTTGGCATTTCCACTTTTAAACACTAGGGGGAGCAGCTAATGAAATTTGACAAAAACCTAGTGTACAACTAGCTCACATTACTGCACTGCAGTAATTATGGGCGGAGTCTGCTGACGTGTGTGATGTCTCCTCTCCTCCCCTTCTGGTGTTTGCTAGGGGATGAGAGGATTCAGGAACACAGTGCGGAGCCATTTTGTTGGTGACTGCAAAGTTATACTGACAAGTAGACAGTCACCGAGGATGGCAGGCAGCAAGGATTCTGGGAGATATATGGTGGAGGGAGCAGGGTGACAGCAGCACAGAGTATTTCAGGAGAGCAGTGTGCTGGTCTATGGGGGGGCACCCTGTTTGGTGCGCGGAGCAGCCAGGGATTGTACATAGAGCGCTGTCTTTTATACACAT
The DNA here is from genome assembly GCF_051348905.1 of Ranitomeya variabilis. NCBI lineage: Eukaryota > Metazoa > Chordata > Amphibia > Anura > Dendrobatidae > Ranitomeya > Ranitomeya variabilis. Next base: position 722,479,874 of record NC_135235.1, on the reverse strand, counting down.
GGATGGACCGTCTTCTCAGAAATCCAGGAAACATTTCTGCTGATTGATGGCCTGTTCTGATCCAGACTTTGCATGCAAAGACCCCATTCCCCTCCTCAGATCCTGTCCTGGCGATGTGTGAAAGCGAGGTGACAGGCGCAGTCCGGGGTGATGCTGGGAAGGAAATGTAGCCATATAGTAACGATAAACATGAGACCCCTCTCTTCAGCTGCCTCACCAGCCCTCCCCTCACTGCACCTAACTGGAGGTCATGCTGCCCCCTCTATTACCCCAGACCCGCGTGCAGCTGCTCAACCGGAATCACCCTAGATTGGGTCCCCTTTCTGCAGATAATACTTCCATAGTGTTCTCACATAATACCGCCATATAGATCACACATAATACCGCCAGTGTTCTCACATAATACCGCCATATAGAGCACACAATACCGCCGTATAGAGCACACATAATACTGTCCTATAGTTCTCACATAATACCATCATATAGATCGCAAATAATGACGCCATAGTGTTCTCACATAATACCGCCATATAGAGGACACATAATAGTGCCATATAGAGCACACATAATACCGCCATATAGAGCACACATAATACCACCATAGAGAGCATACCGCCATATAGAGCACACATAATACCGCCATATAGAGCACACAATACCGCCATATACTTCACACATAATACCGTCATATAGATCTCACATAATACCACCAGTGTTCTCACATATCGCCATATAGATCACACATAATACCGCCATATACATCACACATAATACCGCCATATACATCACACATAGTACCGCCATATACTTCTCACATAACGACGCCATATAGATCTCACATAATACCGCTATATAGAGCATACCGCCATATAGAGCACACATAATACCGCCATATAGAGCACACATAATGCTGCCATATATTGCACACATAATACCGCCATATAGAGCATACCGCCATATTGAGCACACATAATACAGAGCACACAATACCGCAATATACTTCACACATAATACCGCCATATACTTCACACATAATACCGTCATATAGATCTCACATAATACCGCCATATAGATCACACATAATACCGCCATATAGAGCACACATAATACCGCCATATAGAGCACACATAATACCGCCATATAGAGCACACATAATACCGCCATATAGAGCACACATAATACCGCCATATAGAGCACACATAATACCGCCATATAGAGCACACATAATACCGCCATATAGAGCACACATAATACCGCCATATAGAGCACACATAATACCGCCATATAGAGCATACCGCCATATAGAGCACACATAATACCGCCATATAGAGCACACATAATATCTCCATATAGATAACTCATAATACTGCCATATAGAGCACACAATACCGCCGTATAGAGCACACATAATACCGTCATATAGATCTCACATAATACCGCCATATAGATCACACATAATACCGCCATATAGAGCACACATAATACCGCCATATAGAGCACACAATACCGCCATACAGAGCACACAATACCGCCATACAGAGCACACAATACCGCCATACAGAGCACACAATACCGCAATATACTTCTCACATAATACCGCCATATAGATCACACATAATACCGCCAGTGTTCTCACATAATACCGCCATATAGAGCACACAATACCGCCGTATAGAGCACACATAATACTGTCCTATAGTTCTCACATAATACCATCATATAGATCGCAAATAATGACGCCATAGTGTTCTCACATAATACCGCCATATAGAGGACACATAATAGTGCCATATAGAGCACACATAATACCGCCATATAGAGCACACATAATACCACCATAGAGAGCATACCGCCATATAGAGCACACATAATACCGCCATATAGAGCACACAATACCGCCATATACTTCACACATAATACCGTCATATAGATCTCACATAATACCACCAGTGTTCTCACATATCGCCATATAGATCACACATAATACCGCCATATACATCACACATAATACCGCCATATACATCACACATAGTACCGCCATATACTTCTCACATAACGACGCCATATAGATCTCACATAATACTGCTATATAGAGCATACCGCCATATAGAGCACACATAATACCGCCATATAGAGCACACATAATGCTGCCATATATTGCACACATAATACCGCCATATAGAGCATACCGCCATATTGAGCACACATAATACAGAGCACACAATACCGCAATATACTTCACACATAATACCGCCATATACTTCACACATAATACCGTCATATAGATCTCACATAATACCGCCATATAGATCACACATAATACCGCCATATAGAGCACACATAATACCGCCATATAGAGAACACATAATACCGCCATATAGAGCACACATAATACCGCCATATAGAGCACACATAATACCGCCATATAGAGCACACATAATACCGCCATATAGAGCACACATAATACCGCCATATAGAGCACACATAATACCGCCATATAGAGCACACATAATACCGCCATATAGAGCACACATAATACCGCCATATAGAGCATACCGCCATATAGAGCACACATAATACCGCCATATAGAGCACACATAATATCTCCATATAGATAACTCATAATACTGCCATATAGAGCACACAATACCGCCGTATAGAGCACACATAATACCGTCATATAGATCTCACATAATACCGCCATATAGATCACACATAATACCGCCATATAGAGCACACATAATACCGCCATATAGAGCACACAATACCGCCATACAGAGCACACAATACCGCCATACAGAGCACACAATACCGCCATACAGAGCACACAATACCACAATATACTTCTCACATAATACCGCCATATAGATCACACATAATACCGCCAGTGTTCTCACATAATACCGCCATATAGAGCACACAATACCGCCGTATAGAGCACACATAATACTGTCCTATAGTTCTCACATAATACCATCATATAGATCGCAAATAATGACGCCATAGTGTTCTCACATAATACCGCCATATAGAGGACACATAATAGTGCCATATAGAGCACACATAATACCGCCATATAGAGCACACATAATACCACCATAGAGAGCATACCGCCATATAGAGCACACATAATACCGCCATATAGAGCACACAATACCGCCATATACTTCACACATAATACCGTCATATAGATCTCACATAATACCACCAGTGTTCTCACATATCGCCATATAGATCACACATAATACCGCCATATACATCACACATAATACCGCCATATACATCACACATAGTACCGCCATATACTTCTCACATAACGACGCCATATAGATCTCACATAATACTGCTATATAGAGCATACCGCCATATAGAGCACACATAATACCGCCATATAGAGCACACATAATGCTGCCATATATTGCACACATAATACCGCCATATAGAGCATACCGCCATATTGAGCACACATAATACAGAGCACACAATACCGCAATATACTTCACACATAATACCGCCATATACTTCACACATAATACCGTCATATAGATCTCACATAATACCGCCATATAGATCACACATAATACCGCCATATAGAGCACACATAATACCGCCATATAGAGAACACATAATACCGCCATATAGAGCACACATAATACCGCCATATAGAGCACACATAATACCGCCATATAGAGCACACATAATACCGCCATATAGAGCACACATAATACCGCCATATAGAGCACACATAATACCGCCATATAGAGCACACATAATACCGCCATATAGAGCATACCGCCATATAGAGCACACATAATACCGCCATATAGAGCACACATAATATCTCCATATAGATAACTCATAATACTGCCATATAGAGCACACAATACCGCCGTATAGAGCACACATAATACCGTCATATAGATCTCACATAATACCGCCATATAGATCACACATAATACCGCCATATAGAGCACACATAATACCGCCATATAGAGCACACAATACCGCCATACAGAGCACACAATACCGCCATACAGAGCACACAATACCGCCATACAGAGCACACAATACCGCAATATACTTCTCACATAATACCGCCATATAGATCACACATAATACCGCCATATAGAGAACACATAATACCGCCATATAGAGCACACATAATACCGCCATATAGAGCACACATAATACCGCCATATAGAGCACACATAATACCGCCATATAGAGCACACATAATACCGCCATATAGAGCACACATAATACCGCCATATAGAGCACACATAATACCGCCATATAGAGCATACCGCCATATAGATCTCACATAATACCGCCATATAGATCACACATAATACCGCCATATAGAGCACACATAATACCGCCATATAGAGCACACAATACCGCCATACAGAGCACACAATACCGCCATACAGAGCACACAATACCGCAATATACTTCACACATAATACCGCCATATACTTCACACATAATACCGTCATATAGATCACACAATACTTGGCGGCATAATGTGTGATTATATATATATATATAATATCTCGGCATAATGTGTGGACTTTATGGGAGTATTATGTGATAAATATATATAGCGGCATTATACGTGATCCATATGGTATTGTGCTGCTCTAGGGAGGTCAGAGACGTATGGTGGAAGGAGCAGGGTGACAGGGGCACAGAGTATTTCAGGAGAGCAGTGTACTAATCTATGGGGGGGAGGGTGTGCTCACACTCACACGCTCCCAACTGTATACTTAGCCTTTACTGGCTATTAAAATGGGGGACACCCCCCCAAAAAAAGATGCGGAGCCCCCTATAATTAATAACCATCAAATACTATGCAGACAGCTGCGGGCTGACATTAATATCCTAGGAAGGGGCCATGGATATTGTCCCCCCCAGGCTACAAACATCAGCTCTCAGCCGCCTTTTACATGCGCCTTTTCCGGCGCTTTGCCTGGCAATTTCCACTTGCCCTGTAGCGGTAGCAAGTGGGGTTCACATTTGTGGGGTTAATGTCACCTCCATATTGTCCGGTGACATCAAGCCCACGGCTTAGTAATGGAGAGGCGTCTATGAGGCACCCATCCATTACTAATCCTATAGTTGTATTGTAAATAAAGACTCGGCCAGAATAAAGTCCTTTATTAATCTTTTTTAAACCATACCGAACGCATAATCCCCGACTCCCTCATCTCCCACAACAAAAATAATAAACCACAATGAGGAAAGACACGCAGGGGGGAGAGGAGTGCATAGGAGAGGATTAGATACTGACTGCTGAGCCGTGTATCTAATCCTGGCCTGTGTGATACCGACTGCTGAGCCGTGTATCTAATCCTGTCCTGTGTGATACCGACCGCTGAGCCGTGTATCTAATCCTGTCCTGTGTGATAACGACTGCTGAGCCGCGTATGTAATCCTCCCCGTGTGATACTGACTGCTGAGCCGTGTATCTCATCCTATCCTGTGTGATACCGACTGCTGAGCTGTGTATCTAATCCTGTCCTGTGTGATACCGACTGCTGAGCCGTGTATGTAATCCTGTCCTGTGTGATACCGACTGCTGAGCCGCGTATGTAATCCTCCCCGTGTGATACCGACTGCTGAGCCGTGTATCTAATCCTGTCCTGTGTGATACCGACTGCTGAGCCGTGTATCTAATCCTGTCCTGTGTGATACCGACTGCTGAGCCGTGTATCTAATCCTGGCCTGTGTGATACCGACTGCTGAGCCGTGTATCTAATCCTGTCCTGTGTGATACCGACCGCTGAGCCGTGTATCTAATCCTGTCCTGTGTGATAACGACTGCTGAGCCGCGTATGTAATCCTCCCCGTGTGATACTGACTGCTGAGCCGTGTAGCTAATCCTATCCTGTGTGATACCGACTGCTGAGCCGTGTATCTAATCCTTTCCTGTGTGATACCGACTGCTGAGCCGTGTATCTAATCCTGTCCTGTGTGATACCGACTGCTGAGCCGCGTATCTAATCCTCCCCGTGTGATACCGACTGCTGAGCCGTGTATCTAATCCTGTCCTGTGTGATACCGACTGCTGAGCCGTGTATCTAATCCTGTCCTGTGTGATACCGACTGCTGAGCCGTGTATCTAATCCTGTCCTGTGTGATACCGACTGCTGAGCCGTGTATCTAATCCTGTCCTGTGTGATACTGACTGCTGAGGACACAGTACACAGGACAGGATTAGCTACACAGGACTAGATTAGCTACACAGGACTAGATTAGCTACACAGGACAGAGGTAGCAGTGGTAGGTGTATATAGAGGCAGGTAGCAGTGGTATATAGAGGCAGATAGTGGTATATAGAGGCAGGTAGCAGTGGCAGGTGGTATATAGAGGCAGGTAGCAGTGGTATATAGAGGCAGGTAGCAGTGGTATACAGAGGCAGGTAGCAGTGGTATACAGAGGCAGGTAGCAGTGGTATACAGAGGCAGGTAGCAGTGGTATACAGAGGCAGGTAGCAGTGGTATACAGAGGCAGGTAGCAGTGGTATACAGAGGCAGGTAGCAGTGGTATACAGAGGCAGGTAGCAGTGGTATACAGAGGCAGGTAGCAGTGGTATACAGAGGCAGGTAGCAGTGGTATACAGAGGCAGGTAGCAGTGGTATACAGAGGCAGGTAGCAGTGGTATACAGAGGCAGGTAGCAGTGGTATACAGAGGCAGGTAGCAGTGGTATACAGAGGCAGGTAGCAGTGGTATATAGAGGCAGGTAGCAGTGGTATACAGAGGCAGGTAGCAGTGGTATACAGAGGCAGGTAGCAGTGGTATACAGAGGCAGGTAGCAGTGGTATACAGAGGCAGGTAGCAGTGGTATACAGAGGCAGGTAGCAGTGGTATACAGAGGCAGGTAGCAGTGGTATACAGAGGCAGGTAGCAGTGGTATACAGAGGCAGGTAGCAGTAGTATACAGAGGCAGGTAGCAGTGGTATACAGAGGCAGGTAGCAGTGGTATATAGAGGCAGGTAGCAGTGGTAAGTGGTATATAGAGGCAGGTAGCAGTGGTAGGTGGTATATAGAGGCAGGTAGCAGTGGTATATAGAGGCAGGTAGCAGTGGTATATAGAGGCAGGTAGCAGTGGTAAGTGGTATATAGAGGCAGGTAGCAGTGGTAGGTGCTATATAGAGGCAGGTAGCAGTGGTAGGTGGTATATTGGGGCAGGCAGCAGTGGTATATAGGGGCAGGTAGCAGTGGTACGTGGTATATAGGGGCAGGCAGCAGTGGTATATAGGGGCAGGTAGCAGTGGTAGGTGGTATATTGGGGCAGGTAGCAGTGGTATTTAGGGGCAGGTAGCTGTGGTAGGTGGTATATAGGGGCTGGTAGCAGTGGTAGGTGGTATATAGGGGGTGGTAGGTGGTATATAGGGGCAGGTAGCAGTGGTAGGTGGTATATAAGGGACAGTAGCAGTAGTAGGTGGTATATAGGGGCAGGTAGCAGTGGTAGGTGGTATATAGGGGGTGGTAGGTGGTATATAGGGGCAGGTAGCAGTGGTATATAGGGGCAGGTAGCAGTAGTAGGTGGTATATAGGGGCAGGCAGCAGTGGTAGGTGGTATATAGGGTCAGGTAGCAGTGGTAGGTGGTATATAGGGGCAGGTAGCAGTGGTAGGTGGTATATAGGTGCAGGTAGCAGTGGTAGGTGGTATATAGGGGCAGGTAGCAGTGGTAGGTGGTATATAGGGGCAGGTAGCAGTGGTAGGTGGTATATAGGGGCAGGTAGCAGTGGTAGGTGGTATATAGGGGCAGGTAGCAGTGGTAGGTGGTATATAGGGGCAGGTAGCAGTAGTAGGTGGTATATAGGTGCAGGTAGCAGTGGTAGGTGGTATATAGGGGCAGGCAGCAGTGGTAGATGCATAAGAAAATAAAAACCCTGTACTTACCTTCCGTCCTCTCCCAGGAAGTGCTGAGTCATGTTCAGGGCAGAGCAGTGTGACGATCTCCCTGCTGTGCTCTGAACAGGTCAGCAGTGAGCAGTGATTGCAGTGTGTGCTGTAATACGAAGTACAGGCTGCAATCACCGCACCTCGCTGCAGATACTTACCTCGGCCCCTGCTTCCCAGCAGCAGCTTCTCCCTGGCAGCTCCTGTCATCGCACGCATTGAGCTGTGTGAGCGATGACAGGGGGAAATAAACAAAGTGGCCGCGATCTCCTCTCACAGCTGTGACGTAGCAGCTCAGTGGGCGTGGCCAAGTCACAGCTGAGAGGCAGGAGGCGCGGCCTCAATGAAAGAGATGCGGTCGGAGCCCGACTGTTGGCTCCTATGTCCATGGCTGCCGTAAGTGAGGTGTGCAAGTGTCGTGCCCAGACACTTACACCCACACTAATGAAAATGGCGGCCTCCAGTGGTAACAGTAAAAGTGAATAAGTAAAAAATTATGAAAGTAGTACATTTACTTTTGTATTAAAAATCATTGGTTATATAATCAATAATTATTAATACAAAAACTAAAATCACGGCACCCTCCCTTTAAGGACTGTCAATGGAGTCGTACATGACACGTATAAAAATGCGTGCATTGATCTTCATCTTTTAGAAGACAATTCCCAATGGGAAGACGGTATAACGGATGCATTCGCTTTCCAAATGCCCTACCAACTTCCCAAATTATTTGCTATAATTTGTGTATATGGGGAACCAGCTAAACCATTGGCATTATGGCAAAAATATAAAACCGAATTTATGGAGGATTACACCAGGCGGTATACTCTAGAAATTGCTGAGCAACTGGCTCTTCGTGATATTAATGAAGTGCTCTTAAGCAATAAAAAGTCCTGTGCTGACTACGGATTGCCAACTCCAGTAAATGATCCAGATGAAATACAGGACCAACTAAATTATGCTGCAATAAAGCAGGAGGCTGAGCAATTGAAAGCTCTGCTTAATGAAGCTCAGAAATCAGCTTTCGATGCAATTATGCAAGCAGTCAATGCTGCATCACAGCCAGACGACACTAGCTCACACTGTTTTTTTCTGAACGGCCCAGGAGGCAGTGGGAAGACATTTGTGTACAACTGCTTGCCCGAGGCACTACAAGCAGAAAAGAAGTCTATTTGCTCAGTAGCCTCCACTGGATTGGCGGCTACATTACTACAAAAGAGTAGCACCTACAATTCCAAGTTTGGCCTTGCAATTGCAACAAATGAGACCACAGTGTCAAAAATTAAGCCAACCTCACTTCAAGCAAAGGAGCTTAGGGAGTCATCTGTCGTTATTTCGGACGAAGTAACAATGACTCCCTGTTTTAATATGAACTCTGTTGATAATTTGTTCCAAGACATATGTGGGGAAAAAAAGACCATTTGCTGGAAAAGTTTTCATAAATGTTGGTGACTTTCGTCAACCCGTACCAATAGTGGAAGGTGGAAAAAGAGCCCAAATTGTACAGTTCACCATTAAATACTCAAAATCCTAGAATCAGTTTTCACGGTTCCAGTTACAACAGAATATGAGAATGTCTCAGGACGTAGTTAAGTGCAACTCATGGATACTGAAACTTGGCAATGGAGAGCTGTCAAATGTATATGATCTACCAGAAGACACAATTGAAATCCCGAATTCTTTTATTGAAGAGGATGATTTAATTACAGCTATTTTTGGCAACTCAACTGAGATTACCGATGCAATGGTAGAAGCAATTGCTAATAAAGCAATTCTTACACCATTGAATGATGACGTTCACGCCTTGAACGACAAAATTCTTAGTCAAGTTCAAAGTGAACACGCAACATATCGCTCCGTCGACACAATTGCGGAAGAGGAGGGTGTGATTCTCACAGATTACCCTGTAGAGTTTCTTAACTCTTTGAATCCCACTTGGATGCCTCCTCATGAACTAAAGCTGAACCAGGAGCTGTAATTATGCTCCTGCGTAATCTTAACAGAAAGCGTGGCCTTGGTAATGGCACAAGGCTTTATGTGAAAAGCTTAAAAGCAAACCTTATTCATGCCGTTGCTTTAAATGAAAAAGCAAAGCGTCAGACAGTTCTTATTCCAAGAATTGACCTGATTTCCAAAGATAAAAACTTGCCAGTCCAGATGCGACGGCGTCAGTTTCCTGTCATGTTGGCTTTTGCAATGACCATCAATAAATCTCAGGGACAGTCCTTGGATATTGTAGGAATTTATTTGCCTCTCCCAGTTTTTTCACATGGGCAGTTATATGTGGCTTTCTCCAGGGGAAGGAAAAGCCAACAAATAAGGGTCAAAATATTTGAGACACAGAAGCAAGGTAAACTTATTCCTAACATTGACAAATGGTTTACTGTCAACTGTGTGTACAAAGAAGTATTTTATTAAGCTTTTTAACAATTGTAAAAGCCAAAAAATGTTGTACACAAAAGCGGGACTAACTCCTAGCCGCGGTCTACGGACCAAACATTGGGCATGGGCAGGGCCTTGGGGGCAGATCCCAAGTGCACTCAACCATGTGAAATGGCTTATGCTCATGAACATTGAGGAATAGCGCTATTGGATAGCTCTACCCGTTCATTTCCTTTAGGATTAGGGCTATGGGATAGCTCTACCTGTTCACTTTCTTCATGGATAGCGCTATTGGATAGCTCTACCCGTTCATTTCCTTTAGGAATAGCGCTATTGGATAGCTCTACCCGTTCATTTCCTTTAGGAATAGCGCTATGGGATAGCTCTACCCGTTCATTTCCTTTAGGATTAGGGCTATGGGATAGCTCTACCCGTTCACTTTCTTCATGGATAGCGCTACCGGATAGCTCTACCCGTTCATTTCTTTTAGAAATAGCGCTATTGGATAGCTCTACCCGAACAGAGCTTTTTCATACACAAGGTAGGAGTGGCAGGAGAGGTACGCCACGTATTTATATTTGCTATTAGTCTGCATATACGCCAGTCTGGTGCATGGGTACACCCCATTGCGTGGTTCGTAATCACAGCACGCGCCAGAAGGAAGCACAATCACTCGTTAATATTAATTCCATAGCGCTTTACATACATTTGCAGTTACTTTCACATCTATACATTCGGTATGAATACTTGGATAATTTGCAGAAAATACAAAGCATTGACTATCCAATGCTTACCCCCTTTTCAGGCTTTTAGGTTTCTTCTCATTGAGTCCCTGTTCAATTTTTTTTAATCCCTCTAAAAAAGATTTTGCGTGGATTTTGGTTTCCTCATCCAGGTCACCAGTCAGAAAAATTACCAGTTGGCGCACATTTCCTATATATTTTTTCAGGGTGTTTTCAGCTGTTTTTAGTTTTGACAGTGCATCAAAATATGCCATGGTCTTATCAAATTCCTTCAGAAAATCCAGGGTGATTTCCTCGGGGCTGACATAATAAAGAAATCTGGCAACATTGTCTACCTGAAATTGAGAACACGACATACATTAGGATTGGAGTATTTTAAGGCGCATTAATCAACTACATGCAACCTGACAGGGCAGCAAACTTGCCATTCGCTCCACAGACATCTCTGAGTGGGTCTTCTCTAAATATTCCTTAAATCTTGTCAGCGTAGGAGATGCTAAATCGTGTTTCTGTTGCAGCCCGGCCTTTGACAAATGTTTTCGCAGGTGTAACCTGAAACGGATGTAGACATATTAGGGCACATAGTAGAGGTTTTCTTTGCTTATAATTGATGTCAAACACTATTTTCATCAAGGCCCATGAGCTTCAAGCTATGCCATTGATCAAGATCTGACTACACTATCCATACGCAGGGACATCCATGCTGCATCACCGGAGACAAGGTGAGAACTTCCCAGCCACCTTGTTTGGCCAGACCTCCTCCGTACCCATCACTACCCAAAAAAAAAACACCATTTACCAGGTTTTTGAGGTCCCAGGGACCGGGAAGAGAAGAGGACGCAGGGCCGGGCCCACGGGACTACCCTGTGTACCTGCTGGCAGTGACTGCCTAATAACATACATTATGAGTTGGCATGTATATATTCACCAGATACGGAGATGATCCAGACTGTGTCCGTGTGCCCTGTTATCCGATTAAATAACTGATATCCACAGATATATCTGCCCATGCCTACTGATAATATTTCATCTGCTACCGATACGGTACATAGGCCAAATGATAAATGGAACTTACTGAGATGTTTCACCGCTGATGCCGGTAACTTCACAATCTGCTATCCTAAGGAGATTAATTTAAATCTGTATTGGTACTTTGTAAAAACATTCATATCTGCCACTTGGCTTTCCACCCAGCATCTCACATCTGTATATGCCGCCCAGCTTTCCATTGCTGTAGGACAGGTTACCTGTCATGGAGCACTAATACATTATTGGTTTGTCTCTTGACAAGTTGATTTTATGGAAGCGGTTGTCATAGATGGGTGCACAAATCCATATCTTTATTCAAAAAAATTGGACGCAACTTTTGCATGTTCCCTGGCACAGACTGAGTCAGAAACTGCATTGTGATCATACCCTGACAAAGTCAATACAGTAAACCCCTTTTTAATTTTTTTTTTTTTGTAACTTAAAGCATGTTCACACTGCTTTTTAGTGCCTTAATCTGTCACACACACAAACACAGATTTACATCACTGGAAAAAATAGGCATCTTTAATCATGGGCTATTTCTGTGTTATCATGCATCTATATCTGCTACCCAGATCTCCACCTTCTTCTGTCACACATGTATATCTGCCACCCAGCTTCTCATAAGGGTAGAAGGAGCTATATATTTACCTAATTGAGGGCTTATTTAAGACCGTGCATCCTCGTCTCTCCAAAAAATCAGCAAAAAATTCCTTGGGATCTTCAAACTTGCTCTTCTTGAAATCGAGGGAGTCATATGAAACTGCAGATAAATATCTAATTATGTTGCGCTGTTTCCTCTTGGCTTCCACCAAAACGTTGTTGCGCTCCTCTACAGAAGCCGTTTTCATGCAGGACTTGCACAGATGTCTAGATAATTTGCGCTGTAAAGTCTTGCACATCTTGCAAAAAAGTTGTTCGAAATGCCTTGTAGAAGTCATTCCTGATATATGCTGTATTTTTCGGTCTTTAAGACACACCTAGTTTATAGAGGAGGAAATTAGGGAAAAAAAATTGAAGCAAAAAATGTGGTCAATTCTGTACTTAATATCCCCTATCCTGGTATATATGGTCCCCTCAGCCCCATCCTGATACTCATGGCTCCCTAATCCCTGCCCTGGTATGCATGGCCCAACCCTGTTCTGGTATGATTGGCCCCCTTCCTGGTCCTGGTATGCATGGCTCCATCAGAAAACGTTATAAAAAAATCCATTACACTTACCTACCCGGCGTTCCCTCGCAGCGTCCTGCTCCGGTGCCAGCAACCGTTTTATGCTTGTAAGCAGCGCATGCCACTGACGTCATGCGTTCCTCAAAAGCAGAGCACAGATGCTGGAATTCTAGCGGGGACTGCATGAAGAGAGCAGTGAGTATTCATGAATATTCATTTCTCTTAAGTATTGGCACACATGACCGCCGGCAGCAGCATGGAGTCTCCGGGTGACACTGCGCACTTCTGAAGAGCAATGAATACTCACTGCTCTTTGCACGCACAGTCCCGGCAGCTGCTTGTGAGCAGCACATGACGTCCCTGCCATGCGCTGCTTACAAGCATAAAGCAGTTGCTGGCTCCAGAGCAGGATGCTGCAAGGGAGAGCCGGGTAGGTAAGTGTAATGGTTTATTTTTTTAACGTTTTCTGATGGGGCCATGCAAACCAGGATGGGGTTGAGGGCCAATTACAAGGATGGGGATGGGGCCATGCATACTAGGACGAGATGGGGGCCCTGCATACCTAGACGAGATGGGGGTCTTGCATATTAGGACTAGATGGTGGCCCTGCATACCAGGATAGGGATGGGGCCATACATACCAGGATCGGGGTTGGGAGGAAATCATACCAAGATACCATTATTAAAGAGAAATTAATATTCATTGCCCTCCATGCCCATGGGCGTGGAATGCAGTGAATATTAATTTCTCTTTAACAGTGGGAACAGGAGTTGGATGCTCCGTACCTGGAACGCCCGCCAGGGCCGAGGGGTACTCGGTACCGGGTCCGGTACTTAAAGGAATGCATTACGGGGGTGTCTACCCGATCTGTGGCTCTGGGTGCCCATGTTAAGGAGACAGTCTTTAAAAGGGATTTGTGAGATAATAAGAGTTTGTGACGCCACCTGTGGTATTCGGTCAGGGATGGCCGATGCTGCTTTAAGGGGTCCACTGGGGTGATGTTATGGCAGGTGGGATGGTATAGCTTCCCACAGGTGAAGCTGGGTCCCAAGGGCTCCCACGGTGTAGTAGATGAAGATGGTGAGTGGTGTGATAAAGAATGGAGGAGACAGGTTTGTAGTCTCTTTACCTGGTTTACTGATAGTAGCAGGCAGCCCCAGTCCAGTGCACAAGATCACAGGTACAGGCAGGGTCCGGCCAGCTTGGAAGCGAGTTCAGAGTCCCCTTTAACCAGGTGGCGTTAAAAACCTTCCTTTTAGTGCTGTGGTATTGTAGTCCCTTACTGCCTATGGCTTCTGATAAGGTCCTCTCAATTCTCTCTGTCCCCCTTTAGGTAGGACTCAAACCCATATGACAGGTGACTCGAGCCTTTTTACAGGGTCTCTATCACGGCCCGGGCTCTGTGTCACTGTGTCTCCTGGGTGTTAGGGCAGACAAGTTACATGTAGTCTAGCTGTCCTACCTGTTTCTGCTGTGCCTCCTAGAGTATGACACAACCTCGGTCTTCCGGTTACCGGTATCTGCGCTCTGTCGGGGAGGTAGACCAGTCGTAGCTATTCTCCCTTGTTGTCAACTCTCCTGTGCTTCGCTCTCTCTGTAACTTCCTGAAGTGTGATTGGTGTATCCAGTGGGTTTTGGAAATGTTTGACCTTTTCTTCCATAGCTTTTAGTTTTTCCGTTATGTTTTTGTGTTCTTGGTTTAGTTCTTCTTTTCAGGATGTCTTTGTAGAGGTCGCTGAAGTACTGAAGCCAGATATTGCCATTTTGGATATGGATGTTGTTTTTTTTGTTTTTGTGCCCATGTGGATCCATAGTTCCCAGAAGGAGTTATCTTGGAGGGCGTCTTCCAGTTGGTTAAGTTTGGTGGAGATGTAATTCTGCTTCTGACTCTTGAGGGTTGTTTTGTATTGCCTTTGTATAGCGTCATAGGCAACCCTCAGACCCGGATGGTTGGGGTCTCTGTGTTTCTTGTTTGAGGCTGTTCTCAGGATCTTCGGTATGGCTTTACATTCTCTGTCAAACCAACCATTGGTCTGTTTTTCTTTTGGTCTCTTATAGTTGACTTTTTTCAGGTCGGACAGTTCGGCCATGGTGTAGAATATATCATTGAGGTCTTTTGCAGCTTGGTTCACTCCTTCTGGGTTAGGCTTGTACTCGTAGTTGTAGAAGTGGTGGAGCGTCTCCTGTATTCTGGGTCTGCTGGGAGCCTCTTGATATTTTATTGCTGACGTCTTGGACCATTTATAGGATGGAGGCAGGTTGAAGAGGCCTGTCTGCTGAGGCTTTTGTGCCGATGGTTTCTCTGTAGACTTTATGTACAGAAGAAGTTGGCTGTGATCTGACAGGTGCGTTTGTGGGGTGACTATGAAGCCGCCGATATTTTCCATGTCCATATCTGTAATGGCGTAATCTACTACACTCCTTCCTACATGGGAGTCTAATGTATATGTTCCTTGGGAGTCTCCCTTGGTACGGCCATTAAGAATATGAAGTCCTAAACTTCTACATACGTTCAGTATCTTTTTGCCACTTTTGTTGACTGTACTGTCGTGGCTGTTTCTCTCCATGTGTATTGAGTCATGGCTGTCAGCCTCTGCTCCAAGAATGTAGATGTTTCCATCCGTGGTCAGAAAGTCTTTTTCTCTTCCAGTTCTTGCGTTGAGGTCTCCAATGATGAGAACTTTGCCCAGGGCCTGAAAATGGGGGGCTTCTTCTTGTAAGATCTCAAAGCTCTCTGTATTGAAGTAGGGTGACTCTGGTGGTGGTATAGAGATGGCGCAGGCATAGAAATCAGACTGAGAGGTGAGGATGGAGCTGCTGATTCTAAACCATATGTGGCTGTCTCCTCTTTTCACCGGTTTGATGTACTGGTGGAGCTCTTTTTTATGCCAGATCAGTATTCCTCCTGAGCAGTTGCCCTGTTTAATGTTCTTATTTTTCAGGGCAGGGACACAGATTTCCCTGTATCCGTTGGGCACCAGGGATTCATTTTCGGCCCTGGTCCATGTTTCTAGGAGAATCTGAATGTCTATGTTTTTCAGTCTTTGTATAAAATCTGTGTCATTTGTTTTACATCCAAACACCGAGGTGTTCAGGTCGTGCATGTTCCAGCTGCTAATTTTAAATGAAGTCATTTTTTTTAAATATATCACTTGTGTGAGTATTCTTTGTAATGAGTGTGGCTGTGTACGACACACCGTATCTCTGACTGGTTTAGTAATGATGTTCTATCCAGTCACATTAGTTTCCTGCACAATGTGTTGAGCAGAGTCCTGATCTCCTCCATGTCTCTGCTCTGTATATCTCTGCTCTGGATGCCTCTGTTTTGTATGTCTCTGTGCGAGATCGGTGGTGGTCTCCTCCATGGTGGTCTTCTCCTCTGATGGTCAGATTTTGGGTGAGTGTGTTTGTTTCCAGCTTCCTTAGATATAGTTGTGGTTTCCTGCCTTTTCATTGTTGAGGGTCTTTCCATGAGATTGTGGTTGGTGTTGGATTCAGGCCTAGGGTCCCTGTTCAGTACAATGTCCTTCAGCTCTTTGGCCAGAAGGCTGACCCCTAGTTTTTTCAGGTGTTTGCTGTCATGGAGGTGATGGTGATTTATGGAGGGGTGTTGTGCCAGAATCACTCCTGGCACAGATTTCATTCTTGCGGTTAGGTCCGCGTTGATGTTCTGGATGGTGTGGCTGGATATATCTTTTCTTGGGAGCAGAGATGACAGAATGATTTTGCTGTCAGGGAATTTTAGTTGTGCCGTCTTTGCTAGTTGGGTCAGGTGTCCTGAGATCTGCTGGTGCTGGTGTGGCAGATTGTTTGTGCCGCTGGGTATAGTGATATGGTTTGGGTTGGTAAACCGTGGATTATTGATGACTGCTGTCGCCTGCTCAATAGTTGTACAGCGGATTTTATTGGCCCTCTTTCCTGGGAATAGCCACCGTGTATTCAGGTATTTGAGTCCATTATGAGGACGGTATAAGGACTTTGTAACGTTGTGGATGGGTGATGTGGCCCTGTGATGGGGGTCTGTGCTGGAGATTGTGCTGATGGCAGGTTCTCTTCTCTCTGCTATGGGTCTTATTTCTGTCTCCCTTTTATTAGACTCGGGTTCCTCCATATTGAGGTTATTAGGCCCCTCAGCCTTCTGGCCAGTGGAGGTCATGTGCTCTGCATTCCACGTTTCTATGTCCCCCTCCTGGCTCAAATGTCCAGGGGTTGGTGTCTGTAACTTTTCTATCTCCTGCCTCAGTCTGGCATTTTCTTGCTGCAGTTCACACATTGATGCTCTTATTTCCTGCAGATCCGACCTGTATTCATATTTCAGTTTTTTTATCTCATTAATTGCTGGGTCATTAGCATTTCTGTCACCAGTGTTTCTCAGATATTCTTCCTTAAATTGTACAAAGTCTCTTTCTAGTTGAGATAGACAGTCTCTGAGGGTCTGGGGTGTGAAGCATTGGGGGCAGTGGTGTCTCTGGACGTCTCTGTAGTGCTCCAGACACCAGAGCTGTCTGGGGTTTGTTGTACTTTGTGAGTTTGGGCCTGGAGTTTAATATCAGGGAATCTGTCTTCAAATTGCTGCAGATTGTCCTCAGTCCCTTGTACCAGGACGGTGCCATTGTTATACAGAGTGATGGTAAGTGAGCTGCACTCGTCATCTTCATGGTTTCTGACTCTGATCTGTCGGCCATTATTGATATCAGACTTGCTTGTATATTTATAATGTTTGCACAGGGCGGTTTGCCAGGCCAGGAGATGTTCTGTGACGAATAACACATTGGTTTTTCTTTTATCTTCCTCACTAGATGTAAAGTCAGCATAGAGGGTCTCTGGGTTTTCTCTAATAGTGGCAGTTTTTATGGTTTTCTTTGCTTGAATGCTCTTCTGCCCTTCTGACCCCCAGCAGGCTTGTGTCCCCAGCTCTCTGCTATCTGCATTTACTTTGTTCTGTTTCTTTTGTTCCAAATTAAAATTTTCCATTTTTATAATTCTAATCCTTATTTCTGATAGTTTTAAGTTCTAGCAAGACTATGAGTGTGATGAGGCTGAGGATGGTCCTACCTGAGGGTGCTGTCCTCTGGATGACAGACCTGGTTCTGCCTGCTGTCTGTCCGCCAGGAGATTCTTGTTTTGTCCTTTAAGACTTTTTTTTCCTCCTTTTTCATAAAGATCTTTAGTCCGGCTCACTTCTGTAATCCACAGGGATGAATTTTTTCAGGTTATGTCCTAAAGTTTCCTCATTACAAGGTATGAAGTGATGAAAGTTCAGGAGCTCATGTTCAGTGCTGCTTACTCCTGGAATGGTGGGCGGGGCATATATTCAATAAGACGCCTATCCATTATTAATCCAATAGTAATAAAGGGTTAATAAAACACATACACATTAGTAAAAAAGTATTTTAATATTCTTAATTTAACCATACTTACCATACTTCAGCGCCTGCAAAAAACGTAAAATAATAAACCGTATACTACCTGTCCGCCGTAGTCCAATTAATAACGAGTGTCCCATGACGATCTCCCCTATAGAACAGTGACATCGGGTGATGTCACTGCTCTATAGGACCCTCAGTGACACACTGACAGGAGACAATGGCTCCTGCAGTGCATCACTGAGAGGTTACTAGAGTTCAAAGTCTCACTTTATGGCAATTGCTGCGTGGGAAAATTTCTCACACAGCAATGTCAAAAGTGAGACTAGGGACTATTTTTTTACAGCGGAGGAGGAATATAGTGCAGAAGGATACCTTCCTTCCGTCATTGTGTTCCTGGGACCCTGGAGAGCGGTCGCATCAGCTGATGCTGCCGTTCTCCAAGGAGATCGTCGTGGGACACTCGTGGATTTCTGCGGATCAGGGAGTATATTGGTTGTTTATTTTAATATTTTTTACAGGTGACACTGGCTTTGGGGATCAAAATGACAAGTAATGGTCAGTATGTACTCTATGTTTAATGTACTGTATGTCTGTATTGTATGTAATGTATGAATGTATTGTATGTAGTATGTATGTAGTATGTATGTAGTATGCATTTTTTTGTTTTTTTTTACATTCAACACATTAGCCGGATGATGGGACTACTACTGTCCCATCATTAGCTAATGTGTCAATCACTGTCACTGTGGCAGGCATCGTCCGATGGGACTTGTAGTCTCATCGGACGATGCCTGCACACATGCACAGACCCCCGGCAGTCCACACAGACCCCCGGCAGCCCACACCGAGCCCCAGCAGCCCGCACAGACCCCCGGCAGCCCGCACAGATCCCCGGCAGCCCGCACAGAGCCCTGGCAGGCCCACACAGAGCCCCGGCAGGCACACACAGAGCCCCGGCAGGCACGCACAGACCCCCGGCAGCCCGCAAAGACCCCCGGCAGCCCGCACAGAGCCCCGGCAGCCCGCACAGAGCCCCGTCAGGCCCGCACAGAGCCCCAGCAGGCCCACACAGACCCCCGGCAGGCCCGCGCAGACCCTCGGCAGGCCCGCACAGACCCCTGGCAGGCACACACAGACCCCCGGCAGCCCGCACAGACCCCCGGCAGGCCCGCACAAACCCCCGGCAGGCACGCACAGACCCCCGGCAGCCCGCACAGACCCCCGGCAGGCCCGCACAGATCCCCGGCAGGCCCGCACAGACCCCCGGCAGGCACGCACAGATCCCCGGCAGGCCCGCACAGACCCCGCCCGCACACACAGACACGCACAGTGTCCGCCCACGCACCGCCCACACTCTTCCCCCCTCCGGAACAGGATGTAGAAGGACAGAAAGGGCTTATTTACATTCCGATATTTGTGTCCCATTGACTTGCATTTGTATCGGGTATCGGCGATATCCGATATTTTTTGGATATCGGCTGATCCAATCCGATACTGATACTTCTGGATATCGGAAGGTATCACTCAACACTAGTAGAGACCTGTTCACACAGGAGATGCAGGTACAGATACAAGCAGGAAGGAATGAAGTGTGAAGGAACAGGTTGGGACCTGTTCACACAGGAAGAGAACCGCAAAGCTGTGGATAGGAGCATTAAAGCAGCAAGAGAAGCTAAGCAGAGCGGAACCACAAGGAATGTGGAGGGGAGCTGCAGTTAGATTTCTGCAGAAACTAAGCAGAGCGGAACCGGAAGGAATGCGGAGAGGAGCTGCAGTAAGAGATTTCTGCAGCAGCAGGAGCGGAGCAGAACCGCAGGAGTGGAGAGCAGAGGTAAAGCTGCAAGAGAGCAGAGCACAGGCAAAGTCACAAGGGTACAGAACAGGCAGAGCCGCAAGAGTGCGGAGCATAAGCAAACAGAGAGGACACAAGGAAAAACACAACAGGAAAAGAAGCCACAGACAAGGAGACAAATGTAGGACACAGTTCAGACAAGGTAATAGAACAAGACAATGTATAAGAACAAAGATACAGGGACCAGGATATTCTGCCTCCTGGAGGGCAGACAGACAGGTACAAGGCAAAGCAAGGAGAATAGCCTTCTGAGAAGGCAAAACACAAAGCAAGGCCTGGCAGCTCAGAAGCAAAACACAAACTGAGTTAACACACTGCACAGGCGCAGTCCACAGGGTGGAGCTGCCCTAAATACTAAAGGCCTCTTGACAATTGATCAGGGACACATTAGAAAGGTGGACCCTGATTCCATAATAACCAGAGAGTTATGGCGCCGCCCCCCTATGCACACAGCCAGGAAGCATGCAGAGAACAGGCAGAAAGCAAGAGAAACAGAGCATGGAGCCGGCAGTAGACAGAGACCACAACATGACATGGAGCAGTGGGTAAGATGGTGTGTGAGAGATAGGAGGCCATGTAGTTATGCTGGCAGAGTTGTTACACCTATGCAGCATCAATAGTAGAAATATATAATGTTAAAAATAATGAAAAAATAATAAATCGTGATATTTTCACCTTCCGGCGTCCCCGGCAGTCTTGCTGCTCCTTGCGATGCTCCCGTTCCCAGCAATGCCTCGCGACAATGACCCCAGATGACGTAGCATCAAGCGAGACCGCTACGTCATCACAGGTCATTGTCGCAAGGCATTACTGGGAATGGGAGCATCACGAGGAGCGGGAAGGCTGCGGGGGACGCCGAAAGGTGAGAATATCACGATTTATTATTTTAATTCTTTGTTTTAATAGGTATATGGTTCCCAGGGCCTGGAGGAGAGTCTCCTCTCCTCCACCCTGGGTACCAGCAGCACAATGCGAAAGTAAGCGGATCATTGCACTCCTATGTGTGCGGAATCCCCACAATTCCACACAAAGAATGAACATGCTGCGTTTTTTTCCGGAATACGATTCCGCCACGGAAAAAACGCAACATGTGCACATGATGGGATCCTTATGTAAGCGTTTTTTGGCAGAAAACCGCTAAAAAATGCAAAAAATCCTGAACGTGTGCACATAGCTTAAGGGTGCTTTGTTCCTTCCCTGTACCATAATTTCATCAATGTAATGCGATATCTGCATTACTAAAGCTAAATCTATCACTCCATACCAGGTTCTCTTGTATTTCTATATTTGTTCAACTAAGGTGATGGATTCAGGTACTGTGGCTGTGAGGGGAGGCGTGTGTTTCTTCAATTCCCTATAATCCACAGTTATTCTCCATGAACCATCACTCTATTTTACTGGCTAAACAGGATTGTCCCCCCCTCCCCCTTGGGATTCTGTATTGTTTCATACTGATCACCTTTCTACAGGAGACATTTTGACTCTCCCATCCATCACCGGTGCCACTTCGATATAGGTCTTCACTGACAGCTGAGATGGTCTAGCTGTTACTGCGGGAGGTGCCCCAAATTGATACCATCAGGTAACTGTAATGTCATCTCTTTCAGTATATCACTGACAATTATATACATTGAAGTATGGACATTCATCACTATATACATTGCAGTAGGCAAACTCCCTATTTTTAATGATACTTTAGTTTGTACTGCTTCTATTTGTTTGCCCCCTAATCCTATGATTATCACTTTTCTTCCTTTAAATTGTAAAGGAAGAAATAATTAATTTCTACATTTAAATTTTACATTTCATTAATAATAATTTAATGTACAAATATCAGATATTAGAGAATAACACAAGTCACAATACAAACGAGGAGCGAGGGCCTGTTCGCTGGAGCTGCAGTGTGAGAAATGGCTAAAAAGCCTCCACTAGGCGCCTGTACAGCTGTATAATGAGGCCCAGGCTTTATAGTGAAGGGACTGGAGTGAGGGCCTGTTCCCAGGAGCCACAGTCTGAGAAATGGCTAAAAGGCCTCCACTAGGCGCCTGTACAGCTGTATAATGAGGCCCAGGCTTTATAGTGAAGGGACTGGAGTGAGGGCCTGTTCCCAGGAGCTACAGTCTGAGAAATGGCTAAAAAGCCTCCACTAGGCCCCTGTACAGCTGTATAATGAGGCCCAGGCTTTATAGTGAAGGGACTGGAGGGAGAAAAGTGGGGAAAGTAGCTGCAAGAAGAGCCGGTTTTTGAGCCAAAAAGAGACAAACTACTGTTCATCAGAATCATCACTAATACACTGAGGCCCCTGATCATGTGACCCCTGACTCCTCCCCTTCTGTGACCTCATCACAGGTCCTGTGCGCACAGAGCAGCCATATATGTGGAGTGCGGCTCTGCAGGTGGAGGGTCCACACCAGGACTGTAGCAGGTAAAGACCCCAATATCCACAGGTGTCCCTTCTAATTGGGGGGAAACTATCACCTCTAATAATCCTCAGACAGTTCTTACAAACCCAGAAAAGTGCCCCTTTATGGAGGTGACAGAAAGTCTGTTTAGTCCCTTTAGCTCCATAGTATCAGCTCTAATCCAATGGGGAGAGAGCGATTTACCCTGAAGGGTCACAGATTGTGGGGTTGTTATAAAATGTTATATTTAGGGGGTTTGTGTTATAAGGGTATGTGCACACGTCGCGGATATCCTGCGGATCTGCAGCGTTTTTTTGCGGTGCAGAAATGCAGTGATTTACAGTGCAATGTAAATCAATCGTAAAAAATAAATGCTGTGCTAATGGTGCAGAAAATTCAGTGTGGAAACGCTGCGGATTAAAAGAAATAGCATGTCACTTCTTTTTTGCAGATCTGCAGCGTTTTTGTACCCATTCCATTATAGAAATCCTCAGGGGTAAAAAACACAGTAAATCTGCAGCAAATCCGCACAAAAACTGCGTCAAATCCACGCCTGCGTTTTCTGCCAAGAGATGCAGAATCCGCACCAGAAATTCCTAAGCCTAATCTGCAACGTGTGCTCATAGCCTAAGAATCACGATGGTTTTGTTCCTTTTCCGCTGATAGATACAAACGACCCAACTATGAAAGACGGAAACCAAGGAAACATGTATTACTCTCATAGTACGGGGTCCCTGTGTCCCCCAATGAGCGTCTCGGAGAAAAGGATTTTACGGTGAGTAACACAAAAATCCCTATTTCTCCTTCGCCTCATTGGGGGCACAGGACTGTGGGACGTCCTAAGCCAGTCCCTGGGTGGGGAATTAACTCACCGGTATAACATCCAGGCATCTGCCGGCTATAAGTGCACTACCGCTGCTTGAAGAATCCTTCTACCCACACTTGCATCTGCCGAAGTCTGAGTGTGGATATTGTAGTGTTTGGAAAAGGTATGCAAACTAGACCAGGTTACAGCCTTGCAAATCTGTTCTGCTGAAGCCTGGTGCCGAAGCGCCCAAGAAGCCCCCACTGACCGAGTGGAATGTGCTTTGATTCCAGCCGGAACGACTACGCCCTTGATGTGGTAGGCCTCCTGACTAGCCGATCGTATCCACCTGGCCAAGGTTGATCTCGAGGCCGCAAGTCCCTTCCTACGACCCTCAGGGATGACAAGCAGCGCATCCGTCTGCTGAAAAGGTGCTGTCCTTGAAACGTACCTTCTTAGCGCTCTCACTAGGTCTAACGTATGGAGAGCTTTTTCCACACGGTGCGTTGGCGCCGGACAAAAAAGTCAAGACCATGTCCTTGTTAATTTGGAACGAGAAAACCACCTTTGGTAAAAAAGAGGGTGCTGGTCTGAGCACCACCTTATCTTGATTTAACCGTAGAAAAGGAGCCCGGCAGGATAGGGCAGCCAGCTCCGATACCCGTCTAATTGAAGTAACGGCCACCAAGAATACAACTTTCCAGGAAAGGTAAGTTAAAGAGACGTCCTAAAGGGGTTTGAAAGGAACTTCCTGCAAGGCACTTAAGACCAGATTAAAGGTACCGTCACACATAACGATTTCGTTAATGATATCGTTGCTTTTTGTGACGTAGCAACGATATCGTTAACGAAATCGTTATGCGTGACAGCGACCATCGATCAGGCCCCTGCTGGGAGATCGTTGGTCGCTGCGAATGATCAGGACTTTTTTTGGTCGCTGATCACCCGCTGTCATCGCTGCATCGGCGTGTGTGACGCCGATGCAGCGATGTCTTCACTGGTAACCAGGGTAAATATCGGGTTACTAAGGGCAGGACCGCGCTTAGTAACCCGATGTTTACCCTGGTTACCATTGTAAATGTAAAAAAAAAACACTGCATACTTACATTCCGGTGTATGTCACGTCCCTCGCCGTCAGCTTCCCGCACTGACTGTGAGCACCGGCCGTAAAGTAAAAGCAGAGCACAGCGGTGACGTCACCGCTGTGCTTTACGGCCGGCGCTCACAGTCAGTGCGGGAAGCTGATGGCAAGGGACGTGACAGACACCGGAATGTAAGTATGTAGTGTTTTTTTTTACATTTACAATGGTAACCAGGGTAAACATCGGGTTACTAAGCGTGGCCCTGCGCTTAGTAACCCGATGTTTACCCTGGTTACCCGGGGACTTCGGCATCGTTGGTCGCTGGAGAGCTGTCTGTGTGACAGCTCTCCAGCGACCACACAACGACTTACCAACGATCACGGCCAGGTCGTATCGCTGGTCGTGATCGTTGGTAAATCGTTAAGTGTAACGGTACCTTAAGGTCCCAAGCATCCAGGGGGGCTCTGTAAGGCGGAACGTTGTGAGCTACTCCCTGTAGGAAAGTCTTCACCTGTAGATTAATAGCGATCCTGCGCTGAAAAAGTACTGACAAGGCTGATATCTGTCTTCTAAGTGTACTCAGTGCAAGCCCTGAATCCAGGCCGGTTTGAAGAAATGCAAGAATGTTTGGAATGGAGAAATGTAGTGGGGGGAGCCCACGCCTTCTGCACCATGAAAGGAAAACTTTCCAGGTGTGATGATAACTACGTGCAGAGACGGATTTCCGGGCGCTAATCATGGTAGCGGCTACCTCTTGGGGAAAACCCGGGCTGTGTTAGAATCCAAGATTCAATGGCCAGGCCGTTAAACATAGGGCCCCTAAGTTCTGGTAGTAGATCGGGCCCTGTGAAAGTAGATCCTGGCAGTCCGGAAGCCGCCACGGAGCTCCTGTGAGCAGCTGCACTAGGTCTGCGTACCATGACCGACGAGGCCAATCTGGGGCAACCAGGATAGCTGGAACTCCTTCACACACTAAGGCTACTTTCACACTAGCGTCATACTCGGCCCGTGGCAGAGCGTCGGGCCGACATACCGACGCTAGCGTTGTATACTCCGCACAACGGGGGCAGCGGATGCATTTTTCCAGCGCATCCGCCGCCCCATTGTGAGGTGCGGGGAGGTGGGGGCGGAGTTCCGGCAGCGCATGCGCGGTCGGAAATGGTGGTCCGTCGACAGCAAAAAACGTTACATGTAATGTTTTTTGCAGCCGACGGTCCGCTACAACACGGCGCAACCGTCGCACGACGGTTGCGACGTGTGGCAATGGGTCGCTAATGTTAGTCAATGGTGAAAAAACGCATCCTGCAAGCACTTTTGCAGGATGCGCTTTTTCGCCAAAACAACGCATTGCGACGTATTGCAAAAAACGCTAGTGTGAAAGTACCCTAAGCATGAACTGCGGCCAGTGTCAGGGTGTATACGGCAGAGGAGGAGTTAACCTTTTTTTATGTTTACTTAGCGTTAGCCTCCTGGCGGCAGTAGCATACACCCACAGTCCTATGTCCCCCAATGAGGCGAAGGAGAAAGAAACACTTTACATGGAGACATTGGCCTCATATATCTCCTGTCTTGTTGTTCTTACAAATCATCTTATAAAAGCCTCAAACTTCTGTGTGTGAATCAGAGCTGAGATCTAACGTGATAGAAGATTCCAGTGCGGGGAAGACGGGAAACCTCCATATAGAGGCCGGTGGGGATGGAGTCAGTGACCGACTCTGGACAAATCTGTTTCTAGAGCCGCAGTAGGAGATGAAGATGTCGTCCTCATCATGGAGTCGTTATTTCTCCTGTCACATGTAATGAATATCTCCTGCAGTATTACTAATGCCGATTCCAGGGTCGGTAAATGAGGCGAGAATTAGCGATATGGAAGATGAGTCTATGAGGAACGTATTCAGCTGCCGACTCCGAGGAGGAAACTGCTTGTTGTCTGTGGCCGAAATATATAGGTTTAGAATACAACATCTACAAGTTCTATCTTCTTATATGTTTCCCTTTATCTCCAGAATTGTATTATCGCCAGGATTCTTATGATGTTACATCGGCTCATTTTCTTCTCATTCAGGTCTCTACAATATCGGATCCTCGCAGTGAAGATCTTCTGTATATGAGAATTTTTCTGATTTACCCATCAAAGATGGATGTGGAGAGAGACAAGATGGCGGAGAGGATATTACACCTCACCCTAGAGATCCTCTTCCGGCTTACTGGAGAGGTGAGAGATTCTGATGACGTCACATTACATCATTCTTTTCTATGGGAATAACAGATGGACAGAACTGGAGAGGTGAGGACTCTGGAAATGTCTGTAGTGAGATTTATTAATGAGTCTCTCCATAACCAGGATTACACAGTAGTGAAGAAGACCTCTAGTGAGCGCTGTCAGGACCCTGTGTCTGAGGGATGGGGAAGACCCCTGAGCCCAATCACGGGGCCTCCACCTCACCCCCTGATACATGAGGACATCAATGACCAGAAGATCCTAGAACTCACCTACAAGATGATTGAGCTGCTGACTGGAGAGGTGACACTGCTGGGAATGCTGGGACATTATACAGTAACACTATGAAGGGATCAGGGGGATGATGGTATCATTGTATGTGTCAGATTCCTATGAGGTGTCAAGACGTCGCCATCTATTTATCCATGGAGGAGTGGGAGTATTTAGAAGGACACAAAGATCTGTACAAGGACGTCATGGTGGAGGTTTCCCAGCCCCTCACATCACCAGGTAATAGACAGGACTAAAATACACACAGCCTATAATTATCTGTATTATCTGTATGTAAAGAATGAATTCAGTCCCTGTATGTGTTTCCTCCAGATCTATCGAGTAAGAGGACAACAGCAGAGAGATGTCCCCGTCCTCTTCTTCCACAGGACTGTAAACAAGGAGATCCCGATGTTCCTCAGAATGATCAGGTAGATGGAGAGAAGGTGTCATGAGATCTCCCCTCTGATGTGTAGACGTCTGTGAAGAGCTTGTGCTCAGTGTTGCTTTATCCCCCCAGTATTATATGTTTTATTCTTGTGTAATGAGAACGGTGGAGATGACAGGATTAGAGCTGATCATAGATGTGACTTCTCCATCTGTCTGTGACTTTTACAATATTTGTTTCAGGGTGAAGATCTGACCCATATTAATACTACAGAGACATATGTGAGGGGAGATGAGCGGTGTAAAGAGGAGACTCCTACATATGACTACCCAGGTGAGTAGTGACCACTAAATGCAGAGAAGTCACAGATTCTTCTCAGTCGCCGGCTGTGGCTGCTTTATCGGTGGTGTAGTCTAGTCTGGCCGTATCACAATCGTGTGATCACCATTTTGCCTCTAGACCACAACATTCTCCTCCATCCAAAACTGTTCAAATGACTTTTGGCATTAAAAGCCCTTTTATATAGAACATATAGCCTGGAGGATCCACCTACCCCCTTGAAATTAGAAGACGCTGACTGTTTCCTGTCCAGATCTGTAAACTGCAAAGCCAAATGACAGTGTACGTACAATGTGCTCACAAATTAGAAAATCACTTGAAGAAAACATTATGATGGGTCTGTAAGAGAAAGCGCAGGGTAATGATGCTGTTGGCTTGCTAGATCCCTGATATCTTATTGGATGAATCTCCCTTCTCTCCCTTCTGTGCTGCTGATTATTCTCATATGGTCCCTACAAGACCAGGTCCAGTCTTTCTGGCCAAACTTCACTTTTATGATCAACAACATTAAATGTGCAGTGAGGCCAAGTGTGAATGTCCAATAGCAACACAGTTTCCCTTTATCCTGACTTCTCAATTTCTTTTAAAACCGACTTGTGATAACCGAGGATTGTGATAAACTACATAAAACACATCACACCTGTGCCATGATATATCTCTAAGCTGTGCGTGGCTGATGGCTGTAATATACATTTATTCACGCCTGCAGGAGATGTGTTGGCTCGAGCCCTGGTTTCATGGATTCACTCCATGTCATAAATTCCATTATGTTTTCAATCCTCAGGAATTCAGATTACTGCACAATCTCTCCTGAACTGGGAGCACTAATACTTTTTCTACTCTTCTGGTCAGGAGTCATAGTGGCTCCAATGGTCCACCATAAATGAGTGCAACTCTGGTTTAGTGTTGGAGTTCTCCCCTCATACATACGTTGTTGTTGTTGGGGATGTATCATGGAATAAAAAACTGTCTTTTTCTATTCTCCATGACAGCACCCACTAGAGAGAGGGGATCCGCCCCTAGGAACAGGAAACCTACAGAGAGATAAAAGAGGCGGCCCCCCCCTCGCTCCTCAGTTGGTTTCCTGTTCCTAGATCGGAACCCACAGAGAAGACTCTCTGAAGATTGCTAATGAAGAGGAACACCCGCCTGGACTGCCGCCTGTGCGACTCTGCTGAGTGGCAGGGGCTCCAGAGCGGGTAACAGAGTCGGGGGAATGATCCTGTTGAATCCCCCCTCATCTCTGGTTTCACTATGGCGATGCCTGGAGGTTTTTTCAACAATCTCCCTGCTGGGACACTGTTGCACTTTCCACCGCTGAGAAGATGCACAAAGCGGTAAGTGCATGTATGTGAGCGATGGTCGCTTTATGGCCGCAGCAGCGCTAACCCCCTCAGTAACGATACCTTCCAGCCGCGCATGGTGGAAAGAGCCGGGTTGTGTGCGGTGGACGCAATGTGGCTGCAGGTGCAGAGCTTACCCCTCAGTAGCGGTGTCTTTCAGCTGCGCCGCAGAGAAGCACGCGCATGCGCAGTAGCATTGGCGTCCCGGAAGTTGTTGGATGAACTTCCGGGGGCACGGGGTTAGAATGCCATTTCCTGTGGGACGCCATGTTTTTTCTGTGTGTCCTTATCGGCAGTACACATCAGGGGTATAGACAATTTTCGTGCCGATTTTCTCAGCCGCCACACCCTTCATCAAGGAGAATGGATGCTCAACAGAAGAATCTTCAGACTGATAACTGCCCGATGGGGGGTGCCTCAGATAGACTTATTTTCAACAAGATCCAACCGACAGGTAAGAACATTCGCCTCGTTGTGCAGACAGGACAATCCGGATATATTCGATGCCCTACAGGTTCCATGGACATTCAGTCTAGCTTATGCCTTTCCCCCATGGAATCTTCTCCTCATAGTTATCAGAAAAATAAGGGAAGAAGGGGCAAGAGTGCTGTTGATGGCTCCATTTTGGCCCAAGAGGCCATGGTTTTCATGGCTCGGGGCAATGTCGATTACAGACCCTTGGATTTTTTCTCAGACCAAGGACCTGCTATCTCAAGGGTAATTTTTCGACCCTCAGGTAAAGTGAATGAACTTGACAGTCTGGAATTTGAGAGGCAGTTATTAAATCTTAGAGGATTCTCTAAAGGGTTGATAGATACCCTCATGAAAAGTAGAAAACCATCTACTACAAAAATTTGTCAGAGTCTGGAGAAAATTTCTCGAGTTCCACACAGCACAATTTTCTTCTGAAATACTCATATTTCCAATATTAGAGTTTCTGCAGAAGGGACTTGAGTTAGGTCTCTCTGTAAATACTCTAAAAGTACAAATTACATCTCTAGGAGCTCTCTTCAATTATGATATTGCAGGCGATAGGTGGATATCCCGTTTTATATCTGCATGTGAACGGTCAAAACCGATCTGTATACCTCAGGTCCCACAGTGGGATCTAAGTTTGGTCCTGGACGCATTAACAGAGAGGCCTTTCGAACCCCTTCATACAGCCTCACTAAAAAATATCTCATTAAAGATAGTATTGTTAGCAGCATTGGTATCTGCTAGGAGAGTGAGCGATCTCCAAACCTTGTCAATAGACCCTCAGTTTTTATCAGTAACATCTGACAGAATAATTTTAAAGACAGACATGTCCTATCTTCCTAAAGTTGCTACTAAGTTTCATAGATCCCAAGAGATCTTCCTGCCTACTTTTTATGAAGATCACTCAACTCCAGAGGAAGAGAAACGTCATACCCTAGATGTTAAGAGGACTATTCTAGCCTACTTAGAAAGGACTAGGGACTGGAGAAAGAGTAGGGCTTTCTTTTCTGTCTTTCCAGGGTAAGAACAAAGGCTCCAAAGTCACAAAGAATACATTATCACGCTGGATCATAGATGCCATAATTCTGGCATATAAAGCTAAAGGAAGAGAGATCCACCACTACATGTGGGAGCACACTCTACAAGGGCTTTGTTGGCTTCCTGGGCGGAGAAGGCAGACATACCAATAGACCTTATATGTAAGGCTGCAACCTGGTCTTCTCCTAGTACTTTTTATAAGCACTATAGATTAGACCTGTCTTCCTCCTGTTATCTAACCTTTGTAATATTGGTCCTTGACACGGTAAACCCACCCAAATTATAGTCTCTGTAAACCTTTCTAGTGGGTGCTGTCGTGGCGAATAGAAAATACCGGATTACTTACCGGTAATGCTCTTTTATAGAGCCCACGACAGCACCCACTCACATCCCTCCCTTTTTATAGTAGCACAAGGTGCCGTGGTTGTGAGGTATTAATAGTAGGACGGTATAGTATAAGTTTGTAAATATGTACATATTACTGAGCCTATTAACTAAAACCTGGCGGCGGTTCCTCCTATTCTCTGAAATACAACTGAGGAGCGAGGGGGGGTCGCCCCTTTTATCTCTCTATAGGTTTCCTGTTCCTAGGGGTGGATCCCCTCTCTCTAGTGGGTGCTGTCGTGGGCTCTATAAAAAAGCATTACCGGTAAGTAATCCGGTATTTTTTACCTGTTCATCTGTATGATAGTTTGATTGTGGTGGATTCATCCTGCCTCAGTTATCTGAGTCTGTAACTCCATGGTAGTCCTTTACCCCTTTCTGACATCGGGCATAAATGTACGCTGATGTCGGGCACTTTCCCTTTGATGTGGACTCCAGTGGTGCGCCCACATCTTTCCCGGCACGTCAGCTGTTTTGAACAGTTAAATGCCGCTGTCAAACTCTGACAGCGGCATTTAAATTGGGCCGGAAATACGCACAGCGGTGACCCACGTCACGTTATTGCGGGTCACCAGTGTGTTGGTATGACAACCTGAGGTCTCCTGGAGACCTCTATGGTTGTCAGTGCCAGATTGCTGTGAGCGCCATCCAGTGTTCGGCGCTCATTGCAAGTCAGTAAGTCTGCTATAGGCCGGGGTCACACTTGCGAATGTGATGTGAGAAACTCGCACATCAATACCCGGTACTACCGCCGACTCTCGGGACCGGAGTGTGCGGCTGCATAGAAATACATGCAGCCGCACACTCCGGTCCCAAGTGCCAGCAGCAGTGCCGGGTATTGATGCGAGAGACTCGCGCGAGTTTGTCGCATCACAGTAACAAGTGTGACCCCGGCCATATAGAGGCAATCTGAACATTGCCTCTATGTAGCAGAGCCAATCAGGATATGGCAGTCTCTAGTCTCCTATTTATTACTTGCCAAAAGCAATAAAGTTTTAAAAAATATAAAAAAACGAAAAAGTTCAAATCGCCCCCCCTTTCACCACATTCAAAATAAAACAATAAAAATAAAATCAAACATACACATATTTGATATCGCCTCATTCAGAATCGCCCGATCTGTCAATAATAAGAAAAGGATTAACCTGATCGCTAAACAGCGTAGCGAGAAAAAAAAAAGTAAAAATGCCAAAATTACATTTTTGTTTGGTCGCCACGACAAAAATGGAGACTCTACAGGGATCGGAAAATGGCACTTTTTATTTTTTTTTAAACAAAGTTTGGAATTTTTTTTTCGCCATTTAGATAAAAAAGAACGTAGACCTGCTTGGTGTCTATGAACTCGTAATGGAGAATCATAATGGCAGGTCAGTTTTGGCATTTAGTGAACCTAGTAAAAAAGCCAAACAAAAACAAGTGTGGGATTGCACTTTTTTTTGCAATTTCACCGCACTTGGAATTTTTTTCCCATTTTCTAGTACACGACATGGTAAAACCAATGGTGTCGTTCAAAAGTGAAACTTGTCCCGCAAGAAACAAGCCTCACATGGCCATATTGGTGGAAAAATAAAAAAAGTTATAACTCTAGGAAGAAAAGGAGCAAAAAACGAAAACGCAAAACCGAAAAAAGCTTCGGGGGTTATGGGGTTAATAGCCTGGAAACCTTTGGCTATTGGCTCCCTCCCAGAATATTAACAATAGCTGTCGGCTGATCGGCTCTCGGCTTTCCCTCTGCTGGTTATGAAAATTATGCAGGAACACACGCAATTTAAAAAAAAACAAAAAAAAAACAAAAAAAAACAGATATTGCATCTCACGCAGATTTCTGATTGCTTTTTGTTACTATGTGTGTATATATATAATTTTTTTGGGGGGGCTCAAAGTCCCCCTTTCGGCTTATACTAGAGTCATACCCGGGGGTCGGCAGGGGAGGGGGAGTGGGGGCTGTCTAATAATACTCACCTGCTCCTGGCGCGGTCCCTGCAGGTCTCTGGTTCCCCGACACCGCAGCTTCGTCCTGTACTGAGCGATCACATGGTACTGCTCATTACAGTAATGAACATGCGGCTCCACCTCCCATAGGGGTGGAGCCGCATATTCATTACTGTAATGAGCGGTAACGGTGACCGCTCAGTACAGGAAGAAGCTGGGGAACCAGGGACCTGCAGCGACCGCGCCAGGAGCAGGTGAGTAAATTCTAACAAACAAGACACAGTATAGGCCATACAAAAATTGGGGATCACCGTAACGCCTGGATTAGGCAAAAACAACTCAGCTTTATTACAAATGACATACAGGACATTAACATATAAAACCAATTAAAACTTTTACATACACAGAGCCCTTAATAAGGCAAGCACCTGTGCTAGAAACATGGGGATTAATATCATAGGCTTCTATATGAACAGCATGTTACAGGTATGTGCATAATAACAGCAGCGGCAAAATAGAGACTTAACATGTATAGCCATAGCACCCCTGACGAAGCCACCGCTGTGTGGCGATACGCGTTGGGCATCCGCTTGTTTTAGTGCCTGATCTTGCTAGCATGGGGTATCATGCATAATTTATTGTGGCTCCAGGGATTGGCTTGTTAATCTGTTGCAGCATTGCATGCACTAGTTGGGCTCTAAGATTCTCATTTTTGTCACCTACTGGTACTCTGTCTATCATTTGCAGTTTTTTATTATGGGGGAGCATTTGTCTTCTAGGTCTACGTTCACCCCTTGGCCACTAATTACAGGTATATATCATCTCTGTAAGTTCTATACGAACTCAGTACTTTTTATGCATGACCAGTATAGGGTGGCCGCATTTATACATCGTCGTATTGCCGCTGCTGTTATTATGCACATACCAGTAACATGCTGTTCATATAGAAGCCTATGATATTAATTATTATGGGCTCTGTGTATGTAAAAGTTTTAATTGGTTTTATATGTTAATGTCCTGTATGTCATTTGTAATAAAGCTGAGTTGTTTTTGCCTAATCCAGGCGTTATGGTGATCCCCATTTTTTGTACGGCCTATTCTGTGTCTTGTTTCTTAGAGTTTATGCTAAATATTTATAGGTCAAGGATAGGATCCCGTAGTATCTGTTCCTGTGGTGCCCCCACAAAAATATTATTCAGGAGCAGGTGAGTATAATGGGGTAGGGGAGCGCTGCGCATAGTCACCTTTCCTCGTTCCGGTGCCGTCTTCAGCGTCTACTGCAGTGACGCTCAGGTCAGAGGGTGCGATGACGTGGTTAGTGCGCGCCCTCTGCCTGACCGTCAGTGTAGAAGACGCTGAAGACGGAGCAGCACCGGAACGAGGAAAGATGAGGAAAGGTGAGTATAGCAAGTGCCGGGGGCTTTAGTGACGAGAGGTGAGTATGTGATTTTTTTTTTTTTTTTCTTTTTATCGCAGCAACAACAAATGGGGCAAGTGTCTGTATGGAGCATCTTACGGGGCCATAATTAACGTTTGTGCAGCACTGTATGGGGCAAATATCTTTATGGAGCATCTTATGGGGCCATAATTAACGTTTGGGCAGCAATATATGGTGCAAATGTGTCTATGGAGCACGCTCATTGCTATCTAATTAACGCTGCTGGTTATTAAACTAAAGTAAATAATGACAACATTCAATAGCGCTTACGCAGGTGGTAAATTAACTTAAAATGAAGTTAATAACAATAGTGTGGTGATGAGTTGGGGGCGGGATTATGTGTTGTAATGTGGTGGGGGTGGGATTATGTGTGGTAATGGGGTGGGGGGGCGGGATTATGTGTGGTGATGTGTTGGGGGGCGGGATTATGTGGTGATGGGGTGGAGGGCGGGATTATGTGTGGTGATGTGTGGATTGTGTGTGATAATGAGATGGGGGCGGTATTGTGTGTGGTGATGTGTGGATTGTGTGTGGTAATGTGGTGGGGCGGGATTAAGTGTGGTGATGTGGGGGCAGAGCTACTATGCAGGAGGCGGGTTTAGCGAGTAATCACGATGAGAGATATATATATATATATGTTAATGCTCCAACATAGGCTGGTGTTGTGAACTGTGTTCAGGCTCCCTCTTGTGGTCACTGGTGGTATGGTGTGACTTTTGCTTTGGGCTCCCCCTGGTGGCTTTGTTTGTTATCCTGCTGGTCTCTGGCTATTAGCTGGTTCGTTATCCTCTGGGAGGTTCCTATATAGCTCTGTTTTACTTTCACTTGTTGCCGGCTGTCGATGTAATCAGTGCTACTCAGATTCTTTCTACTACCTTGCTCCCAGTCCATCCAGGACAAGCTAAGTTTTGTTAGCTCATTTTTTGATCAGCAGTGTTTATCATGTTTTCTGTTCCAGCTTGCTAAAATGTAATTCCCTCGCTTGCTGGTTGCTCTAGTGGGCTGAGTTTCTCCCCACACACCGTTAGTTGGTGTGTGGGTTCTTGAAATCTCAGGATGGATATTTTGTAAGGGTTTTTTATTGATCGCATAGACCCCTGCTCTATTTTTCTGCTTTCTAGTACTAGTGGGCCTCTTTTGCTGAATCTGATTTCATCCCTATGTATGTGCCTTCTTCTTACCTCACCGTTAATATTTGTTGGGGGCTTCTATATCTTTGGGGATTATTTCTCTGGAGGCAAGCGAGGTCTTTCTTTCTCTTTAGGGGTAGCTAGTTCCTCAGGCTGGCTCAAGACATCTAGTAATTTTTTAGGCACGTTCACCGGCTACCTCTAGTTGTGTTGGATAGGTTCAGATTTGCGATCAGTCCAGTTACCATCTCCCTAGAGCTCGTCCTTAGTTTAATCACTTGCTGGTCTATTTGTGATCCTCAGCCACTAGGGATCATAACAGTACAGCCGGCCAACAAAGTGTTAATTGCATGGCAGAAGCAGGAGAAAAGAAGCCTTGAGACATTTTTTTTTTGTGTGTTGTTGCCGTGTGTCTAGCTGCTGTGGCTGGCTTCTCTCCTCCTCTTAATCTTGGTGTGGCTCTGAGTTCAGCTGCTGACATGGATGTCCAGAGCTTGGCTTCCAGTCTGGATCATCTTGCTGCTAGGGTTCAAAGTATTCAGGATTTTGTTGTTCACAGTCCTATGTCAGAGCCTAGAATACCTATTCCGGAGTTGTTTTCTGGAGATAGATCTAGGTTCCTGAATTTCAAGAACAATTGTAAGTTGTATCTTTCTTTGAAATCTCGTTCCTCTGGTGATTCCGTTCAGCAAGTTAAAATTATAATTTCTTTTTTGCGGGGTGACCCTCAAGATTGGGCTTTCGCATTGGCGCCAGGGGATCCTGCATTGCTCAGTGTGGATGCGTTTTTTCTGGCCCTTGGATTGCTCTATGAGGAATCTAATCTTGAGAACCAGGCTGAAAAAGCGTTATTGGCCCTCTCACAGGGGCAAGATGAAGCAGAGGTGTACTGCCAGAAATTTCGGAAATGGTCGGTGCTTACTTAGTGGAATGAGTGTGCCCTGGCTGCAAATTTCAGAGAAGGTCTTTCTGAAGCCATTAAGAATGTCATGGTGGGGTTCCCTACGCCTGCAGGTCTGAATGAGTCAATGACTCTGGCCATTCAGATTGATCGGCGTTTGCGGGAGTTCAAACCTGTGCACCATTTGGCGGTGTCTTTTGAACAGACACCTGAATTTATGCAATGTGACAGAATTCTGACCAGAAGTGAACGGCAAAATTATAGACGGCAAAATGGCTTGTGCTTTTACTGTGGTGACTCAGCTCATGTTATCTCAGCATGCTCTAAGCGCAAAAAGAAGGTTGATAAATCAGTCACCATTGGTACTTTACAGCCTAAGTTCATTTTGTCTGTTACCCTGATTTGTTCCCTGTCATCTTACCCGGTTAATGCTTTTGTAGATTCAGGTGCTGCCCTGAGTCTGATGGATTGGTCGTTTGCCAGGCGCTGTGGTTTTGATTTGGAGCCTTTGAAATTCCCTATTCCACTAAGGGGAATTGATTTTACACCATTGGCTACGAATAGACCTCAGTACTGGACACAAGTGACCATGTGCATGACTCCTGTTCATCAGGAGGTGATTCGTTTTCTTGTACTGCATAATTTGCATGATGTAGTCGTGTTGGGTCTACCATGGCTGCAGACTCATAATCCAGTCCTGGATTGGAAAGCTATGTCTGTGTCAAGTTGGGGTTGTCAGGGAATTCATGGTGACGCTCCTGTGGTGTCAATTGCTTCGTCCACTCCTTCTGAAGTCCCTACGTTTTTGTCAGACTACCAGGATGTATTTGAGGAGCCCAAACTCAATTCTCTACCTCCTCATAGGGATTGTGATTGTGCTATAGATTTGATTCCTGGTAGTAAGTTTCCTAAGGGACGACTTTTCAATTTATCTGTGCCGGAGCATGCTGCCATGCGGAGTTATGTAAAGGAGTCTTTGGAGAAGGGACATATTCGCCCGTCCTCTTCCCCTCTTGGTGCGGGATTCTTTTTTGTGGCTAAGAAGGATGGTTCCCTGAGACCTTGTATTGATTATCGCCTTTTGAATAAAATCACGGTCAAATTTCAGTATCCTTTGCCATTGTTAACTGATTTGTTTGCTCGCATTAGGGGGTCTAGTTGGTACACCAAGATAGATCTTCGTGGTGCGTATAACCTTGTGCGTATAAAACAGGGTGATGAATGGAAAACTGCATTTAATACGCCTGAAGGCCATTTTGAGTACTTGGTGATGCCTTTTGGACTTTCTAATGCTCCTTCAGTCTTTCAGTCCTTTATGCACGACATCTTCCGTGAATATCTGGATAAGTTTATGATTGTGTATCTGGATGATATTCTGTTTTTTTCGGATGATTGGGAGTCTCAAGTTAAGCAGGTCAGGATGGTCTTTCAGGTCCTGCGTGACAATGCTTTATTTGTGAAGGGCTCAAAATGTCTTTTTGGAGTCCAGAAGATTTCTTTTTTGGGTTTCATTTTTTCTCCTTCTACTATTGAGATGGACCCAGTCAAGGTTCAGGCTATTCATGACTGGACGCAGCCTACATCTGTTAAGAGTCTTCAGAAGTTCTTGGGTTTTGCTAATTTTTACCGTCGCTTCATAGCTAATTTTTCTGGTGTTGTTAAGCCTTTGACGGATTTGACCAAGAAAGGTTCTGATGTGACTAATTGGTCTTCTGCGGCTGTGGAGGCCTTTCAGGAGCTGAAGCGTCGGTTTTCTTCGGCTCCGGTCTTATGTCAGCCAGATGTCTCACTTCCCTTCCAGGTGGAGGTTGATGCTTCCGAGATTGGAGCGGGGGCTGTTTTGTCGCAGAGAAGCTCCGATGGCTCTGTGATGAAGCCATGTGCTTTCTTTTCAAGAAAGTTTTCACCTGCCGAGCGGAATTATGATGTCGGTAATCGGGAGCTGTTGGCTATGAAGTGGGCATTTGAGGAGTGGCGACATTGGCTCGAGGGAGCTAAGCATCGTGTGGTGGTCTTGATTGATCACAAGAATTTGATTTATCTCGAGTCGGCCAAACGGCTGAATCCCAGACAGGCTCGTTGGTCGTTGTTTTTCTCTCGTTTTGATTTCGTGGTTTCGTACCTGCCTGGTTCGAAGAATGTGAAGGCTGATGCTCTTTCTAGGAGTTTTGTGCCTGACTCTCCTGGAGATTCAGAGCCGGCTGGTATTCTTAGAGAAGGGGTGATTTTGTCTGCCATCTCCCCAGATTTGCGACGTGTGCTGCAAGAGTTTCAGGCGGATAGACCTGATCGCTGTCCACCGGAGAGACTGTTTGTCCCGGATAGATGGACCAACAGAGTCATCTCCGAGGTTCATTCTTCGGTGTTGGCGGGCCATCCTGGAATATTTGGTACCAGAGACTTGGTGGCCAGGTCTTTTTAGTGGCCTTCCTTGTCGTGGGATGTGCGTTCCTTTGTGCAGTCTTGTGGAATTTGTGCTCGGGCTAAGCCTTGCTGTTCTCGAGCCAGTGGTTTGCTGTTACCTTTGCCTGTCCCATAGAGGCCTTGGACGCACATTTCCGTGGATTTTATTTCAGATCTCCCTGTCTCTCAGAGAATGTCTGTCATCTGGGTGGTGTGTGATCGTTTTTCTAAGATGGTCCATTTGGTACCCTTGCCTAAGTTGCCTTCCTCCTCCGAGTTGGTTCCACTGTTTTTTCAAAATGTGGTTCGTTAGCACGGGATTCCTGAAAACATTGTTTCTGACAGAGGATCCCAGTTTGTGTCTAGATTTTGGCGGACCTTTTGTGCTAAATTGGGCATTGATTTGTCTTTTTCGTCGGCCTTCCATCCTCAGACGAATGGCCAAACCGAGCGAACTAATCAGACCTTGGAGACTTATTTAAGATGTTTTGTTTCTGCTGATCAGGACGACTGGGTTACTTTTTTGCCGTTGGCCGAGTTTGCCCTTAATAATCGGGCTAGTTCTGCTACTTTGGTTTCTCCTTTCTTTTGTAATTCGGGGTTTCATCCTCGTTTTTCCTCAGGTCAGGTGGAGCCTTCTGACTGTCCTGGAGTGGATGTTGTGGTTGATAGGTTGTATCAGATTTGGAATCATGTGGTGGACAATTTGAAGCTGTCTCAAGAGAAGGCTCAGCTCTTTGCCAACCGCCGTCGCTGTGTGGGTCCCCGACTTCGCGTTGGAGACTTGGTGTGGTTGTCTTCTCGCTTCGTTCCTATGAAGGTCTCCTCTCCTAAGTTCAAGCCTCAGTTTATCGGTCCTTATAAGATTCTGGAAGTCCTTGGCCCTGTGTCATTTCGTCTGGACCTCCCAGCATCATTTGCTATTCATAATGTGTTCCATCGCTCGTTGTTGCGGAGATATGTGGTGCCTGTGGTTCCTCCGGTTGAGCCTCCTGCCCCGGTGCTGATTGAGGGAGAATTGGAATACGTGGTGGAGAAGATCTTGGATTCTCGTATTTCTAGACGGAGGCTCCAGTATTTGGTTAAATGGAAGGGCTATGTTCAGGAGGATAATTCTTGGGTTGTCGCCTCTGATGTTCATGCAGCCGATTTGGTTCGTGCCTTCCATGTGGCTCATCCTGATCGCCCTGGTGGTTTTCATGAGGGTTCGGTGACCCCTCCTCAAGGGGGGGGTACTGTTGTGAACTCTGTGTTCAGGCTCCCTCTTGTGGTCACTGGTGATATGATGTGACTTTTGCTTTGGGCTCCCCCTGGTGGCTTTGTCTGTTATCCTGCTGGTCTCTGGCTATCAGCTGGTTCATTATCCTCTGGGAGGTTCCTATATAGCTCTGTTTTACTTTCACTTGTTGCCGGCTGTCGATGTAATCAGTGCTACTCAGATTCTTTCTACTACCTTGCTCCCAGTCCATCCAGGACAAGCTAAGTTTTGTTTGCTCATTTTTTGATCAGCAGTGTTTATCATGTTTTCTGTTCCAGCTTGCTAAAATGTAATTCCCTCGCTTGCTGGTTGCTCTAGTGGGCTGAGTTTCTCCCCACACACCGTTAGTTGGTGTGTGGGTTCTTGAAATCTCAGGATGGATATTTTGTAAGGGTTTTTTATTGATCGCATAGACCCCTGCTCTATTTTTCTGCTTTCTAGTACTAGTGGGCCTCTTTTGCTTAATCTGATTTCATCACTATGTATGTGCCTTCTTCTTACCTCACTGTTAATATTTGTTGGGGGCTTCTATATCTTTGGGGATTATTTCTCTGGAGGCAAGCGAGGTCTTTTTTTCTCTTTAAGGGTAGCTAGTTCCTCAGGCTGGCTCGAGACGTCTAGTAATTTTTTAGGCACGTTCACCGGCTACCTCTAGTTGTGTTGGATAGGTTCAGATTTGCGATCAGTCCAGTTACCATCTCCCTAGAGCTCGTCCTTAGTTTAATCACTTGCTGGTCTATTTGTGATCCTCAGCCACTAGGGATCATAACAGGCTGGTGTGTGTGTATCTTTATTCAACATTAATGAGGGGATCTGGCTGAAGAGGTTGAACAAGGAAGTGACATCATAATTATTATTTTTTTTTTAATATATCTTTATTTAGCTCTATGGATTTACAAACACTCATGCAAAAACCCATTAAAAATGTGAGTATTTTCAGCTGTGTTTTTCTGCCAAGAGATGCAGAAACCTTGCAGAAATTTCTGCAAGCAAATACGCAATGTGCGCTCACAGCCTTATAAATAGTTCTATTTAAAAGTATATTTCCTGTTGAAATTAATGTGATAGTTTATATTGCTATCGTAAAGGCCAAAATTTTCTAAGAGCCACTGAGACCCATACTCTAATTACCCCGAAGAGGTTTTACCATTAGATACACTTTTTTTTTTCTTTTATACTTAAAAAGACTATTCAGCTTGATTATATCAGTAGATGTGTTATTGTCTATAGTCACAGTTTTGCCCATCATCCTTTAACTTCAACCCATTTACATCTGGACTTACGCACAGACCCCTAGGCTTGGGCCACATTGATAGTTGCTTTTCTGTAGTATGAGATGGCAAGAAGAATAGTCAGGTAGTCTGGCTACTACCGGGAGGGCAGAGAAAATAGAGTAATGGCAATTTTGACTCCACAGCCACTTTCTGGTAATTAGGGCACAGTGGATGTTGGAGAGTTATACATTGAAAATATACCATTTTGTTACCAACGCATAGTGCCCAGATTGTGCTCCAGCAGACACACACTATAAATTAAGTGGGTTCTTCTCACTATAGCCAAATACATGGATGCTAAATGTGGTTTGCGCACACTTGTAAGACTCAGAAGTGAGGGGGAAATTTGACTTTGGGAGAGCGGATTTTGCTAGATTGGTATATGGAAGCGATGTTGCTTTTCAGGCCACTAATAATGTAGAAATCTCTATTTTTCCATTGACAGATGATGTGGACTTGTGGGGGACTTGTTTTTTGTAAGATGAGTAAAACTTACATTGTTTGGTGGCTTTTTGTTCCATATTTGGGAGGCAGAATGAACAAACAGTTGAACACCACGCTCCACTGGTTCATGCCATGAGGTTTTCTAGGAGACTTTGAACTGTCGTTTTTTTTGTGAATAATTCAAATTTTTTTTTTACATAATTTGCCATTTCTCTTTCGCCTCATTGGGGGACACAGGGCCATGGGTGTTATGCTGCTGCCATTAGATTAGCTCCTCCTCTGCAGTGTACACCACACACAGTGACGCCAGCCGAACCAGTTCAAGCTTAGTGTCAGTAGGAGGAATATGTGTTCTCATCTTCAGACAACATCTGTATCTTTATTATTTTATTTTTTGGTTTTATCTTCAACATCTTCTTCAAAAGATTACAGGGGGCAACGGATCCCTTAAGGGCTTCACTTTCCCCAAAACGACAACAGGCGGGAACATGGAGTGTCGCCTCAAATGTAAACCTTCCTGCATTGTTTTCTATGGCATGCCTGAGATTTTTTAGGGGAGATGGTACCCTTCAAGGCATCGATCTCCCCACACCCACAACAGATGGAAACATGGAGTATCTCCTCAATGTACTCCCCTCTGCATCCAGGCCCTTTTCGCTTTTAGTGCTGGACAAACAGCCCTGACCCATCCTCGGGGAGTTAACCCCTTGGATGCCCAGAAGCACTTATGGCGTCCGTGCATCCCCCACTGCATCGCCACTGACTGAACAGCGGCGATGGAAGGAAGGCGAACAGTCCCTCTCCTTCTCTCTGTCAAAGGGATGGTGGATGGAGGGCTGCCTGCACTGTCCAAGCTGCAGCTCACCTGTATGGCAGGATTGCTTCCATAGTCCAGGTCCTGCGCTGTGGCAGTTTCCATACCGCGACGCACACAGCTGGTAAGTGTGGGCCCGGGACGCGGTATGGCGTGTGCAACGGCACTTTAAGCGCTATCACCATGGCCTCCCCTTTCTCCTGGGCGTGTGCCGGCCGGCTAACAAAATCATCACGGCGCCATATCTGCCCTCCTCTTGGCACGTCTTGCACACGGCGAGACTTCCCAGTGCAATTCTCGGTGGCCATCTTTCCCCACCAGCTGCATATCCATACATGAAGCCTGGTCACATATGGTGGCACTCCCCACAGTCCCTCTGCAATTGGGACAGCGGACTCTTTCAACAGGCCGGCTCCCTTCTCGTACAGCCTTCTTGTACCTCAATAGGAAGACCACTTACTTAGGGCCACAGGATCGGGGTAAGATCTGTGGGCTGTGCCATATACAACTCATTAGCCCTTCTCTGCAATAGTCACTGGGCCTTACAACACACTATACTCCCTATTTGAGCATATCAGCAGGATCAGGGACATTCTGGGGTGTACCATGTCACTCTCTAAGACCTTCAAAAAGGCTAACAAAACACATTGTTTTTCACATCTTGTATCACCTGCCAGTATGCATTACCACGGGGACACATTAATCCACTCTGCAAGGCCTGTGATCCCGAGTGCGCTCAGGAGTCTTCCGCCACCACCGAACCCAATGTACCTAGTCCCCCTGAGTGGGCTTTGTCACTGTCACAGTCCATGGCTTCTCTGACTAATGCATTTGAGTCCCTTCAGAATCCTGCCACGGGTCTGGGCATTTGTCTGCCTGTCTTAGAAGGTTTCTCTACTTCACATGAACCGTTAGCCAGCAGGGTCTGTTCTCAGTCAAAAACTCCAGAGGCATCTAGGAAATGGATCCATAGTACGTCTCCCAGGTCCTCTCGCTTCTCGGCATCTGTGAGCTCCGTTTCCCACTCCCCCGTCACTTGGGGTTTGTAGTAACCAGGACTCTGAGTTCGATACTGATATGCCGCTTGATCTAGATTCTCCGGATTATCAGGCAATGGTGGATAGTCTCAATGAGGCCATCAACCAGACTTTGAAGATTGACGAGGACTCTGATTCTGTCCCAGATCATGAGGTGTCCTTCAAGAGGACCAAATGCTCTCATAGGGTTTTTACCAACCATCCTGAATTTCAGGACATAGTTCAGCGGCATAGGGAGCAACCGGACAAACGCTTCACAGGTCAAAAGCTGCTTGAAGAGAGAGATCCATTTTCATCGGATCTGCAGAAGGAATGGGCCAAATCTCCTACGGTTGACCCACTGGTATCGCTCCTGACCACCAAAACCCTCCTATCCTTGCCAGCTGGCTCTTTCATTAAAGATCCCATGGACCATCAGAGAATCTTGCCCATTCAGTTTTTGAAGCGTCGGGCTCGGAGCTCTCTCCCTCTTTCGCTGCAATGTGGGTAGCTAAAGCTATGGTCTCTTGGGCAGATACCCTGACCAGAATCATTCAGGATAGTGACCTTCCATTCCCTTTGAGGGAGCTTATCTGGCAAACCAGATCTCCTTAGCCGGGGACTATTTGGTGCATGCTTCCCTGGACTCAGCTAACAGTGCCTCTCTTGCAGCCGCAAGACTCTGCCTCTAAAAAATCCCTAACATCTCTGCCTTTCCAGAATGATTACTGTCTCGGACGCCACAGGAGGAAAAAGTAAATTCCTCCCACAGCAGGCGCGTTTCCGATCCTTTCGCAGCAATCCCTTTTGGTCTAATACAGCTACCTCTTCCAGTTCGGGGCACTCCTCCCGGGAAACAGGGGTCCCCAGGTTTCATTCAAGTCCAGCCAGTCATGGAAGAACCGTCCCAAACAATCCAGATCTAAGGGAGCCAGATCACATAGATTCTCGACGCAATGAC
Organism: Ranitomeya variabilis; assembly: GCF_051348905.1. Taxonomy (NCBI): domain Eukaryota; kingdom Metazoa; phylum Chordata; class Amphibia; order Anura; family Dendrobatidae; genus Ranitomeya; species Ranitomeya variabilis. The sequence goes on along the minus strand of NC_135235.1, from coordinate 722,435,098 downwards.
TCACGGCATTACCAGGTCGACACCAGCAGAGTAGGCGGCCGTCTACTCCTATTTTGCCATACCTGGCTCTCCGTCGTTCACAACGAATGGGTCAGGGACCTGGTGTCTTCCTGTTACAAAATAGAATTTTCTTCCCACCCTCCAGCACGGTTCTTCCCCTCTCGTCCCCCCAAAACAGACGCAGGCACGGTCCTTCTACCAAGCCAACGATTTGCTATGCCAAAACAGTAATTATTCCAGTTCCAGAAAATTAGAGGTCTGAGGAATTCTACTCAAACTTATTTGTGGTTCCGAAGAAGGACAGGTCGGTGCGGCCCATTCTGGACCTGAAGCTCCTAAACAAGTTTGTCAAGGTCCGGCACTTCAGGATGGAATCCCTCCGTTGTGTCATCAGTTCGATGGAGAAGGGGGAGTTCCTAACATCCATCGACATCCGGGATGCTTACCTGCATATCCTAATTTGATATTTTTTTCCTCCCTCACCAAAGGTTCCTTTGCTTCACCGTCCGCGAAGAACATTTCCAGTTTACAGCTTTGCCCTTTGGCCTCGCCACCGCTTCCAGATTGTGCACGAAGGCCATGGTGGTCATTCTGCCATACCTAGATGTTCTCCTAGTCAAGGGTCCGTCTTTCCAAGCATGCGTGGATTGTGTCCATATCACTTCGGACACACTTTCTCTCCTGGATTGGCTTATAAACTTAGACAAATCGTCCCCTGTACCAGATCAGCAGATTTCATTTTTAGGAATGACCCTGGACACAACCCAAACCTTCGACTCCTCAATTCCCATGATTCCGACTCCCTCATATATGTTTAAGTGATAAATTTACTGTAGTAAAATTGTAACATCAGGCTTTTAATCTTTATTATGATACAATAATCAAGCCATTTAGAGCATAAAATATATTTATTGGAATACAACTTTAGAACAAAAAAACTTAGCATATTTACACTTTATTATACACTCTGCAGTAAGTGGGAAACACAGTTAAAAAAAAAAAAATATACTGAATAGCATTTGTGCAGTCTATAAATTTGTTCTGAGAAATAGTATCGCCTCCATCAGATCCTCCTTCATAGATGACCTGAAATCTGACCTAATTATTTTAAGGCTAGAGAACAACCTCTCTACACTAACTTGGGTTGGTGGCAAAGCAGTAACCACATGGGTAACATCTCTAACCATTTCAGTGTAAAGGAATTGCCTCATGCACAGTCAGTTTTGATGAACGATTGAAATATGGTCAATCTGTTTCCTATGGGAGTGGAATCTTTTTCCCTGCAGCCAAGCTTTGCCTGCTCCATGTCATCCAAATACTTGTCGAAATCAAACTCCTCATCTGATGAGGATAAGGATGAAGGAACGGCAGCATCAGCACTGGCAGGGCCCGAGTCCTCTTTACTCATCCTAACTGTTACCTCAATCAAAGCTTCTTTTCCTTTAGTAAGCTGTTGATCATCCAGCAATATACGATGACTCGGGTCCACATAAACAGCTGCCAGAAAAATTGTATTTTCTAATAGCAGTGTCACTCTCCGTTTCAATGAAGCAGCAATGACATCTGCGATTAAACCTCCTCTTTGGGACAGGCAAAACAACAAGTTCTTCCACTCCTTTATAAAAATCCCAAGAGATAAATCCACAGCTTGTAACTTTTTAGTCACTGTAAATGGATGATAAAGCAATTCCTTCAATTCAGCCACCTGTGTCCATTGACCTTCATGTAGTGTTACCTGAAGGTTGGCCATATCTACAAGGAAGGGTTTCAACTCAAGCAATTGCTCAGAGTGGCTTGATCCACAATTGCCCCTTTTCCAGCAAGTCTCTACAAGATGCAATCAATTTTAGGGGTTCTGGCAGTAAAAGCCAATTTCCCCACTTTGCTAGTCAGAGTTCCAGCATGTCCCCCTTGCAGACTATCTCTTATTGCCAGCTGCAGCGTGTGCACAACACAGCGCATGTGATGAATAGGAAAGAGGTGTGAAGCAGCTTCAGCAAGATCATCTGATTGTGAAGAATCATTTTGCTGTTCTTCTGTAGTAATATCTGTGCTGAATCACAATCCAGAACACACACACACATACGTCCTCATCGATCGTGTTACTGTATTTCCGAATTTGAGATGTTAGAAAACATTTTTTCCCCTTATATTCTACTGTATGTATAGTGTATATAAGTCATCAGAGCAGCTAATTTCTCCAAACATGAGCTAAGAGGAAAAACAAACTAAAACATCAAGCATACATAGACAACATATATTGGACTATTGATTTATGCACAGTTTATTGAAAGTTTAGATATGCTTTAGGAATTACTTACCTCTTTAATCCTGCTTTCCTGTTCACCCAGAAATTCTGAGATGAATGTACGCTTTCCTTCTCTGTGTGTTTATTTTTTCCCCTTATCTGTAGAGGAGGAGCTTCAATACTTATCCTGAACATAAACTGCAGCACAGATTCATCTCAGCTAAAACTCCAATACTTAGATCAGGAATAGGACAGACATTTATAGGACATTTCATAACTTTCCCAAATTCTTATGAAAAAAATATTCCCCACAAACTGTATTGAACTACTGTACCCAATTTATTATATATCTTAGGAGTCGGAGTTGGTCCATTTTATACTGACTCCAATTCCACCAAAATGGGCTCCGACTCCACAGCCCTGCTGGACACCTGTCGAGGGTTGGCGATTCTCCCTTGACAGAGTCTTAGCCCTTCAGCAGGGAGCCCGCGTACTTTGTCGCCCACATCCTCTCTCCATCCGATTCTGCATGAGGGTTCTGAGCAGCGATGGAAGCTGTTCCTTTCACCCAGTTGCATCTTCAGCCTCTACAGCATGCACTTCTAGCAGCCTGGGACAGGAACCCATTTTTTCTCTCTCGACCGGCTATGCCGCTTGTCCTCACGGGTCAAGCAGGTGCTCAGGTGGTGGACGTTGCGGTCATCCCTCACCCAAGGTAAATCTTTCCTTCAGGTTCAATGGCTGATGGTCACCACCGCCGCCAGTCTTCTATGCTAGGGCGCTGTCTTGCGGCATCACACTGCCCAGGGACTCTGGTCTCCTAGCGAAGCACTTATCCGATCAAGATTCTGGACATCTGGGTGATTTGGTTCATCCTGCGATGGTGTCACGCTCAAGCCCTGACTGGTGGGCGTGAGCTCGGGGGGTTTGTGGCCCCACTGTGCCACAAACCAGACTACCCTGGGAGTGGCGTGACTGACAGCTGCCTGGGTTTTCACTGTAGTCTCTGATGGTGAGGTCAGGCTTTTGCAGCAGGCAGTTGCCAGGTGCTACTCCAGGGTGGTGTCTGGATGTGGCTGCTGAACCCACTTGGAGAACAGAAACACTAGGACAGGTGCGGGCATCAGACAGGACTGGCAGAAGAGCACGGCTGAAACTCAGACGAGTAGGCTGGCACGGCTGAGACACAGGGCTGGCAGAGACACGGCAGAGAACACAGGGCTGGCAGGCATGGCAGAGAACACAGGGCTGGTTGATGTGTATGAAGGAACAGGTAGGGACCTGTTCACACTGGATGTGCAGGTACGGATTTGTAGTATGAAGGAACAGGTAGGGACCTGTTCACACTAGAGGTGCAGGTACGGATATGTAGTATGGAGCGACCTGTTCACACAGGAAGTGCAGAAAAGGAAACAAGCAGAAAGGAATGAGGTATGAAGGAAAAAGTTGGGACCTGTTCAGACTGGAAGAGAACCGCAAGGCTGTGGATAGGAGCGGTAGAGCAGCAAGAGATAGCGCAGCAATAAAAGCTAAGCAGGGCAGAACCACAAGGAATATGGTCAGGAGCTGCAGCAAGAGTTTACTGCAGAAGCTAAGCAGAGCAGAGCCACAAGGAATGTGGAGAGGAGCTGCAGCAAGAGGTTTCTGCAGCAGCAAAGCAGAGCAGAACTGCAAGGAATGTGGAGAGGAGCTGCAGCAAGAGATTACTGCAGCTGTAGAAGCTAAGCAGAGCGGAGCCACAAGGAATGGGGAGTGGAGCTGCAGCAAGAGGTTCCTGCAGCAGCAAAGCAGAGTAGAAAGGAGCAGAACCGCTGGAGTGCGGAGAGGAGATGCAGCAAGAGATAACTGCAGCAGCAGAAGATAAGCAGAGTATAAAGGAGCAGAACCGCAGGAGTGCGGAGCAGAGGTAAAGCTACAAAGGTACAGAGCAGGCAGAGCCGCAATAGTGCGGAGTGTAAGCAGACTGAGAACACGAGGAAATACACAGCAGGGAAGCAAGCCACAGACAAGGAAACCGAGATAAGACTAAGCTCAGACAAGGAAATGGAACAAGACAAGAAACAAGGACAAAGACACAGGGACCAGGATAGCCTCCAGAGAGGGAGTAACACAGAGCAAGGCCTGGCAAGCTCAGAAGCTAAACACAAACTGAGCTAACACATTGCACAGGCCCGACCTCTGGGTGGAGCTGCACTAAATACTGGAGGCCTCCTGGCAATTGGTCAGGAACAGATTAGACAGATGCACCTGATTCCTATGAGAACCAGAGAGTTCAGGCGCCGCCCCCCTATGTACACAGCCAGGAAGCATGCAGAAAGCAGAGACACAGAATATGGAGCTGGCAAGAAACAGAAACCACATCATTGCCTGGAGCAGTGGGTAAGATAGTGTTAGAGATGAGAGGCCATGCCGTGATGCCAGCAGAGTTGTTACAGATGGTTCCATCACCTCCTAGTCGGTCACCCCATCCACATACAATCGGACAACGCCACAGCTGTGGCATATATCAACCATCAGGAGGGCACCCGCAGCAGTGCGGTAATGTGCAAGGTGAAGCACATTCTCCATTGGGCTGAGAGGAAAAATTCCGTCATCTCAGCAGTTCACATCCCGGGTGTGGAAAACTGGGCGGCAGGGTCTCGCTTTGGGGGAGTGGTCACTGCATCCGGAGGTCTTCCAGCAGGTTTGTCATCGCTGGGGGACTTCGGACGTCGATCTGATGTCATCAAGACTACACGCCAAGGAGCCCGAGTTCATAGCTTGGTCCCAGGATCCAGAGGCCATTGGGGTGGATGCACTGGTCCTTCCGTGGCATAATTTCCCTCTTCCTTACGTGTCCCTCCCCAACTTCCTTTGCTCCTGAGAGTCATCAGGAAGTTAAAGACAGAAGGAATTCCAGTCATCCTTGTCTCTCCAGCCTGGCCACGCCTGGCGTGGTACGTGGAGTTGGTGCAGCTCGTCAACGTTCTTTGGTGTCTTCCAGATCGACCAGATTTACTCTCCCAGGGCCCGATTTGCCACCAGAACTCGGGGGCCCTGTGTTTAACGGCATGGCCGCTGAATCTTGGGTCCTAACCCAAGCTGGGTTTTCCCAAAAAGTGGTTTCCACCATGATTAGCGCTCGGAAACCTACATCCGTGCGCATTTATCACCGTACCTGGAAATCATTTTTCGCATAGTGCAGGGACCCCACGGTCCTTTTCCTCTTGCTTTCTCCATCATGACCATTCTGGAATTTCTTCAGGCTGGTCTGGACTCAGGCCTGGTGCTTAGTTCCCTCAAAGGTCATATTTCTGCCTTATCTGTTTTGTTCCAGGGCACATGTTGAGAAACACGTGATGGTGTCTCTGCGGCTTTTCTACATGCATCTGGCACTATGTGACAGGAGTGTTCATGGACCCCTCTCGGCACATTAACCCCGGAACACTGTGATCAAACAAGATTGCAGTGTAGCGGTGGCATAAGGAAGCATCGCACAGGGAGGGGGGCTCCCTGCGTGCTTCCCTGAGACCCTCAGAATAATGCGATGTGATCACGTTGTTCCGAGGGTCTCCTCCCTGCAGGCCCCCGGATCAAAGATGGCCACGAGGTCCTTCTGGGTCCTGCACGGAGGTGGCTTCTCAGTGCCTGCTGAGAGCAGGCGCTGAGAAGCCTCCTGCACTGCCTGTCAGATCGCTGATCTGACATATTGCTGTGCAGAGTGTTAGATCAGCGATCTGACACTATATAGTGATGTCCCACCCTGGGACAAAGTAAAAAAAAAAAATAAAAAATTATACTGTATAAAAATACATATTTTTTAAATTCCTAAATAAAGGAAAAAATAAGTATTGTTCCAATAAATACATTTCTTTATGTAAATAAAAAAAACAATAAAAGTACAGATATTTGGTAATTCCTGACCATAACGACCTGACCGACCTATAAAACTGTCCCACTAGTTAACCCCTTCAGTGAACACCGTAAAAAATAAATATAAAACGAAGCAAAAACCAATGCTTTATCATCATACCGCCAAGCAAAAAGTGGAATAACACCCGATCAAAAAGACAGATATAAATAAACATGGTACCGCTGAAAAAGTCATCTTGTCCTGCAAAAAACGAGCCGCCATATAGCGCCATCGGTTAAAAAATAGTTATAGCTCTCAGAATAAAGTGATGCAAAAACAATTATTTTTTACATAAAATAGTTTTTACTGTATAAAAGCACCATAAAAAAGATATAAATGAGGTATCGCTGTAATCCTACTGACCCAAAGAATAAAACTGCCTTATCAATTTTACCACACGTGGAATGGTATAAACGCCCCACCCAAAAGAAATTCCTGAATTGCTGGTTTTTGTTCATTCTGCCTCCCAAAAAACGTAACAATAAGAGATCATGTGCCTGAAAATGGTACCAATAAAAACGTCAACTCGTCCCTCAAAAAACAAGACCTCACATGACTCTGTGGAACAAAATATGGAAAAATTATAGCTCTCAAAATATGGTGATGCAAAAACTATTTTTTTTCTTTGCAATAAAAAGCGTCTTTTAGCATGTGACAGCTGCCAAACATAAAAACCAGATATACAAACCTGATATAAATAGTAAATCAAGCTCCCCCTTTATCACCCCCTTAGGGAAAAAATATAAAATAAAAAAAAATTATTTATTTCCATTTTCCCATTAGAGTTAGGATTAGGGTTAAGGCTAAGGTTAGGGTTAAGCCTTAGGGTTTGGATTACGTTTATGGCTGGGATTAGGTTTATGGTTGGGATTAGGGTTAGGGGTGTGGTTAGGGTTATGGTTGGGATTAAGGTTAGGGGTGTGGTTAGGGTTGGAATTAGGGTTAGGGGTGTTTTCAGGTTAGGGGTGTGGTTATGGTTAGGGTTGGGATTAGGTTTAGGGGTGTGTTAAGGTTAGAGCTGGAGTTAGAATTGGGGGGTTTCCACTGTTTAGGCACATCAGGGGCTCTCCAATCGCGACATGGTGTCCGATCTCAATTCCAGCCAATTTTGCATTGAAAAGTCAAATGGCACTCCTTCCCTTCTGAGCTCTGCCATGTGCCCAAATAGTGATTTACCCCCACATATGGGGTATCAGCGTACTCAGGACAAATTGCACAAGAAAGTTTGGGGTCAAATTTCTCCTGTTACCCTTTGGAGAATAAAAAATTGGGGGTGAAAAGATCATTTTTGTGAAAAAAATTTTTTTTTATTTTTACGGCTCTATTCTGTGAAGCACTTGGGGGTTCAAAGTGCTCACCACACATCTAGATAAGTTCCTTAAGGGGTCTGCATTCCAAAATGGTGTCACTTGTGGGGGGTTTCCACTTTGTAGTCCCTTCATGGGCTCTCCAAACGCGACATGGCGTCTGATTTCAATTTCAGCCAATTTTGCATTAAAAAGTAAAACTTCTCTCCTTGCCTTCCGAGCTCTGCCATGCGCCCAAAAGGTGGTTTACACTGGACTGGTTTACACATACGCAGTATTGGCGTACTCGGGACAAATTGTTCAACAACATTTAGGGTTCAATTTCTCCTGTTACCCTTGGTAAAATAAAGCAAATTGGATCTGAATTACATTTTTTGTGGAAAAAAAAAAGTTAAATGTTCACTTTTTTTTTTTAACATTCCAAAAAATTCCTGTGGAGCACCTGAAGGGTTAATAAACTTATTGAGTGTGGTTTTGAGCACCTTGAGGGGTGCAGTTTTTAGAATGGTGTCACTTTTGGGTATTTTCTATCATATAGACCCCTCAAAGTGACTTCAAATGTAATGTGGTCCTTTAAAAGAAAAAAAAAATGGTGTTGTAAAATTGAGAAATCGCTGGTCAACTTTTAACCCTTATAATTCCCTAACGAAAAAAAAATGTGGTTCTAAAATTGTGCTGATGTAATGTAGACATGTGGGAAATGTTACTTATTATGTATTTTGTGTGACAGATCTGTGTGATTTAAGGGCATGAAAATTCAAAGTTGGAAAAATTGCAAAATTTTCCAAATGTTCGCCAAATTTCTGTTTTTTTTCGCAAATAAATGCAAGTCATATCAAAGAAATGTTACCACTGTCATTAAGTACAATATGTCACGAGAAAACAATGTCAGAATCACCAGGATCCACTGGAGCGTTTCAGAGTTATAACCTCATAATAGTGGTCAGAATTGTAAATATTGGCCCGGTCTTTAACGTGCAAACCACTCTCGGGGGATTAAGTAAAAATGTTTAAAAATACTTATTTTGAGGATATTTCATTGAATAATAATTGGTTTTATTCTTAGCAGATTACTGTACCAGGAGATCAGAGGGGCAGCTGACATCTTCAGTTTTTAAATCAGAAGCTCTTGAGATCACACAGGATGCAATTGATGTGAATGTCATTACGCCAGATATACCATCATCCCTTCACAGCAAAGATCTGTCATCTTACCCTTTGAAACAGGTTCTGTCTTCTGATTCTTTACCGACTACTAAGGAAAATCAAAGTCACAAAATAAGCATTAAAAAACGAACTGCTCCTAAATCAAAGAAGCTGTTTTCACCTTCAGGATATGGAAATAACATTCCCCTTGAAAAGTATTTTCTTAAACATAAAACAATTCACACAGCAGAGAACAGATTTTCTTGTTCCAAGTGTGGGAAATGTTTTAACCAGAAATCAGATTTGCTTAAGCACCAGAGAACTCACACAGGGGAGAAGCCTTTTTCCTGTTCAGAATGTGGAAAATGTTTTAACTATAAATCACATTTTGTTACACACCAAAGAACTCACACGGGGGAGAAGCCTTTTTCCTGTTCAGAATGTGGGAAATGTTATAAAAATAAATCAGATTTGCTTAAGCACCAGAGAACTCACACAGGGGAGAAGCCTTTTTCGTGTTCAGAATGTGGGAAATGTTTTAACAAGAAATCATCTTTGCTTAAGCACCAGAGAACTCACACAGGGGAGAAGCCTTTTCCCTGTTCAGAATGTGGGAAATGTTTTAAGCAGAAATCACATCTGATTAGACACCAAAGAACTCACACAGGGGAGAAGCCTTTTTCCTGTTCAGAATGTGGGAAATGTTTTAAAAATAAATCATATCTTGTTATACACCAAAGAACTCACACAGGGGAGAAGCCTTTTTCATGTTCAGAATGTGGGAAATGTTTTATCCATACATCAGATTTGCGTAAGCATCAGAGAATTCACACAGTGGAGAAGCCTTTTTCCTGTTCAGAATGTGGGAAATGTTTTAAAAATAAATCATATCTTGTTATACACCAAAGAACTCACACAGGGGAGCAGCCTTTTTTCTGTTCAGAATGTGGGAAATGTTTTAACCATGCATCAGATTTGCGTAAGCATCAGAGAATTCACACAGGGGAGAAGCCATTTTCATGTTCAGAATGTGGGAAATGTTTTAAAAATAAATCACCTCTTGTTATACACCAAAGAACTCACACAGGGGAGAAGCCTTTTTCATGTTCAGAATGTGGGAAATGTTTTAACCAGAAATCACAACTTATTAAACATCAACGAATTCACACAGCGGAGAATATTTTTTCATGTTCTTAACCATCAAAAATAACTCAAACTATATAAGTTATTGACAAATTGTACAAAAACATAACAGACAGATGTATAATTGAATGAGAAATGGAAATTACTGTAAAACTTACCATATTTCTTGGACTATAAGACACCCTTTTTTATTAGATAATTTTTATTAAGAACATTACACAATTAAGTATTTATGAAGAGACATCAGTAGAACAAAGATATTTTGATATTTTCAATGTTACATGATATCCTTATATGTTATTGTTATACATAAAATACAATAAAGTCATCATCTCCTTCCAAGGATTCAATTTTTTTTCATTCAAACTAATACAACCCCCTGTAAGAAAGTCCTTACTGAGAGCTGGGAGAGCCGGGAAAAATATGTAGACAATTCTCTTATCAAGCTGAGACTGAAGTTTATTCAGAGATTTTGCAGCAGGACAGCACATGGATAGTCAGTGAAATAAAGCATGTGAGCACGAACAGAAGTCCAGATTGACAAAGTAACGCTGGGACATCTGGCGATGGTCCAGCCTTAGCCAGGCCATGAGGTGGCATGGCTGCAGGATGGCGATGGAATGGCCATGTTGTGGCACGGCAGCAGGTTGGCGATGTAATGGCCCCGAACAACAGTTAGGACGTGCACACGTCCGTAATTGCCACGGAAATTTCAGCGGCAATTCCCGAACTCGCTGCCGTGGGAAAAGCTCATGCGGAATTGGCATGTGTTTTCCCGCTAAACACTAGCATTTTGCAAGCGTAATTAGCTTGCAGAATGCTAGCATTTTCCAAGCGATCTGTAGCATCGCTTGGAAAACTGATTGACAGGTTAGTCACACTTGTCAAACAGTGTTTGACAAGTGTGACCAACTTTTTACTATTGATGCGGTCTATGCAGCATCAATAGTAAAAAGATCTAATGTTAAAAATAATAAAAATAAAAAATCATGATATCCTCACCTTCCGGCGCCCTCAGCAGCCTTCCCGCTCCTCGCGCTGCTCCCGTTCCCAGCAATGCATTGCGAGAATGACCTGTGATGACGTAGCGGTCTCATGAGACCACTACGTCATCTAGGGCCATTGCCGCTAGGCATTATTGGGAACACGAGCAGCGCGAGGAGCGGGAAGACTGCCGAGAACGCCGGAAGGTGAGGATATCATGATTTGTTATTTTTATTTTTTTAACAATTATACGGTTCCCAGGGCCTGGAGGAGAGTCTCCTCTCCTCCACCCTGGGTACCAACAACACATGATCCGCTTACTTCCCGCATGGTGGGCATAGCCCCATGCGGGAAGTAAGCGGATCAATGCATTCCTATGTGTGCGGAATCCCCGCGATTCCCCACAAGGAATCAGGGGCTTTTTATACATGATACAGACAAAGAAATCTGTACCTTGCAGCAAAGGGCATATACATAACAACATCATACTGCGTAGAAAAACACATTCAAGGATGAAGCATAAAATAGTTAAATGTAATGACTTTGAGGCTCTTTTCACCCAACTCCATTAGAACTCGTAAATCTCCATGTTCCTCTTAGTAACTGTCATTGTTCACTTAATACACTTAATTATTATCATACATTTACCCTTTTTCTATTATCATGGCCCTGCAGCTGCTCCAATTAACCTGTGTGTATGTCAAACTATACCTGCTAATGGCTATGATCTCATCTTGTGTCTCCAATCTGTCTATGTCTTTCAGAAGTACATCTTAGAATTAGTTAGTTTCTAACTTTGCACAAGATGGCTGCTAGAGCCAACATGGCTGTTCAGTTTATTATCCAGAGTGCAACATACAGTGCTGTAATATTTATTGGTGAATTATTGAAAGTAAGATTATCTATGTAATTCATCGCTTTATGTACTTTGTGTGTGTGTGTGTGTGTGTGTGTGTGTGTGGAAGGGCAAAAAATCCCTTAAAAAGCACAAAAACAAAATAAAGTCATTAAAATATTAGTCCCTGTGACGGGGTGTACGGCAGAGCAAGAAGGGACAACAGGCCGAGGGATGATTCAACAGATTTACTATCAAGAACGCTGGAACAGCACATGCAGGTAGATCTACAGAGTCCACAATTAGTCCAATGGAACAGGTTCGGGGGCACCACTCGATAATCCTTGTGCCAGCTAACAAAGCAATAGTCCACAATTAGTCCAACGGAACAGATTCGGGGGCACCTCCCGATAATCCTTGTGCCAGCTAACAAAGCAATAGTCCACAATTAGTCCAACGGATCCCAAAACAATCTCACGAATGACGAGATATGTCCTCAGCTCAAGTCTCGCCCCGTTCGCTTCCTCAGTCACAGATGGACGTGGGGTCTTGCCTCGGCTAAGAATCCCCACTCCTTCTCCTTCAAGGGTCAACTCACATCTGATCTCAAAATAAGAATGGATTGTCTGAGCTCCTGGGATCAGCCCAGGAAGGGGGTAGGGGTCACACCTTCTATTCAATGGTTGGGTCCACCAGAAGATTCTAGACTTGTCTGCTCCGCTTAGTCTATCCAGTCTGTGCATTTGACTAGCCACCTGCTGTGAGGAAGAATAGCTATTCATTCACTAATGGTATTGACAAAGCTTAATTACATTATAGCTCAGGGCTGCAAGTATTGGGGGAAGGAGACAGGTTAAGTTACATACACCCCATAACATTGCAAAGTGTACAGTAAATACAACCAAAGAGAAGTCGCACCACATCATGACATATTATACAAAATACAGGACCGAGAAAAAAAAAGTACATATCATGACAGTCCCCCCAAAAATAAGTTGCAGAATTGTTAAGTCTTTTGATCCCTGTCATTCTCTTTTTCTTCTCTCTCTTTGGTTTCCGGATTTTCCCGATCTTCTACCCCTCTCACACTATCAGAGTCCCACTGTATAGTGTGAAACATCTCTCGATCATCCAGTAGGTTCATGGTCCCAGGAATCAAATATGAAAATCTTCAGCTGACCTGGGAAGAGGAGAAAAAAAGTGGAGTATCAGTCCTTACCAGAAATGTCAGTAAGATAATTAAGAAGCTTACACTGGTCAATGGGGAAAAATTTTAACACCTTTGTGCCTTGGTTTGTTAACTCTGCCCACTCCTAAAACTTTGGGGCCAATTTTTATCAGTAATATCAAAGGTACCTTCCCAATTAGCTTCCAGGGTCCCATTGTTCAGAAATTTTTAACCATAACCTAAGCTTCTTTAACAAATTTAGACCTGTAGGATTTTCAGTGGGGTCTGTAAAATTAAGGATGCAAATCCCACTATGTGTCTCACTTGATTCATAGTCCAGTAAGTGCTTCATGCACAGAATGAATCCTTTCTCCCTGGGAGTGAGCAACCTAGAGTAGTAGTCTAGGTTATACAGCTGACTGGACACTTCAGGGCTATCTTTGGACCATCTTTGTAAAAGCACCAGGAAATAGATATATCAACGGTGTCAGCTTGGATGTAAAAGGATTGGGAAGGGTCAGGGTTAACTAATGCAGTGGCTGCTATAAGGGCACGCTTCAGTCCTTCAAAAGCCTGCAAGGCTTCTCCCTCTACAATGACGGGCAAAATCATTATCAACATCTTTTAGTAAATCATACAGTGATTTATCCGAATGAGCAAAATCTTCAATAAATTATCTGAAAAAATTAATAAGAATTTTCTAAGCTCAGTAATATTAGTTGGTATGGGGACAGCTTGAATTGCTTTAACCCTATCATGTATAAGCTTCTTTCCTTCTGCTAAGACAGACACGCCCAGAAATGTAACCTCTGACTTCATTAATTCTACTTTATCTAAGCTCATTTTGAGTCCTGCATCCTGTAAAGCCTGACAAACATTTTCAAGGGTCTCGTTGTGTTCACATTCATCGACAGTTTGAATTAATAAATCACCAACATATTGTAGGACTTTGACTCCGTAGCCAAGGGGTTCTAACACCTGAGCCAATGACTGATGGAAATACAAAGGAGAACTGTGAAATCCCATGGGCAACCGCGTGAACAAGTACTGCACATTCTCAATGTGAATGCAAAGCGGAGGACAGATTCATGTGTTAGGGGTACTGAGAAAAAGCCATTTACAATGTCCAAACAAGAAAACACTTTACAATCACTCCTCAGCTGTGACATAACTTCAGGGACAGATGCAACAAGGTAAGCTGCTGAGGGGGTGTACTTATTTGCAAGTCTCAAGTCCACAACCATTTGAAAGCTACCATCTTCCTTTTTTACAGGTAAAATGGGACTGTTACATGGAGAATTGCCTTTTACAACAAAGCCTTGTTTTTCCGATTCACTGACCACAACCCTTATGTAAGGGATTGCACCCTCAGGAATTCAATACTCGGTGATGGAAAGGTGGCACCCTTTCACCAACAATTTTAACTTCAGTTTGCATTAACCCACAATCAGTTTTCTTTGAGATCCACAATTCAGGGAACCTGTGCTTCAATTCATTTTTTTAAAATATCATTGTCAACATTTTCATTAGTACATGATCCTAGACTGGCAATGGGTAATTTGTGACTCTCCTCTTTCTCCTCCATAGGTACAATTGCAGAGCAAATAGTCGCTTCTATGTTCCCTCTCACGACTTTGTTACACAAATCAACAATTCCCATTGCTCCCAAAACATCAGTACCCAGAATAGTGGACCCAACTGTGGATTTACTAAAAAAAATGCATCGAAGACCCCTTTTCTTCGATCCCCCTGCGTCCTGAAATCTCAGGTTCACTGGACGACTTTTTTCTGCTTAAATACAGGAGCCTTCAAATCCTACCAAAGTGGTAGTCTCAGGCAGTCCAGGGGGTGACTGCAATTTGTGTCCTGTTACTGAGACTGAGGCTCCTGTATCGATGAGGATGACTTCCCACGGCAACCTCTCTATTCTCCCTTTGACATAAGGTATTCCATCCTTGCCCATGGAAAGGGGGGAAAGGAGGGCAAGGGGAACAGGGGAAGCAACCCATCAGTTGGTGCTCCCTGCAGTGGGAAACCCCCAAAAATCCATCATCCCCATCTGGACATGGCTTCCATTCTACAGCTCCCACCTCTGCCCCAAAGAGATCCTCAGTAAGAGTCGGGTACTCATGCTCCCTTACCAAAGGAGCATAGGGAGAAGGAGGAGTGACCCCTCCTTGAATAGAATGGATCTCTGGGCATGAATGATTGGGAGCTACTGGTGAGAGAGCAGGAGCAGAAGGCTCCTGAGAGACTGGATTAACCATTTGAAGACCGTTATACTGCTGATACTGCCTAGGGTCATTCACTACTAAATACGGAGGTCTAACTCTGGAAGGAGGTTTGGAGAACTCCTGGGGCTGCTGGGGATTAAATGGCACCCGGGGTTCTCGGGTTTAGGGTACTGTCACACAGTGGCACTTTGATCGCTACGACGGTACGATCTGTGACGTTCCAGCGATATCCATACGATATCGCTGTGTCTGACACGCAGCAGCGATCAGGGACCCTGCTGAGAATCGGACGTCATAGCAGATCGTTTGGAACTTTCTTTCGTCGCTGGATCTCCCGCTGTCATCGCTGGATCGTTGTGTGTGACAGCGATCCAGCGATGCGTTCGCTTGTAACCAGGGTAAACATCGGGTTACTAAGCGCAGGGCCGCGCTTAGTAACCCGATGTTTACCGAGGTTACCAGCGTAAAAGTAAAAAAAAAAAAAACTGTACATACTCACATTTCGGTGTCCTTCAGGTCCCTTGCCGTCTGCTTCCCGCTCTGACTGTCTGCCGGCCGGAAAGTGAGAGCACAGCACAGCACAGCAGTGACGTCACCGCTGCGCTCTGCTCTCACTGTACGGCGGCTGACAGCTCTCCAGCGACCACACAACGACTTTCCAATGATCACGGCCAGGTCGTATCGCTGGTCGTGATCGTTGAAAAGTTGCAGAGTGTGACGGTACCCTTAGTCCCTTGCACAAAATTGAGACAAAAATGTCTAAAGTGCCCAAGCTGCCCACAAAATTAATACACAGGAGGACCCCTTGTGGGATTCCGGGGGGATCTGACGAATGGGACCTGCCCATTCTCAGCAGCTGTGCATACCCCAGGAATTCCTGGGCTCCCTGAATCAGCAGATGCACCCCGAGGTGAATGGAACGCAAAAACATTGGACTCATCACCCTTCACCTCGGACTGCATTGTCCTAACATTGGTCAACATAACCTCCACAACATCTTCAATAGATTCTGCATTCTGCAAAACTCATGATTTAAAAACTCCTTCCAAGGGCACTTTTTTCACAAATTGTTCCATCATAGCAAATTTATCACCCTGGTCCATAGTATCCAAGGTTTTATCAAACTCAAATTTTTAACAAATTTAAGATAGACCAGGGACATTTGGCCGGGGGCTGTCCTAGGAATAGAAGCGGCATCAAACTCCATCTGGGATGAATCATCTTTTTCCTCATCATCTGCAAAATCTTTCCTCAACTGTGTCTGCATAAACTGGAGCTGTTGTGACACTATATCTTGTTTTTTTATGGACTACTTCACCCATTCTCCTAACTCTCCAGTCTATAACTGTATCTACATCAGCACCTTATCTCAAAGCTGCAGTGTAAATCTGTAAAGGCTGAGTCACACATAACGATATCGTTAACGATATCGTTGCAACGTCACGCTTTTGGTGACGTAGCAACGATCCCGCTAACGATCTTGTTATGTGTGACAGCGACCAACGATCAGGCCCCTGCTGGGAGATCGCTGGTCGTTGGGGAATGATCAGGACCATTTTTTGGTCGCTGATCACCCACTGTCATCGCTGGATCGGCGTGTGTGACACCGATCCAGCGATGTGTTCACTTGTAACCAGGGTAAATATCGGGTTACTAAGCGCAGGGCCGTGCTTAGTAACCCGATATTTACCCTGGTTACCATTGTAAAAGTAAAAAAAAAAAACAGCACATACATTCTGATGTCTGTCATGTCCCCCGGCGTCCACAGGGTTAAAACTGCTTTCAGCAGGATCGCTGCTAATGCACGCGCTCCGGCCGAGAGCTTCCCTGCACTGACTGTCAGCGCCGACCGTAAAGCAGAGCACAGCGGTGACGTCACCGCTGTTACTGCCGGCACTGACACATTCAGTGCAGGGAAGCGCTCGGCAGCAGCGCGTGCATTAGCAGCGCTCTTGCCGAAAGCAGTTTTAACCCTGTGGACTCCGGTGGGGGATGTGACAGACATCAGAATGTGAGTATGTAGTGTTTTTTTTTTTTTACTTTTACAATGGTAACCAGGGTAAATATCGGGTTACTAAGCGCGGCCCTGCACTTAGTAACCCGATGTTTACCCTGGTTACCTGGGTGCTGCAGGGGGACTTCGGCATCGTTGAAGACAGTTTCAACGATGCCGAAGTCGTTCCCCTGATCGTTGGTCGCTGGAGAGAGCTGTCTGTGTGACAGCTCCCCAGCGACCACACAACAACTTACCAACGATCACGGCCAGGTCGTATCGCTGGTCGTGATCGTTGGTAAGTCGTTTAGTGTGACTTAGGCTTAACATAACTGCTCTCTGCTGCTGCTGCAGCGGTCACCCCTCCCTTCTGTGCTTCCCTGCCAGCTCCAGTGTCTCATTCAGCTTTTCTAATCTCTCCAGATACGTTGCCCCTCCCCGGCTGATCATGTTAACATATTGCTGCCTATCAAGAGCTATGACTATCTTAAACAAAGCCACTACGGCTACTAGCTTTCCCTAGCTACTTTTTCTTATCTAGTTCCCTGTTTTCTTCTGTGAACCAAGGCATACAATTGAACCATGTGGTTTCAACATTAACCCCCTCCAGCTGGGGTGTGCTAGCATGCTCTCTGCCTGCTTCCATAACCACTTCATACTAGAAGCCTACAAGGATGAGTTTTCTCTGTCCTGGTATCTACAAATGCAATTCAAGCTAAGTTAGATACTCACACCTCTCTGTCTGGATGACTCGCTGCTGGCTTGAGTTGACCAAAAGAGGTGTGGCTGTGTTTCCAGCCTCGCTCGCTATGCTTGTCAGGCGTCTCCCCTCGCCTTTTAAAACCTCTTGCTACCAGGCACAAAACTTCTCACGTCTTTGTAGATAACTTACGTAGAGGTTTCTTAGTTGCACATATATTTTTATAGTCCTTTCTATAGTTTTTTTTATCAAAATCAGGCAGACTTGGAGAGCTTCACGAGAGGTTTTCCTCCTTCAGGCTGGCATACTTTGAGCGATTTAACACATGGCCATATGCAGTTTTATTTTTTTCACCCTTCCTGCCTCAAACCCTCATCCACAAATCCTTCCAATGGTTCTTCTGGAGGCAGGTCTCCGGAGCTGCTCCTCCTGGCTTAGGCTTCACCACTTGTAAGAAAGTCCTTACTGAGAGCTGGAAGAGCCGGGAAAAATATGTAGACAATTCTCTTATCAAGCTGAGACTGAAGTTTATTCGCAGATTTCGCAGCAGGACAGCACATGGATAGTCATTGAAATAAAGCATGTGAGCACGAACAGAAGTCCAGACAGACAAACTAACGCTGGGACATCTGGCCTTAGCATGGCCATGAAGTGGCATGGCTGCAGAATGGCGATGGAAGGGCCATGTTGTGGCATGGCAGCAGGTTGGCGATGTAATGGCCCCGAACAACAGTAACAGTGGCTTTTTATACATGATACAGACAAAGAAAGCTGCACCTTGCAGCAAAAGGCGTATACATGATAACATCATAATGCATAGAAAAACACATTCATGGATGAAGCATAAAATTGTTAAATGTAATGACTTTGAGGCTCTTTACACCCAACTCCATTAGAACTCGTAAATCTCCATGTTCCTCTTAGTAACTGTCATTGTTCACTTAATACACTTATTTATTATCATATGTTTACCCTTTTTCTATTTTAGGGAATATAGGGGGTGCTCCCTGTTAATACGAGGTGGTGCTCCAAGGTATTAGTTAGCAATGAATAACAAAAAAAGCTTGGGCACTCAAATGAAATTTATTGTCCAATGTAGACCAATGAGGCAAATGCCACCACCATACAACAAAGAAAAAATGCAGGATGACCCGATTGAAAGATAGATTAACTTTCCCAACCACGAGGCTCACTCTGGCACACGTGGTCGGTGCCCCCACACCATTCAGGCATGATAGGAGACTAGGTCCCATTACCTTGGACCCCCTTCTACAGCAGATTCAGCTTGAGAAAGGCATGTTCATGCCGAAACGTTGCAAAAGTTAATCTGTCTTTCAATCGGGTCATCCTGTATTTTTTCTTTGTTGTATGGTGGTGGCATTTGCCTCATTGGTCTACATTGGACAATAAATTTTCATTGGAGTGCCCAAGCTTTTTTGTTATTCATTACCCTTTTGCTATTATCATGGCCCTGCAGTTGATCCAATTAACCTGTGTGCATGTCCACTATACCTGCTAATGGCTATGATCTCATCTTGTGTCTCCAATCTGTCTATGACTTTCAGAAGTACATCTTAGAATTAGTTAGGTTCTAACTTTGCACAAGATGGCTGCTAGAGCCAACATGGCTGTTCAGTATATTATGACTGACCATTCTCTTACATCCCCCCCCTCCCCTGATAACACTCTAGAGAATTCTTTCTTCATATTTTTTTTGTGATGTGTATACATTAGAATATCATAATTAGTTTGCATGTGTACTGGCCCTACTTACATCATTTAATCTGGATTGATCATACTACAAGTGTTCCTGAAGCCAGAAATTGCCATGTTATCTCTCAGGAGTATTCCAGATTGTTGGCCTGGAACAGTCAACCAGGATCCCCAGATGTTGTCAAATTTCCAAATAATATTGTTTTGCTTATTTATTAACTAATTAACTGTTGGTGGTTGAGCGTCTGGCCAATGTTGCGCAATACGTTTGCGAGCTTGATAAAAAATGTGTGAAAGACCTACAGCCATCGGGAATTCAAAACTTCCGTAATCAGCATCACATCTGTTTCCTATTTTAATGTAGCTGTCAGGGGATGGTCTCCCATGCGAGACTGTGAGAGTTTCTGATAGATGTTTGAAATTAAACCGATCGTGTATTTTGCCTCCGCTATTGAGTCTAGTAAATATTTTTTCCTTATATCTGGTGCCGCGGCGCTAAACTGAGTTAGATATGCATGCCTAAGTTGTAGGTATCGAAAGAAGAGCCTGTGAGGCAATCCAAACTATTGTTTTAGCTTGTTAAATCTTTTAAGTGTTCCATTTTCTATTAACTGATCTAAAGTTTGAATTCCCCTTCATTGCCAACCTCTGAAACCAGTAAATTTGTCAAACTCCACTAGTCATTGATTTTGCCACATTGGGGTAAAATTAGAAAATTCCGTTATCCCCAACAGTCTCTTGCCCTATCTCACACCTTGTACATCATTACTAAGGTCAGTCTCAACATTTTGACACCCTAAATCGACTGGTGAGCGTAAAATTGGGTGCTGCGGCAAACGGGAGCGTATCCGCACTTATTTTTTTCCGACCGTGCCAGTAAAAAATAAAGTTTATATTTTGATGCCGTAAATCACCTAATGAGCATAAAAATGGGTCCTTTGGTGAACGTGAGCTTATCCGCACATATGATTACTGCGGCGGTCACCTCTGACACTCAATGGGTTTTCTGCACATCTGTGACCCACACCCCCTCCCCCCTGACACTGGGAGATCTGGGGGGGTGTCCGGTGTGTTTTACATAAAAAACACATGCGTTTTTTTTTATAACCGCATGTGTTTTTTGGGGGAACATCTGAGGAATCCTTAGCTGATGCTTAAGCACACATTTAAATTCTGGTGCGATAAAAAAGACCCCAAAAAATGGGGTCAGAGTCACTTTTTCATCACAGATCGGATTTTAAGTGTGTGTGTTAGCATCAGGGCACCCTCCGGAGGTTGATTGTCCAAAAAAAAAAAAATTACTTAAAAAGAGGCTCAAATGACTTAAAACGGGGACGTGAAATACGGGGGGGCGAGGTTAGTATGTCTTGCAGCTGGGCGGCTTGTCACTCATCCCCCTGTGCTCTGCTCTGTTTCGCCGGAGGGCAGGGTCAGTGTGCTATGGCAGCCACTTCATCTCCCTGGCTGTGTGTAACATGGCAGAATGGAGGGCAAGGGGCGGCCAGGGGGCGGGAAGATGTGACGCGGCCGGGCAGCTTGTCACTCATCCCCCTGTGCTCTTCGGTGTCTGGCCAGTGGGGGGGAGGTCAGTGTACTATGCAGCCAAGAATGAGTTCATCTTCCAGGCCGTGTGTAACATGGTACAATGGAGGGGGAGGGGTGACACGGCCAGGCTGCTTGTTACTCATCCCCTGTAGTGAAGGGTTGGATGGCAGGTGGGCGGGGTCAGTGCGCTATGTGACCGAGAACCAGTTCATTTCCCCGGCTGTCTAACATGGTAGAATGAGGCGGGAGAGGGGCGGCTGGGCTCTGTGTGTGACGAATGTTCAGGCCCACCCCCACGGTTCCTGGCCTGACTGTAGGAAGCATGAAGTCACCGCAGAGCCCAGAGCGTGCAATTTGAACATGAATGAATGTGTCGCATTGATTTATGTCTTTTTACATCAATTAAGGAATTTGCTCCTCACACCATATGGGGGCATCACAACACAGAACCAGACCCCAATCACAGGACAATAAAACTTTCACACTCCTTATCTATGAACTGTTCCAATATTTATGGCCACAACTCTCTATCCCTCTCCCATAATGATAGTTCTGCTTCACGTCACTTTTCTTATCTATTTCATTATTTCTGTGCTGTGTTGTGTATAAATATGTGATTCTTCAGATTTTATTATACTGAGCCTGATGAAGAGACCTGAGGGGAAGAAGGTGGACCCAGGGAACTATAGGCTGGTGAGTCTGACGTCTATACCAGGAAAAAAAACAAATTATTAAACAACATGTAAGTAAGTACCTGGATAAGAATGAAGTGATTAAACAGAGTCAGCATGGGTTTGTAACTAATAAGTCACGTCAGACTAACAATTTCCTTCTATGACAGAATCACTGACTGGGTGGATCAGGGAAATGCTGTAGATATAGTATATCTTGACTTCAGCAAAGCATTTGACAAAGTATCTCACACAATCCTTATTGAAAAAATGACTAAGTATGGAATGGACGAGGCAACTGTTAGGTGGATTCATAACTGGCTTAGTGATCGGACCCAAAGAGTGGTTGTAAATGGCTGCAAATGCAGTTGGAAAAATGTTTCAAGTGGGGTACCACAGGGCTCTGTCCTGGACCCTGTATTGTTCAACATCTTTATCAATGATTTAGATGAAAGAATTGAGGGTAAACTGATTAAATTTGCTGATGACACAAAGCTAGGAGGGATAGCTAATACTAGAGAAGAGAGAGGATTCAAAAAGATATAGATAAACTGGAGCAGTGGGCAGGAACTAACAGAATGGTTTTTAACAGGGAAAAATGCTAAGTGCTACATCTGTACATCTGGGCAATAAAAATGAAAACGCATATGCAGAATGGGAGGAATGGGGCTAAGCAACAGCACATGTGAAAAAGACTTGGGAATATTAATAGATCACAGACTAAACATGAGTCAACAGTGTGATGCAGCAGCAAAAAAGGCAAATACAATCCTGGGATGTATTAACAGAAGCAAACAGTCTAGATCACGTGAAGTCATTATTGCCCTCTACTCCTCTTTGGACAGACCTCATCTGGAATACTGTGTTCAGTTTTGGGCACCACATTTTAAAAAAGACATAAAAAAACTGGAGCAAGTTCAAAGAAGAGCGACCAGAATGGTGACTGGTCTGCAAACCAAGTCCTATGAGGAACATTTACAGAATTTGGGAATGTTTAGCTTGCAAAAAAGAAGACTGAGAGAAGACTTAATAGCTGTCTACAAATATCTCAAGGGCTGTCACATTGTAGAAGGATCATCTTTATTCTCATTTGCACAAGGAAAGACTAGAAGCAATGGGATGAAACTGAATGGAAGGAGACAGATTAGATATTAGAAAAAACTTTTTGACAGTTAGGGTGATCAATGAGTGGAACAGGCTGCCACGAGAGGTGGTGAGTCTTCAAACAGAGGCTGGACCGACATCTGTTTGGGATGATTTAGTGAATCCTGCTTTGAGCAGGGGGTTGGACCAGATGACCCAGGAGGTCCCTTCGAACTCTACCATTCTGTGATTCTAGTCTCGAAAGCTTGCAAATTGTTATCATCTTTTCAGTTAGCCACTAAAAGGTATCAACCACTGAGGACTCTCGATTCTAAATATTTTTCTATCTACTGGCTAACAAGGAACAAAGATATACCGGTATATCTTTCCTGTATCTAGGTGCCAGTACAAACACTTAAACCGTAAAATAGCAGCTTTATTATAGAAAAAAATAACAATAACAATATTATAACTGTTAGCTGTTCCTTTGCCTACACACAAAACTAATATATAAAGTATATACACACAAAGAACAGTGGATCAGATGCATGACTAGAGCCCACGTAAAATATTACGTGTCAAGCCATGGACAATCCCCCCCTTCTCCAAAATCGTTTCTTCAGATTCCTTAATCAAAAGACAGTTCTGTCCCTGGCTTCAGATCTCTCTTGGCAAAAAAGAGAATTGTTGGGGTTTCTCCATCTCCACAATCCAGAACCTTTGGCTTGAGATTGTCAACTATCCCCAAATGATTTATCATCCGACCAAAAGTGGACGGCATGTCTGGGTGGCAATCACAAGGCACATTGGTGGCATTAATGCAGAATTTTTGTCCTTTATGTTCAAAAAAGTAGATATATGACATTCCTGTCAGTGATCTCTGCAATTCTTCCCCTTTTTTAGAGCTCATGAGTTTTCCGTGATAATCACAGACCACCTCTCCCTTTTTAAAAGCATGGGTGGTCTTCACGGTATGCCCGCCTTTGCTGCTGTCCTCTATTATAACTAGTCCTTTCCATTTCTGCGTCCTCACAAGAGCTTTGATCTCCTCTGGAAAGTCGTTTGGCTTCCTTTGCATGGGTGGCTTCCAAGCACGCGTCACTTCTACTATGGTTGGTATATTTGTATTCCATCCCTGTCCTTTCACATAGTTTGACAATTGTTTTCTGCTGGGGGATTTCCTGAAAGATTCTAAATACAAAAAAAAAAAAAAATTAGAATAAATTAGCAGACATACCGTATTATCCGCTTTATAAGACGCACCCCAAATTATCCTGGTATATATGTACCCCATCCTGGTATATATGTTCTCCATCCTGGTATATATATGTTCCCCATCCTGGTATATATGTCCCCCATCCTGGTATATATGTCCCCCATCCTTGTACATATGTCTACAATACTGGTATATATATCTGCAATCCTGGTATATATGTTTTCCATCCTGGTATATATGTTCTCCATCCTGGTATATATGTACCCCATCCTGGTATATATGTTCTTCATCCTGGTATATATGTCCCCCATCCTGGTATATATGTCCCCCATCCTGGTATATATGTCCCCCATCCTTGTATATATGTCTACAATACTGGTATATATGTTCTCCATCCTGGTATATATGTTCCCCATCCTGGTATATATGTACCCCATCCTGGTATATATGTCCCCCATCCTTGTATATATGTCTACTATCATGGTATATATGTTCCCCATCCTGGTATATATGTCTGCTATCCTGGTATATATGTTCTCCATCCTGGTATATATGTCTACAATCCTGGTATATATGTTCTCCATCCTGATATATATGTCCCCCATCCTTGTATATATGTCTACTATAATGGTATATATGTTCCCCATCCTGGTATATATGTTCTCCATCCTGGTATATATGTCTGCTATCCTGGTATATATGTCTACAATCCTGGTATATATGTTCCCCATCCTGGTATATATGTTCCCCATCCTGGTATATATGTTCTTCCTCCTGGTATATATGTTCTCCATCCTGGTATATATGTTCTTCCTCCTGGTACACATGTCCCTCATCCTGGTATATATGTCCCCATCCTGGTATATATGTTCTCCATCTTTGTATATATGTCCCCCATCTTGGTATATATGTCCCCCATCCTGGTATATATGTCCCCCATCCTGGTATATATGCCCCATCCTGGTATATATGTTCTCCATCCTGGTATATATGTTCCCCATCCTGGTATATATGTCTACAATACTGGTATATATGTCTACAATCCTGGTATATATGTTCCCCATCCTGGTAAAATTAGAATAATCAGCAGACATATTATCCGCTTTATAAGACGCACCCCAAATTATCCTAATATATATGTACCCCATCCTGGTATATATGTTCCCCATCCTGGTATATATGTCCCCCATCCTGGTATATATGTCCCCCATCCTGGTATATATGTTCTCCATCCTGGTATATATGTCCCCCATCCTTGTATATATGTCTACAATACTGGTATATATGTCTACAATCCTGGTATATATGTTCCCCATCCTGGTATATATGTCCCCCATCCTGGTATATATGTCCCCCATCCTGGTATATATGTCTACTATCATGGTATATATGTTCCCCATCCTGGTATATATGTCCCCCATCCTTGTATATATGTCTACTATCATGGTATATATGTCCCCCATCCTGGTATATGTGTCCCCCATCCTTGTATATATGTCTACTATAATGGTATATATGTTCTCCATCCTGGTATATATGTCTACAATCCTGGTATATATGTTCTCCATCCTGGTATATATGTCTGCTATCCTGGTATATATGTCTACAATTCTGGTATATATGTCCCCCATCCTGGAATATATGTCCCCCATCCTGGTATATATGTCCCCCATCCTGGTATATATGCCCCCCATCCTGGTATATATGTCCCCCATCCTGGTATATATGTCCCCCATCCTGGTATATATGTCTACAATCCTGGTATATATGTTCCCCATCCTGGTATATATGTCCCCCATCCTGGTATATATGTTCCCCATCCTGGTATATATGTTCTTCCTCCTGGTATATATATATATATATGTCTACAATCCTGGCATATATGTTCTCCATCCTAGTATATATGCTCTCTCTCCTGGTACATATGTCCCTCATCCTGGTATATATGTCCCCATCCTGGTATATATGTTCTCCATCCTTGTATATATGTCCCGCATCCTGGTATATATGTTCTCCATCTTTGTATATATGTCCCCAATCCTGGTATATATGTTCTCCATCTTTGTATATATGTCCCCCATCCTGGTATATATGTCCCCCATCCTGGTATATATGTCTCCCATTCTGGTATATATGTCCCCCATCCTGGTATATATGTCCCCCATCCTAGCATATATGTTCTCCATCCTAGTATATATATTCCCCATCCTGGTATATATGTCCCCATCCTGGTATATATGTTCTCCATCTTTGTATATA
This sequence comes from Ranitomeya variabilis, assembly GCF_051348905.1. Classification (NCBI taxonomy): domain Eukaryota; kingdom Metazoa; phylum Chordata; class Amphibia; order Anura; family Dendrobatidae; genus Ranitomeya; species Ranitomeya variabilis. The sequence goes on along the minus strand of NC_135235.1, from coordinate 722,408,961 downwards.
TGTCTCTCTCCCATTCTGGTATATATGTCCCCCATCCTAGTATATATGTCTCCCATCCTGGTATATATGTCTCCCATCCTGGTATATATGTCCCCCATCCTGGTATATGTCCCCCATCCTGGTATATATGTCCCCCATCCTAGTATATATGTTCCCCATCCTGGTATATGTCCCCCATCCTGGTATATATGTCCCCCATCCTGGTATATATGTCCCCCATCCTGGTATATATGTCCCAATCCTGGTATATATGTCTATATTCTTGTATATATGGTATATACATTCTCTTGTGTTCAGACTGGCAGAAAATGGCCGCGGAGGCGGTGCATGTGCAGGCTGCGACCCGCGGCCATTTTGTTAAAGTCTGGACACAGCAAGTGTTGCCCCTTGGCAATGCATGCTGGGATATGGATAATGGCGGCGCCCACTGGAAAGTGCCGCAAAGCCCCCCCATGGACCCGTGAAGCCACCGCATGCACCTCCGCAACACCCCACGTTATAATCTGAATTTAAAAAAAATAATCTTAAGACGCACCCCCATTTTACCCCCAGTTTGGGGGAAACAAAAGTGTGTCTTAAAATCTGAAAAAATATGGTGATTTCAGTAAGCACAGGCCTGGAACACTGTGCCATCTACTGCACATAGATTGGAAATGAAAAGAAAGGGAAAAAGCCTTAAACTTACCAGCAGCATCTTCTACTCTTAATCTTCTCTGAATACCGATCCATTTATTTCGCAGAAACTTTGCATGTTTCAGGTTTACTTCTTTACATAGCTTCATCGATGGTGGTGAAGTATTGATCCCTACAGGACACCTATCCATCAGCCTCTGGTACAAGAAATGGCGCGGACCCTCACTTTCCTCGCTGCCGCTCTCTCCCTCGTCACTTTGGCCCTCTCTGCTCGGACCTTGACTGCTGGTCCTCACCCTCTTGGTGACATTTCTGTGAAGTGAAAATGAGGTAAGGTGATGGGGTTTTCAAGGACTTATCATTGACCTACTTGAATGCCTCTCTTGACATTAGCATATCGTGTATATTCTGAATGAGCATGGTGGGAACATCACGGAAATCACTGGAATGAACAAGACCATTGAGTTCAAATCTGATACTATGTGAGGTAGTTGGTATTTGGTTAGAGCTCTTACCCAGATGTTTCTCCTTCCTCATTTTCCTTCATTTTCATCAATTTTTTCATTCCCTCAACCAAACCTGGGGTGAAAATCTGGTGCTTAAGGTCCCCATAATATACATAGTTATCCGTTAAGGATCTACTGTCCTGTGACATCTCATCTGCCCAATGCTCATACGCAGACGTTGCCATCTTCCATGTCACAAGGGGCAGGTTGAACCTGAGAAGACAGAAATGGTCAGTATGGGTAAAGGCCCCTTTACATGCAGAGATGGAGATCTCTGGTTGTAGAGAAATCATGAACATACCGTTCCTAATGTACATGACCACAAACCTGCCACCGATTGTCCACAATTTTGCTGCACTCGCCGATCTGCCAAACACTCCTTGAACAATTGTCTGTTTTTAAAGTGCCTCTAAGACTATATTGAAAATGTGTCCATATATTCGAAAATAAAAACGAGTTGCTTGGAGCAACGAAGCATAGAACATCTTTACCTGAGCAATTTAAAATGCCAAAACTGTGCTCAGATTGGTTTCTACGGACAACCTAGACAATAGTGTTTTTTTTTTCTCCTTTGCCTTATTTTCAAAAATAAGACCCTGTGTTCCTCCCCCCTTCCACTTACTTGTTATGGAAGCGCTCCAGGTCTTTTGTGGGATTTTTTACTTCCTGGCCAGTTAGGGAAAGAAAAAACTGCTGCACGGTAGTTGATTGCGGTTTCTGAAGTGTTGGCCGTATCTTCTCGAAATACGTGCTAAAAAGCTGTTAGTGAAACATTGGGTTATGGATTTGATTCTTCTATATACTCTCCATGTTCCTCCTATGATTTCTAACACTTACCTGCTCCTCCTCATTGTCCATTATAACTACATCACGTCCTGTGTAAACCGCTGCGAATGATCGTTCATCGTTGTCCTGTACCTGCTTCCTTTGCAGCCATTATTTTACCTATAGGATATGAACCAAAGACAATCCATTACATAAGACCCAGCGACATATCTGTGAATAACTGGAAGGAGCTTACTGTTAGTTTTTTTGGTACAGATGGTCTACGCCTGTGTCTTAAAATGAGGACTGCCGTGAGGTAGTATCCAACGAGAGCCTTGTCAGTGTCACTAATTATTTGGTCCGACCTTGCCTTCTCAAAGATGGTGGTCAAATTTTTTTTAGACGCTTGTAGTATTTTGCAGCATTCTGTGTTTGTGAGTGGCAGGGTACCCAACCTGTATGTGTGATGGAGAGAAACAAAGACAAGTCATAATAATAATAATTATAATAATCAATATAGTTAATTTGGGCGTGTCCGTGTGTCTCTGCACAATGAGTCATCCACAGCTGAACAGTAGCTTAGGTATCCATAGTTACTACCAGCTAACTGCCTGGGCGTAACCATGGATACCTAAGGAGGGGAGCTCTCCCTGGTGGCGAGTTAAGGCATAAGCCTTTTTTGCAACACTGAGGCAACAGTGTGAGGCAACATTGCAAAGATGGATTAAATTGAGCGCGCTGCTGCACGTAGAGAAGCGAATCGCATACGGATGCGTAACCTGCATCTTAATGAAACAGAAGATGAATGAAATTGTCGAAGAAATGCTGATGCAGACCGACAGAGGGCGGCCAGAGCAAGAGAAATGAATGAAGTAACTGAACCACAGAGCATCTAATGCTGCATGACAACGAGCAACACGCAATGCACAAAGTGATACACATATTTCACAAAAAAGAGAACAAGATAGAATACGTGTCCAAAATGCCAGAGCCTCTCGACGACGGCAAGTTACATTTGCCACTAGAAGACTTCTCAATCAAAATGATGAGACACTTATTGAAGAGAACTATGCTGGCAATCTGATATTTCGATGTCAGTACTGCCAATCTAAAAATTTCAAAGACGAAATTGCGCAGGACAAAACATTCCCTTCCTGCTGCAAGAGAGGGCGCATCCAATTACGTCCCATTCGTATGGTTGATCAATTAGTCAAGTTGATGAAAGGAGAGCATCAGCACTCCAATAACTATATGGCTAATATAAGGCAATACAATAGCTCGCTTGCTTTGGCATCAATGACAGCACAAGTAGCGCCACCTCCTGGGCATGGTCCATACGGTTTTCGAATTCATGGACAAATTTACCACAGAACTGCCGCATTGCATCCCGCTGTGGGTAGTACTCCCAAGTTTGCCCAGATTTATATCTTGGACAGTGAAGAAGCATTAAGTACAAGAAGTCAAGCAAATAAAAAGTGCCTCCCAGCACTGCTATCATCTCTTGGAGAGAAAATGAAAGCAATTAACCCACTCGCAAGAGACTTCACAATGATGATGGAATTTGTAATAGAGGATTGCTGAATTAGAAGATCCACTCGAAATAACAATGTCAATTATAAATGACTACAATGATCACCAGAGGCGCCACAATGCACCAAGGTGCAATGAAGTAGCCATAATTTATCCAAATGCAATGGGTGACCCCCATTTAATAGGGACATCAGAGTTCACCTCAAAAGTGAAAACCAAACTGTTCAAATCAGCTTTCTTCACAGAAAGTGTGATGCAATGACATATCCACTTCTATTCCCATATGGGGACAGTGGATGGACAATAAATGTGACAACTCCAATTGCCCTAAGTGTGTAACATCAAGGAATTAGTGACATTCATCTACCATCCATACCAGTGGATCAAGATCGACAAGAAAAAAAAAAAAAATCACCCTGTTGCAGTACTATGCATACAGGCTTGCCATTCGTGAGGAGTTCAATCCCCTTTTAAATCCTGGGAAGTTGATGCAACAATTTATAGTTGACAGTTACGTCAAAATTGAATCCCACAGGAATGAATATATAAAACAAAATCAAAAGGCATTACGTGTCGACAGTCATGCCGGCGTTATGGATCACATCCATAATGCTGCATTACACCAAGGGCTAAAAGTTGGGACACCAGTAATTTTACCGTTCACTTTCATTGGAAGCCAATCAATGTTGAGATATGTGCTTCAATAAAAAGTGTTAAATAGCTTATCAAATATGTATACAAAGGACATGACTGTGCCAATATCAAGTTTGATACATTAAACTGGAATGAACCAGCCATGTACCTAGATTCTTGGTATATAAGCGCCCCTGAGGGCATGTGGAGAATAAAAAAAAAATAAAATGCATGATGCTTCACATACCATTAAAAGGCTTGCTGTTCACCTTGAAAACATGCAGCACGTGTTTTTTGAAGATGGTAATGTGGATATGGTTATTTCAGACTCAAAAGCCTCTATTCTGCAGGCTTATTTTGAGCTAAATAGAGTTGATGCTTCCGCCCATCAGTATTTGTACAGTGAAATCCCTGAACACTATGTCTGGGATAGAAAAGCTGTACCAGAAGGGCTCAATTTGGGAAAACAATTGCCCGAATGTATACAGTCTCTTTAACAGATGGTGAGCTGTATTACCTAAGACTCCTTTTACTTCACGTAAGAGGAGCAAAGTCTTATGCTGACTTAAGGACTGTCAATGGAGTCGTACATGACACGTATAAAAATGCGTGCATTGATCTTCATCTTTTAGAAGACAATTCCCAATGGGAAGATGGTATAACTGATGCAATCGCTTTCCAAATGCCCTACCAACTTCCCAAATTATTTGCTATAATTTGTGTATATAGTGAACCAGCTAAACCATTGGCATTATGGCAAAAATATAAAACCGAATTTATGGTGGATTACACCAGGCGGTATACTCTAGAAATTGCTGAGCAACTGGCTCTTCGTGATATTAATGAAGTGCTCTTAAGCAATAAAAAGTCCTGTGCTGACTACGGATTGCCAACTCCAGTAAATGATCCAGATGAAATACAGGACCAACTAAATTATGCTGCAATAAAGCAGGAGGCTGAGCAATTGAAAGCTCTGCTTAATGAAGCTCAGAAATCAGCTTTCGATGCAATTATGCAAGCAGTCAATGCTGCATCACAGCCAGACGACACTAGCTCACACTGTTTTTTTCTGAACGGCCCAGGAGGCAGTGGGAAGACATTTGTGTACAACTGCTTGCCCGAGGCACTACAAGCAGAAAAGAAGTCTATATGCTCAGTAGCCTCCACTGGATTGGCGGCTACATTACTACAAAAGAGTAGCACCTACCATTCCAAGTTTGGCCTTGCAATTGCAACAAATGAGACCACAGTGTCAAAAATTAAGCCAACCTCACTTCAAGCAAAGGAGCTTAGGGAGTCATCTGTCGTTATTTCGGACGAAGTAACAATGACTCCCTGTTTTAATATGAACTCTGTGGATAATTTGTTCCAAGACATATGTGGGAAAAAAAAGACCATTTGCTGGAAAAGTTTTCATAAATGTTGGTGACTTTCGTCAACCCGTACCAATAGTGGAAGGTGGAAAAAGAGCCCAAATTGTACAGTTCACCATTAAATACTCAAAATCCTAGAATCAGTTTTCACGGTTCCAGTTACAACAGAATATGAGAATGTCTCAGGACGAAGTTGAGTACAACTCATGGATACTGAAACTTGGCAATGGAGAGCTGTCAAATGTATATGATCTACCAGAAGACACAATTGAAATCCCGAATTCTTTTATTGAAGAGGATGATTTAATTACAGCTATTTTTGGCAACTCAACTGAGATTACCGATGCAATGGTAGAAGCAATTGCTAATAAAGCAATTCTTACGCCATTGAATGATGACGTTCACGCCTTGAACGACAAAATTCTTAGTCAAGTTCAAAGTGAACACGCAACATATCGCTCTGTGGACACAATTGCTGAAGAGGAGGGTGTGATTCTCACAGATTACCCTGTAGAGTTTCTTTACCCTTTGAATCCCACTGGGATGCCTCTTCATGAACTAAAGCTGAAACCAGGAGCTGTAATTATGCTCCTGCGTAATCTTAACAGAAAGCGTGGCCTTGGTAATGGCACAAGGCTTTATGTGAAAAGCTTAAAAGCAAACCTTATTCATGCCGTTGCTTTAAATGGAAAAGCAAAGCGTCAGACAGTTCTTATTCCAAGAATTGACCTGATTTCCAAAGATAAAAACTTGCCAGTCCAGATGCGACGGCGTCAGTTTCCTGTCATGTTGGCTTTTGCAATGACCATCAATAAATCTCAGGGACAGTCCTTGGATATTGTAGGAATTTATTTGCCTCTCCCAGTTTTTTCACATGGGCAGTTATATGTGGCTTTCTCCAGGGGAAGGAAAAGCCAACAAATAAGGGTCAAAATATTTGAGACACAGAAGCAAGGTAAACTTTTTCCTAACATTGACAAATGGTTTACTGTCAACTGTGTGTACAAAGAAGTCTTTTATTAAGCTTTTTAACAATTGTAAAAGCCAAAATATGTTGTACACAAAAGCGGGACTAACTCCTAGCCGCGGTCTACGGATCAAACAATGGGAATGGGCAGGGCCTTGGGGGCAGATCCCAAGTGCACTCAACCATGTGAAATGGCTTATGCTCATGAACATTGAGGAATAGCGCTATTGGATAGCTCTACCCGTTCATTTCCTTTAGGAATAGCGCTATTGGATAGCTCTACCCGTTCATTTCCTTTAGGAATAGCGCTATGGGATAGCTCTACCTGTTCACTTTCTTCATGGATAGCGCTATCGGATAGCTCTACCCGTTCATTTCCTTTAGGAATAGCGCTATTGGATAGCTCTACCCGTTCATTTCCTTTAGGAATAGCGCTATGGGATAGCTCTACCCGTTCATTTCCTTTAGGATTAGGGCTATGGGATAGCTCTACCCGTTCATTTCCTTTAGGATCAGGGCTATGGGATAGCTCTACCCGTTCACTTTCTTCATGGATAGCGCTACCGGATAGCTCTACCCGTTCATTTCTTTTAGAAATAGCGCTATTGGATAGCTCTACCCGAACAGAGCTTTTTCATACACAAGGTAGGAGTGGCAGGAGAGGTACGCCACGTATTTATATTTGCTATTAGTCTGCATATACGCCAGTCTGGTGCATCGGTACACCCCATTGCGTGGTTCGTAATCACAGCGTGCGCCAGAAGGAAGCACAATCACTCGTTAATATTAATTCCATAGCGCTTTACATACATTTGCAGTTACTTTCACATCTATACATTCGGTATGAATACTTGGATAATTTGCAGAAAATCCAAAGCAATGACTATCCAATGCTTACCCCCTTTTCAGGCTTTTAGGTTTCTTCTCATTGAGTCCCTGTTCAATTTTTTTTAATCCCTCTAAAAAAGATTTTGCGTGGATTTTGGTTTCCTCATCCAGGTCACCAGTCAGAAAAATTACCAGTTGACGCACATTTCCTATATATTTTTTCAGGGTGTTTTCAGCTGTTTTTAGTTTTGACAGTGCATCAAAATATGCCATGGTCTTATCAAATTCCTTCAGAAAATCCAGGGTGATTTCCTCGGGGCTGACATAATAAAGAAATCTGGCAACATTGTCTACCTGAAATTGAGAACACGACATACATTAGGATTGGAGTATTTTAAGGCGCATTAATCAACTACATGCAACCTGACAGCGCAGCAAACTTACCATTCGCTCCACAGAAATCTCTGAGTGGGTCTTCTCTAAATATTCCTTAAATCTTGTCAGCGTAGGAGATGCTAAATCGTGTTTCTGTTGCAGCCCGGCCTTTGACAAATGTTTTCGCAGGTGTAACCTGAAACGGATGTAGACATATTAGGGCGCATAGTAGAGGTTTTCTTTGCTTATAATTGATGTCAAATACTATTTTCATCAAGGCCCATGAGCTTCAAGCTATGCCATTGATCAAGATCTGACTACACTATCCATACGCAGGGACATCCATGCTGCATCACAGGAGATAAGACGAGGACTTCCCACCCACCTTGTTTGGCCAGACCACCTCCGTACCCATCACTACCCAAAAAAAAACACCATTTACCAGGTTTTTGAGGTCCCAGGGACCGGGAAGAGAAGATGACTACCCTGTGTACCTGCTGGCAGTGACTGCCTAATAACATACATTATGAGTTGGCATGTATATATTCACCAGATACGGAGATGATCCAGACTGTGTCCGTGTGCCCTGTTATCCGATTAAATAACTGATATCCACAGATATATTTGCCCATGCCTACTGATAATATTTCATCTGCTACCGATACGGTACATAGGCCAAATGATAAATGGAACTTACTGAGATGTTTCACCGCTGATGCCGGTAACTTCACAATCTGCTATCCTAAGGAGATTAATTTAAATCTGTATTGGTACTTTGTAAAAACATTCATATCTGCCACTTGGCTTTCCACCCAGCATCTCACATCTGTATATGCCGCCCAGCTTTCCATTGCTGTAGGACAGGTTACCTGTCATGGAGCACTAATACATTATTGGCTTGTCTCTTGACAAGTTGATTTTATGGAAGCGGTTGTCATAGATGGGTGCACAAATCCATATCTTTATTCAAAAAAATTGGACGCAACTTTTGCATGTTCCCTGGCACAGACCGAGTCAGAAACTGCATTGTGATCATACCCTGACAAAGTCAATACAGTAAACCCCTTTTTAATTTTTTTTTTTTTTGTAACTTAAAGCATGTTCACACTGCTTTTTAGTGCCTTAATCTGTCCTGAGGAACGCTAAAACTGCATCTTATTCAGAACACAAACACAGATTTACATCACTGAAAAAAATAGGCATCTTTAATCATAGGCTATTTCTGTGTTATCATGCATCTATATCTGCTACCCAGATCTCCACCTTCTTCTGTCACACATGTATATCTGCCACCCAGCTTCTCATAAGGGTAGAAGGAACTATATATTTACCTAATTGAGGGCTTATTTAAGACCGTGCATCCTTGTCTCTCCAAAAAATCAGCAAAAAATTCCTTGGGATCTTCAAACTTGCTCTTCTTGAAATCGAGGGAGTCATATGAAACTGCAGATAAATATCTAATTATGTTGCGCTGTTTCCTCTTGGCTTCCACCAAAACGTTGTTGCGCTCCTCTACAGAAGCCGTTTTCATGCAGGACTTGCACAGATGTCTAGATAATTTGCGCTGTAAAGTCTTGCACATCTTGCAAAAAAGTTGTTCGAAATGCCTTGTAGAAGTCATTCCTGATATATGCTGTATTTTTCGGTCTTTAAGACACACCTAGTTTATAGAGGAGGAAATTAGGGAAAAAAAATTGAAGCAAAAAATGTGGTCAATTCTGTACTTAATATCCCCTATCCTGGTATATATGGTCCCCTCAGCCCCATCCTGATACACATGGCTCCCTAATCCCTGCCCTGGTATGCATGGCCCAACCCTGTTCTGGTATGATTGGCCCCCTTCCTGGTCCTGGTATGCATGGCTCCATCAGAAAACGTTATAAAAAAATCCATTACACTTACCTACCCGGCGTTCCCTCGCAGCGTCCTGCTCCGGTGCCAGCAACCGTTTTATGCTTGTAAGCAGCGCATGCCACTGATGTCATGCGTTCCTCAAAAGCAGAGCACAGATGCTGGAATTCTAGCGGGGACTGCACGCAGAGAGCAGTGAGTATTCATGAATATTCATTTCTCTTAAGTATTGGCACACATGACCGCCTGCAGCAGCATGGAGTCTCCGGGTGACACTGCGCACTACTGAAGAGCAATGAATACTCACTGCTCTTTGCACGCACAGTCCCGGCAGCTGCTTGTGAGCAGCACATGACATCCCTGCCATGCGCTGCTTACAAGCATAAAGCAGTTGCTGGCTCCAGAGCAGGATGCTGCAAGGGAGAGCCGGGTAGGTAAGTGTAATGGTTTATTTTTTTAACGTTTTCTGATGGGGCCATGCAAACCAGGATGGGGTTGAGGGCCAATTACAAGGATGGGGATGGGGCCATGCATACTAGGACGAGATGGGGGCCCTGCATACCTAGACGAGATGGGGGTCTTGCATATTAGGACTAGATGGTGGCCCTGCATACCAGGATAGGGATGGGGCCATACATACCAGGATCGGGGTTGGGAGGAAATCATACCAAGATACCATTATTAAAGAGAAATTAATATTCATTGCCCTCCATGCCCATGGGCGTGGAATGCAGTGAATATTAATTTCTCTTTAACAGTGGGAACAGGAGTTGGATGCTCCGTACCTGGAACGCCCGCCAGGGCCGAGGGGTACTCGGTACCGGGTCCGGTACTTAAAGGGATGCATCACGGGGGTGTCTACCCGATCTGTGGCTCTGGGTGCCCATGTTAAGGAGACAGTCTTTAAAAGGGATTTGTGAGATAATAAGAGTTTGTGACGCCACCTGTGGTATTCGGTCAGGGATGACTGACGCTGCTTTAAGGGGTCCACTGGGGTGATGTTATGGCAGGTGGGATGGTATAGCTTCCCACAGGTGAAGCTGGGTCCCAAGGGCTCCCACGGTGTAGTAGATGAAGATGGTGAGTGGTGTGATAAAGAATGGAGGAGACAGGTTTGCAGTCTCTTTACCTGGTTTACTGATAGTAGCAGGCAGCCCCAGTCCAGTGCACAAGATCACAGGTACAGGCAGGGTCCGGCCAGCTTGGAAGCGAGTTCAGAGTCCCCTTTAACCAGGTGGCGTTAAAAACCTTCCTTTTAGTGCTGTGGTATTGTAGTCCCTTACTGCCTATGGCTTCTGATAAGGTCCTCTCAATTCTCTCTGTCCCCCTTTAGGTAGGACTCAAACCCATATGACAGGTGACTCGAGCCTTTTTACAGGGTCTCTATCACGACCCGGGCTCTGTGTCACTGTGTCTCCTGGGTGTTAGGGCAGACAAGTTACATGTAGTCTAGCTGTCCTACCTGTTTCTGCTGTGCCTCCTAGAGTATGATACAACCTCGGTCTTCCGGTTACCGGTATCTGCGCTCTGTCGGGGAGGTAGACCAGTCGTAGCTATTCTCCCTTGTTGTCAACTCTCCTGTGCTTCGCTCTCTCTGTAACTTCCTGAAGTGTGATTGGTGTATCCAGTGGGTTTTGGAAATGTTTGACCTTTTCTTCCATAGCTTTTAGTTTTTCCGTTATGTTTTTGTGTTCTTGGTTTAGTTCTTCCTTTCAGGATGTCTTTGTAGAGGTCGCTGAAGTACTGAAGCCAGATATTGCCATTTTGGATATGGATGTTGTTTTTTTTGTTTTTGTGCCCATGTGGATCCATAGTTCCCAGAAGGAGTTATCTTGGAGGGCGTCTTCCAGTTGGTTAAGTTTGGTGGAGATGTAATTCTGCTTCTGACTCTTGAGGGTTGTTTTGTATTGCCTTTGTATAGCGTCATAGGCAACCCTCAGACCCGGATGGTTGGGGTCTCTGTGTTTCTTGTTTGAGGCTGTTCTCAGGATCTTCGGTATGGCTTTACATTCTCTGTCAAACCAACCATTGGTCTGTTTTTCTTTTGGTCTCTTATAGTTGACTTTTTTCAGGTCGGACAGTTCGGCCATGGTGTAGAATGTATCATTGAGGTCTTTTGCAGCTTAGTTCACTCCTTCTGGGTTAGGCTTGTACTCGTAGTTGTAGAAGTGGTGGAGCATCTCCTGTATTCTGGGTCTGCTGGGAGCCTCTTGATATTTTATTGCTGACGTCTTGGACCATTTATAGGATGGAGGCAGGTTGAAGAGGCCTGTCTGCTGAGGCTTTTGTGCCGATGGTTTCTCTGTAGATTTTATGTACAGAAGAAGTTGGCTGTGATCTGACAGGTGCGTTTGTGGGGTGACTATGAAGCCGCCGATATTTTCCATGTCCATATCTGTAATGGCGTAATCTACTACACTCCTTCCTACATGGGAGTCTAATGTATATGTTCCTTGGGAGTCTCCCTTGGTACGGCCATTAAGAATATGAAGTCCTAAACTTCTACATACGTTCAGTATCTTTTTGCCACTTTTGTTGACTGTACTGTCGTGGCTGTTTCCCTCCATGTGTATTGAGTCATGGCTGTCAGCCTCTGCTCCAAGAATGTAGATGTTTCCATCCGTGGTCAGAAAGTCTTTTTCTCTTCCAGTTCTTGCGTTGAGGTCTCCAATGATGAGAACTTTGCCCAGGGCCTGAAAATGGGGGGCTTCTTCTTGTAAGATCTCAAAGCTCTCTGTATTGAAGTAGGGTGACTCTGGTGGTGGTAAAGAGATGGCGCAGGCATAGAAATCAGACTGAGCGGTGAGGATGGAGCTGCTGATTCTAAACCATATGTGGCTGTCTCCTCTTTTCACCGGTTTGATGTACTGGTGGAGCTCTTTTTTATGCCAGATCAGTATTCCTCCTGAGCAGCGGCCCTGTTTAATGTTCTTATTTTTCAGGGCAGGGACACAGATTTCCCTGTATCCGTTGGGCACCAGGGATTCATTTTCGGCCCTGGTCCATGTTTCTAGGAGAATCTGAATGTCTATGTTTTTCAGTCTTTGTATAAAATCTGTGTCATTTGTTTTACATCCAAACACTGAGGTGTTCAGGTCGTGCATGTTCCAGCTGCTAATTTTAAATCAAGTCATTTTTTTTATATATATCACTTCTGTGAGTATTCTTTGTAATGAGTGTGGCTGTGTACGACACACCGTATCTCTGACTGGTTTAGTAATGATGTTCTATCCAGTCACATTAGTTTCCTGCACAATGTGTTGAGCAGAGTCCTGATCTCCGCGATGTCTCTGCTCTGTATATCTCTGCTCTGGATGCCTCTGTTTTGTATGTCTCTGTGCGAGATCGGTGGTGGTCTCCTCCATGGTGGTCTTCTCCTCTGATGGTCAGATTTTGGGTGAGTGTGTTTGTTTCCAGCTTCCTTAGATATACAGTGGGGCAAAAAAGTATTTAGTCATTCAGCAATAGTGCAAGTTCCACCACTTAAAAAGATGAGAGGCGTCTGTAATTTACATCATAGGTAGACCTCAACTATGGGAGACAAACTGAGGAAAAAAAATCCAGAAAATCACTTTGTCTGTTTTTTTATCATTTTATTTGCATATTATGGTGGAAAATAAGTATTTGGTCAGAAACAAACAATCAAGATTTCTGGCTCTCACAGACCTGTAACTTCTTCTTTAAGAGTCTCCTCTTTCCTCCACTCATTACCTGTAGTAATGGCACCTGTTTAAACTTGTTATCAGTATAAAAAGACACCTGTGCACACCCTCAAACAGTCTGACTCCAAACTCCACTATGGTGAAGACCAAAGAGCTGTCAAAGGACACCAGAAACAAAATTGTAGCCCTGCACCAGGCTGGGAAGACTGAATCTGCAATAGCCAACCAGCTTGGAGTGAAGAAATCAACAGTGGGAGCAATAATTAGAAAATGGAAGACATTCAAGACCACTGATAATCTCCCTCGATCTGGGGCTCCACGCAAAATCCCACCCCGTGGGGTCAGAATGATCACAAGAACGGTGAGCAAAAATCCCAGAACCACGCGGGGGGACCTAGTGAATGAACTGCAGAGAGCTGGGACCAATGTAACAAGGCCTACCATAAGTAACACACTATGCCACCATGGACTCAGATCCTGCAGTGCCAGACGTGTCCCACTGCTTAAGCCAGTACATGTCTGAGCCCGTCTGAAGTTTGCTAGAGAGCATTTGGATAATCCAGAGGAGTTTTGGGAGAATGTCCTATGGTCTGATGAAACCAAACTGGAACTGTTTGGTAGAAACACAACTTGTCGTGTTTGGAGGAAAAAGAATACTGAGTTGCATCCATCAAACACCATACCTACTGTAAAGCATGGTGGTGGAAACATCATGCTTTGGGGCTGTTTCTCTGCAAAGGGGCCAGGACGACTGATCCGGGTACATGAAAGAATGAATGGGGCCATGTATCGTGAGATTTTGAGTGCAAACCTCCTTCCATCAGCAAGGGCATTGAAGATGAAATGTGGCTGGGTCTTTCAACATGACAATGATCCAAAGCACACCGCCAGGGCAACGAAGGAGTGGATCGTAAGAAGCATTTCAAGGTCCTGGAGTGGCCTAGCCAGTCTCCAGATCTCAACCCTATAGAAAACCTTTGGAGGGAGTTGAAAGTCCGTGTTGCCAAGCGAAAAGCCAAAAACATCACTGCTCTAGAGGAGATCTGCATGCAGGAATGGGCCAACATACCAACAACAGTGTGTGGCAACCTTGTGAAGACTTACAGAAAACGTTTGACCTCTGTCATTGCCAACAAAGGATATATTACAAAGTATTGAGATGAAATTTTGTTTCTGACCAAATACTTATTTTCCACCATAATATGCAAATAAAATGATAAAAAAACAGACAATGTGATTTTCTGGATTTTTTTTCCTCAGTTTGTCTCCCATAGTTGAGGTCTACCTATGATGTAAATTACAGACGCCTCTCATCTTTTTAAGTGGTGGAACTTGCACTATTGCTGAATGACTAAATACTTTTTTGCCCCACTGTAGTTGTGGTTTCCTGCCTTTTCATTGTTGAGGGTCTTTCCATGAGATTGTGGTTGGTGTTGGATTCAGGCCTAGGGTCCCTGTTCAGTACAATGTCCTTCAGCTCTTTGGCCAGAAGGCTGACCCCTAGTTTATTCAGGTGTTTGCTGTCATGGAGGTGATGGTGATTTATGGAGGGGTGTTGTGCCAGAATCACTCCTGGCACAGATTTCATTCTTGCGGTTAGGTCCGCGTTGATATTCTGGATGGTGTGGCTGGATATATCTTTTCTTGGGAGCAGAGATGACAGAATGATTTTGCTGTCAGGGAATTTTAGTTGTGCCGTCTTTGCTAGTTGGGTCAGGTGTCCTGAGATCTGCTGGTGCTGGTCTGGCAGATTGTTTGTGCCGCTGGGTATAGTGATATGGTTTGGGTTGGTAAACCGTGGATTATTGATGACTGCTGTCGCCTGCTCAATAGTTGTACAGCGGATTTTATTGGCCCTCTTTCCTGGGAATAGCCACCGTGTATTCAGGTATTTGAGTCCATTATGAGGACGGTATAAGGACTTTGTAACGTTGTGGATGGGTGATGTGGCCCTGTGATGGGGGTCTGTGCTGGAGATTGTGCTGATGGCAGGTTCTCTTCTCTCTGCTATGGGTCTTATTTCTGTCTCCCTTTTATTAGACTCGGGTTCCTCCATATTGAGGTTATTAGGCCTCTCAGCCTTCTGGCCAGTGGAGGTCATGTGCTCTGCATTCCACGTTTCTATGTCCCCCTCCTGGCTCAAATGTCCAGGGGTTGGTGTCTGTAACTTTTCTATCTCCTGCCTCAGTCTGGCATTTTCTTGCTGCAGTTCACACATTGATGCTCTTATTTCCTGCAGAGCCGACCTGTATTCATATTTCAGTTTGTTTATCTCATTAATTGCTGGGTCATTAGCATTTCTGTCACCAGTGTTTCTCAGATATTCTTCCTTAAATTGTACAAAGTCTCTTTCTAGTTGAGATAGACAGTCTCTGAGGGTCTGGGGTGTGAAGCATTGGGGGCAGTGGTGTCTCTGGACGTCTCTGTAGTGCTGCAGACACCAGAGGTGTCTGGGGTTTGTTGTACTTTGTGAGTTTGGGCCTGGAGTTTAATATCAGGGAATCTGTCTTCAAATTGCTGCAGATTGTACTCAGTCCCTTGTACCAGGACGGTGCCATTGTTATACAGAGTGATGGTAAGTGAGCAGCACTCGTCATCTTCATGGTTTCTGACTCTGATCTGTCGGCCATTATTGATATCAGACTTGCTTGTATATTTATAATGTTTGCACAGGGCGGTTTGCCAGGCCAGGAGATGTTCTGTGACGAATAACACATTGGTTTTTCTTTTATCTTCCTCACTAGATGTAAAGTCAGCATAGAGGGTCTCTGGGTTTTCTCTAATTGTGGCAGTTTTTATGGTTTTCTTTGCTTGAATGCTCTTCTGCCCTTCTGACCCCCAGCAGGCTTGTGTCCCCAGCTCTCTGCTATCTGCATTTACTTTGTTCTGTTTCTTTTGTTCCAAATTAAAATTTTCCATTTTTATAATTCTAATCCTTATTTCTGATAGTTTTAAGTTCTAGCAAGACTATGAGTGTGATGAGGCTGAGGATGGTCCTACCTGAGGGTGCTGTCCTCTGGATGACAGACCTGGTTCTGCCTGCTGTCTGTCCGCCAGGAGATTCTTGTTTGGTCCTTTTAAGACTTTTTTTCCCCTCCTTTTTCATAAAGATCTTTAGTCCGGCTCACTTCTGTAATCCACAGGGATTAATTTTTTCAGGTTATGTCCTAAAGTTTCCTCATTACAAGGTATGAAGTGATGAAAGTTCAGGAGCTCATGTTCAGTGCTGCTTACTCCTGGAATGGTGGGCGGGGCATATATTCAATAAGACGCCTATCCATTATTAATCCAATAGTAATAAAGGGTTAATAAAACACACACACATTAGTAAAAAAGTATTTTAATATTCTTCATTTAACCATACTTACTTACCATACTTCAGCGCCTGCAAAAAACGTAAAATAATAAACCGTATACTACCTGTCCGCCGTAGTCCAATTAATAACGAGTGTCCCACGACGATCTCCCCTATAGAACAGTGACATCGGGTGATGTCACTGCTCTATAGGACCCTCAGTGACACACTGACAGGAGACAATGGCTCCTGCAGTGCATCACTGAGAGGTTACTAGAGTTCAAAGTCTCACTTTATGGCAATTGCTGCGTGGGAAAATTTCTCACACAGCAATGTCAAAAGTGAGACTAGGGACTATTTTTTTTACAGCGGAGGAGGAATATAGTGCAGAAGGATACCTTCCGTCATTGTGTTCCTGGGCCCCTGGAGAGCGGTCGCATCAGCTGATGCTGCCATTCTCCAAGGAGATCGTCGTGGGACACTCGTGGATTTCTGCGGATCAGGGAGTATATTGGTTGTTTGTTATTTTAATATTTTTTACAGGTGACACTGGCTTTGGGGATCAAAATGACAAGTAATGGTGAGTATGTACTCTATGTTTAATGTACTGTATGTCTGTATTGTATGTAATGTATGAATGTACTGTATGTAGTATGTATGTAGTATGTATGTAGTATGCATTTTTTTTTGTTTTTTTTACATTCAACACATTAGCCGGATGATGGGACTACTACTGTCCCATCAGTAGCTAATGTGTCAATCACTGTCACTGTGGCAGGCATCGTCCGATGGGACTTGTAGTCTCATCGGACGATGCCTGCACACATGCACAGACCCCCGGCAGTCCACACAGACCCCTGGCAGCCCACACCGAGCACCAGCAGCCCGCACAGACCCCCAGCAGCCCGCACAGATCCCCGGCAGCCCGCACAGAGCCCTGGCAGGCACACACAGAGCCCCGGCAGGCACACACAGAGCCCCGGCAGGCACGCACAGACCCCCGGCAGCCCGCAAAGACCCCCGGCAGCCCGCACAGAGCCCCGGCAGCCCGCACAGAGCCCCGTCAGGCCCGCACAGAGCCCCAGCAGGCCCACACAGACCCCCGGCAGGCCCGCACAGACCCTTGGCAGGCCCGCACAGACCCTCGGCAGGCCCGCACAGACCCCTGGCAGGCACACACAGACCCCCGGCAGGCCCGCACAGACCCCCGGCAGGCACGCACAGACCCCCGGCAGCCCGCACAGACCCCCGGCAGGAACGCACAGATCCCCGGCAGGCCCGCACAGACCCCGCCCGCACACAGAGACACGCACAGTGTCCGCCCACGCACCGCCCACACTCTTCCCCCCTCCGGAACAGGATGTAGAAGGAGAGAAAGGGCTTATTTACATTCCGATATTTGTGTCCCATTGACTTGCATTTGTATCGGGTATCGGTATCGGCGATATCCGATATTTTTTGGATATCGGCTGATCCAATCCGATACTGATACTTCTGGATATCGGAAGGTATCACTCAACACTAGTAGAGACCTGTTCACACAGGAGATGCAGGTACAGATACAAGCAGGAAGGAATGAAGTGTGAAGGAACAGGTTGGGACCTGTTCACACAGGAGGTGCAGGTATGGATACAAGCAGGAACAAATGAAGTGTGAAGGAACAGGTTGGGACCTGTTCACACAGGAAGAGAACCGCAAAGCTGTGGATAGGAGCATTAAAGCAGCAAGAGAAGCTAAGCAGAGCGGAACCACAAGGAATGTGGAGGGGAGCTGCAGTTAGATTTCTGCAGAAACTAAGCAGAGCGGAACCGGAAGGAATGCGGAGAGGAGCTGCAGTAAGAGATTTCTGCAGCAGCAGGAGTGGAGAGCAGAGGTAAAGCTGCAAGAGAGCAGAGCACAGGCAAAGTCACAAGGGTACAGAACAGGCAGAGCTGCAAGAGTGCGGAGCATAAGCAGAGAGGACACAAGGAAAAACACAACAGGGAAAGAAGCCACAGACAAGGAGACAAATGTAGGACACAGTTCAGACAAGGTAATAGAACAAGACAATGTATAAGAACAAAGATACAGGGACCAGGATATTCTGCCTCCTGGAGGGCAGACAGACAGGTACAAGGCAAAGCAAGGAGAATAGCCTTCTGAGAAGGCAAAACACAAAGCAAGGCCTGGCAGCTCAGAAGCAAAACACAAACTGAGTTAACACACTGCACAGGCGCAGTCCACAGGGTGGAGCTGCCCTAAATACTAAAGTCCTCTTGACAATTGATCAGGGACACATTAGAAAGGTGGACCCTGATTCCATAATGACCAGAGAGTTATGGCGCCGCCCCCCTATGCACACAGCCAGGAAGCATGCAGAAAACAGGCAGAAAGCAAGAGAAACAGAGCATGGAGCCGGCAGTAGACAGAGACCACAACATGACATGGAGCAGTGGGTAAGATGGTGTGTGAGAGATAGGAGGCCATGTAGTTATGCTGGCAGAGTTGTTACACCTATGCAGCATCAATAGTAAAAATATATAATGTTAAAAATAATGAAAAAATAATAAATCGTGATATTTTCACCTTCCGGCGTCCCCGGCAGTCTTGCTGCTCCTTGCGATGCTCCCGTTCCCAGCAATGCCTCTCGACAATGACCCCAGATGACGTAGCATCAAGCGAGACCGCTACGTCATCACAGGTCATTGTCGCAAGGTATTATTGGGAATGGGAGCATCACGAGGAGCGGGAAGGCTGCGGGGACGCCGGAAGGTGAGAATATCACGATTTATTATTTTAATTCTTTGTTTTAATAGGTATATGGTTCCCAGGGCCTGGAGGAGAGTCTCCTCTCCTCCACCCTGGGTACCAACAGCACAATGCGGAAGTAAGCGGATCATTGCACTCCTATGTGTGCGGAATCCCCACAATTCCACACAAAGAATGAACATGCTGCGTTTTTTTCCGGAATACGATTCCGCCACGGAAAAAACGCAACATGTGCACATGATGGGATCCTTATGTAAGCGTTTTTTGGCAGAAAACCGCTAAAAAATGCAAAAAATCCTGAACGTGTGCTCATAGCCTAAGGGTGCTTTGTTCCTTCCCTGTACCATAATTTCATCAATGTAATGCGATATCTGCATTACTAAAGCTAAATCTATCACTCCATACCAGGTTCTCTTGTATTTCTATATTTGTTCAACTAAGGTGATGGCTTCAGGTACTGTGGCTGTGAGGGGAGGCGTGTGTTTCTTCAATTCCCTATAATCCACAGTTATTCTCCATGAACCATCACTCTATTTTACTGGCTAAACAGGATTGTCCCCCCCTCCCCCTTGGGATTCTGTATTGTTTCATACTGATCACCTTTCTACAGGAGACATTTTGACTCTCCCAACCATCACCGGTGCCACTTCGATATAGGTCTTCACTGACAGCTGAGATGGTCTAGCTGTTACTGCGGGAGGTGCCCCAAATTGATACTTACCATCAGGTAACTGTATTGTCATCTCTTTCAGTATATCACTGACAATTATATACATTGGAGTACGTACAATCATCACTTTATACATTGCAGTAGGCAAACTCCCTATTTTTAATGATACTTTAGTTTGTACTGCTTCTATTTGTTTGCTCCCTAATCCTATGATTATCACTTTTCTTCCTTTAAATTTTAAAGGAAGAAATAATTAATTTCTACATTTAAATTTTACATGTCATTAACCCCTTTCTGTCATTAGACGTACTATTCCGTCCATGTGGGGTGGGCCATACTTCCCAAGGACGGAATAGTACGTCATACGCAATCGGCCGCGCTCACGGGGGGAGCGCGGCCGATCGCGGCCGGGTGTCAGCTGACTATCGCAGCTGACATCCGGCACTATGTGCCAGGAGCGGTCACGGACCGCCCCCGGCACATTAACCCCCGGCACACCGCGATCAAACATGATCGCGGTGTACCGGCGGTATAGGGAAGCATCGCGCAGGGAGGGGGCTCCCTGCGTGCTTCCCTGAGACCCCCGGAGCAACGCGATGTGATCGCGTTGCTCCGAGGGTCTCCTACCTCCCTCCTCGCCGCAGGTCCCGGATCCAAGATGGCCGCGGCATCCGGGGTCCTGCAGGGAGGGAGGTGGCTTACCGAGTGCCTGCTCAGAGCAGGCACTGGTAAGCCTGCACCGATGTAAGTGAGATCGGTGATCTGACAGAGTGCTGTGCACACTATCAGATCATCGATCTGTAATGTCCCCCCCTGGGACAAAGTAAAAAAGTAAAAAAAAACGTCCACATGTGTAAAAAATAAAAATAAAAAAAAAATTCCTAAATAAATAAATTAAAAAAAAATTATTCCCATAAATACATTTCTTTATCTAAATAAAAAAAATCAAACAATAAAAGTACACATATTTAGTATCGCCACGTCCGTAACGACCCCACCTATAAAACTATATCACTACTTAACCCCTTCAGTGAACACCGTAAAAAAAAAAAAAAAAACGAGGCAAAAAACAACGCTTTATTCTCATACCGCCAAACAAAAAGTGGAATAACACGCGATCAAAAAGACAGATATAAATAACCATGGTACCGCTGAAAAGTCATCTTGTCCCGCAAAAAACTAGCCGCCATACACCATCATGAGCGAAAAAGTAAAAAAGTTATAGTCCTCAGAATAAAGCGATGCCAAAATAATTATTTTTTCTATAAAATAGCTTTTATCGTATAAAAGCGCCAAAACAAAAAAAAATTATATATGAGATATCGCTGTAATCGTACTGACCCGAAGAATAAAACTGCTTTATCAATTTTACCAAACGCGGAACGGTATAAACGCCTCCTGTTATGACCCCAATGGCGAGGGTCTCAGAGAAATATGTAAGTCTGCAAAGCACAAAATTCCAGCTCATAGGGCAGTGGTAACTGGGTTGACCATATATCTACTCCTAACGCCAACACTAGAAGTAGCCGGGGAACATGCCTACGTTGATCGCTATATGTCTCGCGCCAGCCGGAGGACTAACTACTCCTAGAAGAGGAAAACAAAGACCTCTCTTGCCTCCAGAGAAAGGACCCCAAAAGTAGGATACAAGCCCCCCACAAATAATAACGGTGAGGTAAGGGGAAATGACAAACACAGAAATGAACTAGGTTTAGCAAAGAGAGGCCCACTTACTAATAGCAGAAAGTGGTAAGATAACTTATATGGTCAACAAAAACCCTATCAAACATCCAAGCTGGAAATTCAAGAACCCCCGAACCGTCTAACGGCCCGGGGGGAGAACACCAGCTCCCTAGAGCTTCCGGCAAGGTCAGGATACTGATTAAGTACAAGCTGGACAAAAATGCAAACAAAAAACAAATAGCAAAAAGCAAAAAGCAGACTTAGCTTAATTTAGCAGGAACCAGGATCAGAAGACCAGAGCACAGCAGATTAGCTCTGATTACAATGTTGCCAGGCATAGAACTGAAGGTCCAGGGAGCTTATATAGCAACACCCCTAACTAACGACCCAGGTGAACATACAAGGGATAACAGACATACCCAGAGTCAAATCACTAGTAGCCACTAGAGGGAGCCTAAAAACAAATTCACAACAGTACCCCCCCCTTAGTGAGGGGTCACCGAACCCTCACCAAGACCACCAGGGCGATCAGGATGAGCGGCGTGAAAGGCACGAACTAAGTCGGCCGCATGCACATCAGAGGCGACCACCCAGGAATTATCCTCCTGACCATAGCCCTTCCACTTGACCAGGTACTGAAGCCTCCGCCTGGAGCGACGAGAATCTAAGATCTTCTCCACCACATACTCCAACTCGCCCTCAACCAACACCGGAGCAGGAGGCTCAGCAGAAGGAACCACAGGCACAACGTACCGCCGCAATAAGGACCTATGAAACACGTTGTGAATGGCAAACGACAACGGAAGATCCAGGCGAAAGGATACCGGATTCAGGATTTCCAATATCTTGTAAGGACCAATGAAGCGAGGCTTAAACTTGGGAGAGGAGACCTTCATAGGAACAAAGCGAGAAGAAAGCCACACCAAATCCCCAACACGAAGTCGGGGACCCACACCGCGGCGGCGGTTGGCAAAACGCTGAGCCTTCTCCTGTGACAACTTCAAGTTGTCCACCACATGATTCCAGATCTGCTGCAACCTATCCACCACAGAATCCACCCCAGGACAGTCAGAAGACTCCACATGTCCCGAGGAAAAACGAGGATGGAAACCTGAGTTGCAGAAAAATGGCGAAACCAAGGTGGCGGAACTAGCCCGATTATTAAGGGCAAATTCAGCCAACGGCAAGAAGGCCACCCAATCATCCTGATCAGCAGAGACAAAACACCTCAAATAAGCCTCCAGAGTCTGATTAGTTCGCTCCGTTTGTCCATTAGTCTGTGGATGAAAAGCGGACGAAAACGACAAATCAATGCCCATCCTACCACAAAAGGATCGCCAGAATCTGGACACAAACTGGGATCCTCTGTCTGACACAATATTCTCAGGAATGCCGTGTAAACGAACCACGTTCTGGAAAAACACAGGAACCAGATCGGAAGAGGAAGGCAGCTTAGGCAAAGGGACCAAATGGACCATCTTGGAAAAACGATCACATATAACCCAGATGACAGACATGCCCTGAGACACCGGAAGATCAGAAATGAAATCCATTGAGATGTGGGTCCAAGGTCTCTTCGGGACAGGCAAGGGCAAGAGCAACCCGCTGGCACGAGAACAGCAAGGCTTAGCTCGAGCACAAGTTCCACAGGACTGCACAAATGACCGCACATCCCTAGACAAGGAAGGCCACCAAAAGGACCTGGCCACCAGATCTCTGGTGCCAAAAATTCCCGGGTGCCCTGCCAACACCGAGGAATGCACCTCGGAAATGACTCTGCTGGTCCACTTATCAGGCACAAACAGTCTATCAGGTGGACAAGAGTCAGGCCTACCAGCCTGAAATCTCTGCAACACTCGTCGCAGATCCGGAGAAATAGCGGACAAGATAACTCCCTCCTTAAGGATACCAACAGGTTCAGCGACTCCAGGAGCATCAGGCACAAAGCTCCTAGAAAGAGCATCGGCCTTCACGTTCTTTGAACCTGGTAAATACGAGACCACAAAGTCAAAACGGGAGAAAAACAATGACCAGCGGGCCTGTCTAGGATTCAGGCGTTTAGCAGACTCGAGATACATCAAATTTTTGTGATCAGTCAAGACCACCACACGATGCTTAGCACCCTCGAGCCAATGACGCCACTCCTCAAATGCCCACTTCATGGCCAACAACTCCCGATTGCCCACATCATAATTTCGCTCTGCCGGCGAAAACTTCCTAGAGAAAAAGGCACAAGGTCTCATAGTAGAGCAACCAGGACCTCTCTGTGACAACACGGCCCCTGCCCCAATCTCCGAAGCATCCACCTCAACCTGAAAGGGAAGTGAGACGTCAGGCTGGCACAAAACAGGCGCCGAAGTAAACCGGCGCTTCAACTCCTGGAAAGCCTCCACGGCAGCAGGAGCCCAGTTAGCTACATCAGAGCCTTTCCTGGTCATATCCGTCAAAGGTTTAACAACGCTAGAAAAATTAGCGATAAAACGACGGTAGAAGTTAGCAAAACCCAAGAACTTCTGCAGACTCTTAACTGACGAGGGTTGAGTCCAATCATGAATAGCTCGGACCTTGACTGGGTCCATCTCCACAGCAGAAGGGGAAAAAATGAACCCTAAAAAAAGGAACCTTCTGTACACCAAAGAGACACTTTGAGCCTTTAACAAACAAAGAATTTTCACGCAAAATCTTAAAGACCATCCTGACCTGCTCCACATGCGAGTCCCAATCATCAGAAAAAACCAGAATATCATCCAGATAAACGATCAAAAATTTATCCAGGTATTTCCGGAAAATGTCATGCATAAAGGACTGAAAAACTGAAGGCGCATTAGAAAGCCCAAAAGGCATCACCAAGTACTCAAAATGACCTTCGGGCGTATTGAATGCGGTTTTCCATTCATCACCTTGCTTAATGCGCACAAGGTTGTACGCACCACGAAGGTCTATCTTGGTGAACCACTTGGCACCTTTAATCCGGGCAAACAAGTCTGACAACAGCGGCAAAGGATACTGAAATTTGACAGTGATCTTATTTAAAAGCCGATAGTCAATACAAGGCCTCAAAGATCCGTCCTTTTTGGCCACAAAAAAGAATCCCGCACCAAGAGGGGAAGAAGAAGGACGGATATGCCCCTTCTCCAGAGACTCCTTAATATATGAACGCATAGCGGTATGTTCAGGTACCGACAGATTAAACAGTCTTCCCTTAGGAAACTTACTGCCTGGAATCAAATCTATTGCACAGTCACATTCCCTATGAGGAGGCATTGCACTGGACCTGGACTCGCTGAAGACATCCTGATAATCAGACAAATACTCCGGAACTTCCGAAGGCGTAGAAGAAGCAATAGACACGGGTAGGGAATCCCCATGAATCCCACGGCAACCCCAACTTGACACTGACATTGCCTTCCAGTCCAAGACTGGATTATGGGTCTGTAACCATGGCAACCCCAAAACAACTAAATCATGCATTTTATGCAAAACAAGAAAACGTATCACCTCCCGATGTTCAGGAGTCATGCACATGGTGACCTGTGTCCAAAACTGCGGTTTATTTTCTGCCAACGGAGTAGCATCAATACCCCTGAGAGGGATAGGATTTTCTAATGGCTCAAGAACAAAACCACAGCGCTTGGCAAATGACAGATCCATAAGGCTCAGGGCAGCACCTGAATCCACAAACGCCATGACAGGATAGGACGATAGTGAACAAATCAAAGTTACAGATAGGATAAATTTAGGTTG
The DNA here is from genome assembly GCF_051348905.1 of Ranitomeya variabilis. NCBI lineage: Eukaryota > Metazoa > Chordata > Amphibia > Anura > Dendrobatidae > Ranitomeya > Ranitomeya variabilis. The sequence continues at coordinate 722,383,698 of NC_135235.1, read as the reverse complement.
CAAATTACCAATAGAGACAGGACTAACAACCTTAGTAAGACGTTTAGAGCATGCTGAGATAACATGTGCAGAATCACCACAGTAGTAACACAAGCCATTCTGGCGTCTATGAATTTTCCGCTCATTTCTAGTCAGGATTCTGTCACATTGCATTAAATCAGGTGCCTGTTCAGACAATACCATGAGGGGATTTGCGGTTTTGCGCTCCCGCAACCGCCGGTCTATTTGAATGGCCAGGGCCATGGAATCATTCAGACCTGTGGGAATGGGAAAACCCACCATAACATTCTTAATGTTTTCAGAAAGGCCGTTTCTAAAATTTGCAGCCAGTGCACACTCGTTCCACTGGGTCAGCACGGACCATTTCCGAAATTTTTGGCAATACACTTCAGCCTCGTCCTGGCCCTGAGACATAGCCAGCAAGGTTTTTTCTGCCTGAATCTCAAGATTGGGTTCCTCATAAAGCAAACCCAGCGCCAGAAAAAACGCATCAATATCAGCCAATGCAGGATCTCCTGGCGCCAGCGAGAAGGCCCAATCCTGAGGGTCGCCCCGTAAAAAAGAAATAACAATTTTTACTTGCTGAGCGGAGTCTCCAGATGAACAGGGTTTCAGGGAAAAAAACAATTTACAATTATTCCTGAAATTTCTAAATTTAAATCGGTCTCCGGAAAACAGTTCAGGAATCGGTATCTTAGGTTCTGACATAGGATGTCTGGTAACATAATCTTGTATGCCCTGCACCCGAGCAGCGAGCTGGTCCACACTTGTAATCAAGGTCTGGACATTCATGTCTGCAGCAAGCTTAAGCCACTCAGATGTAAAGGGGAAAATAAAGAAAAAAAAAAATGAGAAAGAGGAAAAAAAACTCAGAATTTTTCTTTCTTATAATCCCGCTTCTGCAATGCATTAAACATTTAATACTGGCCTGGCAAACTGTTATGACCCCAATGGCGAGGGTCTCAGAGAAATATGTAAGTCTGCAAAGTACAAAATTCCAGCTCATAGGGCAGTGGTAACTGGGTTGACCATATATCTACTCCTAACGCCAACACTAGAAGTAGCCGGGGAACATGCCTACGTTGATCGCTATATGTCTCGCGCCAGCCGGAGGACTAACTACCCCTAGAAGAGGAAAACAAAGACCTCTCTTGCCTCCAGAGAAAGGACCCCAAAAGTAGGATACAAGCCCCCCACAAATAATAACGGTGAGGTAAGGGGAAATGACAAACACAGAAATGAACTAGGTTTAGCAAAGAGAGGCCCACTTACTAATAGCAGAAAGTAGTAAGATAACTTATATGGTCAACAAAAACCCTATCAAACATCCACGCTGGAAATTCAAGAACCCCCGAACCGTCTAACGGCCCGGGGGGAGAACACCAGCTCCCTAGAGCTTCCAGCAAGGTCAGGATACTGATTAAGTACAAGCTGGACAAAAATGCAAACAAAAAACAAATAGCAAAAAGCAAAAAGCAGACTTAGCTTAATTTAGCAGGAACCAGGATCAGAAGACCAGAGCACAGCAGATTAGCTCTGATTACAACGTTGCCAGGCATAGAACTGAAGGTCCAGGGAGCTTATATAGCAACACCCCTAACTAACGACCCAGGTGAACATACAAGGGATAACAGACATACCCAGAGTCAAATCACTAGTAGCCACTAGAGGGAGCCTAAAAACAAATTCACAACAGCCTCCCCCAAAAGAAATTCATGAATAGCTGGTTTTTGGTCATTCTGCCTCACAAAAATCGGAATAAAAAGCGATCAAAAAAATATCCCGTGCCCGAACATGTTACCAATAAAAACGTCAACTTGTCCCACAAAAAACAAGACCTCACATGACTCTGTGGTCTCAAATATGGAAAAATTATAGCTCTCAAAATGTGGTAACGCAAAAAATATTTTTTGCAATAAAAAGCGTCTTTCAGTGTGTGATGGCTGCCAATCATAAAAATCCGCTAAATAACCCGCTGGGATTAGGGTTAGGGGTGTGTTTGGATTAGGGTTTCAGTTATAATTGGGGGGTTTCCACTGTTTAGGCACATCAGGGGCTCTCCAAACGTGACATGGCGTCCGATTTCAATTCCAGCCAATTCTGCGTTGAAAAAGTAAAACAGTGCTTCTTCCCTTCCAAGCTCTCCCGTGCGCCCAAACAGGGGTTTACCCCAACATATGGGGTATCAGCGTACTCGGAACACATTGGAGAACAACTTTTGGGGTCCAATTTCTCCTGTTACCCTTGGGAAAATACAAAACTAGGGGCTAAAAAATAATTTTTGTGGAAAAAGTTTTTTTTTATTTGCATGGATCTGCGTTATAAACTGTAGTGAAACACTTGGGGGTTCAAAGCTCTCACAACACATCTAGATGAGTTCCTTAGGGGTTCTACTTTCCAAAATGGTGTCACTTGTGGGGGGTTTCTACTGTTTAGGTACATTAGGGGCTCTGCAAACGCAATGTGACGCCTGCAGACCATTCCATCTAAGTCTGCATTCCAAATGGCGCTCCTTCCTTTCCGAGCCCTCCCATGCGCCCAAACGGTGGTTCCCCCCCACATATGGGGTATCAGCGTACTCAAGACAAATTGGACAACAACTTTTGGGGTCCAATTTCTCCTGTTACCATTGGGAAAATACAAAACTGGGGGCTAAAATATAATTTTTGGGGGAAATTTTTTTTTTTTTTTATCTTCACGGCTCTGCGTTATAAACTGTAGTGAAACACTTGGGGGTTCAAAGTTCTCACAACACAACTATATAAGTTCCTTGGGGGGTCTAGTTTCCAATATTGGGTCACTTTTGGGGGGTTTATACTGTTTAGGTACATTAGGGGCTCTGCAAACGCAATGTGACGCCTGTAGACCAATCCATCTAAGTCTGCATTGCAAATGATGATCCTTCCCTTCCGAGCTCTGCCATGCGCTCAAACGGTGGTTCCCCCCAGATATCAGGTATCAGCGTACTCAGGACAAATTGGACAACAATATATAGGGTCCAATTTCTCCTGTTACCCTTGGAAAAATACAAAACTGGGGGCTAAAAAATATTTTTTTGTGGAAAAAAAATATTTTTTATTTGCACGGCTCTGCGTTATAAACTGTAGTGAAACACTTGGGGGTTCAAAGCTCTCACAACACATCTAGATGAGTTCCTTAGGGGGTCTACTTTCCAAAATGGTGTCACTTGTGGGGGGCTTTTACTGTTTAGGTACATTAGGGGCTCTGCAAACGCAATGTGATGCCTGCAGACCATTCCATCTAAGTCTGCATTCCAAATGGCGCTCCATCCCTTCCGAGCCCTCCCATGCGCCCAAACGGTGGTTCCCCCCCACATATGGGGTATCAGCGTACTCAGGACAAATTGGACAACAACTATTGGGGTCCAATTTCTCCTGTTACCCTCGGGAACATACAAAACTGGGGGCTAAAAAATAATTTTTGTGGGAAAAAAATTTTGTTTTATTTTTACGGCTCTACATTATAAACTTCTGTGAAGCACTTGGTGGGTCAAAGTGCTCACCACACCTCTAGATAAGTTCCTTAGGGGGTCTACTTTCCAAAATGGTGTCACTTGTGGGGGGGCTTCAATGTTTAAGCACATCAGTGGCTCTCCAAACGCAACATGGCGTCCCATCTCAATTCCTGTCAATTTTGCAGTGAAAAGTCAAACGGCGCTCCTTCCCTTCCGAGCTCTCCCATGCGCCCAAACAGTGGTTTACCCCCACATATGGGGTATCAGCGTACTCAGGACAAATTGTACAACAACTTTTGGGGTCCAATTTCTTCTCTTACCCTTTAGAAAATAAAAAATTGGGGGCGAAAAGATCATTTTTGTGAAAAAATATGATTTTTTATTTTTACGGTTCTGCATTATAAACTTCTGTGAAGCACTTGGTGGGTCAAAGTGCTCACCACACATCTAGATAAGTTCCTTAGGGAGTCTACTTTCCAAAATGGTGTCACTTGTGGGGGGTTTCAATGTTTAGGCACATCAGTGGCTCTCCAAACGCAACATGGCGTCCCATCTCAATTCCTGTCAATTTTGCAGTGAAAAGTCAAACGGCGCTCCTTCCCTTCCGAGCTCTCCCATGCGCCCAAACAGTGGTTTACCCCCACATATGGGGTATCAGCGTACTCAGGACAAATTGTACAACAACTTTTGGGGTCCAATTTCTTCTCTTACCCTTGGGAAAATAAAAATTGGGGGCGAAAAGATCATTTTTGTGAAAAAATATGATTTTTTATTTTTATGGCTCTGCATTATAAACTTCTGTGAAGCACTTGGTGGGTCAAAGTGCTCACCACACATCTAGATAAGTTCCTTAGGGGGTCTACTTTCCAAAATGGTGTCACTTGTGGGGGGTTTCAATGTTTAGGCACATCAGTGGCTCTCCAAACGCAACATGGTGTCCCATCTCAATTCCAGTCAATTTTGCATTGAAAAGTCAAATGGCGCTCCTTCGCTTCCGAGCTCTGTCATGCGCCCAAACAGTGGTTTACCCCTACATATGGAGTATCGGCGTACTCAGGACAAATTGTACAACATCTTTTGGGGTCCATTTTTTCCTGTTACCCTTGGTAAAATAAAACAAATTGGAGCTGAAGTAAATTTTGTGTGAAAAAAAGTTAAATGTTTATTTTTATTTAAACATTCCAAAAATTCCTGTGAAACACCTGAAGGGTTAATAAACTTTTTGAATGTGGTTTTGAGTACCTTGAGGGGTGCAGTTTTTAGAATGGTGTCACACTTGGGTATTTTCTATCATATAGACCCCTCAAAATGACTTCAAATGAGATGTGGTCCCTAAAAAAAAATGGTGTTGTAAAAATGAGAAATTGCTGGTCAACTTTTAACCCTTATAACTCCCTAACAAAAAAAAATTTTGGTTCGAAAATGGTGCTGATGTAAAGTAGACATGTGGGAAATGTTACTTATTAAGTATGTTGTGTGACATATCTCTGTGATTTAATTGCATAAAAATTCAAATTTGGAAAATTGCGAAATTTTCAAAATTTGTGCCAAATTTCCATTTTTTTCACAAATAAACACAGGTAATATCAAAGAAATGTTACCACTGTCATGAAGTACAATATGTCATGAGAAAACAATGTCAGAATCGCCAAGATCCGTTGAAGCGTTCCAGAGTTATAACCTCATAAAGGGACAGTGGTCAGAATTGTAAAAATTGACCCGGTCATTAACGTGCAAACCACCCTTGGGGGTGAAGGGGTTAATAATTTAATGTACAAATATCAGATATTAGAGAATAACACAAGTCACAATACAAACGAGGAGCGAGGGCCTGTTCCCAGGAACTACAGTCTGAGAAATGGCTAAAAAGCCTCCACTAGGCTCCTGTACAGCTGTATAATGAGGCCCAGGCTTTATAGTGAAGGGACTGGAGGGAGAAAAGTGGGGAAAGTAGCTGCAAGAAGAGCCGGTTTTTGAGCCAAAAAGAGACAAACTACTGTTCATCAGAATCATCACTAATACACTGAGGCCCTGATCATGTGACCCCTGACTCCTCCCCTCCTGTGACCTCATCACAGGTTCTTTGCGCACAGAGCAGCCATATATGTGGAGTGCGCCTCTGCGGGTGGAGGGTCCACACCAGGACTGTAGCAGGTAAAGACCCCAATATCCACAGGTGTCCCTTCTAATTGGGGGGGAAACTATCACCTCTAATAATCCTCGGACTGTTCTGACAAACACAGAAAAGTGCCCCTTTATGGAGGTGACAGAAAGTCTGTTTAGTCCCTTTAGCTCCATAGTATCAGCTCTAATCCAATGGTGAGAGAGCGATTTACCCTGAAGAGTCACAGATTGTGGGGTTGTTATATAATGTTATATTTAGGGGGTTTGTGTTATAAGGGTATGTGCACACGTCGCAGATATCCTGCGGATCCGCAGCTTTTTTTTGCGGTGCAGAAATGCAGTGATTTACAGTGCAATGTAAATCGTAAAAAAAACCGCTGTGCTAATGGTGCAGAAAATTCAGTGTGGAAACGCTGCGGATTAAAAGAAGTACCATGTCACTTCTTTTTTGCAGATCTGCAGCGTTTTTGTACCCATTCCATTATAGAAATCCGCAGGGGTAAAAAACAGTAAATCTGCAGCAAATCCGCACAAAAATTGCGTCAAATCAATCCTGCGTTTTCTGCCAAGAGATGCAGAATCCGCACCAGAAATTCCTAAGCCTAATCTGCAACGTGTGCTCATAGCCTAAGAATCACGATGGTTTTGTTCCTTTTCCGCTGATAGATACAATCAACCCAACTATGAAAGACGGAAACCAAGGAAACAAGTATTACTCTCATAGTACGGGGTCTCTGTGTCCCCCAATGAGCGTCTCGGAGAAAAGGATTTTACGGTGAGTAACACAAAAATCCCTATTTCTCCTTCGCCTCATTGGGGGCACAGGACTGTGGGATGTTCTAAGCCAGTCCCTGGGTGGGGAATTAACTCACCGGTATAACATCCAGGCATCTGCCGGCTATAAGTGCGCTACCGCTGCTTGAAGAATCCTTCTACCCACACTTGCATCTGCCGAAGTCTGAGTGTGGATATTGTAGTGTTTGGAAAAGGTATGCAAACTAGACCAGGTTACAGCCTTGCAAATCTGTTCTGCTGAAGCCTGGTGCCGAAGCGCCCAAGAAGTCCCCACTGACCGAGTGGAATGTGCTTTGATTCCAGCCGGAACGACTACGCCCTTGATGTGGTAGGCCTCCTGACTAGCCGATCGTATCCACCTGGCCAAGGTTGATCTCGAGGCCGCAAGTCCCTTCCTACGACCCTCAGGGATGACAAGCAGCGCATCCGTCTGCTGAAAAGGTGCTGTCCTTGAAGCGTACCTTCTTAGCGCTCTCACTAGGTCTAACGTATGGAGAGCTTTTTCCACACGGTGCGTTGGCGCCGGACAAAAAGAAGTCAAGACCATGTCCTTGTTAATTTGGAACGAGAAAACCACCTTTGGTAAAAAAGAGGGTGCTGGTCTGAGCACCACCTTATCTTGATTTAACCGTAGAAAAGGAGCCCGGCAGGATAGGGCAGCCAGCTCCGATACCCGTCTAATTGAAGTAATGGCCACCAAGAATACAACTTTCCAGGAAAGGTAAGTTAAAGAGACGTCCTAAAGGGGTTTGAAAGGAACTTCCTGCAAGGCACTTAAGACCAGATTAAAGGTACCGTCACACATAACGATTTCGTTAATGATATCGTTGCTTTTTGTGACGTAGCAACGATATCGTTAACGAAATCGTTATGCGTGACAGCGACCATCGATCAGGCCCCTGCTGGGAGATCGTTGGTCGCTGCGAATGATCAGGACTTTTTTTGGTCGCTGATCACCCGCTGTCATCGCTGCATCGGCGTGTGTGACGCCGATGCAGCGATGTCTTCACTGGTAACCAGGGTAAATATCGGGTTACTAAGCGCAGGGCCACGCTTAGTAACCCGATGTTTACCCTGGTTACCATTGTAAATGTAAAAAAAAAACACTGCATACTTACATTCCGGTGTATGTCACGTCCCTCGCCGTCAGCTTCCCGCACTGACTGTGAGCACCGGCCGTAAAATAAAAGCAGAGCACAGCGGTGACGTCACCGCTGTGCTTTACGGCCGGCGCTCACAGTCAGTGCGGGAAGCTGATGGCAAGGGACGTGACAGACACCGGAATGTAAGTATGTAGTGTTTTTTTTTACATTTACAATGGTAACCAGGGTAAACATCGGGTTACTAAGCGTGGCCCTGCGCTTAGTAACCCGATGTTTACCCTGGTTACCCGGGGACTTCGGCATCGTTGGTCGCTGGAGAGCTGTCTGTGTGACAGCTCTCCAGCGACCACACAACGACTTACCAACGATCATGGCCAGGTCGTATCGCTGGTCGTGATCGTTGGTAAATCGTTAAGTGTAACGGTACCTTAAGGTCCCAAGCATCCAGGGGGGCTCTGTAAGGCGGAACGTTGTGAGCTACTCCCTGTAGGAAAGTCTTCACCTGTAGATTAATAGCGATCCTGCGCTGAAAAAGTACTGACAAGGCTGATATCTGTCTTCTAAGTGTACTCAGTGCAAGCCCTGAATCCAGGCCGGTTTGGAGAAATGCAAGAATGTTTGGAATGGAGAAATGTAGTGGGGGGAGCCCACGCCTTCTGCACCATGAAAGGAAAACTTTCCAGGTGTGATGATAACTACGTGCAGAGACGGATTTCCGGGCGCTAATCATGGTAGCGGCTACCTCTTGGGGAAAACCCGGGCTGTGTTAGAATCCAAGATTCAATGGCCAGGCCGTTAAACACAGGGCCCCTAAGTTCTGGTAGTAGATCGGGCCCTGCGAAAGTAGATCCTGGCAGTCCGGAAGCCGCCACGGAGCTCCTGTGAGCAGCTGCACTAGGTCTGCGTACCATGACAGACGAGGCCAATCTGGGGCAACCAGGATAGCTGGAACTCCTTCACACACTAAGGTTACTTTCACACTAGCGTCATACTCGGCCCGTGGCAGAGCGTCGGGCCGACATACCGACGCTAGCGTTGTATACTCCGCACAACGGGGGCAGCGGATGCATTTTTCCAGCGCATCCGCCGCCCCATTGTGAGGTGCGGGGAGGTGGGGGCGGAGTTCCGGCAGCGCATGCGCGGTCGGAAATGGTGGTCCGTCGACAGCAAAAAATGTTACATGTAATGTTTTTTGCAGCCGACGGTCCGCTACAACACGGCGCAACCGTCGCACGACGGTTGCGACGTGTGGCAATGGGTCGCTAATGTTAGTCAATGGTGAAAAAACGCATCCTGCAAGCACTTTTGCAGGATGCGCTTTTTTGCCAAAACAACGCATTGCGACGTATTGCAAAAAACGCTAGTGTGAAAGTACCCTAAGCATGAACTGCGGCCAGTGTCAGGGTGTATACGGCAGAGGAGGAGTTAACCTTTTTTTATGTTTACTTAGTGTTAGCCTCCTGGCGGCAGTAGCATACACCCACAGTCCTATGTCCCCCAATGAGGCGAAGGAGAAAGAAACACTTTACATGGAGACATTGGCCTCATATATCTCCTGTCTTGTTCTTACAAATCATCTTATAAAAGCCTCAAACTTCTGTGTGTGACTCAGACATGAGATCAAACGTGATAGAAGATTCCAGTGCGGGGAAGACGGGAAACCTCCATATAGAGGCCGGTGGGGATGGAGTCAGTGACCGACTCTGGACAGATCTGTTCCTAGAGCCGCAGTAGGAGATGAAGATGTCGTCCTCATCATGAAGTAGTTATTTCACCTGTCACGTGTGATGAATATCTCCTGCAGTATTACTAATGCCGATTCCAGGGTCGGTAAATGAGGAGAGAATTAGCGATATGGAAGATGAGTCTATGAGGAACGTATTCAGCTGCCGACTCCGAGGGAGAAACTGCTTGTTGTCTGTGGCCGAAATATATAGGTTTAGAATACAACATCTACAAGTTCTATCTTCTTATATGTTTCCCTTTTATCTCCAGAATTGTATTATCGCCAGGATTTTTATGATGTTACATCGGCTCATTTTCTTCTCATTCAGGTCTCTACAATATCGGATCCTCGCAGTGAAGATCTTCTGTATATGAGAATTTTTCTGATTTACCCATCAAAGATGGATGTGGAGAGAGACAAGATGGCGGAGAGGATATTACACCTCACCCTAGAGATCCTCTTCCGGCTTACTGGAGAGGTGAGAGATTCTGATGACGTCACATTACATCATTCTTATCTATGGGAATAACAGATGGACAGAACTGGAGAGGTGAGGACTCTGGAAATGTCTGTAGTGAGATTTATTAATGTGTCTCTCCATAACCAGGATTACACAGTGGTGAAGAAGACCTCTAGTGAGCGCTGTCAGGACCCTGTGTCTGAGGGATGGGGAAGACCCCTGAGCCCAATCACTGGACCTCCACCTCACGCCCTGATACATGAGGACATCAATGACCAGAAGATCCTAGAACTCACCTACAAGATGATTGAGCTGCTGACTGGAGAGGTGACACTGCTGGGAATGCTGGGATATTATACAGTAACACTATGAAGGGATCGGGGGATGACGGTATCATTGTATGTGTCAGATTCCTATGAGGTGTCAAGACGTCGCCATCTATTTATCCATGGAGGAGTGGGAGTATTTAGAAGGACACAAAGATCTGTACAAGGACGTCATGATGGAGGTTCCCCAGCCCCTCACATCACCAGGTAATAGACAGGACTAAATACCCACGGCCTATAATTATCTGTATGTAAGGAATGAATTCAGTCCCTGTATGTGTTTCCTCCAGATCTATCGAGTAAGAAGACAACACCAGAGAGATGTCCCCGTCCTCTTCTTCCACAGGACTGTAAACAAGGAGATCCCGATGTTCCTCAGAATGATCAGGTAGATGGAGAGAAGGTGTCATGAGATCTCCCCTATGATGTGTAGACGGCTGTGAAGGTCTTGTGTCCAGTGTTGTTTTATCTACCAGTATTATATGTTTTATTCTTGTGTAATGAGAACGGTGGAGATGGCAGGATTAGAGCTGACTTCTCCATCTGTCTGTGACTTTTACAATATTTGTTTCAGGGTGAAGATCTGACCCATATTAATACTACAGAGACATATGTGAGGGGAGATGAGCGGTGTAAAGAGGAGATTCCTGCATATGACTACCCAGGTGAGTAGTGACCACTAAATGCAGAGAAGTCACAGATTCTTCTCAGTCTCCGGCTGTGGCTGCTTTATCGGTGGTGTGGTCCGGCCGTATCACAATCGTGTGATCACCATTTTGCCTCTAGACCACAACATTCTCCTCCATCCAAAACTGTTCAAATGACTTTTGGCATTAAAAGCCCTTTTATATAGAACATATAGCCTGGAGGATCCACCTACCCCCTTGAAATTAGAAGACGCTGACTGTTTCCTGTCCAGATCTGTAAACTGCAAAGCCAAATGACAGTGTACGTACAATGTGCTCACAAATTAGAAAATCACTTGAAGAAAACATTATGATGGGTCTGTAAGAGAAAGCGGAGGGTAATGATGCTGTTGGCTTGCTAGATCCCTGATATCTTATTGGATGAATCTCCCTTCTCTCCCTTCTGTGCTGCTGAATGTGCTCATATGGTCCCTACAAGACCAGGTCCAGTCTTTCTGGCCAAACTTCACTTTTATGATCAACAACATTAAATGTGCCGTGAGGCCAAGTGTGAATGTCCAATAGCAACACAGTTTCCCTTTATCCTGACTTCTCAATTTCTTTTAAAACCGACTACTTTTAAGGAGGATTGTGATAAACTACATAAAACACATCACACCTGTGCCATGATATATCTCTAAGCTGTGCGTGGCTGATGGCTGTAATATACATTTATTCTCGCCTGCAGATGTGTTGGCTCGAGCCCCGGATTCATGGGTTCACTCCACATCATAAATTCAATTATGTTTTCAATCCTCAGGAATTCAGATTACTGCACAATCTCTCCTGAACTGGGAGCACTAATACTTTTTCTACTCTTCTGGTCAGGAGTCATAGTGGCTCCAATGGTCCACCATAAATGAGTGCAACTCTGGTTTAGTGTTGGAGTTCTCCCCTCATACATACGTTGTTGTTGTTGGGGATGTATCATGGAATAAAAAACTGTCTTTTTCTATTCACGACAGCACCCACTAGAGAGAGGGGATCCGCCCCTAAGAACAGGAAACCTACAGAGAGATAAAAGAGGCGGCCCCCCCTCACTCCTCAGTTGGTTTCCTGTTCCTAGATCGGAACCCACAGAGAAGACTCTCTGAAGATTGCTAATGAAGAGGAACACCCGCCTGGACTGCCGCCTGTGCGACTCTGCTGAGTGGCAGGGGCTTCAGAGCGGGTAACAGAGTCGGGGGAATGATCCTGTTGAATCCCCCCTCATCTCTGGTTTCACTATGGCGATGCCTGGAGGTTTTTTCAACAATCTCCCTGCTGGGACACTGTTGCACTTTCCACCGCTGAGAAGATGCACAAAGCGGTAAGTGCATGTATGTGAGCGATGGTCGCTTTATGGCCGCAGCAGCGCTAACCCCCTCAGTAACGATACCTTCCAGCCGCGCATGGTGGAAAGAGCCGGGTTGTGTGCGGTGGACGCAATGTGGCTGCAGGTGCAGAGCTTACCCCTCAGTAGCGGTGTCTTTCAGCTGCGCCGCAGAGAAGCACGCGCATGCGCAGTAGCATTGGCGTCCCGGAAGTTGTTGGATGAACTTCCGGGGGCGCGGGGTTAGAATGCCATTTCCTGTGGGACGCCATGTTTTTTCTGTGTGTCCTTATCGGCAGTACACATCAGGGGTATAGACAATTTTCGTGCCGATTTTCTCAGCCGCCACACCCTTCATCAAGGAGAATGGATGCTCAACAGAAGAATCTTCAGACTGATAACTGCCCGATGGGGGGTGCCTCAGATAGACTTATTTTCAACAAGATCCAACCGACAGGTAAGAACATTCGCCTCGTTGTGCAGACAGGACAATCCGGATATATTCGATGCCCTACAGGTTCCATGGACATTCAGTCTAGCTTATGCCTTTCCCCCATGGAATCTTCTACTCATAGTTATCAGAAAAATAAGGGAAGAAGGGGCAAGAGTGCTGTTGATGGCTCCATTTTGGCCCAAGAGGCCATGGTTTTCATGGCTCAGGGCAATGTCGATTACAGACCCTTGGATTCTTTCTCAGACCAAGGACCTGCTATCTCAAGGGTAATTTTTCGACCCTCAGGTAAAGTGAATGAACTTGACAGTCTGGAATTTGAGAGGCAGTTATTAAATCTTAGAGGATTCTCTAAAGGGTTGATAGATACCCTCATGAAAAGTAGAAAACCATCTACTACAAAAATTTATGTCAGAGTCTGGAGAAAATTTCTCGAGTTCCACACAGCACAATTTTCTTCTGAAATACTCATATTTCCAATATTAGAGTTTCTGCAGAAGGGACTTCAGTTAGGTCTCTCTGTAAATACTCTAAAAGTACAAATTACATCTCTAGGAGCTCTCTTCAATTATGATATTGCAGGCGATAGGTGGATATCCCGTTTTATATCTGCATGTGAACGGTCAAAACCGATCTGTATACCTCAGGTCCCACAGTGGGATCTAAGTTTGGTCCTGGACGCATTAACAGAGAGGCCTTTCGAACCCCTTCATACAGCCTCACTAAAAAATATCTCATTAAAGATAGTATTGTTAGCAGCATTGGTATCTGCTAGGAGAGTGAGCGATCTCCAAACCTTGTCAATAGACCCTCAGTTTTTATCAGTAACATCTGACAGAATAATTTTAAAGACAGACCTGTCCTATCTTCCTAAAGTTGCTACTAAGTTTCATAGATCCCAAGAGATCTTCCTGCCTACTTTTTATGAAGATCACTCAACTCCAGAGGAAGAGAAACTTCATACCCTAGATGTTAAGAGGACTATTCTAGCCTACTTAGAAAGGACTAGGGACTGGAGGAAGAGTAGGGCTCTCTTTTCTGTCTTTCCAGGGTAAGAACAAAGGCTCCAAAGTCACAAAGAATACATTATCACGCTGGATCAGAGATGCCATAATTCTGGCATATAAAGCTAAAGGAAGAGAGATCCACCACTACATGTGGGAGCACACTCTACAAGGGCTTTGTTGGCTTCCTGGGCGGAGAAGGCAGACCTACCAATAGACCTTATATGTAAGGCTGCAACCTGGTCTTCACCTAGTACTTTTTATAAGCACTATAGATTAGACCTGTCTTCCTCCTGTTATCTAACCTTTGTAATATTGGTCCTTGACACGGTAAACCCACCCAAATTATAGTCTCTGTAAATCTCTCTAGTGGGTGCTGTCGTGGCGAATAGAAAATACCGGATTACTTACCGGTAATGCTCTTTTATAGAGCCCACGACAGCACCCACTCACATCCCTCCCTTTTTATAGTAGCACAAGGTGCCGTGGTTGTGAGGTATTAATAGTAGGACGGTATAGTATAAGTTTGTAAATATGTACATATTACTGAGCCTATTAACTAAAACCTGGCGGCGGTTCCTCCTATTCTCTGAAATACAACTGAGGAGCGAGGGGGGGTCGCCCCTTTTATCTCTCTATAGGTTTCCTGTTCCTAGGGGCGGATCCCCTCTCTCTAGTGGGTGCTGTCGTGGGCTCTATAAAAAAGCATTACCGGTAAGTAATCCGGTATTTTTTACCTGTTCATCTGTATGATAGTTTGATTGTGGTGGATTCATCCTGCCTCAGTTATCTGAGTCTGTAACTCCATGGTAGTCCTTTACCCCTTTCCGACATCGGGCATAAATGTACGCTGATGTCGGGCACTTTCCCTTTGATGTGGACTCCAGTGGTGCGCCCACATCTTTCCCGGCACGTCAGCTGTTTTGAACAGTTAAATGCCGCTGTCAAACTCTGACAGTGGCATTTAAATTGGGCCGGAAATACGCACAGCGGTGACCCACGTCACGTTATTGCGGGTCACCAGTGTGTTGGTATGACAACCTGAGGTCTCCTGGAGACCTCTATGGTTGTCAGTGCCGGATTGCTGTGAGCGCCATCCAGTGTTCGGCGCTCATTGCAAGTCAGTAAGTCTGCTATAGGCCGGGGTCACACTTGCGAATGTGATGTGAGAAACTCGCACATCAATACCCGGTACTACCGCCGACTCTCGGGACCGGAGTGTGCGGCTGCATAGAAATACATGCAGCCGCACACTCCGGTCCCAAGTGCCAGCAGCAGTGCCGGGTATTGATGCGAGAGACTCGCGCGAGTTTGTCGCATCACAGTAACAAGTGTGACCCCGGCCATATAGAGGCAATCTGAACATTGCCTCTATGTAGCAGAGCCAATCAGGATATGGCAGTCTCTAGTCTCCTATTTATTACTTGCCAAAAGCAATAAAGTTTTAAAAAATATAAAAAAACGAAAAAGTTCAAATCGCCCCCCCTTTCACCACATTCAAAATAAAACAATAAAAATAAAATCAAACATACACATATTTGATATCGCCTCATTCAGAATCGCCCGATCTGTCAATAATAAGAAAAGGATTAACCTGAAAGCTAAACAGCGTAGCGAGAAAAAAAAAAGTAAAAATGCCAAAATTACATTTTTGTTTGGTCGCCACGACAAAAATGGAGACTCTACAGGGATCGGAAAATGGCACTTTTTATTTTTTTTTAAACAAAGTTTGGAATTTTTTTTTCGCCATTTAGATAAAAAAGAACGTAGACCTGCTTGGTGTCTATGAACTCGTAATGGAGAATCATAATGGCAGGTCAGTTTTGGCATTTAGTGAACCTAGTAAAAAAGCCAAACAAAAACAAGTGTGGGATTGCACTTTTTTTTTGCAATTTCACCGCACTTGGAATTTTTTTCCCATTTTCTAGTACACGACATGGTAAAACCAATGGTGTCGTTCAAAAGTGAAACTTGTCCCGCAAGAAACAAGCCTCACATGGCCATATTGTTGGAAAAATAAAAAAGTTATAACTCTAGGAAGAAAAGGAGCAAAAAACGAAAACGCAAAACCGAAAAAAGCTTCGGGGGTTATGGGGTTAATAGCCTGGAAACCTTTGGCTATTGGCTCCCTCCCAGAATATTAACAATAGCTGTCGGCTGATCGGCTCTCGGCTTTCCCTCTGCTGGTTATGAAAATTATGCAGGAACACACGCAATTTAAAAAAAAAAAAAAAAAAAAAAAAAAAAAAAAACAGATATTGCATCTCACGCAGATTTCTGATTGCTTTTTGTTACTATGTGTGTATATATATAATTTTTTTTGGGGGGGCTCAAAGTCCCCCTTTCGGCTTATACTAGAGTCATACCTGGGGGTCGGCAGGGGAGGGGGAGTGGGGGCTGTCTAATAATACTCACCTGCTCCTGGCGCGGTCCCTGCAGGTCTCTGGTTCCCCGACACCGCAGCTTCGTCCTGTACTGAGCGATCACATGGTACTGCTCATTACAGTAATGAACATGCGGCTCCACCTCCCATAGGGGTGGAGCCGCATATTCATTACTGTAATGAGCGGTAACGGTGACCGCTCAGTACAGGAAGAAGCTGGGGAACCAGGGACCTGCAGCGACCGCGCCAGGAGCAGGTGAGTAAATTCTAACAAACAAGACACAGTATAGGCCATACAAAAATTGGGGATCACCGTAACGCCTGGATTAGGCAAAAACAACTCAGCTTTATTACAAATGACATACAGGACATTAACATATAAAACCAATTAAAACTTTTACATACACAGAGCCCTTAATAAGGCAAGCACCTGTGCTAGAAACATGGGGATTAATATCATAGGCTTCTATATGAACAGCATGTTACAGGTATGTGCATAATAACAGCAGCGGCAAAATAGAGACTTAACATGTATAGCCATAGCACCCCTGACGAAGCCACCGCTGTGTGGCGATACGCGTTGGGCATCCGCTTGTTTTAGTGCCTGATCTTGCTAGCATGGGGTATCATGCATAATTTATTGTGGCTCCAGGGATTGGCTTGTTAATCTGTTGCAGCATTGCATGTACTAGTTGGGCTCTAAGATTCTCATTTTTGTCACCTACTGGTACTCTGTCTATCATTTGCAGTTTTTTATTATGGGGGAGCATTTGTCTTCTAGGTCTACGTTCACCCCTTGGCCACTAATTACAGGTATATATCATCTCTGTAAGTTCTATACGAACTCAGTACTTTTTATGCATGACCAGTATAGGGTGGCCGCATTTATACATCGTCGTATTGCCGCTGCTGTTATTATGCACATACCAGTAACATGCTGTTCATATAGAAGCCTATGATATTAATTATTATGGGCTCTGTGTATGTAAAAGTTTTAATTGGTTTTATATGTTAATGTCCTGTATGTCATTTGTAATAAAGCTGAGTTGTTTTTGCCTAATCCAGGCGTTATGGTGATCCCCATTTTTTGTACGGCCTATTCTGTGTCTTGTTTCTTAGAGTTTATGCTAAATATTTATAGGTCAAGGATAGGATCCCGTAGTATCTGTTCCTGTGGTGCCCCCACAAAAATATTATTCAGGAGCAGGTGAGTATAATGGGGTAGGGGAGCGCTGCGCATAGTCACCTTTCCTCGTTCCGGTGCCGTCTTCAGCGTCTACTGCAGTGACGCTCAGGTCAGAGGGTGCGATGACGTGGTTAGTGCGCGCCCTCTGCCTGACTGTCAGTGTAGAAGACGCTGAAGATGGAGCAGCACCGGAACGAGGAAAGATGAGGAAAGGTGAGTATAGCAAGTGCCGGGGGCTTTAGTGACGAGAGGTGAGTATGTGATTTTTTTTTTTTTTTCTTTTTATCGCAGCAACAACAAATGGGGCAAGTGTCTGTATGGAGCATCTTACGGGGCCATAATTAACGTTTGTGCAGCACTGTATGGGGCAAATATCTTTATGGAGCATCTTATGGGGCCATAATTAACGTTTGGGCAGCAATATATGGTGCAAATGTGTCTATGGAGCACGCTCATTGCTATCTAATTAACGCTGCTGGTTATTAAACTAAAGTAAATAATGACAACATTCAATAGCGCTTACGCAGGTGGTAAATTAACTTAAAATGAAGTTAATAACAATAGTGTGGTGATGAGTTGGGGCGGGATTATGTGTTGTGATGTGGTGGGGGTGGGATTATGTGTGGTAATGGGGTGGGGGGGCGGGATTATGTGTGGTGATGTGTTGGGGGCGGGATTATGTGGTGATGGGGTGGAGGGCGGGATTATGTGTGGTGATGTGTGGATTGTGTGTGATAATGAGATGGGGCGGGATTGTGTGTGGTGATGTGTGGATTGTGTGTGGTAATGTGGTGGGGGGCGGGGTTGTGTGTGGTAATGTGGTGGGGGGCGGGGTTGTGTGTGGTAATGTGGTGGGGCGGGATTAAGTGTGGTGATGTGGGGGCAGAGCTACTATGCAGGAGGCGGGTTTAGCGAGTAATCACGATGAGAGATATATATATATATATATATATATATATATATATATATATATATGTTAATGCTCCAACATAGGCTGGTGTTGTGAACTGTGTTCAGGCTCCCTCTTGTGGTCACTGGTGGTATGGTGTGACTTTTGCTTTGGGCTCCCCCTGGTGGCTTTGTTTGTTATCCTGCTGGTCTCTGGCTATTAGCTGGTTCGTTATCCTCTGGGAGGTTCCTATATAGCTCTGTTTTACTTTCACTTGTTGCCGGCTGTCGATGTAATCAGTGCTACTCAGATTCTTTCTACTACCTTGCTCCCAGTCCATCCAGGACAAGCTAAGTTTTGTTTGCTCATTTTTTGATCAGCAGTGTTTATCATGTTTTCTGTTCCAGCTTGCTAAAATGTAATTCCCTCGCTTGCTGGTTGCTCTAGTGGGCTGAGTTTCTCCCCACACACCGTTAGTTGGTGTGTGGGTTCTTGAAATCTCAGGATGGATATTTTGTAAGGGTTTTTTATTGATCGCATAGACCCCTGCTCTATTTTTCTGCTTTCTAGTACTAGTGGGCCTCTTTTGCTGAATCTGATTTCATCCCTATGTATGTGCCTTCTTCTTACCTCACCGTTAATATTTGTTGGGGGCTTCTATATCTTTGGGGATTATTTCTCTGGAGGCAAGCGAGGTCTTTCTTTCTCTTTAGGGGTAGCTAGTTCCTCAGGCTGGCTCAAGACGTCTAGTAATTTTTTAGGCACGTTCACCGGCTACCTCTAGTTGTGTTGGATAGGTTCAGATTTGCGATCAGTCCAGTTACCATCTCCCTAGAGCTCGTCCTTAGTTTAATCACTTGCTGGTCTATTTGTGATCCTCAGCCACTAGGGATCATAACAGTACAGCCGGCCAACAAAGTGTTAATTGCATGGCAGAAGCAGGAGAAAAGAAGCCTTGAGACATTTTTTTTTTGTGTGTTGTTGCCATGTGTCTAGCTGCTGTGGCTGGCTTCTATCCTCCTCTTAATCTTGGTGTGGCTCTGAGTTCAGCTGCTGACATGGATGTCCAGAGCTTGGCTTCCAGTCTGGATCATCTTGCTGCTAGGGTTCAAAGTATTCAGGATTTTGTTGTTCACAGTCCTATGTCAGAGCCTAGAATACCTATTCCGGAGTTGTTTTCTGGAGATAGATCTAGGTTCCTGAATTTCAAGAACAATTGTAAGTTGTATCTTTCTTTGAAATCTCGTTCCTCTGGTGATTCCGTTCAGCAAGTTAAAATTATAATTTCTTTTTTGCGGGGTGACCCTCAAGATTGGGCTTTCGCATTGGCGCCAGGGGATCCTGCATTGCTCAGTGTGGATGCGTTTTTTCTGGCCCTTGGATTGCTCTATGAGGAACCTAATCTTGAGAACCAGGCTGAAAAAGCATTATTGGCCCTCTCACAGGGGCAAGATGAAGCAGAGGTGTACTGCCAGAAATTTCGGAAATGGTCGGTGCTTACTTAGTGGAATGAGTGTGCCCTGGCTGCAAATTTCAGAGAAGGTCTTTCTGAAGCCATTAAGAATGTCATGGTGGGGTTCCCTACGCCTGCAGGTCTGAATGAGTCAATGACTCTGGCCATTCAGATTGATCGGCGTTTGCGGGAGCGCAAACCTGTGCACCATTTGGCGGTGTCTTCTGAACAGACACCTGAATTTATGCAATGTGACAGAATTCTGACCAGAAGTGAACGGCAAAATTATAGACGGCAAAATGGCTTGTGCTTTTACTGTGGTGACTCAGCTCATGTTATCTCAGCATGCTCTAAGCGCAAAAAGAAGGTTGATAAATCAGTCACCATTGGTACTTTACAGCCTAAGTTCATTTTGTCTGTTACCCTGATTTGTTCCCTGTCATCTTACCCGGTTAATGCTTTTGTAGATTCAGGTGCTGCCCTGAGTCTGATGGATTGGTCGTTTGCCAGGCGCTGTGGTTTTGATTTGGAGCCTTTGAAATTCCCTATTCCACTTAGGGGAATTGATTTTACACCATTGGCTACGAATAGACCTCAGTACTGGACACAAGTGACCATGTGCATGACTCCTGTTCATCAGGAGGTGATTCGTTTTCTTGTACTGCATAATTTGCATGATGTAGTCGTGTTGGGTCTACCATGGCTGCAGACTCATAATCCAGTCCTGGATTGGAAAGCTATGTCTGTGTCAAGTTGGGGTTGTCAGGGAATTCATGGTGACGCTCCTGTGGTGTCAATTGCTTCGTCCACTCCTTCTGAAGTCCCTACGTTTTTGTCAGACTACCAGGATGTATTTGAGGAGCCCAAACTCAATTCTCTACCTCCTCATAGGGATTGTGATTGTGCTATAGATTTGATTCCTGGTAGTAAGTTTCCTAAGGGACGACTTTTCAATTTATCTGTGCCGGAGCATGCTGCCATGCGGAGTTATGTAAAGGAGTCTTTGGAGAAGGGACATATTCGCCCGTCCTCTTCCCCTCTTGGTGCGGGATTCTTTTTTGTGGCTAAGAAGGATGGTTCCCTGAGACCTTGTATTGATTATCGCCTTTTGAATAAAATTACGGTCAAATTTCAGTATCCTTTGCCATTGTTAACTGATTTGTTTGCTCGCATTAGGGGGTCTAGTTGGTACACCAAGATAGATCTTCGTGGTGCGTATAACCTTGTGCGTATAAAACAGGGTGATGAATGGAAAACTGCATTTAATACGCCTGAAGGCCATTTTGAGTACTTGGTGATGCCTTTTGGACTTTCTAATGCTCCTTCAGTCTTTCAGTCCTTTATGCACGACATCTTCCGTGAATATCTGGATAAGTTTATGATTGTGTATCTGGATGATATTCTGTTTTTTTCGGATGATTGGGAGTCTCATGTTAAGCAGGTCAGGATGGTCTTTCAGGTCCTGCGTGACAATGCTTTATTTGTGAAGGGCTCAAAATGTCTTTTTGGAGTCCAGAAGATTTCTTTTTTGGGTTTCATTTTTTATCCTTCTACTATTGAGATGGACCCAGTCAAGGTTCAGGCTATTCATGACTGGACGCAGCCTACATCTGTTAAGAGTCTTCAGAAGTTCTTGGGTTTTGCTAATTTTTACCGTCGCTTCATAGCTAATTTTTCTGGTGTTGTTAAGCCTTTGACGGATTTGACCAAGAAAGGTTCTGATGTGACTAATTGGTCTTCTGCGGCTGTGGAGGCCTTTCAGGAGCTGAAGCGTCGGTTTTCTTCGGCTCCGGTCTTATGTCAGCCAGATGTCTCACTTCCCTTCCAGGTGGAGGTTGATGCTTCCGAGATTGGAGCGGGGGCTGTTTTGTCGCAGAGAAGCTCCGATGGCTCTGTGATGAAGCCATGTGCTTTCTTTTCAAGAAAGTTTTCACCTGCCGAGCGGAATTATGATGTCGGTAATCGGGAGCTGTTGGCTATGAAGTGGGCATTTGAGGAGTGGCGACATTGGCTCGAGGGAGCTAAGCATCGTGTGGTGGTCTTGATTGATCACAAGAATTTGATTTATCTCGAGTCGGCCAAACGGCTGAATCCCAGACAGGCTCGTTGGTCGTTGTTTTTCTCTCGTTTTGATTTCGTGGTTTCGTACCTGCCTGGTTCGAAGAATGTGAAGGCTGATGCTCTTTCTAGGAGTTTTGTGCCTGACTCTCCTGGAGATTCAGAGCCGGCTGGTATTCTTAGAGAAGGGGTGATTTTGTCTGCCATCTCCCCAGATTTGCGACGTGTGCTGCAAGAGTTTCAGGCGGATAGACCTGATCGCTGTCCACCGGAGAGACTGTTTGTCCCGGATAGATGGACCAACAGAGTCATCTTCGAGGTTCATTCTTCGGTGTTGGCGGGCCATCCTGGAATATTTGGTACCAGAGACTTGGTGGCCAGGTCTTTTTAGTGGCCTTCCTTGTCGTGGGATGTGCGTTCCTTTGTGCAGTCTTGTGGAATTTGTGCTCGGGCTAAGCCTTGCTGTTCTCGAGCCAGTGGTTTGCTGTTACCTTTGCCTGTCCCATAGAGGCCTTGGACGCACATTTCCGTGGATTTTATTTCAGATCTCCCTGTCTCTCAGAGAATGTCTGTCATCTGGGTGGTGTGTGATCGTTTTTCTAAGATGGTCCATTTGGTACCCTTGCCTAAGTTGCCTTCCTCCTCCGAGTTGGTTCCACTGTTTTTTCAAAATGTGGTTCGTTAGCACGGGATTCCTGAAAACATTGTTTCTGACAGAGGATCCCAGTTTGTGTCTAGATTTTGGCGGACCTTTTGTGCTAAATTGGGCATTGATTTGTCTTTTTCGTCGGCCTTCCATCCTCAGACGAATGGCCAAACCGAGCGAACTAATCAGACCTTGGAGACTTATTTAAGATGTTTTGTTTCTGCTGATCAGGACGACTGGGTTACTTTTTTGCCGTTGGCCAAGTTTGCCCTTAATAATCGGGCTAGTTCTGCTACTTTGGTTTCTCCTTTCTTTTGTAATTCGGGGTTTCATCCTCGTTTTTCCTCAGGTCAGGTGGAGCCTTCTGACTGTCCTGGAGTGGATGTTGTGGTTGATAGGTTGTATCAGATTTGGAATCATGTGGTGGACAATTTGAAGCTGTCTCAAGAGAAGGCTCAGCTCTTTGCCAACCGCCGTCGCTGTGTGGGTCCCCGACTTCGCGTTGGAGACTTGGTGTGGTTGTCTTCTCGCTTCGTTCCTATGAAGGTCTCCTCTCCTAAGTTCAAGCCTCGGTTTATCGGTCCTTATAAGATTCTGGAAGTCCTTGGCCCTGTGTCATTTCGTCTGGACCTCCCAGCATCATTTGCTATTCATAATGTGTTCCATCGCTCGTTGTTGCGGAGATATGTGGTGCCTGTGGTTCCTCCGGTTGAGCCTCCTGCCCCGGTGCTGATTGAGGGAGAATTGGAATACGTGGTGGAGAAGATCTTGGATTCTCGTATTTCTAGACGGAGGCTCCAGTATTTGGTTAAATGGAAGGGCTATGGTCAGGAGGATAATTCTTGGGTTGTCGCCTCTGATGTTCATGCAGCCGATTTGGTTCGTGCCTTCCATGTGGCTCATCCTGATCGCCCTGGTGGTTTTCATGAGGGTTCGGTGACCCCTCCTCAAGGGGGGGGTACTGTTGTGAACTCTGTGTTCAGGCTCCCTCTTGTGGTCACTGGTGGTATGATGTGACTTTTGCTTTGGGCTCCCCCTGGTGGCTTTGTCTGTTATCCTGCTGGTCTCTGGCTATCAGCTGGTTCATTATCCTCTGGGAGGTTCCTATATAGCTCTGTTTTACTTTCACTTGTTGCCGGCTGTCGATGTAATCAGTGCTACTCAGATTCTTTCTACTACCTTGCTCCCAGTCCATCCAGGACAAGCTAAGTTTTGTTTGCTCATTTTTTGATCAGCAGTGTTTATCATGTTTTCTGTTCCAGCTTGCTAAAATGTAATTCCCTCGCTTGCTGGTTGCTCTAGTGGGCTGAGTTTCTCCCCACACACCGTTAGTTGGTGTGTGGGTTCTTGAAATCTCAGGATGGATATTTTGTAAGGGTTTTTTATTGATCGCATAGACCCCTGCTCTATTTTTCTGCTTTCTAGTACTAGTGGGCCTCTTTTGCTTAATCTGATTTCATCACTATGTATGTGCCTTCTTCTTACCTCACTGTTAATATTTGTTGGGGGCTTCTATATCTTTGGGGATTATTTCTCTGGAGGCAAGCGAGGTCTTTTTTTCTCTTTAAGGGTAGCTAGTTCCTCAGGCTGGCTCGAGACGTCTAGTAATTTTTTAGGCACGTTCACCGGCTACCTCTAGTTGTGTTGGATAGGTTCAGATTTGCGATCAGTCCAGTTACCATCTCCCTAGAGCTCGTCCTTAGTTTAATCACTTGCTGGTCTATTTGTGATCCTCAGCCACTAGGGATCATAACAGGCTGGTGTGTGTGTATCTTTATTCAACATTAATGAGGGGATCTGGCTGAAGAGGTTGAACAAGGAAGTGACATCATAATTATTATTATTTTTTTAATATATCTTTATTTAGCTCTATGGATTTACAAACACTCATGCAAAAACCCATTAAAAATGTGAGTATTTTCAGCTGCGTTTTTCTGCCAAGAGATGCAGAAACCTTGCAGAAATTTCTGCAAGCAAATACGCAATGTGCGCTCACAGCCTTATAAATAGTTCTATTTAAAAGTATATTTCTTGTTGAAATTGTGATAGTTTATATTGCTATCGTAAAGGCCAAAATTTTCTAAGAGCCACTGAGACCCATACTCTAATTACCCCGAAGAGGTTTTACCATTAGATACACTTTTTTTTTTTTTTTATACTTAAAAAGACTATTCAGCTTGATTATTTCAGTAGATGTGTTATTGTCTATAGTCACAGTTTTGCCCATCATCCTTTAACTTCAACCCATTTACATCTGGACTTACGCACAGACCCCTAGGCTTGGGCCACATTGATAGTTGCTTTTCTGTAGTATGAGATGGCAAGAAGAATAGTCAGGTAGTCTGGCTACAACCGGGAGGGGAGAGAAAATAGAGTAATGGCAATTTTGACTCCACAGCCACTTTCTGGTAATTAGGGCACAGTGGATGTTGGAGAGTTATACATTGAAAATATACCATTTTGTTACCCAACGCATAGTGCCCAGATTGTGCTCCAGCAGACACACACTATAAATTAAGTGGGTTCTTCTCACTATAGCCAAATACATGGATGCTAAATGTGGTTTGCGCACACTTGTAAGACTCAGAAGTGAGGGGGAAATTTGACTTTGGGAGAGCGGATTTTGCTAGATTGGTATATGGAAGCGATGTTGCTTTTCAGGCCACTAATAATGTAGAAATCTCTATTTTTCCATTGACAGATGATGTGGACTTGTGGGGGACTTGTTTTTTGTAAGATGAGTAAAACTTTTCATTGGTATTACTTTTGTCTACATAACATTGTTTGGTGGCTTTTTGTTCCATATTTGGGAGGCAGAATGAACAAACAGTTGAACACCACGCTCCACTGGTTCATGCCATGAGGTTTTCTAGGAGACTTTGAACTGTCGTTTTTTTTGTGAATAATTCAAATTTTTTTTTTACATAATTTGCCATTTCTCTTTCGCCTCATTGGGGGACACAGGGCCATGGGTGTTATGCTGCTGCCATTAGATTAGCTCCTCCTCTGCAGTGTACACCACACACAGTGACGCCAGCCGAACCAGTTCAAGCTTAGTGTCAGTAGGAGGAATATGTGTTCTCATCTTCAGACAACATCTGTATCTTTATTATTTTATTTTTTGGTTTTATCTTCAACATCTTCTTCAAAAGATTACAGGGGGCAACGGATCCCTTAAGGGCTTCACTTTCCCCAAAACGACAACAGGCGGGAACATGGAGTGTCGCCTCAAATGTAAACCTTCCTGCATTGTTTTCTATGGCATGCCTGAGATTTTTTAGGGGAGATGGTACCCTTCAAGGCATCGATCTCCCCACACCCACAACAGATGGAAACATGGAGTATCTCCTCAATGTACTCCCCTCTGCATCCAGGCCCTTTTCGCTTTTAGTGCTGGACAAACAGCCCTGACCCATCCTCGGGGAGTTAACCCCTTGGATGCCCAGAAGCACTTATGGCGTCCGTGCATCCCCCACTGCATCGCCACTGACTGAACAGCGGCGATGGAAGGAAGGCGAACAGTCCCTCTCCTTCTCTCTGTCAAAGGGATGGTGGATGGAGGGCTGCCTGCACTGTCCAAGCTGCAGCTCACCTGTATGGCAGGATTGCTTCCATAGTCCAGGACCTGCGCTGTGGCAGTTTCCATACCGCGACGCACACAGCTGGTAAGTGTGGGCCCGGGACGCGGTATGGCGTGTGCAACGGCACTTTAAGCGCTATCACCATGGCCTCCCCTTTCCCCTGGGCGTGTGCCGGCCGGCTAACAAAATCATCACGGCGCCATATCTGCCCTCCTCTTGGCACGTCTTGCACACGGCGAGACTTCCCAGTGCAATTCTCGGCGGCCATCTTTCCCCACCAGCTGCATATCCATACATGAAGCCTGGTCACATATGGTGGCACTCCCCACAGTCCCTCTGCAATTGGGACAGCGGACTCTTTCAACAGGCCGGCTCCCTTCTCGTACAGCCTTCTTGTACCTCAATAGGAAGACCACTTACTTAGGGCCACAGGATCGGGGTAAGATCTGTGGGCTGTGCCATATACAACTCATTAGCCCTTCTCTGCAATAGTCACTGGGCCTTACAACACACTATACTCCCTATTTGAGCATATCAGCAGGATCAGGGACATTCTGGGGTGTACCATGTCACTCTCTAAGACCTTCAAAAAGGCTAACAAAACACATTGTTTTTCACATCTTGTATCACCTGCCAGTATGCATTACCACGGGGACACATTAATCCACTCTGCAAGGCCTGTGATCCCGAGTGCGCTCAGGAGTCTTCCGCCACCACCGAACCCAATGTACCTAGTCCCCCTGAGTGGGCTTTGTCACTGTCACAGTCCATGGCTTCTCTGACTAATGCATTTGAGTCCCTTCAGAATCCTGCCACGGGTCTGGGCATTTGTCTGCCTGTCTTAGAAGGTTTCTCTACTTCACATGAACCGTTAGCCAGCAGGGTCTGTTCTCAGTCAAAAACTCCAGAGGCATCTAGGAAATGGATCCATAGTACGTCTCCCAGGTCCTCTCGCTCCTCGGCATCTGTGAGCTCCGTTTCCCACTCCCCCGTCACTTGGGGTTTGTAGTAACCAGGACTCTGAGTTCGATACTGATATGCCGCTTGATCTAGATTCTCCGGATTATCAGGCAATGGTGGATAGTCTCAATGAGGCCATCAACCAGACTTTGAAGATTGACGAGGACTCTGATTCTGTCCCAGATCATGAGGTGTCCTTCAAGAGGACCAAATGCTCTCATAGGGTTTTTACCAACCATCCTGAATTTCAGGACATAGTTCAGCGGCATAGGGAGCAACCGGACAAACGCTTCACAGGTCAAAAGCTGCTTGAAGAGAGAGATCCATTTTCATCGGATCTGCAGAAGGAATGGGCCGAATCTCCTACGGTTGACCCACTGGTATCGCTCCTGACCACCAAAACCCTCCTATCCTTGCCAGCTGGCTCTTTCATTAAAGATCCCATGGACCATCAGAGAATCTTGCCCATTCAGTTTTTGAAGCGTCGGGCTCGGAGCTCTCTCCCTCTTTCGCTGCAATGTGGGTAGCTAAAGCTATGGTCTCTTGGGCAGATACCCTGACCAGAATCATTCAGGATAGTGACCTTCCATTCCCTCTGAGGGAGCTTATCTGGCAAACCAGATCTCCTTAGCCGGGGACTATTTGGTGCATGCTTCCCTGGACTCAGCTAACAGTGCCTCTCTTGCAGCCGCAAGACTCTGCCTCTAAAAAATCCCTAACATCTCTGCCTTTCCAGAATGATTACTGTCTCGGACGCCACAGGAGGAAAAAGTAAATTCCTCCCACAGCAGGCGCGTTTCCGATCCTTTCGCAGCAATCCCTTTTGGTGTAATACAGCTACCTCTTCCAGTTCGGGGCACTCCTCCCGGGAAACAGGGGTCCCCAGGTTTCATTCAAGTCCAGCCAGTCATGGAAGAACCGTCCCAAACAATCCAGATCTAAGGGAGCCAGATCACATAGATTCTCGACGCAATGACTCACGGCATTACCAGGTCGACACCAGCAGAGTAGGCGGCCG